>NC_065578.1:195921733-196523733 GCF_024542745.1 Macaca thibetana thibetana | reverse complement strand
TTACAGAAGTAATAGATAAACTGTTAAGAAAATGAAAGAATTGAGTACGTGTAAATGGGATAAATGTTTTTGGTAAACTTTTTGTGTAAATTAAAATCCTAAAATTATTTTTGATGCCCATGGAATAGCTGGGGCATTTCCAATTCAGAAAGGGCTGTGATATGGGGAAATACATTTCTGAAATTGTGGAATTATTCTTATCTATGAATGCTCAGATCTGAGAGTTCAAGATTTCTTGCTTTTTGTGTTCCACTAAAGTTTTAGGTTACTAAGAATAAGAATTCTAGTTAACACATAATTCTGTAGACAAAATGTACCAGAAAGGGTTCTTTAATTTGTGAAAAAAAGAATAATTTTGTCTAATTCAGCAATTATCTAAAAGTTAGTTCAAATTACAGATTTGCAAAGGGTGTTTATGAAACAATGTAGTAAGGAACCAGTAAGGAGGGGAGAAAGATGTGAAAAAAAAAAGTTTAAATAACAAAATGTTATTTAAAGCCTGATAGAGAATTGGAGACATTTGGCTAATTAACATTTTCATAAAGCTCTTAGTCTTGATTAAAGCAAAATAAGAAATATTGTTGGCAGTTTGGAAATTCTTTTTTAAATATAGTTAAACATAAAGCCTGATTTAGTGTGGAGCCAAATTTCACATACATACTTGCATTGCTTTACACTATGTTTACCATTTTGCATGGATAGTCCCGGCACTGGAATACTTATTGGGCATATGCCTAGAGTGAATTTCTTGATTGCACAGGATATATGGTGATATTGGTGGACTTAAGGATATTGAATTGTGTATCAGCAATAAAATATTCATTATGCAGGTTTTGGGGGGCCCTGGGTTACACTGTAGCCTCCAGGGTAGATTGAGTAGAAAAAATTTAGGGTTGGTTTACTGTTTGTTTGTGCTTCTAATTTTCATTTGTTTGCTGTTTACTCTTCTGAGTTTTGCTTACATATGCATATATATAAAGCCCTATTTTTTTTTTTAGTTTCCAGGGGAAGGCTTTTATTTGGTTCTATGAATAGCCATTTTGTTTCCTATGCATTTCTAGCAAGTCATCATTTGTTTCATTTATCTGGAATTCCTAGACTACTTTTGTCAGGCCCACAGAAATTGATGGATCATATCAACTTTCTAACCTTAAACTAAATTTTTGGAAATTAGGATTCCTGATACTTTATGTGTGTTGAGTATACTTTCACAAAAAGAATTTGAGTCATATTTCTCTCTCTGACTAATTTCTCCAATGTTTGTAAACTACTTGTGAATATTCTTAATTCATGGCAATGTGTTTATTTGCATACAGTTGAGCAGGGTTGCAAGGGCTGCTCATGGACAGGGAACCCAGAAACCTGACATGCCAGCAATAGGGTAAGAATTTCTTACCAATCGTACTTCTGGCCCCCCTCTCTCTGAGCAAACTAGTTGAATGAATGGTAAAAGATTATAAGAAGGCATGGGAATGTAAATTCTTGTAAATCTTTAACATATTTAATAGGCTTTCCAAAATCAAATTTCAGCTTTAAAATAGACTTTTCTGACCTCTAACTTTGCAATGCTACAGAAGGCCCCTGAAACATTGAAAAGAGAGGTAATCAGGATTATTTGACAAGTTTTGTTATGGGAAGTATTGTCAAAATAAAAAATAATATTTAATTATCTTCAGATTATATTTTAGTGAATGAGATTAATATATGTTCCAAAAGTGTATGGGATTTCTAAAATTCTAATATGTCTCAGTATATACTTCACAGTTTGGAGTAAAAGAAGTAATTCTTAGAAATGTGTCCCTCATGATAGGCTCTATACCAGATTCTATTATAAAGGCTATAGTCACACAACAGACTTTAAATTATTTTGTGAACGTTATGATAGAATTGGCTGAACAGAGAAGTATCTGTGCAACTGCTGGCACTTATGGCCTATGGATAAATACATCAAATGAGGATTATAGAAATTCAGTTGTAGGGGATTAATGCAGAGAGTCCTCAGTTAAGTGAGTAGACTCTTTATCTAGGTCAGTCTTTGATCTATTTGATTTTAGGTGTTTTGGTTTATGGGAACACTCATCCTGATAGTAATAATAATAGGCTCCCTGGCATGCTGTATTCTCTCAAAGGTTTTAAATGTTTGCATGCAGCCATCTCTAGAATGTCAAATGGTCTCTCTTCAACTGGAATGACAAGAGCTGAAAGAAATGTGTGACCAGGGGAACACCGTAACCTATGAATGACATGCTGAGACCAGAAACCCAAAATGATGGTAACTGAGAGTGGTGCTAAGGTCCTAAGTTTTGGTTGCACTCTCACCTAAGTGAGAACCTGACCAAAAAGGGAGAAGATTTTTAAACAAAATTATGAGAGGCCATTGTTTTGGACTGAGGTCATGCACTAGGCCCCAACAGACCAAACCAAACCAAAATGGAGTCGCTTATGCTGAGACTTTAAGGAAATACATAGATCCTAGAACAGACCAAGTTTTGTTTTTCTCCTGCAAATCTCTCTAACAAACATTCCTGACAGTATAGGTATCTACCTCCTGAAGTTCCCATTAAATCTTGTAACCAAATTCATTTCTTCTTGCCTAGAGACAATAAATCTTCAGATGATCATGCGACAAGGGTTCCAGCCAGCTCCAGGTAAAGACACCACCACTGGTTATCGAGGCGTTACCCTGACTCCACTAGAAAAAGCAAGGCAAGGGTTCTGTGATCCACAGTAGGTAGGGACTATGCTCCAAAGCAGCATGAAGCAGTACAGAAGACCATCCGTGCCTCTGCCTCCCATAACAATTTATGGGGATCACTACTTTCAAGGCAGGAAATGAGGCAGGAGAATAGGGCCTGGAGGCAGGGAACCTAAGGACTTCCTAGAACTAAATCAAACGAAAACACTTCAGCTATGACAGGAAATATCCTCTTCATTTACACAGGGCATACACCAAGTAAATGACTTTGCGACTTCACTTTAGCCTCTTCATCTACATATGCAATACAGCCAGTAACCAATGGAAACCTCTAGAGGGTATTTAAACCCCAGAAAATTCTGCAACCGGGCCCTTGACCTGCTTGCTTGGGCCACTCTCACCCTCTGGAGTGTGCTTCTGTTTTCAGTAAGTTTCTGCTTTTGTGGCTTCATTCTTTCTTTGCTTTGTTTGTATGTTTTGTCCAATTCTTTGTCCAAAATGCCAAGAACCTGGACACCCTCCACCAGTAACATAAGCAATAAAAGAAAAAGAAAATTAAAATTAGACTGAATAAAATTTTTAAATCTTTGCAGCTCAAAATAAATCAAGAAAGTAAAAAGAAATCTACATAGAGGTGCATATTAATCAGGAATGCTTGCCGACACGTACCCAGATATTTATCATAGGTGCTACAAACTGGAAGCAACTCAAACAGCAGAATGTGTAACACATTGTGGCATATTTATACATTGGAATACTGTGAAGCAGTAAAAACAAATTACCTACAGTTTCATACCTCAATACATAAATTTTGAATGAAAGAAGCCACACATAAAATAAAACATACTAGGGGGGCGGAGCAAGATGGCCGAATAGGAACAGCTCCAGTCTCCAACTCCCAGCGCGAGCGACACAGAAGATCGGTGATTTCTGCATATTCAACTGAGGTACTGGGTTCATCTCACTGGGGAGTGCCGGACGATCGGTGCTGGTCAGCTGCTGCAGCCCAACCAGCGAGAGCTGAAGCAGGGCGAGGCATTGCCTCACCTGGGAAGCGCAAGGGGGAAGGGAATCCCTTTTCCTAGCCAGGGGAACTGAGACACACAACACCTGGAAAATTGGGTAACTCCCACCCCAATTCTGCGCTTTAAGCAAACAGGCACACCAGGAGATCATATCCCACACCTGGCCGGGAGGGTCCCACACCCACGGAGCCTCCCTCATTGCTAGCACAGCAGTCTGTGATCTACCGGCAAGGCAGCAGTGAGGCTAGGGGAGGGGCGCCCGCCATTGCTGAGGCTTAAGTAGGTAAACAAAGCTGCTGGGAAGCTCGAACTGGGTGGAGCTCACAGCAGCCCAAGGAAACCTGCCTGTCTCTGTAGACTCCACCTCTGGGGACAGGGCAGAGTAAACAATAACAAACGCAGGAGAAACCTCTGCAGACGCAAACGACTCTGTCTGACAGCTTTGAAGAGAGCAGTGGATCTCCCAACACGGAGGTTGAGATCTGAGAAGGGACAGACTCCCTGCTCAAGTGGGTCCCTGACCCCTGAGTAGCCTAACTGTGAGACATCCCCCACTAGGGGCAGTCTGACACCCCACACCTGACAGGGCGGAGTACACCCCTGAGAGGAAGCTTCCAAAGCAAGAATCAGACAGGTACACTCGCTGTTCAGAAATATTCTATCTTCTGCAGCCTCTGCTGCTGATACCCAGGCAAACAGGGTCTAGAGTAGACCTCAAGCAATCTCCAACAGACCTACAGCTGAGGGTCCTGACTGTTAGAAGGAAAACTATCAAACAGGAAGGACACCTACACCAAAACCCCATCAGTACATCACCATCATCAAAGACCAGAGGCAGATAAAACCACAAAGATGGGGAAAAAGCAGGGCAGAAAAGCTGGAAATTCAAAAAATAAGAGCGCATCTACCCCGGTAAAGGAGCGCAGCTCATCACCAGCAACGGATCAAAGCTGGACAGAGAATGACTTTGACGAGATGAGAGAAGAAGGCTTCAGTCCATCAAATTTCTCAGAGCTAAAGGAGGAATTACATACCCAGCGCAAAGAAACTAAAAATCTTGAAAAAAAAGTGGAAGAATTGATGGCTAGAGTAATTAATGCAGAGAAGGTCATAAATGAAATGAAAGAGATGAAAACCATAACACGAGAAATACGTGACAAATGCACAAGCTTCAGTAACCGACTCGATCAACTGGAAGAAAGAGTATCAGCAATTGAGGATCAAATGAATGAAATGAAGCGAGAAGAGAAACCAAAAGAACAAAGAAGAAAAATAAATGAACAAAGCCTGCAAGAAGTATGGGATTATGTAAAAAGACCAAATCTATGTCTGATTGGGGTGCCTGAAAGTGAGGGGGGAAATGGAACCAAGTTGGAAAACACTTTTCAGGATATCATCCAGGAGAACTTCCCCAACCTAGTAGGGCAGGCCAACATTCAAATCCAGGAAATACAGAGAACGCCACAAAGATACTCCTCGAGAAGAGCAACTCCAAGACACATAATTGCCAGATTCACCAAAGTTGAAATGAAGGAAAAAATGTTAAGGGCAGCCAGAGAGAAAGGTCGGGTTACCCACAAAGGGAAGCCCATCAGACTAACAGCAGATCTCTCAGCAGAAACTCTACAAGCCAGAAAAGAGTGGGGGCCAATATTCAACATTCTTAAAGAAAAGAATTTTAAACCCAGAATTTCATATCCAGCCAAACTAAGTTTCATAAGTGAAGGAGAAATAAAATCCTTTACAGATAAGCAAATGCTTAGAGATTTTGTCACCACCAGGCCTGCCTTACAAGAGACCCTAAAGGAAGCACTAAACATGGAAAGGAACAACCGGTACCAGCCATTGCAAAAACATGCCAAAATGTAAAGACCATCGAGGCTAGGAAGAAACTGCATCAACTAACGAGCAAAATAACCAGTTAATATCATAATGGCAGGATCAAGTTCACACATAACAATCTTAACCTTAAATGTAAATGGACTAAATGGTCCAATTAAAAGACACAGACTGGCAAACTGGATAAAGAGTCAAGACCCATCAGTCTGCTGTATTCAGGAGACACATCTCACACGCAGAGACATACATAGACTCAAAATAAAGGGATGGAGGAAGATTTACCAAGCAAATGGAGAACAAAAAAAAAGCGGGGGTTGCAATACTAGTCTCTGATAAAACAGACTTTAAACCATCAAAGATCAAAAGAGACAAAGAAGGCCATTACATAATGGTAAAGGGATCAATTCAACAGGAAGAGCTAACTATCCTAAATATATATGCACCCAATACAGGAAACCCAGATTCATCAAGCAAGTCCTTAGAGACTTACAAAGAGACTTAGACTCCCATACAATAATAATGGGAGACTTCAACACTCCACTGTCAACATTAGACAGATCAACGAGACAGAAAGTTAACAAGGATATCCAGGAATTGAACTCATCTCTGCAGCAAGCAGACCTAATAGACATCTATAGAACTCTCCACCCCAAATCAACAGAATATACATTCTTCTCAGCACCACATCGTACTTACTCCAAAATTGACCACGTAATTGGAAGTAAAGCACTCCTCAGCAAATGTACAAGAACAGAAATTATAACAAACTGTCTCTCAGACCACAGTGCAATCAAACTAGAACTCAGGACTAAGAAACTCAATCAAAACCGCTCAACTACATGGAAACTGAACAACCTGCTCCTGAATGACTACTGGGTACATAACGAAATGAAGGCAGAAATAAAGATGTTCTTTGAAACCAATGAGAACAAAGATACAACATACCAGAATCTCTGGGACACATTTAAAGCAGTGTGTAGAGGGAAATTTATAGCACTAAATGCCCACAAGAGAAAGCAGGAAAGATCTAAAATTGACACTCTAACATCGCAATTAAAAGAACTAGAGAAGCAAGAGCAAACACATTCGAAAGCTAGCAGAAGGCAAGAAATAACTAAGATCAGAGCAGAACTGAAGGAGATAGAGACACAAAAAACCCTCCAAAAAATCAATGAATCCAGGAGTTGGTTTTTTGAAAAGATCAACAAAATTGACAGACCACTAGCCAGACTAATAAAGAAGAAAAGAGAGAAAAATCAAATCGACGCAATTAAAAATGATAAAGGGGATATCACCACCGACCCCACAGAAATACAAACTACCATCAGAGAATACTATAAACACCTCTACGCAAATAAACTGGAAAATCTAGAAGAAATGGATAATTTCCTGGACACTTACACTCTTCCAAGACTAAACCAGGAAGAAGTTGAATCCCTGAATAGACCAATAGCAGGCTCTGAAATTGAGGCAATAATTAATAGCCTACCAACCAAAAAAAGTCCAGGACCAGATGGATTCACAGCTGAATTCTACCAGAGGTACAAGGAGGAGTTGGTACCATTCCTTCTGAAACTATTCCAATCAATAGAAAAAGAGGGAATCCTCCCTAACTCATTTTATGAGGCCAACATCATCCTGATACCAAAGCCTGGCAGAGACACAACAAAAAAAGAGAATTTTAGACCAATATCCCTGATGAACATCGATGCAAAAATCCTCAATAAAATACTGGCAAACCGGATTCAGCAACACATCAAAAAGCTTATCCACCATGATCAAGTGGGCTTCATCCCTGGGATGCAAGGCTGGTTCAACATTCGCAAATCAATAAACATAATCCAGCATATAAACAGAACCAAAGACAAGAACCACATGATTATCTCAATAGATGCAGAAAAGGCTTTTGACAAAATTCAACAGCCCTTCATGCTAAAAACGCTCAATAAATTCGGTATTGATGGAACGTACTTCAAAATAATAAGAGCTATTTATGACAAACCCACAGCCAATATCATACTGAATGGGCAAAAACTGGAAAAATTCCCTTTGAAAACTGGCACAAGACAGGGATGCCCTCTCTCACCACTCCTATTCACATAGTGTTGGAAGTTCTGGCTAGGGCAATTAGGCAAGAGAAAGAAATCAAGGGTATTCAGTTAGGAAAAGAAGAAATCAAACTGTTCCTGTTTGCAGATGACATGATTGTATATTTAGAAAACCCCATTGTCTCAGCCCAAAATCTCCTTAAGCTGATAAGCAACTTCAGCAAAGTCTCAGGATACAAAATTAATGTGCAAAAATCACAAGCATTCTTATACACCAGTAACAGACAAACAGAGAGCCAAATCAGGAATGAACTTCCATTCACAATTGCTTCAAAGAGAATAAAATACCTAGGAATCCAACTTACAAGGGATGTAAAGGACCTCTTCAAGGAGAACTACAAACCACTGCTCAGTGAAATAAAAGAGGACACAAACAAATGGAAGAACATACCATGCTCATGGATAGGAAGAATTAATATCATGAAAATGGCCATACTGCCCAAGGTAATTTATAGATTCAATGCCATCCCCATCAAGCTACCAATGAGTTTCTTCACAGAATTGGAAAAAACTGCTTTAAAGTTCATATGGAACCAAAAAAGAGCCCGCATCTCCAAGACAATCCTAAGTCAAAAGAACAAAGCTGGAGGCATCACGCTACCTGACTTCAAACTATACTACAAGGCTACAGTAACCAAAACAGCATGGTACTGGTACCAAAACAGAGATATAGACCAATGGAACAGAACAGAGTCCTCAGAAATAATACCACACATCTACAGCCATCTAATCTTTGACAAACCTGAGAGAAACAAGAAATGGGGAAAGGATTCCCTATTTAATAAATGGTGCTGGGAAAATTGGCTAGCCATAAGTAGAAAGCTGAAACTGGATCCTTTCCTTACTCCTTATACGAAAATTAATTCAAGATGGATTAGAGACTTAAATGTTAGACCTAATACCATAAAAATCCTAGAGGAAAACCTAGGTAGTACCATTCAGGACATAGGCATGGGCAAAGACTTCATGTCTAAAACACCAAAAGCAACAGCAGCAAAAGCCAAAATTGACAAATGGGATCTAATTAAACTAAAGAGCTTCTGCACAGCAAAAGAAACTACCATCAGAGTGAACAGGCAACCTACAGAATGGGAGAAAATTTTTGCAATCTACTCATCTGACAAAGGGCTAATATCCAGAACCTACAAAGAACTCAAACAAATTTACAAGAAAAAAACAAACAACCCCATCAAAAAGTGGGCAAAGGATATGAACAGACATTTCTCAAAAGAAGACATTCATACAGCCAACAGACACATGAAAAAATGCTCATCATCACTGGCCATCAGAGAAATGCAAATCAAAACCACAATGAGATACCATCTCACACCAGTTAGAATGGCGATCATTAAAAAGTCAGGAAACAACAGGTGCTGGAGAGGATGTGGAGAAATAGGAACACTTTTACACTGTTGGTGGGATTGTAAACTAGTTCAACCATTATGGAAAACAGTATGGCGATTCCTCAAGGATCTAGAACTGGATGTACCATATGACCCAGCCATCCCATTACTGGGTATATAGCCAAAGGATTATAAATCATGCTGCTATAAAGACACATGCACACGTATGTTTATTGCAGCACTATTCACAATAGCAAAGACTTGGAATCAACCCAAATGTCCATCAGTGACAGATTGGATTAAGAAAATGTGGCACATATACACCATGGAATACTATGCAGCCATCAAAAAGGATGAGTTTGTGTCCTTTGTAGGGACATGGATGCAGCTGGAAACCATCATTCTTAGCAAACTATCACAAGAACAGAAAACCAAACACCGCATGTTCTCACTCATAGGTGGGAACTGAACAATGAGATCCCTTGGACTCAGGAAGGGGAACATCACACACCGGGGCCTATCATGGGGAGTGGGGAGGGGGGAGGGATTGCATTGGGAGCTATACCTGATGTAAATGACGAGTTGATGGGTGCAGCACAGCAACATGGCACAAGTATACATATGTAACAAACCTGCACGTTATGCACATGTACCCTACAACTTAAAGTATAATAATAATAAATTAATTTAAAAAAAATAAAAATAAAAAATAAAACATACTACTTAATTCCATTTGCTAAAAGTTCAAAATCTCTCAAACTATGCTATAGCTATAGAGATTAAAATGTGGTCACTATTGGAGCAAAAAAAGGGGACAGTGCATGCCAGGGGCAAGAAAGGGACTTCTAAGATCTGAAAATAATTTATTCCTTAACCTAGGTAGTAATTATAAGGATATTTGTTTTGTGATAATCCGTTGTGCTAAGTATATTTTTAGCACTCTTTTGTATGGGTGCTACTTCAATTAAAACAAAACTGATTTTAAAGTATATATCAATCAAAATAAAGAATAAAAACAGAAAATTCATGGTACACTAACACTATTTATTAGTAAATAATTAAGTAGTGTACTCTTTAGTAAACTATTTTTACTAAAACTAAACTTAAAACTAATAATAAAACAATACTCAACTATTAGTTACTACTAATAGCAACTAATTATGCTACAGATGTAGATAAAATAATAGTAAACAGTGAAGCAATTCAAATATTTTTATTTTAATTGTTCTAAATCCAGTCTCAAATAGTATGTAAATGGTATTAACAATTTTTAAAGAGCTGATTACATAAAATACTTATAATTTATTTTTTAAAAAGTGTAAAATCCCAAATTCCAACCAATACCAAGAGATTGGAGGGAAAGGTACTGAGAAGTGTCATTGTGCTAATCAATTCATCTTGCCTTGTTGCAAAGGTCAATCAAGAATTATTGATCATATTTTTTCTTTACTTGTGAAATATTTGAAAGAAATGTATTTTAAAAATCTAGCTACATATTGTTTAAAGGAGACATACTATAATAAAAATGACTCAAGAAAGGTATAATAAAGGCTTGAGTAAAATATGTGAATGAATGTAAACAAAATAAATTTCAGAAAATAAATAAAGTAGAATATATGCAAAAAGTTTAATAATTTACAAGTCATTCTATGTTAGTAAAGAGTTTACTCCACAGTGGAGATATGTTAGTCAGAATTGTGTACTGAATAATAAAATCAAGATATATGAGGGTAAGTTTGACTGAAATTTAAAACAGACATTGATAGAAATAAAGTATTAGCCTAACACCACAAGAACTATTTTAGTTCTTAACAGATAATATAAAATCTCAAAAGAAGACATTTATGCAGCAGACAACACATGAAAAAATGCTCATCATCACTGACCATCAGAGAAATGCAAATCAAAACCACAATGAGATACCATCTCACACCAGTAAGAATGGCGATCATTAAAAAGTCAGGAAACAACAGGTGCTGGAGAGGATGTGGAGAAATAGGAATGCTTTTACAATGTTGGTGGGAGTGTAAACTAGTTCAACCATTTTGGAAGACAGTGTGGCGATTCTTCAAGGATCTAGAACTAGAAATACTGTTTGACCCAGCCATCCCATTACTGGGTATATAGCCAAAGGATTATAAATCATGCTGCTATAAAGACACATGCACAAGTATGTTTATTGTGGAACTACTCACAATAGCAAAGACTTGGAACCAACCCAAATGTCCATCAATGATAGACTGGATTAAGAAAATGTGGCACATATACACTATGGAATACTATGCAGCCATCAAAAAGTATGAGTTCATGTCCTTTGTAGGGACATGGATGAAGCTGGAAACCATTCTGAGCAAACTATCACAAGGACAGAAAACCAAACACTGCATGTTCTCACTCATAGGTGGGAAGTGAACAATGAGAATACTTGGACACAGGGTGGGGAACATCACACACCAGGACCTGCTGTAGGGTGGGAGGAGGGGGGAGGGATAACATTAGGAGAAATATCTAATGTAAATGATGAGTTAATGGGTGCAGGACACCAACATGGCACATGTATACATATGTAACAAACCTGCACATTGTGCACATGTACCCTAGAACTTAAAGTATAATAAAAAAATAAAAAATAAAAATTAAAAAAATTAAATAACATGGAAAATAAATGTATACTGAATCTAATACCCTAGAAAAAGTACCTTCTTTTCCAGAATTCATGATATATGTATATAAAATTGATAATGTGCTATGCTTTAAAGAAAGTCTCAATAAATAATCAGTAAATTAAAATCATTCAGGCAATTTTCACAATTACATGAGAATAATTAGAAATTAATAGCAAAAGTAAAACAAAATAAAACAAGACATAATTTGAAAGAAAATGCTGGCAAGTAATTCAAACCAAAGGAGACAAATCTTAACTGTAACTACAGGGAATTTAGAGAATAATGAGCATAAGAACACTGTACCTTAAAAATTCACTATGAGACTTGGCCAAATTAGTAATTAGAGGAACACTTACTATCATAAAAAAAAGAATAAAGGATAATAAATAATATAAATAAAAACTCAAGAAACAAGAAATCCAACCTAAGGAAAGGATAAAAAATGAAATAAAAGTAGAAATTAATGAATTTATAAACCAAAAATTGTAGGCTTGATAAATGAATCTAAGAGCTGATTCTTTAGGGAGCATAAAGTGAGTAAAATAAACAAGACTCTAGCTTATTAATATAGCTTAAGCTCAGTGTAGCCTGCATTCTCAAATTAATTGTTACTTATATACTGTACGACAAGAAGTTTATGCAAGAATATAAATTGACTAAGTCACTAAACACACTGTCGATGTTCACTAACTTTTTGCTTTTGTAAGTCTCTCTTGAAGCAGTGCATTGATTTATATCCTGGTGCAAGCTGCTGGGAACTGGTTGAACTAGCTCTGCTATTAATCTAAAGTAGAATTAAGCTAATGCACAATATACAAAATGCACAATGCACAATATACAAAATTAATAAAGAACAAAGGGATTGTCTTTTTGATAGAGATAAAAAATTTATGAGGTAATATTAGTTTAATATATAATGCTAGATTAAAACGTTTCAAACTCATATAAATGAATAACCTTCAAAATAAAATAATAAATTGACATGCATAAACATATAAAGCCTATAAAATGAAGTGTTTAATAAATAAAAATTATCTCCAAGAAAAAAAAAACTGACCTCACATGATTGCCTAGCAAATTGGTGTTAGCCTTCAATATACAAATAGTTACCATATTATGTACACTGTCCAGAGTATAAAGTAAATAGGGCAACTTCTTCATAAACCTGATAGCAAAGACAGCATAACTTTGACATAGTACAAAAAATTAAGCAGCAAACCAATCTTAGTTACAATAATCTTAGTTATAATTTTAAATGTAAAGCTCTAAACAAAATTTTAATAAATAGAATCCAACCTTTATATATATCACCACCAAGAAAGCTTTAATGTAGAACTATAAATATAGTTCAAATAGAAAATCTGCTAATATCATCCATCACAGAAATATATGAAATGAGGAAACCATATTATTATCTTAATAGATTTCAAGAATGCAGTCAATAAATCATTATTTATTATAAAATAATTTTTTTCTGATTACACACACACAAGCATACATGCATACAAAGCTATCTAGAAAGATAAGAATATTTCTTTAATGTGATACAGAGTATGCTCCTCAGAACAAGAGCCAGCATCATATTCAAGGATGACACACCAAAAAAACAATTGCAGTCACCACTTGTATTGGAAAATGTTCTGAAAATACAAGGCAACTCAGTAAATGAGGAAAAAAATATAGGAATATTTATAAGAAAGGGAGAAACTATATTATGTTATCATTTTGGTTTTTCGATTCTTTACTTGGACTGATATAAGAATCCATGAAATATTTTGAATGAAGGTTTAGCAAATGACTGAAATTACATTGTGTATGAACTATTAAAAGTATAACATATATATATATAGTTTTTTCCATATAACATATATGTAAATAAAATACATACAACTATTAACTAGCTAACATGCCCATAATAATAATTTGGAAAATACAGTGGAAAAAATAACATTGCCCATAATAATAAAATATGTAACTAGAAATTAACAACAAAAATTGTGAGCCCATGTGAAGAAAATTTCGCCAAAAGATACCAAAAAAGTGAATAAATGGAGTCGCTCTTTGTTATAAAGATGTCAATTAACCCATAATTAATTGATACATTTAATAAAATTTTATTTTTTGGAACTGTGAAAATACTCCTAATTTCGTCTATAAGAGTAAACTTGATAGAAAACTCAAGCAAAATATTATCTTAATAGACTCTATTGAAAAACAAGAGTAATAATTGGAGGCTATTCAAGGGAAATTTCAACAATCCTTAAAAGCTACAATAATTAAATAGTGTGGTTTTGATATCTGAATATAAAGAAGCATTAGTGGAGCAGAAGATAAAGATCCACAATACAGCCCAAGCACATACGTACTGAGAATACTGTACGGAGACATTTTTTCAATACGGTAGGGAAAGATGACTTGGTCTACACAATAGACAGAGACACATGGTGATCTAGCACCAAAAAAAAAAAAAAAAAAAAATCACATTAGAGTATTACTTCACACCATATGTCACAAACAAACTGTGAAAATATCAAACAGTTCAATAAAAACCTAAACCCATCAGAAAAAAAAAATACTATAGAAGAATAATTTTCTAATCTTGAGATGGGGAAGACTATGAGCATGACATAGTAGCCAGTAAGTATAAAGAAAACTACATTTTACTTCACAAAAATTAAAATAAAATAAAAGACAAATCTGTAATTTTTAAAAGCTAATAACAAAATAGGAGAAAATTTTGGAAAAATATGTGAGAGGAAAAAATGGTTTCCATTGATAATATTTTTAAATCTTAAAATAAAAAAGATAGAAAAATACAGAAAATATATTCATTAAATTTACCAAAGAAGAAATACAAATGGACTAAAAAATATATGAATAGAGTTTAGATTCACTGATATTCAAAGAATTGCTGATTAACAAGAAAATGGAGTATTTACTAATATTTGCTGATATAAACTCTTTTTCGCTAATGTAATTAGCAAAAAAAAAAAAAGGAAAAGAATATCTTCAAACATTTTTTATTAAGATAAAAATCGATCTCATTGTTCTAGGAAATGTTATATTGAAGATCTGAATAGCATTTCTTCAAATGCCTTTGACTCAAACCATAAAGAAATAGAAATATACAAAGCTACATGAGGATGTTTTTGGTCATTGTCTCCCATTCCCTATTCCAGCATTGGTGATAATGCTTTATCAATTGAAATGCATGAACATTCATTACCATCCTAAGAACTGAAATGTTTCCCCATATTTCCCCAAGTTTCACTATAGATCAATTCCCAAGCAGTACATTGTATTAATGGAGTTCTTCCAGGCTTTTTCGTACCTGTGATTTGATTAGACTTTGTGAGATCAACACAATTCCTGTGTTTAAAAAAATTTTATAACATGGCAGTTTCTTTTCCTGAATCCCAACTTAAAAAGCCAAAGGGGAAGGAAAGAGACTCGGGAAGGAGTTTTTGCAAATTAGTCATCACATAAAACTCACCTTAGTGGCCCACCTCAGCACAGGAAAGAGTAAAGAAGAAACACATATTCTCCATAGGTGACAAGCATTCTGGAACCTGTTTCTTTACTGCAGTGCCTGGAAACATCTAGAGCAAATTTGATTTTCCTTTTCTTCTGATATGGGTTAGTTTTGTGACCTTTAGTTCCTTGAAGACTGTTAAGACTTAACGGTATTTTGAATTTTTCATTTATACCATATAATTGCATGACTAGGGAAATATATTTGTGTTTCATATATGCAATCAAAAGAAAAAGGCTAATTAGTATGAAATATTCACAAGGGATCAAGAATTCATCGAAAGAATAACTCATAAGTACTTCCAGCAGGGCAGAAGACAGATTGGGGCAGTGTCTGCTGCAGGTATGGGGAGGGATTTGGCCCACGGGGATTTCATTTGGATTTGTTTCAGATAAGGTGATAAATGGATGGAGTTGATTTGGAACTGAAGTTTAAGGGGAGCTTCTGAAGGAGCAAGAGGATATGAGTGATCAATGACACATCTAGATTATGAAAATGTGAATTGTGTTAATAGCTTTTCTATTTCAACAGCCAAGGAAGTCAAAACCCTAAAGAAAAGCACTGGAGTATACATTTTTAGTATTTGAAAGTCTATTTCTCAAACAAAAGTATATATCCAAGAGGCATTTTAAAATAGACATTGACTATATCGGTCTACTTTTCAAATTATTAAATGCAATATTCTTTATTCATGTATTTCTGTGATTTCATTTGCCTTGTTAATATAGAGTTATTCTGCTACTGTGTTGTCCAAGTGTTGGCTGGCATTACAATCCTGAATACTTGGAAGACCTCTGCATCAACAGGTATACTCAGGAGGGATTATTTTGATATTATTTGCTGTTGTGTTAGCTCTGCTTATTAGCCTCTGGATACACTTTCAAGTAGCAATGTATCAATGATACAAGGTTATGCTAAAAAGCCTTAAGTTAAAGAAACTTACCAAGGGACTCTAGATCTAAAAATAGTCTCATATTTTAATAGCTGTTGTAATCCATTATAACACAAATTTGTTAAAGTGCAATACAGAATTCCACTCAGTTTCTCTTTCAATTCAGGGCAGAGAGCAAAGATATAGGGAGACAATCATCAGATGATAAATTAAGGAGACATTAGCTTAAGAAAAATGTATTACCTTCTGGTTCAGCTGAGTGGTGGATGTGAAACATACCCTTGTAGAGTAGATAGAATACAGGGAAAAGTAGTGTCCCCAGAGATACTTACAGGTAAGCCGCATTTCTGAATACCTGTCGATACTGTATAGTCCGTACATTTTCTTTGCTTCATCCTTTTAAAAAAGTGCACTGCCTGATCTGACTCAGCTACTAATCCCTGATTCTGCCTTTCTGACTTCCTCTTATATCCTTTATATTTTTTTCATATCCATTCCCAAAGCTTCCCATGCTTTTCTAAAAAATAAAAATAAAAACAAAAGTCCAGCCAGGCGCAGCGGCTCACGCCTGTAATCCCAACACTTTGGGAGGCCGAGGCGGGCGGATTACACCATCCTGGCCAACATGGTGAAATCCCATCTCTACTAAAAATACAAAAATTAGTGGGTTGTGGTGTTGCGCGCCTGTAGTTCCAGCTACTTGGGAAGCTGAGGCAGGAGAATCGCTTGAACCCGGAAGATGGAGGTTGCAGTGAGCCAAGATTGCGCCACTGAACTCCAGCCTGGCGACAAAGCGAGACCACATCTCAAAAAAAAAAAAAAAAATCCAGTATGTACCTGCCTCAGAGTCTCTGCTTGGAATTCCCTTTCAGATACCCACATAGCTTGGTCCCTTCCTGCTTAAATGTCATCAGCAAGCATTCCCTACCATATTATATAAAATAATACTCTCCCTTCTGTATTCCCCATAGCCCTTATCCTGCTCCATCTTTCTCCGTAGTAGATACCATCATCTGGCTTATTCCTTATTTGCTTATTTGTTTAGTCTTTCTACTCCATTAGGATGTTTTTAAGGAACCATATCTGATTTTTTTCACTGCTGTGTCTACCCCATTGAAGCAGTGTCTGGCACATAATGGCCACCCAATAAATATTTATTAAATTAAATGACTAGCAGAATATTAATCTCTTGTATGAAGGCAGTTAGATGACTGTTCTAAAAACCAGTTAAGTGGCTTACACTGTGCCTCATGCAGAGTGTAATGAGTAATGCTTGATGAAATGATTTGTTGGGGTTTCCTCCTCCCCTACCTCACACTTCAAACCCTATATCATGGGGGAAAAATAGGGATTCCCTGGTCTAAATAAACTGTTCAAAAACAGCCAACATGAGTGTTTCAACAAGCAGATAGTAGTATTGGAAGGAATGCAGACTCCGTTTGGGCAAAATCTGTGTATGGAGAGGTTTTTCACAGTGTGTGTGTACATGCATATGTCAATGTATGAGGCTGAAGGAAGGTATCAAAAAAGAAACGTAAAAATGAAGTCATATGGCCAGAAACATTTTAGGAATCAAACTTATATTGAAAACAATCTACTTTGTACTTGAAAATGAGAAATAGTTATGTGAGGTAGGCTTTTCTGTCACTCTAAGAGCCTTGGAAAGGCATAAAAATGTTGAGTAAGACATTCCTTAAATGCACTAACCAGCAATTTTAGGGGGGAAAAAAAAAGAATGCTCTTGGATGATAGAGAAAAATACATGGCAATAAAAATCTGACTTTATATTAAGAAGTTTCCTGATGCCAGAAACAATGCCAGGAAAAAGAATTACAGTGATTGGAGCTGGAGTCAGTGGATTAAGCGCTATTAAGAGCTGTCTGAAAGAGGGACTGGAGCCCACCTGTTTTGAAGGAGGCAGTGACATTGGAGGAATATGGAGATATGAGGTCAGTTTGAATGGTCTTATGTTTTTATGTATATGTGACTTCCGCACCTGGGAAATAGAAATACAAGAATTGCAGCACTAATTCATCTTTCAATTATCAGCATAATAATAACTATTTTTACTAATGTCTACACCTGTGTGTTGAATCTCATTCTCTTCTCTTCCTCAAGGTTGATGTTCAGTCAATCCTTCTTCCTTTGGGAGTCCAGCTTCTTGAGGGAAGAATGTATGCTTGCTCTCTGCACTTTCTCACCTCCCGCCACACTTCAACCATTGCTACACAATGGACATCTCCAGCACTTCCTGAAAACTGTTCTCACTGCTGTTTCCAAAGGTGTCAAATCAAGTGGACCTTCTGGCCTAATTTTTTTTTTGCTTTCTCAAGGAGAGCTAATAATGTTAAAACCCAATCAACCTTCTTAAAAAACATTCGTCCCTGGCTTCTACAATTTCACTCTCTTTTCTTCTCTGCCTTTCCTTTTCAATATTTTTCCATTTGGCCTATAGATGTGGCTGGTTGTAGCTTTATTTTCAGTCTTCTGTTCTTTTAACTTTTTGCTCATTTCTTAGGCTGTCTCCTTATCCCTTGTTGACTTCAGCTGCCATATATGCTAATATATAATCTTTAGATCTTTATCTTCAGCCTAACAACATATGTATACTAGAGCAACTAACACTAATGGTCCCACAGACAAATTCTGAAACCTTAAGAGGTTAGCATAATAACAGTAGCAGATATGATTAAGTAACATTTCTTCAACTTTAACTTATACCCCTGGACCATATAGCCTCCAAGGGTGCCACAGAAGGGAAAAGAGAGAAGGTGGAAGGCTACTGACCCATAACTGCCTAGGGCTAGCCTAGAGGTGGGGTGGCTACCTGATTTTGCTAATCTCTAGGATGTTCCACCAACACCTCATTAGCTTTTGAGGTCTTTCATTATCTGTGAGATCAGTTCCCTGCATTACCTTCCCTGTCTCAAGTTAAGAGTAGTTTCCATGTTCCTGGTTGATCCCTGACTGATACAGACACATCTCCAGGAAGGCTTTCCCAGCACCACCCACCTCCAGGTCCAAAGCACCCTATGGACACACCACTATTATATCTATTACACGGCATGTGATTGCTGGTCTCCTGTGTTAGGTTTTCAAAGCATTTTATGTGAATTATTTTGTCCTTATAACAATACTGTGACTACAAGGACAATGCAAAGACTTATTTACAGATGGAGAAATAGATTCAGACAAATGATTTGATGTCAGGTTCTTTTTCCAAGCCACACAATGATATATATCAAGAACCACATCAAAATACCACCTCATGTCATCTAACTTCACTAGGGATGCTTACATGTCAGGCTGTCACGTATTAAACTGCTGGTCATATTTGCAGAGAATAACCTTATCAGGAGGGGGTAGTTTTGTATACAAGTACATCAGTAAAATGAGTTTTATTAATAAATAATGCTCTCCAGTTTGAAGAAGAAAACATATAGTTTGATTTTTCCTAAAGCTGATATACTTTAGCAGGAATTAGATTCCATATTTCAGGCTTGAAATATTACACACGATACAAAACATTAAAACCCCCAAAATTTTGTTTTATGTGTTCATGTAGTTAGGATTACAATAACTTTTTCTTGGAGAAAACAACATATTTTCAGTGGTGGTATGTTTTACCTTAACTTTAAATTACTTAGATATGTAGCCATATTTTTTTTAAAAAAAAAATCAAGAATGGCTGTTAATGTACACAACAGATACTATATATTGTATGGACTCCTATTATATCTTGGAAAATGAGAATAATGTGCTTCATAGAATTGAATTATAAGTCATTGTATATTGAAAACTCTTCAAAACCATAAAGTACAGTAGTGTTAAAACATTATATGCCCATCTGCATTTGTATAGATAAATAGATAATACAGGTAGCAAGAGATCTTGAAAGATAGACAGAGACTGGAAGGGTAAACATCAAGATGTTTAAAAGGATCATCATGAATTATAGTCTTCACCATAATTTTCTATAAAATAATAATAAACATGTGCTGCTCTTATAATTAGAAAAAATTGCCAATATAAAAGAATAAAGGATAAAAGAAAGTCTAAGTATGATCACTACTATTTTCTATGAGTCACTACAAATAGCCCAGGGCTTCCTGGATGCCCTCTGCCCAGTACTCTCCAGTCACCCCTCAGTCTAGAACTTGAACCCCTCCAAACTCTGCAGGCAGAGAAGTAGCGCTTATTTCCTCTGCTTATTTTCACTTTCTGGTGTACTATACACATTTTTCTTTTCCTGTCCTTCTATCTGTTCCCCAATAAATTTTTTTTTGCTCTTCTTAACTATTTGCCAGAAAATATCTTCTCTCTTAGTAAAGGTAATGAGAAATTGCTTTCTTTGAAAGAATTTAGTCCAGGAGCCTCATAATTCAACATATAAAGAGATTTCTTCCTTGTTACTCTTGTATTCTAAAAGATGGTGAGTGTCTTCTTCTCTTTTAGGAGAAGGCTGACGGTGGCAGGGCAAGCATCTATAAATCTGTCACCAGCAACACTTCAAAGGAAATGTCAGCCTAGAATGATTACCCTTTCCCTGCCCATCTTCCCAACTATTTGCACAATTCTAAACTGATGGAGTACTTCAAGATGTACGTCAAACGCTTCCACCTTCTGAAGCACATCTGGCTTATGATAAATGAGGCAGAGGGCACTTAGCACAGGTGGAAATCTTTTGGGAAGGTGAAAAGCCAGGCCAGAGCAAAGTATAGCAAGGGCTCCATTCAGTTCGGGGGGTTGACTCGAGCATGACAGGGTTCACCTTATATACATCTTCAGTGAAATCAGCAGGAGCTTCTCTCTTCTCTTCCTTTAGGAAAAAAAAATACGGTGGATTGGCTGAAACATCAGACTGGACCCCTTTTGTAGACTCACCCCTAACTATGATGCGAACCATGGTTGGGAGCAAACCAGACTAAATAAGGCTCTACTTAAAGAGGCCTTGGTAGCAAAATCAATTCTAAAGGAACTCATTTATGAAAGCCCGGAGGAGAGTGGCTATAACTGACCTTATTCATTAAGGCCAAGAGTTCTTGGGAAGGAGGGCAAGTGGGAGGAGTGGTCATGAGTCTGAGTTTGTCTCATTCCCAGTCAAAGGTGTGCAGTGTGAAGAAGTGCTCTAACTTCTCGTGCACAAGGCAACGGGATGTTGTGGTCGAGCCTAGAGGGAAGCAGAAATCCTATGTCTTTCATGGGATTGTGGTGTGTAGTGGCCTTCATAGCCATTCCGTATTACCACTCTAGGACTTTCCAGGTATGTCATACAGAATGCTAAGGCACTGCTTTTATGGGGTTCTATCATTGTTGTTATTGATATGTATTTTTAAAGTTTTCAACTCTGAAAGTCACCTTATTTTTACAATAAATATTACCTTTTCTGACTGTAAAATAATGCATGCTCTTTGAAAGTCCATTCAAATAATACATAATGTTTTAAATTGAAAATAAAAATTACTAGTATCTCATCAGCACCTGGATTACTTCAGAGCAAAGTCCTACATTTTACCACAATTGGAAGGTTGTTTTGTGGTGGTAATAGTTTGGAGTAAATAGGAAAATCAAAGCTACAGAAAATATTTTTAGATTTAGCCTTATTTTGTGTGTATGTATATGCATAGCATGACAAATATAAATAGCTATTTGCTGGTGTTACCATGCATCTTAAAATAGACTGAATGTTACTGTTCTACTATTTGGAAGCTCAAGCACCTTGAATACTAGGAATGGTGCAGGAATAATTTCCCTACACAAGATCTCTCTGTTCATCGCTAGAAATATGATACGTATTTAGTCTTCTTGAAGAGTACTGAACCTTAGACTCCTTCAAGGTTCCCAGGATGCTCTGGATTTCTCCACATCCATTGTTTCTTTCCCAGTGTATGAAAAGATGAGAAGGTCATAACTGGACAAGAGAAGTCTATTGACTAACTAGTTAATTAGAGATTTAAACATTCCTGTATTTATACATTCAATAATAATTCAAGAAATGCCTATTGAGCACCAACTTACCAGAGGCTCAGCAGAGAGCAAAACAGACAAAACCTCCGTCCTCAAGGAGTGTGCATGGTAGTTGATGGAGACAGACACAAATGGGATAAATATGTTGGAGAAAATAATTGTTGAAGTGAAACATTTACCAGGGAAGGAGGAGGGGTTTTAGCAATAGGGGATTGTTTTACAACATTAAATAAGGTGGTAAGGCGAGACTCAGTTAGAAAGGGGCATTTAAGTAAATACCCAAAGGAGCTGAGGAAGTGATGCAGGTCTCTGGGGAAAGCATACTGTTTTGAAGGAACAGCGTGTGCAAAGGCCTTGAGGTAGGAGTGTGCCTGACAATTCCAGTGTGGCTGGACCAGAGGAAAGAGTGGGAAGAAGATGATGACAGAGAGTGAAAGAGGACCAGATCAAGAAGGGCCTTCAAATCTTATGTTTGGACTCTGACTTTGGACTCTGAGCCTCAGGAGTGGCATGCTCCCGCCACTTTGACTGCCGTGTTAAGAATAGCTGGGAGAAGATGGTAGTGGTGGAAGCTGGGAGACCAGTGTGGATGCTCTTGCACTAACCCAGGTGAGAGAAGATGGGGACATATATTGATATAGAGATGATGGGTACACGTATCGAGGTGGTAGCAATGGAGATATATAGAGATGTGCTTGGATCCCACAAGTAGTTTAATGGTAGAGATGACAGGATTTAGTGATGAATTAGAAATGGGATGTGGCAAAAAGAGAGGGGTCCAAGATAATGCCGATGTTGTTGGCCTGCATGAGAGAGAGAGATTGAGGAGGCCACAGGATGACCAGGCTCCAGAGATGCTCATTGAGAGTGGGAAAGAATGGAGTAAGATTGAAAACATTCAAAGGAGACAGCTAAATTTATTTTCTAAACACTTACTATATCACAGGAGCATAACAAGGGATCCTTATACCATTCCTATGCAATAGGTAAAATAATTTCCACTTTACACATTACAAAGTTAACTACTAGGAGATTCATGCCTAGGTTTGTTTGACCTCAAAGTCACATTGACTCCAAGGGCAAAGAGTTCATTTTGGAATAAAAGAGAAACATTTTCTCCTGGGGAAAAGAAGCCAGAGGAAAGATAGATGAAAACACACTAACTTTTAGGTGTTGAGGAACTCACCTTAGAATTTTGTTGTTTTCACACAAATGAGAAGAAAGGTTATCTTCAGAGAATGAGAGGGATGACACTGGCACCAAGGAGAGGGGAAATAATGGAAGTAGCTGCAGTAAGAAAATTGATAGGGACTCTCCTATCCATGGGTAATTGAACTTGCCAAACGTGGAGTTTAGGAGCAATTAGAACCATGCCAGGAGTTCACTATGTGAGAATCAATAACTGTTTCCAAGGAAAAGCTAAAGTTTTGGAGCAAACTCTGTAGGGAAGAGGAGACTCAGCAAAGACTGAACCACCATTAGGACTGAGTAAGGCTGTGTGTGCAGTGTCACAGGAGGAGAGCAAATGAAGCCCATATGTGCAGACCCCAATATTGTTTAAAAGATGAAATGTTGCAAAATCAATCAGCTTTTGTGGCTTTGCTACATAATGTTTCTCTTTAAGTCAAAGTAAAAAACTTATTTTTTAGGAAAAAATGAGTTCTTACATCCTCTTAGCTGCAGATCTTGTGGGTGGTGATGGAATGTTTGGCCCCAGTAGGAGAACAGAGAGATAGTGCTGGTAGGAAGGGTGTACTTGCCCCAGAAGGTAAAGGAAACAGCTATACAAGGATGAAGCTTGGGTAGGGAAGACAAGACAGAGGAAACTGAGTCCAGAGCAGTAGTTGTGAATAGCATGGGTGACAGATGAGGAAAATATATTACTTAAACAAGAGCTGAGCTCCTCCTTGAAGGCTTCTCAGAATACAGATATGTAAAAAGGAGTCAGAGGTGAGATATCTGAGTTTCTCAGAAGTCTGGGGGTCTGTTCTGGCTTGGAATTTACAGTCTAGAACAAATCTGTAGGAGGATTCATTCTGCCTGATGGTGCTGGGCTGGCAGGGTCCATGACACTGGTGTCAGTAGACCAGCAAATGAGATGTGTAAACAGAACAACCTTTGAGTTCAGTAATAAGCTTTAGAGTATTCCAGGAGTTAAAATAAATGGAATAATGACCAGTACTTTAGTAATTCTGTTCTTTCCCACAGGGATCGAGAGGTTCAAAGGCCAATATATTCACAATTGGCAATATAAGAGGCCAGAGAAATTTTGGGAGATGAAATCATTGTGATTGGCCTTGGAAATTCTGGAACTGATTTGGCCATTGAGCTCAGCCATGTAGCTGCACAGATTTGGCTACTAAAATTCTCTGCCCCTCAGAGCAACCTGCCCACTTCTCTGAGCATTGCATGAAATATGTATAGCATCTACCCCGTCACACACACAGTCTTGATTGTTAATTACCTCTTCACACCTGTTTTCTTTGTGCAACATCATAGTAACCCATTTTTAAAAATTGAGAATGGAGTAAAAATAAATACTTCAAACTTTAACACCTGCCATATTGTTTATATTTACTAAAGCATCTGGATGCTTCATTAGGTCAGCCAAGGGTTTCAAAAATCAACATACCAGAAAACCATTTTTTATATTTCTTTCTTTTCCATTGACATGACATTTGACACCATCTCCCAACTCTGAGTCCTCCATACTTAGATTCCAGGGACATAATTAACGAAGTGCTCTAGATACTACAATACTATGATTAGCTGATAGATGGCATTTACATGTCAATTTGTTAATTTCTAATCTCCTTGCATTATTTAGTTTTTCTGGAATTTAGAACCTAAGTGATTGTATGTATGAAACCCTCCTTTGAAGAAGATTCAAAGGGCTAGTGAGTGAGATCCAGAGGGAGGCCTGGGCAGATTTCTGGAGCTATAAGCAATGTTAGGTGTGTCTGTATGTGTGAGTATATGTGTGACTGTATCTTGGTCTAACTGAATTTGAGAAGAGAGGAACACTTTAGGCTAAAAAGGCAAGAGACTTCTTATCCACTTATCCTCTTGAGCCAAATAAGAGATATATGAAGAATATTTCTCAGTTCCCAAGAACTGAGAAAAGCATCTTATGAAAGGAAATACATTGTGAGGCAGTTATTTTTCATATATTTGTCTTCTCTCCCAGGTGTTTCTCAGCACAAGACAGGGTGTATGGATTTGGAGCCGGGTCTGAGATTATGGGATGCCCATGGACACTGCCCTCGTTACTCATTTTAAATCTGTCCTCAACAAATTTTACCCTGCATTCTTAATCAACAGATGGACAGAGAATAAATTAAATGCTTGATTTAACCATGAAATCTATGGTTTACAATCCCCACATAGGTATGTTTTGGGATTAAAAAAAATAATTTGGGGTCTTTGGGGTCAGCAGCTAAGACTTGGAACATAGAGGTGGTTTAGAGTCCCTGTTTACCATCTTGAAAATAAACTTCAACTATCTTAGGAGAATGTCAATCATTGTTGCTTTTATCATGCTTCTTTGAACCATTCTACTCACTTATCTTACAGGAAAATATCGAGTTCCAGGATTAGGGTGGCAGCTTCATCTGTCATCTGACACCATCTTCCAACTTTGACTCCTTCCATACTTAGATTCTAGGGACATGATTAACAAAGTGCTCTAGATACTATAATATTAATACTATAATTAGCTGATGGATGGGATTTATGTGTCAATTTGTTCATTTCTACTCTCCTTGAATTATTTAGCTTTTCTGGAATTTGGAACCTAAGTGGGGCATGAAAGTGGATAGGCCCACTCATTTAATTCACATACTGGCTACTTATATAATAAGGAACACACAGAAGGTACTCAGATAATAGTTATTCATTTACTACACTTAGTGTTTGGCCATTTCCTTCATGGTTCTCAGGCTTCTGAAATTCACTCCTTCTTTAGACTCTGAGACCTGCATAAGGTGGACAAGCAGTAGATGGTATACTGTGTTATAAAGCATCACCTCCATTTTCCCAAGCCAAAAGAATCAGGAATCTGGCACTATAAGGGGAGCAATAAGAGGGGAGACTTGGGGCAGGGAGAATCCTTTGAAATGCAGCAAACGCTTTCTTTGCCTTGAATAGAATTGTGGATCCAGACAGCTATCTGAATCTTTGCTTCACTATTTACTAGCTATGTGATATCACCAAATTTACTTAACTACTTACTTACACCTCATTTTTATTTTATATAAAATGGGGACAACGTTAGCACCAACTTAGAAAATTGTTTTGAGCATTAAATAGGAAAGTACATGTATAGCTTGTACTAGTACCTAATGCATAGTAAATGCTCAACAAATTTGTGTTGTTTTATATTATTAATTTTCTGACTATAGTAAAATTATACCTATGGAATTTAAGTTATGGAGGTGACTGACTGACAATATGAAGAAGTCAATGCCATCTAAAGAACTTACCTTTACTTACATTTCCCAAGCAAAACGGGTGTGCTATACCATGCAGGGCCATAGAGGAGCACCATGTTTGGTCAGGCGGAAGCCAGAGCAAGGCAGAGAAGTAGAAGGATCAATAGTAAGGATGGCAAAATATAAAGAAGAAAATTTCAAGAAGGGAATGGCCAAACGTCAAGTGTAGTAAATCAGTAAATATTATCTGAGCACCTTCTGTGTGTTCCTAATCATATCAGTAGCCAGTATGTGAGTTAAAAGAGTGAACCCATCCACTTCCATGCCCCAAAACTCAAAAAGGGAAGTTTGCTGGAAACAAATGAGGAAATATTGCTCAACTTTTATATGAAAACAGTTTTTGTCTGCATCTGAAGCATACAATTCTGTATTCTGAACACTGAATCTAAAAAAAAAATACATAATGGAGCTAGAAAAATCTCAGAAAGACAATGAAAATGATGAAGGTAGACTGATGGTCTGCTGCATGAAGACACAGTAGAAATCTGCAGATATGGTGGGGTGAAGGAAAGATGGAATGTGGAGTTCACTCAACGCTGACTGCAGACTAACAGCAAATATTCCCGAGGCTGAAAAAAGTAAAATTTGGGATAAGTATAAACATGCACACTGTATGATTAATTCAAATATGGTGTCAATAGAATAAAGCTTTGCTTGAAAATATAGCTAGAGTACTAGGGAAAGAGAAGTAGTAGAAAGTGGAAGAGGTAGGCAGGGGCAGACCACATAGGGCTTTGTAAGACTACAGAATGGTGGGGATTTGGGTTTTTATTTTCAGTGAAATACAAAACCACTGGAGAACATTTTTGTATATTAAAAGGATCATTCAGGCTGCTAAGTGTAAGAGAAAATGTAAGGAGTAAAGGGTGGAAGCAGGAAGACCGCTAATGGTACTGAAATTAGATAGTGCTAGTAAATTTATTAAAATGGCATGTATATTCTCAATATAAAATAAAAACAAAAATATAGTCTGATTTTCCTGTTCCAATGCAAACACCTTGGCAACTACTTTTTAAAACTTTCCTATGAAATTATTTAAAAGAAGTTAGATGTTAATGTACTACCAGTATAAGCTTTTATACCACATTTCAAAATCTTTCCTTTGTATATAGTAAGCATTAATAAATATCATTGGCATTCTGATACATACAGAAAGTTTCCTCAGTAAGTAATTCAGAAAAAGATTTGAGGAAAAGAAATATTTCTGTAAAACAAAAATGTAGTTCTCTCATTAAACATTAAGTAGTTAATGGTAAGCAAATAGTAATTAATAATAAGCAAAAAGACTTACTATTAATTTTCCTGTACTTCAGTTGTTATTATTCAGATTCCTGAGCCATCAAATGACTATCAGTGATGATCTACCCAACCACATAATTTGTGGAAGAGTTGTGATGAAACAGAATGTGACAGAGTTCACTGAGACAACTACCATCTTTGAAGATGACTCAGAAAAGGAGATTGATGCCATCATCTTTGCCACAGGCTACACCTTGTCTTTCCCTTTCTTGAAGGATGACTCATCAATCCTGGACAACCAGTGTTCCATGTTTAAATATGTGTTCCCTCCTCGGCTGGAGAAACCAACCCTAGCTTTCATTGGCATCCTTCGGACAGTGGGAGCCACCATTTCCACTTCAGAAGTCCAGAGCTGATGGACTGTACATGTTTTCAAAGGTATGTGCTGACTTCAGTATTTAGAAAAGGTTGCCATCAGGTGGTGTGATTTCAGAGACATTGCAAAGGTCTTTTGCCGTAAGACATCTCTGAAGTTAAAACCTTTACAATATCTGAAATTCTGCCACTTGAGATCTGTTACTTCAGTGTTTGATAACTACTTATTTAATCTTCATGATTCCTGTGTGAATATGAAAAATAAAAATTACTCTCTTAAGCTACTAATGATAACTTATTGGCAAATAATTCCTTAGAGCACTATGGGGATGTATGTAGCATAGAATGTGAGAGCAGTAGGGAAAAAAAAAAAAGATCTCAACATGAAGTAGAGGTGGGAAATAACAGCTCTCTTACTTCCCAATGTTGTTAGAGTCATTCTGGAATAAGTGAAAATTAAAGGAAGCATTTTTTGCCTATCTTTCAAGTGTCCATTCAAAATATAAAGAAAACAAGCAGGTAAATTCGGCAGAATCACAGAGCCACTGGAATAACACTACAGCACAATTCAAAGAGCAAGGGCTCTATAATCAAATAAACCTGGGATTAAAAACTAGTTCTACCATGTACTGGCTGCATGATCTTGGCCTGCTACTTGACCTCAATTTCCTCATTTGTTAAAAATGGGAAGACATGTCTACTTTGCAGGATGGTAAGAATTAACAATTAAGCACCTTGACTTTAGTAGGCATTCAATAAATATTGATCGAATAAATAGAGATTAGCCATTGTTGTAATCCATTATTACTATTCTTTATTTTACCATTAATTCTAAGCTCAAGAATGAATCAGTGATGACAGATTCAAAACCTACCTTTATAAAATGATGCCAATAATATTGTAGTAATTCCGTTTATTTGTCTCTTTCTCTTTTAAAAACTTTTCCGTATTTCCTGGAACGTTCTGTGTTTTTCAAAATGTAGGATGTCACCCATTTTAGGAATGAAAGAGAATTGTTGGAAGATGACTTCCGTCCATTAAGATGGAAAACTAGTACAAAACCTTGGTGTAAAGAAAACAATCAGAAGACTTTGAATTACCATTAATAGCTACAATCCATATTTGTAAACTAAGTAGTAATAGAAATGAACAAGTGTAACTTCCTATTTATGGGAGAACCAGAGTATACACTCTTATAAGGGAACTACAAATAAACTCATCTGTGCCTTGTCAGTTGGGTGAGACTCAACCCTTTAGTCCATCCTTCTTCATGGGCTTTGAGGGCTTTGAGGTCTGCTAATCAAGATGTGAACTCATCAGGCATGTGACAAAGATGTGTGTTTGCAACTGGCAGGCATGTGCCCTGTTAAAACAATGAGTGGAGGGCATTCCAGAGCTGTCCCTGGATTCATCTTCCCCACGCCTGTGCTACCTCACTCATGATGTTCTTTACCAAACGGAGCTTCAGGGTGTCTATTTTTTCCTGAAACCACATCTTCTCAATAAAAAAGCCATGTTGAAATCCGGAATTTCTTTCCTAGGATTGAACAAACTACTTTCAGTGAGTGACATGATGGCTGACATAAGAAAGAAGAGAAAAAAAATGTTGGAAAAAGTATAAGAAACTTGTTTTTTGGTAAAAGTCAATTGAAAGAGTTTAGGTGGAGCTGTTTGCCTTACAAATATTCTTTATATTTTAATCATCATAATGTCTTGATCTATTTATCAAGATGAGATCTCAAATTATCAACTTTTAAATTTCCTCTTAATCAAGCATACTATCATGTATGGAATGTTTAGGGGTGAAATGGACACAGAATGGTCCTTCATGAAAACTTCAGAAATGTGTTTAAAGTTCATGGAACGGCAGCCACAGCATACAGTTTTAAATTTATGATAGCCTTACAAATGTAAGGCATAGAAAAATGTAATATGAACTGAAAGATTGTTTTATTTTCTAGGATTCCTTTAAGGAGTTTAAGAAGTTATTTCCTTTAAGGAATTGGGAAGATAAATCAATGTGAGAAATGAGTTGGCGAATCATCATAGAATCTGATTAAAATTCTGATGTGAGTTCAGAAGCTTGTAGATTGTGCCAGACCTTCTTAATGAAAAAGTATTCTCAACCACTAGGGTTGGGATGTAATTTATTTCTATTCAACAAGTGTCTGTTGAGAATCTACAATGTGAATGTCACAGCATGTTCTCTAAGATCAAAGGGCTTACATCCTAAGAACAGTCAGTTATCCAGTAACTTTTATTTAAGAAGATTAGCCAAGAGTTGCATTTCAGTAATACATAAAATTAATGTCACACATACCTAAATAACTGTCATGTACAATTCATAGAGCATAGTTCCCACCACCGATTGACCAAGATAAGGTTGTTTCCTGAATGAAAACCAAATGCATGGCAAAAATATAGAATTTAGGACAAGGAAAAAATATCATTAGTAAGACAAAAATCTTCTGAAACACACCTATTACTATCCAAAAACCCTTCCAAGTATTTGAAGGAGAAAAATACACCTACGTGAATATTTCATTAGAAACTCCCGAAACCAGGATGGCAGAAAACAAGGAAACCAAATTTATCTCTTGCTTTTTGAAGAAGTCATCAATGACACAGTTGCTATTAAGCCACTAATAGCCATCATCTTTTCCCTATAGATGATCTCCTCACACAAGGTCTACCCAGTATTTAGAGGAAACTGCTTGGAGGGATGGAAGTTATCATGGGACACAAGGCTTCTGATTTTGTTTCTTTTTGGTCTCAGATTGCTGAAAAATCCTCATGAGGCACACAGAGTGTACTATGTAGATTACATAGATGAAACTGCCTCTGAAATTGGAGCGAAACCCAACCTCCTCTCACTCTTCTTGTGGGATCCAAAGCTGGCTATGGAAGTTTTCTTCGGACCATGCACACCTTACCAGTACTGCCTTCAGGGGCCAGGGAAGTGGGCTGGAACCCAGGAAGCCATCCTGATCCAGAGAGAGCAAATTATCAAGCCCCCGATGACTCATATCCTTACTCCTGACCAGCCTTCATTCTCTGTATTATTTTGGCTTAAAAGTATCAGTGCAGTCCTTCTTATCTTTGTCCTCATTTTCATCATTGTTAAAGGATAATCCTCCTTTGTGCATTATTACAGTATAGACCAACAATGGTACACAATAATTTAGAGCCCAGCATATGCAAGTGTTTTTCTCTCAATTCAGACTAGACTAGTGCAGTGAACTGTCTAATAATTCCAAAATTTCCCATGCATTGATATTTTGGCAAAATTGGAGATTTTGCAAACAGAGTTTTCAAGTAAAGTGGTTTGTATAAGAAATTACTTTTGAACTGCACATTTAATTTCTGTAACACGACAAATATTCCAAGAAATTCCAAGTACTCCTAAGCATCTCTTTATAGTAAACACATTTTTTGTTGGCTTCTTGCAACTGGTAAATTCTTGTTTTTGCATCTGAAGCACAGGCTAAGAAAAAGTATCTCTTCAAATAATCTAGAAAATGTTAACAGTGAAAAATATCACCAGAAACCCTTTCCACGAGGGCCACATTCTATAGAATCATGGATACTGAAGTAACAGGCTATTTCAGATATGTTTGAGGATTTTTTTAAGGTATGGAGGGTGGCGTGGAGAGAAAAAGAGGAAATAACAGAAGTCAGGAACTCTACATAATTTTGTGTTCTTTTAAAACTATTGAAAAATACATTGAATAAGTCACATAGTAGACATAGAAAATTCTATAAACGCACTCAGGAGAATAAGAAGCAGATGTGGGTGAAAAGAGTAGAAGGTATTTGCAACATTTACAAACACTTTAATAATTAATCAAAGAGATGAAGTATTTTAGTCTCTGATTCAATCACTCCTAGTGAACCTAGTTCTGATATTCTGTATAAGCTTGTTTTTTATCTGAAATATATTACTCATTCTTTAATTTACTGAAAAAAGTATTTATTGAGCATCTGCTACATCAGATTGTGCTGAGTGTTGGGAATAAGCAGGCTCACTGGATAGCATCTGGTCTTGTGGATTTAATGCCGTCCGTGTACTGATGATGCTCAATCACAGATCTTTAACCTTCGACCTGACTTTAAAAGGCTGAAGTCTAAAGCTTACACTTACATCAACCATGTGTCTATTCAACCTATTCAAACTTAAGTAAGCCAGACCCTGGTGTTTTACTCTAGAGATTGGCTTCCCCATTTCTATAAATGAAAACTTTGTCTTTTCAATCCCAAAACAAAAAGTTTTGAATCTTTTGATTCCTCTCTTTCATACCCCATGCTCAGTCTATCAACAAATCCTGTCACTTTCAAAATAAATCCAGAATCTCATCACTTGTCACCACCTCCACTGCTACCACCTGAACTCTTGCCACCATCTTTTGTCAGTATTACTTCAGTAGTCTCCTCACTGGACTTCTTATTTCCCCCTTAATCTCTGTGCTTTCTTCTCCTTATAGCAGCCAATTGATATTTTTAAAATGTGAGGTTATGACATACTTTACTGCAAACTGCCAGTGGCTTCCACATCACTCAGAGTAGAAGTCAAACCCTAACAATGACTTACAAGTGCTTCCCGATCTGCTTCCCCACTGCTCTTCTGACCTCATCTACCACTACTCTTTTCCATGTTCGCTCCTTGAACAAGCCAAACCCACTCTCACTTCATGACCATTGCACTTGCCATGCCCCTTTCCAGGAACATGCTTCCCTCTGAGGGTCCACAATGCACCCTCCCTCACCTCCTTCAGATGTGTGCTCAAATGTCATCTTGGGGCCGGGTGTGGTGGCTCACGTCTGAAATCCCAGCACTTTGGGAGGCTGAGGCAGGAAGATCACTTGAGGCCAAAAGTTCGAGAACAGCCTGGCCAACAGGTTTGGTTTAGTAGAAACCCCATCTCCACTTAAAAATATATATATAGGCTTGGTGGTGCATGCCTGTAATCCTAGCTACTTAACAGGCTGAGGCATAAGAATCAAGAATTGCCTGAGCCCGGGATTGCAGTGAGCCAAGATAGCACCATTGCACTCCATTCTGCGCAACAGAGCAAGACTATCAAAAACGAACAAACAACCAAAATGTCACCTTGTCAGTAGGGTCTTTCCTGATTGCTCTGTATAAGACAGCATGCCTCAAAACAGTCACTTTCTATCCTCCTTATTCTGCATTATTTTGCTTCCTGTCATAATATATAACAACTATTACTCTGTTATTTATTTGTTTTTCTGTCTCCACTTCAAAGTGGCCAAAAGAACAGGGATCTTCACTATTTTGTCGGGAATAGTTCCTGCCACAAACTGGTCCTTAAAACATGTTTGTTGAATAAATGAACAAGTAGATATCATCCCCATCTCTGAAGAGCTCACAATGATAAATAAGAGGCATGTAAACAGATAATTAACAATTTATCATTGGTGTCTCTGTCTATAACCAAAATATGAACAAAATGCTGTTGGAACTCAAAGGGTAGAGCAAAGAACTCAATGAAGGGAAATTAGGAAGGATTTGCAGAGATGAGGAAAGTTGATTTAGATCACAAAAAGATGTTTAGGAGATTTTTCCAGCAAAAGAGAAGGGCATCAAATATGCAGTGTGTGTGTGAGTAGATCAGCCTGAATGCCAGAATGTGGGACTGGGTGAGGAAGATGAACCTGAAGAGGTAGTCTGGGGGCATAATTGGGAGAACCTCGGCTCACCACACTGATTCTTATTCCTTTGGTTCATCTGAGTCAGAACCACAGCCTCCCAACCCCCAGCTTCTCTCCCCTGTGCCCTGGTCCTGTTCTCCCTGCATCCAGCCTCTCCTGTCACCCCACACCGTCTCCCAAACTCTCTGCCAGAGCCGACTTTCTGAAACTCCAACCTGGTCACATCATTCCTGTGCTTAAAACCTTAATTTTACTCTTTGTGGTCTATGGGACTGGACTCAAACTCCTTACCTTGCTTGCACATAAAGTCTCTTTTTATAGGTCGAAAATGAAGTAAGAATTTCCACTTTTATTTAAGTTTTCTTTATTTTATTAATCCAGAAAGGAAATGTTGGAACTCAAATTTGAATCTGATACATATTTCAATTGCCTCCATCTCGAACCTCTCTCAGTAGATGAGACTTCCAAGGAGGCTCATCTTTACCATGTCTCCTCTTTTCCCACATTGCTACAGACATAATCACATTAGGGTAATTCCAAGCAAAAAGGATTTTGTTTTGTTTTTTCATAGTTTGGTCTGACCTCTCACTGACAAATAATCCTCTCCAACAATGGTTCTTAAATTTAACATGCATCATAGTCCCCTGGAGTGCTTTTGAAAACATAGATTGCTGCACTTTACCCCCAAAGATCATGATTACACAGATCTGGGGTAAGGACCAAGAATTTCCATTTCTACAAGTTCTAAGATGCTGCTGCTACTGTTGCTGCTATCTGAAGACCACACTTTGAGAGCAATCTCATGGGCAATGTTGAGATGGTAGATACCAGACCTTCTAGGACCCTGGGACAACCAGGTCAGCATCCTATTTAAGTGAGGTAAAGACCTAGAGAGAGATTTTTCCTTGGTCACAGCCAGTTCTGCCTGAGGCTGGCCCTGCCCTGGGTAAAAAAAAAAAAAAAACCACCTACTCTAACAGCTTCTACACACACACCACCTAGCTCACACCAGTGGACATTCACAATAAGTACTTATGTCCAAATAATTAAGTTCTACTGAACCCAATTATGCTGGAGTTCAGTGTAAATGCAAAGCATTTTCCTAACATGTTTCTTACCATGTTCTTATCCTAAATCTTTGATCGTTTCTATTTCAAAGAAACAATCATTGCATGTGTATTATAATTTTTGACATCAGATAATATTCTGTACAAAATCTTTCAGAGGTCAGAAAGTTTTAATATCCTTTTATCCTCAGGAAATGAAACAGATGTGTTAAGCTGTCTAGCCTACAGCTTCACACTGAATCACTAGGCGTGGAGATTAAAATCCAGGAGCTCTTAAGGGTTACATCTTGTGCCTAAGACAACACAGTTGCCCAGTCATAGTCCCTTCAGTTTTCTTGAAAAATTACCAAGAGAAATGGAGAAAATTAAGAACTTGAAAATAAAGAAATTGTAAGAATGGAATTGTTCTGTGAAACCATGTAAACATAGAAATGTCTAACAATTATTTCAGTTCCAAGTACAATATAAAACACAAAGGTCAATGTTGTCTTCTGAAGAATAAGTTATATAATAAGGATGGGCTTTAAAAAATACTAATAGAAACCTGGAGCTAAAATCTCGAATTTTCTTAACACAAGTTGAGATGAAGAGAGACTAACTCATGCTATTAATAAATTCTCCAGTTTAATAGGGAGTACTCGAAACATACCATTCACTTGTGACTACACTGTGGTAATTCTGAGACACCCTTGGGAGTGGGGAGTGCTTCTGATTTGGCCCTGATTCCACTGTCTGAAAGTTTGGTGTACTCTGTGTCCCAGCACTTGGGCAGTTCTGCATTTTCAGTTATGTTTCTTGGTCACAACTGAAATGGGTCTTAGGGACCCCTGCCCTCCTCAGTGACTAAGCAGTTTTTCCTCTGTACAGTCCATCTTCACAGACGTCTGGCAGTTCAATGTCTTTTTTTTTTTTTTTTTTTGAGACAGAGTCTTCCTCTGTCACCTAGGCTGGAGTGCCGTGGGGTGATCTAGGCTCACTGCAAGCTCTGCCTCCCGGGTTCACGCCATTCTCCTGTCTCAGCCTCCCCAGTACCTGGGACTACAGGCACCCGCCACCACGCTCGGCTAATTTTTTGTATTTTTAGTAGAGATGGGGTTTCACCATGTTAACCAAGATGGCCTCGATCTTCTGACCTTGTGATCCTCCCGCCTTGTCCTCTCAAAGTGCTGGGATTACAGGTGTGAGCCACCGCGCCTGGCCAGTACAATGTCATTTTTAATCTCAAACAGTTACAATCTATTTTAGTCTAGGCAGATGGCTCTTTTGTCAGTACAACTCTGTCACAACTTCAGCTATCTATTTCGTTCCAGACAACTCCAAGTACCAATAGCCATAGCCACAGCCTTCTTTTTACATGCTTCCTAAAGTTGCTGCATTTCTTTGGCTTCTCACAACTGTGCTTCTCCACCTTGACACACACACACACACACAAACACACACACACACACACACCCCTACCTCCTGTTTTGCTACTTTTCTCCCTGAATCCTGCCTTGAATCAATTGCATGTTCTTTGGCCTTTTCAGATATTAGTGGGAGAGAACACCTTGAGTTCTTTTGCTCAACCAAAAGGATTTCCTGGCATCGCTGCCTTCTCTAGACTTGGACACCTTAGTCTACTCTAAGGCTTTAACAATGAGTAGGTTGGCTGTACCCTTAGTTTGATTCTGTTCCTAAGGCTAAATTTTAATCAACCATTGTCACTGAAAGGTCTTCCCAGTTTCATATTTTACTTATTGGGTTCAGAAGCCGTTGCCTCTTCCAATCCTGTAAGCTCGCAAAGTTTTAAATTATCTTTATTTCTTTTGTTCTTGCTTGCAAACTGGCCAACTCTCATTTGTGCTTATTTCTTTCTTACAGTATTGAACCAACTAACAGCAACCAACATACACTCCTCACATTGTTTTCCAACCTCTTTCTCTAGAGTCTAGAGCAAGGGTCAGCAAACTTTGTGTGCAAAGGTTGAGACAGTGAATATTTTTGCTTTGTGGGCTATATAGTCCTGCAGCAAGTATTCAACTCTGCCAATGTAGCACAAAAGCAGCCATAGACCATGTTTTTTTTAAACGAACATGGCTGGGTTCTAGTACAATCTTATTTATGAGCACTGTAATTTGAATTTCATATAATTTGTTCATGTCATGAAATAGCATTCTTTTTATTTTTTCAAGCATTGAAAAATTTAAAAATCATTCTATGATGCAGAATTATTTGAACTCCCTGATGATGATGACATAGGGTAGCTTACAGAATACTTCTGAAAACTTCAACCAATAAAACCAAAACCAATATATACAACTTTCTAAATGCCAGATAAGAGGTAAGCAAAGAAAGCCCTGTTCATTTAGCTAAGGAAAAAGATGGATACATTAAAATATGGAAACAATAAAACACAATGACAGAAATGAAGTCCAAACATCACTTATGAAAATAATTGCAAACTAGTAAAGCTCTCTAATGGGTTGAATACGACAAAGTCTATGTAGAAGAAAAAACAAAGTGGCACAAATGGTTATACCAGAGATTGGCAAACTATAGCCCACAGACCAAATCCAGCCCAGCCTGTTTCTTGATTCTATAAATCAAGTTTTATTGGAACATGGCCATGCCCATTTGTTCACAGATTTTTTGTGGCTGTTTTCAACCTATAGCAGCAGATTTGAGCAGTTGAGACAAAGACTATATGGCCCACAGAGCCTGAAATATTTATTTGGCTTTAAAAAAAAAAAAAGTTTACTGATCCCTAGGTTGGACAATAAAAAATAAACTAAGATATGTAATAGAAACAGGAATTAAATATTTTTAATAAAGTGGAATGAATTGTCAACCTTCATTAAGTGGATAGAAAATTGCTGAGTGTTAAGGGTAAAATGAGCTCAGAGTAGAACAACCCACATTTTTCAATTTTATTGTAAGCTGCACTATAAACTCCTCAAGGTACAGATTTATTTAATTTCCCAAATCATAATTCTTTCTTTACCAACAATAAAGGTTAAATATCAGTCTTTCTTTCCATCCAAACTAATTTTTCAGTCTCTAATTTACTTCTTTTCAGAGAGTGGTATTTGAGTGAAACCAGCAACACAACTGAGGGCATATGAAAAATTTTAGGAAATTATTTATAGTACACATTTACAACATACATGAGAACTCTTAACAATTTCATTAAGCAAAATGCTTTCAATATAATGTATTCAAAAATAGGCAAATGTACTGTTTCTCTATATTGATTCTTATGTTGGATTAAACTTTTTAAACTGCAATCTGAAAACATCCCAGCTCACCTATGTGCAATGTGTACTCATCTCTTTGAATGGCCTGGGGGATTCTATCCCAGTTTGAAAGGAATTCTCCACCTGAGCTGGGGTGGGCTTATTTGCCAGGAGCCAAGCCACTCCTGCTGTAGAAGAAACCCATTCCTTCAACTCTTCTGCTTTTTTTAAATCAAAACGAAGAGCCCATGTCTCCATTACATATCTCTTAATTCACTAATTTATTTTGGACCACCTATAAAAGACAATGTATACTTCCATGAGTCCTCCAGGCAACTGATGTCATGGAATAGTATCTTAATGCAGAATATACTATCCCAACACTCCTAGGACAATTTATTTACTTGGAATAGGCATGACTGTGCCACATCCGCATTCTCCTTCCTATTCATTTATCTCACAGATAATTATTGCGTGCCCACTGTGTTAGGGTTCTTTGGAGAAACAGAACCAATAGGAGATACATAGATAGATATTATACAATATTGTGGGGACTACCAAGTCTTAAATTTGCAGGTCGGGCTGGTTGGCTAGAGACACAGAGAAGAACTGATGTTGCAGTCTTGAGTCTGGAGGCAAATGCCTTCCTTCTCAGGCCGCTCTGTCTTTTTCCCTTAAGGCCTTCAACTTATTGGATGAGGCCCACTCATTTTATGAAGAGTTATCCGCTTTATTCAAAGTCACTGATTTAAATGTTAACGACCTTTTTAAAAAATACCTTCACAGCAACCTCAAAATTGGTATTTGACCATAGACACCCCAGCCTAGGCAAATTGACATATAAAATTAACTATGACACCCAACTGTGTTCCAGGCACTGAGGATACAGTGGTAGATAAGGCTGCCAGACCCATGGTCTCAAGTAACACACACAATACAAGTTCATAGAGCAAAACTGAATTAGTATAAAATACACAGAGGAATAATACATGTGCAGACATTAAATGTGGGGAGAGCATAACAACCTGGTGAGTGCAGTTAGGCAAACTTGGCCTTGTTGTCGGTCACTGATGGGGGACAGGTGTGCTCTCCCAGGGCTCAGCTCTTAACATCTCCTCCAGGAAGTACATCACCGTAGGACTCAGCAACATTCCCCATGGGTCATCTTTACTGTGTGTGCTGCTCATTTGGGCAAGCAAGGGTTGGCTCTCCCACACAGAGTACATGCAGCCTTAGAAGCACGTAGGGGAAAAATGTTCAGCAGAGGAGCTTTTATGTTCTTTCTGCTTCTACTGATGCTCTTCACTTTTTTCCTACTTTAATCTTTTTGCAAGACTCACTGAGAAAATAGACCAAAATATACACCCCTGTGAATGTGTCATTCAATTTAGTTACCAAGACTTGACTGACATTTCCCCGATGACAGGCCCAGAAAATTTCAATTTTGCCCTGAGTTGCATATTGTCTATTTTTCTTCACCACGGTCAGCCTTAAGACTTTGCATCACTACCAGTCCCTTTTACAAAACACGTTGGTCCCATTTGACCCAAAAGTGTTCTTTGTAATGATATAATCTCCTCAAGCCCTTCCTGGATATATCATAATATGCTTATGATCTAGAAGGAGATAGGAATGCTATGTTAACCAACAGTTGAACAACTGTTAAGAAATTACTCAAGTATCGAGAGTAACAGGCTACTGGGAGGTTTGAGAGAAAGGGTTTGTCAGGATAATCTGATTTCATTGGAACTCTACAAGCTCCGCAGCTGGGAAGAGGTGACTCACCAAATGGGGTCAGCTGTTTTAAATTCCAGGCACTTTAAGCTGAGCTTTGCTTTCTGTCTTCTATTGTTTCTCCTATAATCATATACTTTCTCTTCTAATGTTAAATTATTGGGTTTTAAACTTTATTCCATATTGATTTTGCCTGCTGTCCCTCAGTTCCAGTCTCTAGTCTCCAACCCCAACCTGGTAACTTCTCTCTGACCCCTAATGTCTTCCATTGTTTCAATTTTGTTTTTCTTCACTAGGGACCATATCTGACTCACTTAAATACAGTAGTTCAACACAAAGAACCCAAGTTCCTGCTGTTGCCAAATATCTTTCAAGGACAAAACCCCAGTCATTGTAGATAAATGAGAAGAAAGAGAGATCATTTATAATGAGTTTAAAATAAAAGATCTGATTCTGTCTCATACCATATGCTTGTCATTACATTAGGCAAACTCTATTTAAATCATAAAATTGTTTTATGTGCTTAATTCTGTAACATTTCCCTCCTCATATGACCATCATCTTAATGATATTTAATTAGCATGATACTTTGGCACCTTTGTAAATTTGGGCATTACACATTATTATCCAAGTAATGAAGAAGTCAGGGGAAAAGTCAACAGAGAAAAATTGCACAGGAGTCCCTAAAGAAATTCTCACATCATGTTACAGGTCAGACTGTATTATAAAGGTACATGGCTTGCAACTAGCTGCAGTATTCAGTATACAGAGGTACTTTTAAAAGGATAGATAGACATTATTGGAATTAAATCTTAAAAAAAAAACTGAAATTATAAGAGCTACCTATCTCCAAGGACCAGGTTACTGAAAGATCTCACTAGTAGAAAGTTTCAATTTACTTTTTCTCAGCAAGATAAAAGCACCTATTTAAACTATTAAATTGGGGGATCAAAATAGAAAGAAAGATTCCTGGATGGATCATTTCTAATGCTGAGAACATAGCGTTTTAAGTTGTTTCTTCCATAATGAAAATTGTTCAAACATTGGGATTATATCGTCTGCTTCTTTCTTTCTTGCAGTTTTCTTTATATTGTTCATTTGTATCCTTCTTTGTATTGATTAATTTCTATTTTTCATGGTACTTTGTTGCTAGCCCCCTGTCAGAAGGCATTCATTAAACAATGAATGAATGGGTATAAAAATGAGGAGAGACGGTGACTTCAAGGAGTGGAGCAGACCTTTCCAGCCAGCCTTGAACTAGACACACATGACCATAGTGATGTTGTCATCACGTGTTTCCTTGTTTGCTAATGAGATAAGAAGGAGCTCTAAAGAATGTTCTCATATGCATTGTCCATAGGATTAAAATGAAGGAAGTAATGTTGGTTGTGATCGAGAGCCAGAAGAGTAGCTTAGCTGTTTGTTCAGCTACTGTTGCTGATATATAATACAATTGGATGTTGTGGAAAACATTGCTTGTTTCTATAGAATCTTATTGAAAAAAACTGCTGACCTGTGACCAGGCTTCATTTCAGAGGATTATGTGCATTATCTGCCAAGAAATTTCCTCAGGCATCCTTATAACTGAGTTTCTGTTACTGGAAAGTAGATGTACAAAGGATTAGAACATTTTATCTGTATTTTCTCCTTTTCCCAGGTATTCAGAGGAACACATAAGCTATTTCGTTTTTTATAACATAAGTTTGGAGTGAAAAATGGTAATAAGTAATGAAGATTAAGAAAACAAATTAACTTACTTGACTATAGTAATCATTTCACTATGTATGTGTACTTCAAAACATCATGTTGTAGGCCTTAAATATATTTTTAAAAGGAAAAAAATTTAATAATAAGGCAGACATACTTCACACCCACAGGTTACACTCTCAATCTCCCTTACTTTTTCTTTTTTTTCACCTTTCTACATGCTATTTACTTTAATCTTTCTTTTTTCTTTTTTTTTTTTTTTGAGATGGAGTCTTGCTCTATTGTCCAGGCTGGAGTGCCGTGGTGCAGTCTCAGCTCACCACAACCTCGGCCTCCCAGGTTCAAGCGATTCTCCTGCCTCAGCCTCCCTAGTAGCTGGAATTACAGGTGCTCACCACTGCATCCAGCTAATTTTTGTATTTTTTTAGTAGAGACGGGGTATCACCATATTGGCCAGGCTGGTGTTGAACTGCTGACCTCAGGTGATCCGCCCACCTTGGCCTCCCAAAGTGCTGGGATTACAGGTGTGAGCCACAATGCCTGGCCAATCATTGTTATAACGATTGACAGTCCATCTCCTTCTGCTAGAATGTAAGCTGCAAAAGGGCACGCCCCTTTGCTTGCATTACTGATTGTATTCCAGGTGCCTACAATATACACCATTTACTCATGTAATCGATTTCACATAGTAATTCTGCAATGAACACAAAGAATTTTTAAATTGGGATTTTTATTTTACATAATATATGAGTTCTACAAACAGTTCTCATAACCAAGGGGTGGCAGACTTTTTCTGTAAAGGACCAGGCAATAAGTATTTCAGGCTTTGCAAGCTCTAAGGTTTCTGTCACAAATATTCAGCTCTGCTGTTGTAGTGCAAAAGCAGTCATAGGTGACACGTAAAAATATGAACATTGCTGTGTTCCAATACAACTTATCTATAGGTGCTGACATTTGAATTTCATTTAATTTTCAGTGTCATGAAATATTCTTCCCCACCCCATCTATTTAGAATGTAAAAACCATTCTTAGCTTGTGGGCTAGATTCGGCTCATGGGCCTTAGTTTGACAACTTCTGATATAAACCATCCTTCACAAATCAAATCATCCTGTAAGTGAAAAGGGGAGGCTTTAGGAGGAGTTGTTGAGGGTAGGGCATCGTGGAATATGCCTCATTGCCTCTCCACGCTGACCAAACAGGAGAACTTGGCAAATCTGATGAGCTCACATTTCTTTTTCACTCCTTAATGGGGAAGATGAAGGGCTCATAATAGGAACCACAGAAATGTCAACAAGGACTTCCTTGTAACTTGTGCTTGATTATTATTATCATCAATCAAGGGTTTCTTGGCAATAATCTTTTTTAAGCCATATGTCCTTGTGAAGTTTAGTTTCGATGAACTGGAATGATATAATCTATAAACCCATAGAACTCAGCCCAGGCAAGCTGCCACAGGCCACAATATGCCGAGAACAAATGAGCTAGTGAGAGTGCCATAGCCAAGCCCTCCACATCCCTTAGGGTGACCACAAATGTCCTGTGACCTTTTGACACAGGACCTATGTCAACATTAACCCGTATATTAAATACAGTAAAGCTGAATGCAATTCTTGCATTTCAAACAAAAATATGGTAGAAGGGTAATATTTTCTTCCTGCACCTCAATGGAAGGTTTAGTCCCTGACCTCCCTTATAAGATCACTAATCTGGTATATGACTAGCTAACGGAGCATAAGTAAAGCCACACCTACATAAAACCAGAGACAATACTCTATTTCAAACTACAGTAATTATTTAGAACATGCTAGATCCACTTTCTTGTTTCACCTCCTTCCTCCCTTCCCTGCTCAGCAGTAGCATTGAATGGTGTCACTCACAGAGCAGCTCTTCTCAGGTCCTCAGTTGATCCTGGTGGGGAAGAAGTGCACTAAAGCCTCACTGTCATCAATGGGTGACATATGGAATGGGTCAGTTTTCCATCTTTACTGTGCCAAACTTTCGTCATCTCCATGCTCTCCTAGTCCCATTCACATCCTTACTTCCCTAAGATCAATGAGATCCCTGCTCTTCTGCAGCATCAGCTTAGCAATATATTTACTCCAGATCCAGACCAATCTTTACTCCCCTCTTAAGTACTGCTGGAGAGAAACTACATCTATGGGATATTGATGCATCTGCAATGCTCCAGTTTCCACCTTCAATGCTGCATGGCAATTCATGCATTCATTCAATAAACATGTACCAGTGCCTACTCCTTGCCAGTCCTGCCTACTGGGAATACATCAGCAGGCAAAATGGACAACCATGGAGTTTACATTATAGTAATAAGAGGCCAACATGGAACTGAATAAAATAATAAAATATAGAGTATTTTTAAAGCTGACAATGGTATAGGGACAGATCGAGTGAATTAAGGAGGATCAGAAGTGATAGAGCAGGCAGGATGAGCAGGGATGCTGCAGTTTTAGACAGGGCCCTCATGATGGGACTCACCAGGGATTTTGTATTATCCCATTTTCAGGCCCCTCTCACATTCCTCTCAGTGGTTGCCTCCAGTCTTCTAGCTTTCCTGAAATCCCACAATGAGCTGGGCATGGTGGTTCGTGCCTGTAATCCTAGCATTTTTGGAGGCCAAGGCTGGAGGATCACTTCAGCCCAGGAGTTTGAGATCAACCTTGGCAGCATAGCAAGATGCCATCTCTACAAAAAAAAAAAAAAAAAAAAGAGAAAGAAAAATTAGTTATGCATAGGGGTGCACACCTGTAGTCCTACCTACTCAGAAGGCTGAGGTAGGAGGACTGCTTGAGCCCAGAAGTTTGAGGTTACAGTGAGCTATGATCATGCTACTGCTCGCCAGCCTGGGTGACAGAGCCAGACCTTGTCTGTAAAAAACAAACAAGCAAACAAGCAAACAAACAAATACCCTTGCTGAGAACCCATCCACAGCTCCCATCTCTTTCAGAACACCACTTTGCCTCCTACATCATTAAGAAAATTGAGGCAATCAACTATGAGCCGACTCAAACTCCTGTATCATCTACCGTTGCATCAAACTTCCCTCCAGTTTGGGAGGAGACCCTCCTCAAGGTCAAGGCCAGCATCCCCATTAGGAGCCTTGGAATCCATCTCCTCCTCCTCCTCCTTCTCTGGGTTCCACCACAATTATGCCTCCTCCCTAATATCTTCAACGTGACCCGCTTTCTTAATAATTCTCCCTCAGGCTGTGAAGAAAATCAAGCAAGAATCAACCATTCTGTCTTTACCTTGCAAACCTTTTTGCCTATTATCTGATTTCACCCTTTTCTATTCAAACAAGCTTTTGTATTCCCAGAACCTTGGTCTCACTTTTCTTTCACACTTAAAAACAACCACAGAAACTTGACTTCTCTTGCCCATTTCTTTGTTTGAACTACTTATGCTAGCGTTTAAATGAAACCAAAAAGCTATTTCCCTAATTCAGACCCTGGACTGGCTACATAATTTGCAGGATTCAGTGCAAAATAGAAATGAAGGACTTTTTGCCTAAAACTCATTAAGAATTTAAAGACGTTAATGGCAGAGCAGTGCCAAGTGCCAGGTCCTGAGAGCAGGGCCCTGGGACAGCACACGTCACACACCCATGGAGCAGATTCTGGTCAGACCTTTCTACTGGACTCCTTGCTGTTTATAACAACACAGACCACCACTGCAATACAATTTTTTCCCTTCTGACTCCCAGAGGCAGAACAGTGCATTATTTAGAGCAGGGGTCCCCAGCCTTTTTGGCACTAGGGACCAGTCTCGTGGAAGACAACTTTTCCACTGACTGGTGGGGATTGGGGGATGGTTTTGGGATGATTCAAGAACATTGCATTTATTGTGCACTTTATTTCTATTATTATTACATTGTAATATATTATCAAATAATTATACAACTCGCCATAATGTAGAATCAGTGGGAGCCCTGAGCTTGTTTTCCTGCAACTAGATGGTCCCATCTAGGGGTGATGACAGACAGTGACAGATCATCAGGCATTAGATTCTCATAAGGAACATGCAACCTAGATCCCTCACATGTACAGTTCACAATAGGGTTCAAGCTCTTAGGAGAATCTAATGCTGCTGCTGATCTGACAGGAGGCGGAGCTCAGGAGGTAAGGTGAGTGATAAGGAGTGGCTGTAAATACTGACAAAGCTTTGCCAGCTTGCCCGCCACTCACCTCCTGCTGGCCCAGGGGCGTGAGGAACCCTGCTGTATGAGAGGATGTAAATATATAAGAAATATAAAAATACAGAAAATTATTTACAAAATACAGGGAAATAAAACGTGCCCCAGATACAGATATAGCACAGAGGAGAGTGCTGAGCAAGTGATCTTGGAGAAGACTTTCCTAAGTGGGGAGGCACAAGTGGTGGCGGTGGTAGTGAAGGTGAACTGGGGCCAGAGAGAAGGAATCAGGATAGCGCAGCAGATGTGGCAACAGTTCTCAAATCTGCACTACGTCACTATTTCTTTGAATGTTTCCTGTGAGATTAAGTGCTTAATTCATAGTTTATTTTCCTTAATACAAACCTTTAGCCCGATTCTGCCCTGTGAAGTCAACCATGATACTGCGTTTAGAAAATATTGACAGCTTCCAAATTTCCACAACTGTGTCGGACTCACTAATACCAAGCAGACAGGAAAGATAAACAAGGATCCCTGTTTGTCTATGAACCATCACAAAAAGATAAACTTCATTCAACTGAGAGCAGAGTCGACGGTGCATTTACTCTTAGCATTTCAGACATAGAGAAATACATTTCTCTGCCAAACCAAGGACTTTAAAGTCAAATTTGACTTCTCTTCCAACTTAAAGTTAGTTTTATTGCATTGCATATTTCAGAAACAAGAGTTTTTGTAAATGCTTTCAGAAAAAAAAAAATGTTTATCAGTAGTAACTGCATGGTTCTCTCTTTTTCCATACCTACATCCAAAAGAATAGTGTGAGGTATCAGGATAAGAAAAGCAGGTATGAGAGATGATGTTTACTTTCAATAGGACGGGGGGCCAGGGAGAAGCCATAGGTGTAAGATTCCATGCTTTTCTGTGATTTATAATTTAGGTGTAGATATGGCTCAAAGGCATGAAGAGAGAGTTTGCTCCATGGATCTTTTTGGAAGGAGAAAAACAACACTGAGAAGAAAATGAAACATTTTAGATGTACAGGAAACTGTTGTTTGAAAATTTCTGTGAATTGAATAAACCAGTGATGTCCTTCATCTCCCACAAATTCTGAAGCACAGAACAGAAATATAGTTTAAGAAAGCATGTAGTCAGACGCTTGCAGCAATGGAATGCTAAGTTTTACATTACTTGGTAAAATTAGAATATATGTTCTAAGAGCTTCTGTTCATTTGAATTTTTTTCTGTTTGCTTTCACATTTCTGATTTTATCAGTTAATCATATGTTGAGATTTTTTTCCCATTACAAAATTAGTAGAAGCACAGAACAAGGACTATTGTATATAAGATAAGTAGGTATTCATGTAAGGTAAGAAATAACTTTCTAATGGCCAGAGCTTTTTGAAAATGAAATATACTGTCTATGAAATAGCAGCAGCCTCATCATTGTGTGTGGTCAAGACTTGATAAACAGAAGTGAGCTGTACTGTAAAGAGGATTCCTAAGTTTGTTAAAAAGTTGGACTAGATGACTTTTAAATTTCCCTTTCAACTCAAAGATGTGGGTCTAAAATTCTTCCTACGTTATAAGTGACAGCCCAAAAGCCAGTTATTTAATAACAATCATTTTTATTTGTTTTATATATATGTATTTTGTATAGAAAGGTATAAAGATTAAAAACACCATCACCCATAGTTGTATCACCCAAGTGTTATTAGTAACAATCTGATATATTTCTTTCTGTAATTTTTATCTTATTTTGTTTTCTCATAAAAGTTATATGCATTAAATGGACATTTTCATTGTCTACACTATAATTTTTCTTAATATTAAATTATCTAAAATGATACAAAGGTTTTGACTTCTGACTAGTGAATTAATGACATTGTTTATTTCCCAGAATATTTGTTATACTTTTCCCAGCCAATGAAAATGATTTCATTTGAAAGGTCTTTAAAATGTGTCAATTAGCATTAAAATGTATTGCAGACCAATATTAGTAGGTGAATTATAAATACCATCACATTAGACATGGTCCCAGCCCATCCATAAAAGGCTCATGGCAATTTTAAATCCAAATTGTAAGACTTATGGGAAGGGATTATACATTAACTAATCTGATAACTTATAAATATCTTCAAGTTGCTGTGGAATGACTCTGTTTTCAAGAAGACAGAGGGAGCCAATACATCTACTTCCATTAAGAAGCTGAAATTAAATTTGAATTTCCTTCTTTCCAAAGGTTGGTCTCTTATGTTTGCCTTATACTATATATTGTCTTGTTGGGGGGAACCATGGGGATAGGCATTAACATATTTTATCTAATTATAATTACTTGGTGTAGTATTCTGATTGCCCAACTATGTTAGCAAGTAAAAGAAAAGTAGGGAAGTTTAGAAATTAATTAATTCTCTCAAATTGTATTCTGTAGATATTTGTTAGCTATAAGTCTCAAATCTCTAGGTGCTTATTACTCAATCAAGACAAGACAGGATAATAACTAATAAAATGATGTGTGAAATGCAGTGATAGAGATGTATGCAAAGCACTGTATGGTCACGAAGATGGTTGGGCTTAATGATGCCTGAGAAGTTTGGGGAAGGTTTTACATAGGAGATAACTAATAGAAATGGGAGGTCCTTTCTGCAGTGTAAATAGCATTTTCAACAAATGACATTTTCATGAAGAAAGGGCACGAGTTTACAAAGTCACTACAAATGATTCAGCAAGGTTGAAACACTGTTTGCATGTTGAAGGGGGCTAGCCCCTCCACACTTGTGGGTATTTCTAGTCAGGCGGGACGAGAGACTGAGAAAAGAAATAAGACACAGAGACAAAGTATAGAGAAAAAAAAAGTAGGCCCAGGGGACCAGCGCTCAGCATACAGAGGACCCGCACTGGCACCGGTCTCTGAGTTCCCTCAGTATTTATTGATTACTATTTTCACTATCTCAGCAAGAGGAATTCGGCAGGAGAACAGGGAGACAGTGGGAAGAAGGTCAGCAAGAAAACATGTGAGCAAAGGAATCTGTGTCACAAATAAGTTCAAGGGAAGGTACTATGCCTGGATGTGCACCTAGGCCAGATTTGTGCTTCTCTCCACCCAAACATCTCAGTGGAGTGAAGAGTAACAGAGGAGCACTGCTGCCAGCATGTTTCACCTCCCGCCACAGGGCGGTTTTTCTCCTATCTCAGAACTGAACAAATGTACAATCGGGTTTTATACCAAGACATTCCGTTCCCAGGGACAGGCAGGAGACAGAGGCCTTCCTCTTATCTCAACTGCAAGAGGCCTTCCTCTTTTACTAGTCCTCCTCAGCACAGACCCTTCACAGGTGTCGGGCTAGGGGACGGTACCCCTGGTTTATTGAGAATGGAGAATGGCAATGACTTTTACCAAGCATACTGCCTGTAAACATATGGTTAATAAGGCACATCCTGCACAGCCATAGATCCCTTAAACCTTGATGCCATACAACACATGGTTCTGTGAGCTCAAGGTTGGGGCAAAGTTACAGATTAACAGCATCTCAGGGCAAAACAATTGTTCAGGGTACAGATCAAAATGGAGTTTCTTATGTCTTCCTTTTCTCAATAGACACAGTAACGGTCTGATCTCTGCTTCTTTTCCCTACAGCATGTATCTTAAACTCAGCAGTTACAGTGTAGTGTCTTCAACTTTATCTGCACCACCCTCTTCTCCCCTTAGATTGAGGCCTTGAAGTCTAGAACCCCGTCATATTCTTCTCTGTGGCCTGAGCAACAAGCTAGTACCTGGTCCACAGTTAAGAATCAATAAGTGTTTGTTGAACAAATAAATAAGGAGTAAATGAATGAATGTACAATCTATGGCTTAGAAATACTAAGTTTTGGTATTTTTATAATAATTTTGAGTTTATATTTATAGTTTTTAAGAAATTTCTTTTATTTTAGTCAGTTTTTATCAGATCATTAAATAAGAGAGAAAAAATCAATATGTTGGATTTACTTTACTTTCATAGGCTTTTCTACAGTGTAATTAATAGTCATTGTGTCTACTTTCTCTGGTCTTATTTTCTTCTCAAACTACTGTAAGATGACTTCTACCCTCCTACTCCACTGAAACTTCTCTCTCTCTCCCTCTGTCTCTTTCTTTTTAGAGACAGGGTCTCATTCTATTGCCCAGGCTGGAGTGCAGTGGTACAATCATGGTTCAATGTAGCCTCAAACTCCTGGGCTCAAGCTATCCTACCACCTCAACCTCCCAAGCAGCTAGGACTACAGATGTGCACCACTAGGCCCAGCTAAATTTAAAAATGTTTTTGAGAGATGGGGGTCTCTCTATGTTGCTCAGGCTGGTCTCGAACACCTGGCCTCAAGTGATCCTCTCACCTAGGCCTCCAAAAGTATTGAAATTATAGGCATGAGCCACCACACTGAGCCCATTGAAACTTCTCTAGCAAGGATCACAAATGGACACAACCTTGGTACATCTAATGGATGTCCTTATCTCATTGAACTTCTTATGTTCCTCCACATTTCTCTGCATTTATCACTTCTGCCTTCACTCATGTTGTCTCTGCTGTCTGGAATGTTACACGATCCATACACATGCACATACACGCACACGTGCGAGCATACACACACAGACGCGCGAACGTGCGCACACTCGTGCGCGCACGCACACGCACACACCCCTCCCTTCCTGGCCTCTTACCTAGCTGATTCCTAGTCATTCATCCTTAGGTTTTTGTGCCTGTGTCACTTCCGCAGCAGGTCAGGTATTCCTTCCTTGTGCTGCCTGCTCATAGCACACAGGGTATGATGCTACTATTACATTTATCACGTAGCCTGGGAATTATATGTTTGCATTTCTCTCTGTGACTATACTGAGAAATTTGGTGGGGGGAAGGAATATTTCTTTCTGTATACTTTTGTATCCCTTATACCTCTCATAGTCCCTGATTGGTAATCAACATACTGGTGTTCTCATTGTTAATAAGAATAGTGAAAACTTAGGGCAACAGACTGAAGGTCTTTGTGACAAGTAATTTTTGTTTAAATGGGATGGATGACAGTGACAGAGCTCTAAATTTCTACTAACCAGCTGAGACACGATGGCAAAGAAGCAGATTGCTGTGATTGGAGCTGTAATTAGCGAACTGGGTGCCATTAAGTGCTGCTTAGATGAAGATCTGGAGCCCACCTGCTTTGAAAGATATGATGATATTGGAGGTCTCTGGAAATTTCAAGTAAGTTTAGATTTCATTTGGTTTTAATCATGTAACTTTAAAAAAAAAAAGCTAGAACAATTTGATGCTGGTTTCCTCAGAGGAAACATATAGCACATCACATTTTAGGAATTATGTAATGACTCTAATATTCTTGCTTACGGATTAACGGAGGAATTATATGAATATATGTCAATTTCAGATTAAGCCATGAAATTTATCAGATTCTCTTCAGGGTAGCTGAGATTCCATGTGGTCATCAAAAATATTAGAAAGATATAGTGGTTGAGGATCCTTTCAACTGATCAGATGATATTGTGCCCAAAGTTAGAGATGTCACACCATTTTTTCCCCTGACTTAGCATGGGTATACAGTAGGGTAGGATGGTCTATTGCTGGGCTTCTCCCACGTAATCTCATATTCTCTTCTGTGGTCACACCTGCTGACTGGCCATTGCATGGTATCTTCTCTTGTCAATCAGAGGGCAATGACTTTTTATTTCTCTCAGTTCTTGGTAGCAGGAGATTTATTGCCGTGAGGAATTCAAACTTGGTGCCAAACGTTGAATAGGCTTAAGTTCCTGGGTGGTCTCATCTTCTTTTGGTGCTTCATTCTGCCATCCTTGGAAGTGCCCTTGAAGTCCAACACTTCTGATCAGTATTTTCCAGTTCTGATAATCCCAGAGAGCCACTCTGCTCACCAGTCATGGCTCGCTTTCTCATGGGTGTGCGTGAATGAGCAGATTTCCTTCTCTTGCTCCTGGCTCTTGTGCCCACCCAGACCATGTTTCAAGAGCCAGAACCCTCTCCATCCAGAATATGGAGAGTGGACTTGAGGCAAAGTTATCAACTATGCTGCCCCACAGGGACTTTCCTCAGGTGCCACTGGAGCAAATCAGTGCCCAATCAGCATTCAGATAGACCCTCCAACCTGCTGTTAGGGTCATTCAGATATTCTTCCATAACCTGTGGATTTTCCTGTGTACAGTTTTAATTGACCTTCAGTTCTAAATGTCCTATAATACCCATTTTGTTTCTTCTTTAAGAGTGCATTCATTCAACAAATATTTTTTGGGCCCTACTCTGTGTCAGGAACTTTTCTAGGAGCCAGGAAATATATTAGTAAACATGAATACAAAAATCCTTGACCTTAAAAAGTTTACATTCTAATGGGAAAGGATAATTAAATTAAAAAGTAGTATGGTTAATGCTGGTAAGGATAATAGAGAAAAATAAACCAGGAAATGAGAGTTTGATGAATATAAATTAAATATGTGCTCATGAAAAGCCTCAAAATGATTTTTGACAAGGAATTGAAATGTAAGAAAGAAAGCTGAGAAGAGATCTGGGGGAAGGGATTGAGAGGAATCTTTAAGTGCAGAGCTGTGAGGTGGGAGCATGCCTTGCATGTTAGGGAAGAACCAGAGAGCCGATGGGGCTAGACTGTAGTGGCCCAGAGGAAGAAGTCTAGCAGGTGGTCAGAGGGGAATGGGAGCCCAGATCATATTAGCATTTAGACGCCATGATAAGGACTTTGACTTCCATATAGATTAAAACCATGAGATGGTTTTAAACGAAGGAGTAATGTTCTATGGCTTGTGTATTAACTATAAAAGACAACCCTGATTGCTCTATTGAGAATAGAACAAAGAAATGCTAAGAAATTTGTCCAGTTTGAAAGCTACTCAATAATGTTCCAGTGGGAGATCACAGCAAACTGCACCAGGTTTCTAGATACACAGATTTTTAAAAAATATGTTATAATTTCTTATATGTTGACTTTTTCTATTTCTTTTTGAATTCACATCATATATTTAAAAAGGTTTGTGTCTATTATATCTTCTTAGTGGATAGTTCCTTTTATCCATACAAAACACCTTTTTGTTCCTTTTACCTTTAATTATGTTGTGTTGGTATTAATCATGTATGCATGAATTTAAAATTAAAATATTGCTAAAGTAGATATCTTTTTGTTATACCTTGATAAGCATATTTTTTCCATCACTTAATTTTCTGGTTTTGTTTGTTTGTTTGTTTGTTTGTTTGTTTTTTGAGACAGAGTCTCGCTCTGTTGCCCAGGCTGGAGTGCAGTGGTGTGATCTCAGCTAACTGCAAGCTCTGCCTCCTGGGCTCACGCCATTCTCCTGCCTCAGCCTCCTGAGCAGCTGGGACCACAGGCGCTTGCCACCATGCCTGGCCAATTTTTTTGTATTTTTAGTAGAGACAGAGTTTCACCGTGTTCTCGATCTCCTGACCTTGTGATCCACTCACCTCGGCCTCCCAAAGTGCTGGGATTACAGGCGTGAGCCATTGTGCCCGGCCAATTCCATCACTTAATTTTCAATTTTACTTCATTTTATTTTAGGTTTGCCTGCATAAAACCTGGTTTTACTTTATTGTTCAATGTAAAACCTTCTATTTTTCTTATTTTAAAAATTGTGCTGAGGTGTAATGTATGCATTAAAATGCATAAAGTAAGCTGATCTTATGTGTACAGCTTGATAATTGTTATATATTTATATATCTATACAACTACTGCTTAAGCAAGATATAGACTATGTTCAGAATCTTAAAATAGTCCCGTGTGTTTCTTCACTATTTTGATGCTTATCACCATTAATTACTCCTGATTATCTTTGAAACAATGCATTTATATTATTTTTTGTATTTTTTGACTTTTAATTTATGTAGTTGAGATTTATTCAAATCATGGATGTAGCAGTAGTTTATTTTTTATTTACCATTAATGTGTAGTATTCCAGTATATGAAAATACTGCAATTTATTCACTTAGTCTCCTGTTGATAAAATTTTGTGTCTGGTTTCTTTCACCCATCATTTGTGTATGTCAAATGCATTCATTATATGAGAATAGCTTTAATTCGTCTAAAAATTTTAATTGTTGCACAGTATTCCATTGTTTGAATATACCACAATGTATTTAGTCTTTCTTTTTTTGTCGAAATTTGGGTTGTTTTTACTATTTGGCAATTGTGAAAATTCTTGCACATGCCTTTTGGTGGATATAAATTTATTTCTTTTGGGAACATTCCTAGCAGTAAAATACCGATTCAAAGTTTAAGCATCAGTAGATATTGCCAAGCAGTGTTCTAAAATGAATGTATCAATTCACATTTCCACCAATAATGTATGAGAGTTCCACTTGCTCTACATCCTTCCAAATGCTTAGTATTATTAGTCTTTTTATTTTGACCATTCTGGTGGATATGGAGTGGTATTGATTATAGTTTTGCTTTGTGTTTCCCTCATGGGTACAGATGCTGAACATCTTGTAATATGCTTATTGGCATAGATATTCTCATTTGTTAAAAATTTGTTCAAGTCTTCTGTCCATTGTCAATCTAGTTTGTCTATCTTTTTTCTTTAGTAAGAATTTTTTTTTATATATTTTGTATATGAGTCTTTTGTTGCATACATTTGTTGTGAGCATATTCTGGTATGTGGTATGTGTTTTTACTATCATAAAGATAGTATACCTTTCGACAGAGACTCATGATTTTAATGAAGCCCACTTTATCAAGGTTTTTAATGGTTTGTAATTCTTTGTGTCACAGATAAGAAACTTTTATTTATCCCAAAGTCCTGAAGATGGTTCCTTGTATTTTCTTCAGAACCTTTATTGCTGTACCTTTAATGTTTAGATTTATGATCCATTTTGATTTACATTTTGTGTATGGTGAGATATAAGGATCCTGTTCATTTTTCTCATATACAGATATCCAGTGGATATAGCACCATTTATTGAAAAGATCATTATTTCCCCCATTGAGTTACAATAGTGCCTTTTATTTATTCATTCATTTTTGGAAATTTGGTGACTATTTATGTGGAGTTTTTTCTTAGTGTGTATCACTGGTCCATATTTCTATCCATACATCATTGCTGTATCTTTATAGTAAAGTTTGGCATTTTTGTTTTTCTTCCTAAGTATTTTCTTTAATTTTCAAGGATGTCTACATTTTAATGTAAGTTTTAGAATTAGCTGTCAATTTTCGCAAAAATATCTGCCAGAATATTATTTGGGATTGCATTGGCTTTATGGCTATAGTTGGAAAGGATTAAATTTTTAATAATACTGAGTCATCTCATTTATGTAATAGTATGTCTATTTATTTATTACTTTTTCACTTCTCTCAGCAATCATGTAGAAGCCTTGCATATCTTTTCTTAGATTATTCTTAAGTATTTGATGTTTTTTATGCTATTGTAAATAATAGCTGTTGTGAAAGTTCCACTTTTCAATTTGTTGCTAGTAGATAAAACCATTAATTTTTATGTGAGCTTTGTATCCAGCAACACTGCTAAATTTTGTAATGCTTTGAATGTAGATTATTTTGGATTTGCTATGTACATAATCATGACTTCTATGCTTAATAACAGTTTTACTTCTCACTTTCCAATATTTATGACTTTTGTTTCTTTTTGTTCCTTATTGCATTAGCTGGGTCCTTAAGAATAATGTTGCATAAAAGTGCTAATAGAAGATATCTTTTTATTCTTCCCAACCTCACCTAAAAGAAAAACTGCTCAATATTTTACCAGTAAGCACGATGTTAGCTAAGATTTTTTGTAGATTAAGAAAATTTCCATCTATAAATAGTTTGTGGAGAGTTTTTTAAAGTCACAAACATACGTTAACATTTATAAAATGATTTTTCTGCATCACCTGAGATCAACATCTCAATAATTAGCATTGCTATGTTAGTGCAACACATTTTATAGATTAATATTCAGATGATAAAATAAATTTTTGTTTTCAGAAAAACCTACTTGGTCATTTGAAAATATTTTTAGTCATTGCTAGATTAGATTCACAATTTTTTTCTGATATTTTTAACTTGCTAAAATATAATTTTCATCAATGTTTGTGAGACCTTATATTATAATTTTCCCCTCTTATAATGTCTATCTCAGGTTTGATATCAAGGTTATTCTAACTCAAGATTATGAAATGAGTTCAGAAGTGTTTCTGTTTCTTCTATTTTCTTAAATAATTTCTGTTCAATTGGTATTATTTTATTTTCTTTAAATGTTCAGAAGAATTCAACAGTGAAACCATCTGAGCCAGTTTTCTTTGTAAGAAGCTTTTTAATGACACATTCAACAGATATAAGGATTTCAATTTTTCTTTTGCTTTTCATGTCAGATTGGTAAGTATTGTTTTTCAAGGAATTTGTCCTTTTTTCTAAGTCAACAGTTTAAGGGGTATTATTCATAATAACCTCTTTAAATATTTTTTACTATGTTTAGATTCTATAGTGTTATTTTATTTTTATTCCTAATATTGACAATTTATGTTTTCTCTTTTTGGGGATAATCTTGCTAGGGATTTATTAATTTTCTTAATCCTCTAAAATAACAAACATTATCATGCTGTGTACTGTTCATTTAATTTGTATTTCAATGATTTCAGCTTATATTTTTATTATTTTCTTTTTCTTCATTTTTGTGTTTATTTTATTGTTCATCTAGGTTGTTTTTTAAAAAAAAATATTTTGGATTCAGCAGTACATGTGCATGTTTGTTACAGAGGTAAATTGCATGTCACAGGGATTTGGTAGACAGATTATTTCTTTTACTCATGGCAAAGGGTAAAGCAGGAGCAAGCCTCCCACATGGTGGGAGCGGGAGCAAGAGAGAGGAGGTTCCACACACTTTTAAACAGCCAGATCTCCTTAGAACTTACTCACTATTGCAAGGACAGCACCAGGGAGATGGTGCTCAACCATTCATAAGAAATCTACCCTCATGGTCCTGGACCCCACTTCCAATACTGGGGATTGCAATTCAACATGAGATTTGTGTGGGGACAGATATACAAACTATAGTAGATTTTTCTCCATCCCTTTACTTTGAGCCTATGGGTGTCATTGCTTATGAAATGGATGAAGACAGCATACAATTGGGTCTTGCTTCTTTATCCAAGATGCATGCCGCTCTGTGCCTTTTAATTGGAGCATTTAATCCACTTACATTCAAGGTTAACATTGATACGTACAGATTTGGTCCTGTTGTCAATGAGCTATTAGATGATTATTATGCAGACTTGATTGTATTGTTGCTTTATAGTATCAATGGTCTATGTACTTAAGTGTGTTTTGTGGTAACCATTAACAGTATCTCCTTTCCATAATTAACACTCCCTAAAGGATCTCTTGTAAGAGAAGTCTGGTGGTAACAAAATCCCCTGGCATTTACTTCTCTGAAAAAGATCTCATTTCTCATTCACTTATGAAGCTTAATTTGGCTAGATATGAAATTCTTGGTTGGAATTTGTTTTCTTTTCTTTAAGAACGCTGAATATAAGGCCAGGCACGGTGGCTCACTCCTGTAATCCCAGCACTTTGGGAGGCTGAGGCAGGTGGATCACCTGAGGTCAGGAGTTTGAGACAAGCCTGGCCAACATGGTGAAGCCCCATCTCTACTAAAAATCTAAAACTTAGCTGGGCATGATTGCACATACTTGTAATCCCAGCTACTCATGAGGCTAAGGCAGGAGAATCACTTGAACCTGGGAGGTGGAAATTGCACTCCAGCCTGGGCAACAGAGCAAGGTTCTGTCTCAAAAAAAAAAAAAAAAAAAAAAAAAAAAAAAAAAAAAAGAATGCTGTATACAGGCCTCCAATCTCTTCTGGATTGTAGGGTTTCTGCTGAAGTGTCCACTGTTAGCTTGATAAGGTTTCCTTTGTAGGTGACCTATCCCTTCTCTCTAGCTGCCTTTAACATTTTTTTCTTTCATTTCATCCTTTGAGAATCTAATGACTATGTGTCTTTGGGATGGTGGTCTTGTATAGTATCTTACAGGGACTCTCTGCATTTCCTGAATTTGAATGTTAGCCTCTCTAGCAAGGTTGGAGAAATTTTCATGAAGGATATCCTCAAATGCTTTCTAAGTTGCTTGTTTTCTCTCCCTCTCTTTCAGGGATTCCAGTGAGTCATAGATTTGGTCTGTTTACATAATCCCATATTTCTAGAAGGTTTTGTTCTTTTATTTTTGTTCTTTTTTCTTTATTTTTTTCTGACTGTGTTCATTGATCTTCAAGCTCCGAGATTCTTTCCTTAGCTTGGTCTATTATGCTGTTAATACTTGCAATTGTATTATGAAATTCTTGAAGTGAGTTTTCAGCTCTGTCCAAACAGTTTTGTTCTTTCTTAAAATGACCATTTTGTCTTTCAGCTCCTGTATCATTTTATTGTATTTCTTAGATTTCTTAGATTGGGTTTTGACTTTCTTCTGAATCTCAATGATTTTTGTTTCTTCCACATTCTGAATTCTAGGTCTGTCATTTTTACCTATTTTAGCTTGGTTAAGAACCATTGCTGGGAAACTAATGTGGTTCTTTGGAGGAAAGAAGGCACACTGCTTTTTGAGTTGCCAAAATTCTTGTGCTGGTCTTTTCTTATCTGTGTGGGTTGATATTGCTTCAGTCTTTGAAGCTGCTGTCCTTTGGGTGAGGTTTTTTTCTTTAATCTTCTTTGATGCCCTTGAGAATTTGATTGTGGGATAAGATGGGTTCAGTTGACTGGCTTCATTTCTAAAAGATTTTAGGGACCCAAAACTCAGCTCAGTATTCCAGACTGTGTCCTCTAACTGGGGGACTGGTACCAGCCCCAGCTTTGTTCTCTGATGTTAGGATCCTGCTGCACTGGAGGGGCCAAGGTGCTCCTGGTCCACTGGCCATAACACTCCAATGGGGGAGTGTGGGTCAAAGTACCTCTTCAAGGTGGGGCAGTGGGATCCATGCTCATTTGCATGTGCTAGCCAGCTGCAGCAGTGCATCAGCTGGGGAGGGTGCTGGAAGGGGAGCGGTTGCCGTCATCTGTGCTAGCACTACCTACTACCAGCAGCGGTCGCAGCAGTAGAGGCGTGGCACTCATAAAAACAGGATTGCCAGTGCCCATGAGCACATCCATCCTGCAGGGGTGACCTGGTGGGGTGTCAGTGAGGAGGGGGATGGGAGGTGTGGCCTGGCATCATGGGGTGGGGTGTTAGCAGGGATGGGGTAGTGGGGTGCACTTGTGTGTTGGTGGGGGAAGGCTGGCTCTCTGCTGGAATTCTTCTATAGTTAAATGCAGGCAGCCCAAGAAGGAGCTATGATTAAAGCACTGGGAAGCACCCCAGCTGGGCATCCATGGTTGCACTGCCAGCGGGTGTAGCCAGGCTGGGGCCCCAGGTGAGGCCAGCAGACAGGGGTACACAGATCAGACTGTCTTCATCCCACAGGCAAGACCACCCTGCTTTGTCCAGGTCCAAAGTCACCCTAAAGCTAAAGTCTCCTAGAGGAACATAGTTGAGCCTTGGGAGATGGGTGCTCCAGCCATGCTCCACTATACCTAACCCTCTGAGCTCCACATGTGCTTGAGTCCTGCCCCACCACCTCTGTATATGAGTTTCTTCATGAGTTTCTCCTAGAAAAACTTTGTATATTAGTTTCTCCATTTGATTCTGTTAATTTTTACTTTACATATTTTGAAATTATGTTATTAGGTGCATTTGAATTTAAGATTTTAATATCTTCCTGTAGAATTGACATTTATATTATTATTTCTTTCTCTTTATGTCTAATAGTTCCACGATATCTAATTTGTCTAATGTAGCCACTCCAGTTGCCTTTTGTCTCTTGTAAATAAAATAAAGAGGTTTTGTCTGGTATTTTATTTTTTGTTTTAATTGGAGTGCTTACATATAATAAAGCATGAATATATTGGGTTTTAATTTACTATCTGGTATGCTTTTGATTTGTTTTATATCCTTCTTGTTTCTTTACTCTTGATTTCCTTCTTTCTTTTGGTTTTACTCATTTTTTATTTTTTTGTACATTAATTATTTAGATATCCATTTTTGAATTATCCTTTTTAATTTTAATGCATATCCTTGTCTTATTGCTTTCTACCTGAAGAAGGCAAAGATCTTATAACAGTTTAGCCCCGTTTTCTGACCCTTGTGTTATTATGTATTTTACTTGAATATTTTATAAACTCCACAAGATATTACTATTACTAATGTTTTAGTCAATATTTTTATGTTTATCCACATATTCATGATTCCTAGGGTTTTCATTTCTTCCAGTATTTCATGGTTCCATCTTTGTTTATTCCCATTTAGCCTGAGGAACTTCCTTGCATGTGTCTCATAGTGTGGGATTGCTGGCAACAAATTCTCTCAGTTTTTGTTTGTCTGAATGCAGGTTTATTTCACTTTCATTTTTGATGGGTATTTTCACTGGTATTGAAGTTTATTTCAGTATTTTAAAGATAACATTCCAGTCTTCCTGACTTCTGTCATTTCTATTGAGCAATCAGACATAAGCCTATTGTTGACTCAGAGTAACTTCTTTCTCTAGTAGATATGGACAGAAGAGAGAAAATGTTCATGGAAAAGTAAAAGGCAATGTTCTTTATTATTCCCAATTACTTTTCTTCTCTAAAATATTTTATTTAGATTCTCTTGTTATTGTAAAGTTTATTTTATTAAGAGAATCTTTCTCCTGTAGAAAAATACTTCAGAGAAAATGCCTAGTATTTACAAGTAATCTGTGACCATCAATACTTCCAAGGAGATGATGTGCTTCAGTGACTTCCGTGTCCCTGATAATTTTCCCAAGTACATGCACAGCTCCAAACTCAGGACTACTTCAGGATGCATGCCACACACTTTGGCCTCCTCGATTACATTGGTTTTAAGGTAAAATCTAAGTAAATCATTGCATAGTCAATGTGTGTGTGTGTGTGTGTGTCTGCGTGTGCATGTATGTGTGCAGACACACTCAATTGTACACACATGAGCTATATTTGGCATCTTCTGGTACGATCAGAGAAAGAGATCATCAGCGAGCTTCCACCCTAGAAAATCACCCCTTATAAAGAAGTAATGTTTTGAATATTTCACTTGAATATAAGGTTGAAGAATTTTGCCCAACAGAACCTATTCTAATAAGACTTTGGTGTGGCATTGTAAGGGTCCTTTCTGTCAGCCTTAAATTCAACTGTTGAAGGACTTAGAATAGTGGCAGTAGTAATTGAGCCATATTATATTGTGTGTATATAGAATAAGAATGAAGGGAAGGTCATATAAGCAACACAAGGAAGACGTTTTTTCAGATCCATGTAGTTCCCATAATCTACCACCATGACCCCCAACTCACACTTAAAAATCCATCTCTATAGTCATGGTGGAATATTAATTCCTATCTGAAACTCTAAAGCCAAGTGCAGGGAAACTGAATAAGTTTGTGCTAAAATATGAAAAATATAAGGAATATTAGTCTCTTGCATGTGGAAGTCATCCTGGAAGGATATTTCTCTTGCAGCTTCAGTCACTCCTCTGTTTTTTCACTGTTAAGTATTAACTATTTCTATTTCTATGGAAAATTGGATTTTTAAATAAAATACCTGTAATATCTTGAAAATGCACACACGGCAAAGGCAGTCACTGTGGGAGTGGGAACTAAAGTGAGAGCAAATGCCTCTGATGAAGATAGAAGAGTCTCAGATAAGTTGTATTACTCAGACTCATGGGGTTTGGGGGAGGAGGGATTAAAACTGAGAACTGTGATAGTGTATCACCTATGTTTTGCCCTTGTTCTCAGACCAAAGTGCAAAGTGTGAGGAAGCACCCAGATTTTTCTGTCAATGGACAATGAGATGTTGTTGTGGAGACTGAAGAGAAGCAAGAGACTTTGGTCTTTGATGGGGTCTTAGTCTGCAGTGTACACCACACAGATCCCTACTTACCACTTCAGTCCTTCCCAGGTATGTTACTAAGAATCTGTTTGGTAAAAGAGTACTTTCCAGATATCCCACAGAGCAAAATGATTGAGCACGAACTTTATTACTAGTCTCTGGTCACATTCAATAACAAACAACTAAATACCCAATATTTATGTTAACAGGACAATACTAGACAACAAAAATAGGCAAACACACATCTGTTTTTTACTTTCTATAGTTTTAAATAGCTTCTAATTAATGATAACAATTAGCCCTGGCCCACTTTCAACTGGTTTTAGTTTTGTGTCCATTCATCTGATCTCACTTCCTTTCAGAGAAAGTGGAATTACTAAAAATAAGGGGCAAATGGCAAGCAAAGCAAGCAAAAAGCTGGCAAATCCACAAACTTAAAAATTTTAGAGTATGGGACAAAATTTTAAATAACATTCATTTATCACTGGTTTTCATTGCTTGATAAAAACACACTAGCAGCTTACTGTTTGGTAAATTCCTTTGAATTCCATTTGGTAAAATGGTGCCCATCTCAAATGAGACTATTACTTGAAAACAAAACAAAACAAAAAAGCTTCCCTATCCCCTCTAACTAAAGCCTCTCCCTTTACTTCTGATCCTTTTCCCCTCCCTTTACATCAATTGCTATCAGAAGTCAATCAAGAAATACTCGATATCTCAGTGCCTTTCCATGATGTCTAACAAGCCATCATAAGAAATTCTTTGGTGGTTGAGGCAAACTGAAAATAGAAGAGTCCTAGATGAAAATCAAAGGACTTAAACTTGAATTTTTGTTGTCCAACTGACTAGCTGAGTCATGTATGACAAATACCTGACCTTTCTGTGTTTGCACACCAACACAAACATTTGTAAAATAAAAAGACCTGATTTTCTAAATGTTAAAATGCAATGTAGTCTGGAAATTATTATATAATTATAACAAAATATATAGATTATATTAATAACTGTAATATACGTATCAGCTTCCTTTTGACTTGCTTCCTGGCTGAGAGACACACCCTACAGAGACACTTTTGGGACATATATATATTTTAATAAGTGTCAGGGGACAGAGATACAAACATGCCTAGAGCGAGACAATGTATGAGAATGCCAGACACAGATTACGGCTGTTCTGAAGCTCTCAGCAGAGCCAGGGACCACATGAGGGCATTAGGCACTTGGAAGGAAGAAAAGATGTCAAGTTGATGAAGAAAGGCCCTATACTTCCTCAGAAAATAATGAAACAAAACAAAACAACAACCAGTTTCCAGCTTCATCATTTTGCCTAAGAATGCAGAGGACAATGTAATCATGAATAAATTAGATCATAGTGAAATTGTTGTGAAACTTTCAATTTGGAATAGGTCCAAGACAGATAGATCTACTATTTGCTAAATACTTTATATGGCCACTAGTCTATATTTAGCGTGTGTGGGTTGTAAGTCTGAGTTTACTCCCTGCTTTCCTAAGCTCTGTGAAATATAAAATTACATTTTTAGGACATAGGGTGATGTTCCATATAGCTAACCCAGACTCAAAGTCTTGCTCTTCCAGATGAACCAGAATATAACTTTCTATGTGTTGAGTTAGCAATGTGAAAAATACCCCTAATAATGAGAAATGTTCTTCCGTCACAGGCATTGAGAAGTTTGAAGGCTGTTATTTCCATAGTCGGGAATACAAAAGTCCTGAGGACTTTTCAGGGGAAAGAATCATAGTGATTGGCACCGGAAATTCTGGAGTGGATGTTGCGGTGGAGCTCAGTTGTGTAGCAAAAACAGGTTTGTTTGTTTTGAACAACTTCACTAATGGAAACACAACTTTCACTAATGGAAATCTCTGCATTTATAGGTGCCATTCAGAATGTAGGTTTAGTCTGTGAAGGACCAGAGAAGAAAGTGAAATCTATGGACCCTGACCTCAAGGTGTTTACATTCATGGGGCGCAGAGGATAAATGCAAAATAAATCCTTCATATTCACAGTGGAAAAATACATGTAAACAAATTACTATTAATTGAGCCAATTCAGTAAAATATTAGCATAGATTAAAGAAAATGTTAGATAATTAATCTGACTTTTTTACTACCACAGCAGTGCTTTGGTCCTGAAACAGACTTCAAATAGTAGTAAAGATAAGAAATTGCAAATCTATCTGGAATCAGTAGATTTTGGTGGTAGAATTAAATAATAGAAAACAGAGAAGAGTTAATGATGATGATAAATATATAATTCTCTTTAACTAAAGTGTTATACTCTAATGATGAGGAAAGATAAAATATTAAATTTTGCTTTAGACATAGTTTATTTCATGCAAAACCAAGTTATCTAAGACTTTCATTTATGCTTGATTATTCAATATTATTTCTTCTCTTAAAAAATTAATAACACTCAGAGTTTATTAAAAAAATGAGATAACTTTCACATTCAGGATCATTGGCCACATTTAATAAAGCCTTAATAAATAAAGCACCCTACCTATGAGGATATTCAGATATCCTGATTTTCATTACTTATTTGTCTTTATTTGTTATCATTAATCATTAGTTTTTAGAAGAAATTACTAAGTGAATTACTAAAAGTTTAGTTTATTTTTAAAAATTTAATAAGCATTTAAAAAGGTAAATGTTTGGTCACTAGCGCCCATCTAATCTATTTTGTACTTCACAGATTTGACCAGGAGGAACTGAGATTCAACATCCTCAAGACTGCAAAAGCACCTATAATCAAACAACTTAATATATTTCCTAATTTTATCAGCATGCAGACAAGTTTACAAATACATTATAGAAAGATTTGAAGAGTGATTCTGGTTACATTCAGTTAAGCAGGATGCTAATCCTGAACGATCTGATGTATTAAAGTTTTTAATGTTTGTGTCTTTGTTTTGATGCATACAATATAGTGGAAGTCTATAGTAGTTAATATGATGATAATCGCTTCTAAATTTAAATCCTTATTTATATATGAAGCATAGCTATGTCTATGTCCAAGAAAGAATTTTAAAATAGTAAATCAGAAACTTGTAAACTAGTGAATACAATTTTCTATTTTTCATTCAGAAATTTGTTGTCATAGACACAGCCTTTAACTGGAAATCAGTAGACAGGTCTGGTCAAGCACAGCATTGCAACCACTGTGTAGTATTTTACTACCTAATCCTCAGTAGCCAACACTGTTAAATCTGCGCAATGAGTAGCATATGAATAAAAATAATATCATGTAAAATGTTCTCTCTCTCTCTCTCCTTCACTGGTTTGCTCTATCTCTGCCTCCCTCAGGTATTCTTCAGTACTAGACGTGGATCATGGATTTTATACCATGTTTGGGATAATGGGTATCCCATGGATAATTCACTTTTCACTCGGTTCAATAGTTTTCTCCAGAAAATATTAACTACAACACAAATAAATAACCAGCTAGAGAAAATAATGAACTCAAGATTTAATCATGCATACTATGGCCTGCAGCCTCAGCACAGGTGATCACCAAGGGGTCTTACTTTATGCAATTATGTGTATGTGTAAAAGGGAAGTTACCTTAAAGACAGTTCAGCTTCTGGCAATTAACATTTATTTCGGTAAATTAATCTCATACACTTGCTAGTATAAATCACTTATATTATGATGTACATAATATATGTTATTGCACCTAAACCTGTCAGACAAGTGCCTGGAGAACAGCTTCAGGAATCTCCAAGGTGAGAATGGGAGAGTGGCAGATTTTGGAAAGAACTTGGTATGGACTTTGGTAAACGTCAAAGTCAGCCCTTCATGAAGAATGCCTGGCCCTAGCACTGCACAGATTAAGAAAAATATGAAGGAGTAGGTTGAGTCCTTCCTGAGGCCAGGAAAGGACTGAAAATGAGGGGACAGGAAGGCCTTCTCTATGTACATCAGCAAGAGAATGCATTACTGGTTTCTATATCTTGGACCCAAAGAAGTGGTCCTCTTCACCTTTTACCACCTGCAGAACAGCCACCACAAGGAGCATTCTGATAACCAGACATCAGCCCCAATGAGCCATCAAAAATCTACCATCCCATGTAAATGAATCGGTATCCAGAGAAAAGAGTCAGAAAATCAGAGCACATGCCTAGCTAGGGAAATGGAGGAGGAAAAAGAAGTCAACTTGCATTGGAATAGGAAGAGATCTTAAGGGGGATTCAACTGCCACAAGAAATATTATTCAGAGCTTAAGAATATCATTTGGCAACTAAAGACAAGACTAGATAAATGGAAGGAAAAATGGTTACTGGATAGATTAAGAGAAATTGGAATAGGTGGAGAAGACTTGATGCTTAAATAAATAACAGAATATTTTTTTTCAGATTGAAAAGAAACCAGGATGATTTATGATCCTGAATTTACCATCCTGAATTCCAGGGTGGATTATGGACACACACACACAAATATACCCAATCACATACATGTACTCTTATGTAGTATTCCTCAGTTTCCCCTACTTTTTTCTCTTTCCTGATCAAGATATATCAGCCAGCTGCATGTTTTCCCTTGCAGGCCTAAATCCAAGCCCGGGCCTTGAACATTTTCAGGCACTGATAAAGGTATTTAGGTTATTGCCCCAAACACCAAAGGATACTAGCCCTGGACCTAAGCCAGATTCCTTAAGCTCTCAGATAAATATCATAACCTGACCTTCTCATTGTGGATATACCTAAGCGGAACATTCCTTGTCTTAATAATCTGTAGAGAATTAACATAAAGAGAAGTAAATGAAGTAGGGGGAAGCCACATGATTTTACAAGTGGAGGTCAAGGCACACTCTGTGCAGCATTCGACCTCAGGGACATACAACCAGAAGCCAGGAAATTCAGAAAAGAGCTGGTAACAGAGAGACCTCTCTTCCTGTTGGGACGGTTTTCTTGGGTATTTCCAGGTTATTCCTACATCCAAGTTCCAAGAATCACTGCCCAAAGCATTCAGCATAAGTGTGATGCAAAATGCTTTACATTCTGTATTTGCTGTTTGAAAAATTAGATAATGAGCAACCTGGAAACCAATCATCATAACTAAAGATGAGCAGATTGATGCATAGCACTGTTCTTCCCTACTCCCACTCTCCCCCTCTCAAGTTTTTCTTTAAGCACTTAGTCCCTTCTAGGATTGATATGGGATAAGCACATTTGTCTAGCTGGCATGAAAATAAAAAGCTGGTTTATCTGTAAACAGACATTAAGTATTTTAGCTATTTCCATGCGTGTCTTACAATTCACAAATCTGAAATAACTCAGATTATTCTTTATGAAACTCTCAAACCCAATAATAGCATGATAAAAAGCAACACCTTCAAGATATCTCTAGGGAATCCAAATGTAGGAAAGCATAGGTACCTCACCGGAGCCCTCAGGGTCCCTCCACCGCCTGAGGATAAGTCACTTCTCACTCTTGATCTGAATCAACAGAGAAATTTCTGCAATCCCAGTCCTTGGTGATTTAGGACATAAGGATCCAGGAACTTTATAGGTAATCATGGTACCAATTCTACCCCCAAAATATCTTTCTCAACAGCTGTCTAATTTCTAAAATGTTACCATTCAACTTTTCATTTGTTAAGTCTCTCTTTCATTATCAGGCAAAGACCTCCCAACCCCAGTTGTGGCAGTCTGAATAATGGCCACCTAAAGACATTTACATTCTAATCATTGAAACCTGTGGCTATGTTACTTTACATTGCAAAAAGGACTTTTTGTGATTAAGTTAAGGATTTGGGGATGGGGAGATTATCCTGGATTATTCAGGTGGGTCCAAAGCAATCATAGGATTCTTAAAAGAGAGAGGAAGGAAGTTGAATGAGAGAAGGTGATGTGATGCTGGAACCAGCCTTTTACAGCTGAAAAAGGTGAGAAAATGAATTCTGTTCTAGACCCTCTGCTAAATTTGTGGCGATTTGTTACAGCAGCATATATAAAACGAATATACCGATTTAAACCCCAATCATAATTTACACTTTTGTATCGAATTTCCCAAACTGCACTCTGGAGAATTTATTCTAGAGTACTTTAAATTGAAATGATGGAATTATAAAGTGATCCCTAGCAAGTTATGAAAATGCTACCGTCTAATCACCACTGTGGATCAGTAGCTTTACTGATTCTCTATGTAAACATATCTTTAAAGATGGGAACCATACATAAGATAACAGGTTATTGGATCCAGAAGTTGGGGTGTATGGCATAGTAAAGCCCCATCTTTGAGACCATTTAATCCCTCATTAAAGGCTTGGGTAAACAAGCCTTGGGTATATAGTTTTCTATAACTTTTTAGAAATAACTTATTTGCTCAGAAAAAGACTTGGCTATATTTCTGGGCATATATGCAAAGGAATATAAATTGTTTTATCATAAAGACACATGCTCCTGTATGTTCATCACAGCGGTATTCACAATAGCAAAGACATGGAATCAACCTAAATGCCCATCGGTGGTAGACTGGATAAATGTGGTACATATACACCATGGACTACTATGCAGCCATGAAAAGGAATGAGATCATGTCCTTTGCAGTAATATGGATGGAGCTAGAGCCCATTATCCTTAGCAAACTAACACAGGAACAGAAAACCAAATACCACATGTTCTCACTTATAATTGGGAGCTAACTGGGGAAAACAGGTGGACACAAAGAGGGGAACACCACATTCTAGGGCCTATTGGAGAGTGGAGGGTGGGAAGAGGGAGAAGATCAGGAAAAATAACTACTGGGTACTTGGCTTAATACCTGGATGACAAAATAATCTGTACAACAAACCCCCATGACACAATTTACCTATATAACTAACCTGCACTTGTACCCCTGAACTTAAAAGTTTAAAAAAATGACTTCACGTTTTTGCAGCTATTAACATCTTCCAAAGAGATTTCCCTTAATACAATTTTGAAACTTCAGGCATAATGTGAATACGTTAACCTGATATTTTTCTAAAAGAATTTTTCAGTAAGGTCATAAGGGAAAGAGTGTGAAGGTCACTTACACAGGTCAGGTGGAAAGAAATGAAAGGATGGTATAGAGAAGAAGCAGACAGAAACGTGAATTCAGAGGTTCTGAAAATAATCACTTTGGGTTTTACAGTTTTCCATCACACCGACTCTGGCCTATGCCTTCAATTTATCAGAGACTGGGTAGGGCTCGGGGAGTTTTGTTGTTACTGTTTCCTGAGTCCTGACAGCTGGAAGTGGGTAGCAGTGCATTCCCAGGTCATGGTGGAATTTTAGTACCCTGCCAGGATCTTAATCACCTGAGAATCTAGGAGGTCTGGGACCCGGCAACCCTTCAGAAAACATACCTGTTCACAGTATGCAATAGATAAACAGGACTAATAGAGAGAGGAAAAAAAAAGACATTTTGTAGGTGTACATTAAAAATACCAACTTTCTCAGATGAGTAGATTGCAAAAATTTTCTCCCTTTCTGTAGGTTGCCTGTTCACTCTGATGGTAGTTTCTTTTGCTGTGCAGAAGCTCTTCAGTTTAATTAGATCCCATTTGTCAATTTTGGCTTTTGTTGCCATTGCTTTTGGTGTTTTAGACATGAAGTCCTTGCCCATGCCTATGTCCTGCAGTAAATGATGAGTTGATGGGTGCAGCACACCAACATGGCACATGTATACATATGTAACAAACCTGCACGTTGTGCACATGTACCCCAGAACTTAAAGTATAATAAAAAAATAAGTAAATAAAAAATACCAACTTTCCTCCATTTATTAATCTATTCTAAGGGATATGAAGAAAGGCAAAAGAGCCCTGAGAATATATTTTCCTTCATAATTTAGGGAAACAATTAAACAATGAGGCAATTCAAAGATCAAGATGATATTTAAATACTGCATAAAACCTTCACCCATGAAAGACCTTTAAGTGCACAGAATCACATCTTTTGATTGCTGATTTTATACATCTCTGTTAAGGATAAAAATAAAACACTTTGAAATAGCCCTCTCAGATGACTGTGGACCAAGGGCATTGAAAACTTTTATCCATATAGTCCAGACAATATTCCTTCATCACTTTTACAGTGAGCTGTTGTATATTGGCAGAAAGTGAATGTCTAACATATTTTCCACTAGAGTCTACTGCTACACCCAGAACTAATGAAACAATGTGTAGTCCATGATGATTATGTGGATCTTTAATTTCACAAATTTCTCCTAATGAGGTGCGATAGTTAATTTTAGGTGTCACCTTGGCTGGATTAAGGAATATGTAGAGAACTGGGAAAGCATTACTTCTGGATGTGTCTGTGGAGATGTTTCCATAGAAGATTGGCCTATGAGTTGGTGGACCCAGTGAAGAAGCTCCACCCTCAATGTGGGTGGGCCACATCCAATTGGCTGGGGGCCCAGATACAACAAAAAGGCAGAGAAAAGGCAAATTCTTTTCCCTCTCTCTTGGAACTCAGACACACTTCATCCACCCTTAGACATCATAAATCAAGCTTCTTCAGGCTTTGGACTTCAGAACTTATACCAGTGGACCCCTGGTTTCTCAGGCCTTTGGCCCCAGAATAAGAATTAGATCATCATCCTCCCTGGTCAGGGGCTTTCAGACTTGTACAGAGCCATGCTACCAGCATCCCAGGGTCTTTCATTTGCAGACTGTTGTGGGACTTCTCAACCACCATAATTAGGTGAACCAATTCCTCCAATAAATCCCTTCTCATATGCCTATATCTGTATCTATGACTGTATCTATATCTATACCTATATAGATATAGAGAACCTATTCTATTGGTTCTCTCTCTCTAGAGAACACTGACTAATACAGATTTTGGTACCAAGAGTGGTTCTGGAGGAATAGAATTTTAAGGATGAGTTTCCTACACTGGTTTTGGAGTTTCTGGAACTAGTTCTCTAATCTGATTAGACCTAAAAATGCTAAGGACTCTACTCCTAATAGTACAGAAAGTACTAATAGTCCGTGGTGTAAGCTATTATAGAGCTATGCAAAAGAACTGTATTTGATACTGCTTTTTTTTTGAGAGAGAGAGGGTCTCACTCTGTTGCCCAGGTGGGAGTGCAGTGGCACAATCTCAGCTCCCTGCAACCTCCATTTCCTAGGTTCAAGTGATTCTCGTGCCTCAGCCTCCTGAGTAGCTAGGACTACAGGTGCGAGCCACCACACCTGGCTAATTTTTGTGTTTGTGTTTTTTATTTTTTGGTAAAGACAGGGTTTCAACATGTTGGCCAGGCTGGTCTTGAACTCCTGACCTCATGTGATCTGCCCATCTTCGCCTCCCAAAGTGCTGGGATTACAGGTGTGAGCCAGCATGTATTTGACACTCTTAATCAACCACTTATAAGAGGCAAGGAACTTGATAACCCTTTATATAATACTTTCAAACATTTGTGGAAAATTAAGGAACATAATGACCTTGATTGGTTACATCCAATGTCACTGAACAAAGTAGTCAAGCTGGAAGGATGGAGATTATGCATGGTTTCAGCAACATGAACTTTCACTTATCAACAATGACCTGGCTACCTTAATTGCTGAGTATTCAATCTGCCAGGAGCAGAGACCAACACTGAGCCTCTGACATGGCACCATTTCCTGGGGTGATCAGTCAGCTACGTCATGGTAGGTTGATAACATTGGACTACTTCCATCATGGAAGGAGCAGTGTTTTGTCCTTATCGGAATAGTCACTCTCAATACAACTTTGTCTTCCTTGCGCACAATGCTTGTGTCAAAACTACTATTTGCAGACTTATGGAATGCCTTATCCTCCATCATGGTATTCCACACAGCATTGCTTCTGACCAAGGAACTCATTTCACAGCCAAAGAAGTATGCCATGCTCTTTTTTGGGAGAAGGGTTCATGCTCATGGAATCCACTGATCTTACCACGTACCCCATCATCCTGAAGCAGTAGGCTTCACAGAACAGTGCAATGGTTTCTCAAAGTCACAGTTAGTGCCAGCTAGGTGACGATACTTTGCAGGGCTGGAGCAAAGTTCTCTAGAAGGCTGTATACACTCTGAATCAGCATCAAATGTATGGACCTATTTCTCTTACAGCCAAGATTCACAGGTCCAAGCATCAAAGGGAAAAAATGGAAGTGAGACAACTCACCATTACTCATACTAGACCACTAACAAAAATTCCTGTTCTTGCAACTTCATGCCCTGCTGGCTTACAGATCTTAGCCCTAGAAAGAAATACAACAATGACTATACTGAACTGGAAGTTAAGACTGCCACCCAGTCATTTTGGCTTCTCATGTATCTATGCCAACAGGCTACAAAGGGAGTTAAAGTGTTGGCTGGAGTGATTGATCCAAACCTCCAAAAAGAAATTGGAGTTAAGAAAGAGTATGTCTGGATTATAGGAGATCCCTTAGGGAATCTCTTAGTATTACTATGCCCTGTGATTAAAGTGAAAGGAAAATCACAACAACCCAATCCAGGCAAGACTACAAATGGTCCAAATTCTTCAGGAAAGGTTTGGGTCACCCTACCAGGTAAAGAACCATGGCCAGCTGAGGTGCTTGCTGAAGGCAAAGGAAATACAGAACGGGTTGCAGAAGATAGCTGTAAATACTACCTATGACCACACAACCAGTTACAGAAATGAGAACTGTAATTGTCATGAGCATTTTCTCCCTCTTTTGTTAAGAATACATTTTTATGTATTGCATATATACATATTTTAAGCAAATATCTTTGTTTCATTCGTCTTTTGTCTTTATGATATGATTTATTGATTTTATATCAGTATTTAAGCATTGTTAATTTTACTTCATAGTATTTAAGTTATGTGATATCAGAAGAAGAGTAAATACACCCAGGAACTTTACTTCCTCTTTTGGCAAAGGTATTAGGACATTTTTGGCTGTGCACAGGATAGTTGTATCATGTTAGGCTGAAATATTACTTTTTTATTGCCTTTTTTGGAGATTAAATATGGTTTAAGGAGATCTGTATAGGTGCCAAGTGGACAATGGAAGGACTTGTAATGATTGATTTCAAATGTGAACTTGACTAAATTAAGTAATACCTAGAGAGCTGATAAAGCATTGTTTCTGGATGTGTCTGTGGAAATGTTTCCATAGAGGCTTGGTATGTGAGTCGGTGGACTGAGTGGGGAAGATCCACCCTCAGTGAGGGTGGCCCCCACCCAATTGCCTATAGCTCAACTAGACAAAAGGCAGAGGAAAGGCGAATTCTTTTCTCTCTCTCTCCTAGAGCCGGAACACACTTCTTATGCCCTTGGATATCACAAGTCCAGGTTCTCCAGCTTTTGGACTCCAGGACTTACACCAGCAGACCCTCACCAGGTTCGCAGGCCTTAGAGTAATACCATTGGTTTTTTGGGTTTTGAGGCTTTCAGACTTACACTGAACAATGCTACCAGCATCCCAGGGTCTCCATCTTGCAGATGGCCTGTTGTGGAACTTCTCAGCCTCCACAGTCAGGTGAGCCAATTTCCCTAATAAATATCCTCTCATACACCTATCTATACCTATATCTACCTATATCTATATATGTGCATATCTCCTGTTGGTTCTGTCTCTTTGGAGAATCCTAATAAACAGAGAAAGGAACACGTCACCTAGGTAATGAGAGCAGTGCTTTGTCATCACAGATTCCTGACAAAATTTGTCAAGGGAGCTTCTCTTATGCTAAAGAGCCCCAAAGGGTGGAATTGGAGACAGATCTCCTTCAGAAATGATTTATAACAGTTAAGTAGAAACAGTCTACCTTTATCTGCTGTGATCATGTTCCAAGAAAAAAGGTTGGGTTCTTCTAGGAGCAGGTACAAAGATCCTACCCTTCCATAAAAAAACAGTGGCTGGTTAAGTAAAAAAGAGGACTGAGGATGGGAAGGCACTGGCAACACCAAGGTTCCTCAGGATGTCGAGAGGGCACCTTGGGGGCATCACAGAGAAGAGGCCAGAAAAGAGAGGAGACTGTCTCCTGCAACATAATCACTTGGTACATAAGCAACCCAACCTGAGGGGCTTGGGACAGGAAAATCCACAACAGCACAGCTGCACCCCACAAGAATCCAGGAAGGGGATGATTCCCCCTCCTCAAAGACAGTTAAGTTAGATGACCCTTCCTTTGTGACATTAGAAGACTGTGGTTAGTCAGCTGGGTCTATTGAATTTTCCTTCTTCCATCTTCTGCTCCATAAACACTTATTGCATTGGTTTAACCACTCTTCCAACAGCAACAATATATCCTGAAATTTCAGTAAAAGCTTTGGGAAAGTAAGAATTTTTTACTAATAGTAGAAATCTGGAAAAATCTAAAATGTGCAATATAATATAAATTTTTCCACCATTAAAATGTATTAATTCATTTAATAAATATTTTTTAGTACCTGTATACAGTTGTCCTTCAGTATTCTCAGGAGGTTGGTTCTAGAACTCTCTCAGATACCAAAATTCTGGGATGCTCAAGTTTCTTATACAAAATGGCATGGTATTTGTATATAACCTATATACATCCTCCCATGTACATCCTTCCGTATATTTTAAATCATCTCTAGATTGCTTATAATACCTAATACAGGGTAAATGCAATGTAAATAGTTGTACTGTATTGTGTATTATTTGTATTATTTTTTATTGTTGTATTGTTATTTTCATTTTTTTCTGAATATTTTTGATCCATTGTTTATCGAATCCACAGATGTGGTACCCATGGTTACAGAAAGCCAACTGTGTATGGAAATATATTCACAAAATTGTTAGATGAAAAAGTAGGTTAGATGCTATAAGTAGTACATTAAATTTTAAAATACATATAGATTGATAGATATAAGTAGGTATACAGAGAGAGAGAGAGAAGGAGAGAGAGATGAAATCCAAAACTATGTATACTGTATAATCTCTGGGTTGATGAAAGAAGCAATTTTTATTTTTTTTCAATTTGACATTTTATGATTTTCTAAATTTGCAAGTATGTATTAACTGTGGGATAGAAAAAAAATGGAAAACATTCCTGAGTCCATTGTAATAGTTCATGAGCTATAATAACTGTGTGTGAATAGGTAGTGTTCTAGATATCAAATGGATATAAAATTTAAGACAGTAGGAGTTTGTTTTACACCGATTAAATTACTTATTAGCTCCTTTTATAAATAAACATAGAATATCTACATTAGAAAAGAAAATAAAACTTCCTTGAAGAAAATGTGTGTAAAACTGCTATGGATGTGAAGGTACCAGCAATATAAATATATATTTCTCACTGTTTCTAACTAAGTACAAAATGGGCACAGAAGAAAGGTGAACATTAAAACATAGCATCAGTTTTATTGCCAAAAGGACAAGGCCTTCCCAATCAAGCTGGATTGGAGAATGTGACTCATCCCCATAACTAGAATAAGATTCCTATTTCTTCTCCCCCAAACCCAGACTTTGGAAGCTGCCTGGAAGAATAAATTCTTTAGAGTGCTCATCTCTAGCCAGGTGCATGGAGGACCACAAGTGTACTTCACACCCTTGAAGGGCAGAAGAAAGAGGCTAGGTGAGAGGGGGCAGTGCTTCAGCTTTGCTTCAGGTCATCCAACAGACAGCAAATCCTGCCACCTTGCCCATCAGAGAAGCCATTCGTCCTCCCACTAAGAGAAGTGAATCAGGGTACAGAGGAAGGAAAAACCAGAAATAATACCTCCAAAATGCACCCCTGCTGGGGGCTAAAGCAGGAATCCCTTCATTAAAACAACACTGAGTTAAGAGGGGCTTGACCTTACGAGTACCAAGGCCATGTCTCTGTCATTGAGTTTCTGTGCTATCCTTTGGCACTATGATGAGGACTCAAAGATAATGATGATGTCCTTATCTTCACAACGTCACTATCAAGTTGAAGAAGAAATATGGCACACCTGAAAGAATGCAATATTATAGAAAACTATGGTAAGTTTTAAATTGTGTGCTGCCAAGTATGAATAGGTAAAAGAAGGTCAAAAAGAGTTAAAATGGTCAAGAAAAACTTCAAAGAGACAATAGAAAATCTGACCTTCAGCAACATTTCTCTCAATTGACAGAAATGAGTCTTGACAAATAGATGTAATTGGGTATATGTGGAAAAGAAAAGACTTTCTGAACAGAAGGAATAACAGGGAGGAAGATACTAAAATAAAAAGGTCACATTGTGTTGGGTAGTATAAGGGTGACATGCAAGATGGCAGGGTGATGTCAAAGAATGAGCACTAAGATCAAGTAATAGGGTGAATCCAGATTTACCAAGAGCCTTGAAAGCCAGGTAGAGATGTTTAGCTTTGATGCAACAAGAAATGAGTACACTCTCTAAGAAACTGCTCCCTACAGTCATCAAAACCAAGAGCCCTAAAATATTTCTGTCAATATACTAAATGGGAAGACAAGAGAAATTGTTGTTTAACAAGTCTGATATTTTCCATTTCTGGACTGCCATACAGCAGTGATAAAATATAATTAATCTAATTTAATTAGGTTGAAATAGAGTATGCCTTATAGAGGCCAGCTTCTATTCTGATTTTGAATTAGGACCCAACACAACATTCCTATGTACATTTCTGGCCAACCTTGAGCATTTCTTAGTTATTAGTAAGCAGGCTGGCTATACTAGAGATGCTTTTATTATATAAAAATTATATTCTAATAAAATGTAATAGAGTGTAAAAAATCTGAGATATAGCTGCAATAAAAGATTTTGAATCAGCTGAAATTCATGCAAATTTTGTCTTGATTAAATGAGGCAAATATTTTATGATTTTAATAAAATGACCAAAGGCCTGGTCTCTAAATATATGCATTCCAAAATAATATAAGCTAGACTAGAAGCCAGCAAACCTCCATCAAGGGAAATAATGATCATGCTAAAATAAATGGGGGCACTGACAGGGCAATAAACCTTGATCTTGTCTGCCAAAACAAAACTGAATGTCTTCTTTATTCAAGCGACCATGCAAGACAAAAAAAAAAAAATTGCAGTGATTGGCGCTGGGGTCAGCGGATTAGGTGCCATTAAGAGCTGCTTTGAGGAGGGACTCGAGCCTGTATGTTCTGAAAAAAACAATGACATTGGAGGACTGTGGAGATACAAGGTAATTAATAAACATTCTCATAAACTCTGATGTATCTGTGTACTATGAGAGAAGTGTTTTCTTTCTAACTAGGAAATGGAACTCTGATGATATATAACTTAGATATTCTTTAAGTGTTCTTTTCGAAGTGGTGCTATCTTATGTTCATATAAACCTGGAATTTTTTGAAGTGCTTACACAAACCTATTCACTTTTATCCCCCCAACAACCCCATATGGAATACTTGGGGTATCAGTATGCAAATTTTACAGATGAGGAAGTTGAAACTCAGAAAGTCTGTGTAGTTATCCAGCCTCTGGTACACTTGGTAATAAGACCAGATCTCCTGAATTCTGGTTCTGACATTTTCCTCTCTACCATAGAATCATCCTCTTTATGTTGCTTTGTGTTGTTTAATGTATGCTGAAAAACTACCTTTACCAAGAAAGGTGTGTGTAATCATGATTACACTCATGCATAGCTTAAAGCAATAGGTTTTATATCACGGATAGCATCCAAGATGAATAGAAGTAAGTGTACTCTTAAAAATAATATCTTCATCGTTTATGCAGCCAACAGACACATGAAAAAATGCTCATCATCAATGGTCATCAGATAAATACAAATCAAAACCACAAGGAGAGAGCATCTCACGCCAGTTAGAATGGCGACCATTAAAAAGTCAGGAAACAACAGATGCTGGAGAGGATGTGGAGAAATAGGGACACTTTTACACTGTTGGTGGGAGTGTAAACTAGTTCAACCATTGTGGAAGACAGTGTGGTGATTCCTCAAGGATCTAGAACTAGAAATACCATTTGACCCAGCCATCCCATTACTGGGTATATACCCAAAGGATTATAAATCATGCTACTCTAAAGACATATGCACTTGTATGTTTATTGCGGTACTATTCACAATAGCAAAGACTTGGAACCAACCCAAATGTCCACCAGTGATAGACGGGATTAAGAAAATGTGGTACATATACACCATGGAATACTATATAGCCATAAAAAAGGATGAGTTCACGTCCTTTGCAGGGACATGGATGAAGCTGGAAACCATCATTCTCAGCAAACTATTACAAGGACAGAAAACCAAACACCACATGTTCTCACTCATAGGTGGGAATTGAACAATGAGAACACTTGGACACAGGAAGGGGAACATCACACACCAGGTCCTATTGTTGGGAGGGGGAGGGGGAAGGGATAGCATTAGGAGAAATACCTAATGTAAATGACGAGTTGATGGGTGCAGCAAACCAACATGGCACATGTATACCTATGTTTTTTTTTTTTTTTTTTTTTTTTTTTGAGACGGAGTCTCGCTCTGTCGCCCAGGCTGGAGTGCAGTGGCCTGATCTCAGCTCACTGCAAGCTCCGCCACCCGGGTTCACGCCATTCTCCTGCCTCAGCCTCCCGAGTAGCTGGGACCACAGGCGCCCGCCAGCTCGCCCGGCTAGTTTTTTGTATTTTTTAGTAGAGACGGGGTTTCACTGTGTTAGCCAGGATGGTCTCGATCTCCTGACCTTGTGATCCACCCGTCTCGGCCTCCCAAAGTGCTGGGATTACAGGCTTGAGCCACCGCGCCCGGCCCGTATACCTATGTATTAAACCTGCACATTGTGCACATGTACCCTAGAACTTAAAGTATAATAATAATAATAAAAGAAAGTAAGTCTTCTTGAGGTATAATTCATCTTTTTTAAAAAGCAGCCTTTTTTCTCTTAAGTATTCAACATATTTATCTAATACTTTTTGTTTTTAATCCCTTAACATTTTAATATACATCACATTTGCATGATTTTTTTTTCTCTCAGCTCTCATAATGCTTTTTTCCAGGGGGCTTCTCTTAATCCAAATTCTTTTAGTTGTGATGTCTTTTTTACCCTTTGGAAATTTCTCTTCTCAACCCCTTTTGGTCTGTTTTAATTTTGTTTGTTATGCTGCATTTTAGTATCTATAATCTTCCTTCCATTATAATATAATTACTGGTATTAATTTAGGTCTGTCATTATAAGCAAAATTCTGAACGATAAAGAGTTCCCTTTGTAGAGAAATGAGTCCAATGCCTCCGTCCTTCCTGTTGGGCAATATTACAGTAAACTGACTGTCAAGTACATTTTTTCAAGGAAAAATAAGCCTAAAACCACCTGTCTGATCATACCTAACACATTCTTTGTTGTGCTGCTGAATCCTGACAGCCATGGGTTTGTTGATTCCCACAGGAAACACCTGAAAGCGGAAGACCTGGGATATACAAATCTATGACCTGCAACACTTCCAAGGAGATGACAACCTTCAGCGACTACCCTTTCCCTGATCCTTATCCCAACTATTTGCACAATTCCAAAATGATGGAGTATCTCAGGATGTACACCAGGCACTTTCACCTTATTAAGCACATCCAGTTTCTGGTAAAGAATGAAAAGCATGCTCATCACCTACAGATTGTTGAAGGCAAATCTTGTGTAAGCCAGAGAAAGCTAAGGCGTATTTTCAATTTGCATTTTCCATTACGATTCAGAGAGAAATAGCATGTTTTCTATTAGTCTCAAGACTAGTGAATCTAATATTAGTTTTGCCCACCAGAGGAAAAGCATTGTCTCATTATTTGAACCTGAAATCTCGTTTTCAATTAATTTTATTAAATAGAGAACATAAATTATAGGGGAAGATTACCGTGTTTTGTTCTCTAAGGTACCTTGATGTCTGGAAAGGGATCATTTTAGGACATTTATGTGAACAAAATTCCTAAAGATCCGGAAACTCTGAATATAAAAGGCACCACCTATTTTATTTGTTAAGACACAGAATTGGGGGGAAAAAATGGAAGACTGAGAACAATGCTCTAAAACCAAGGCTATCTTTCTTTGTTCCCAGTCAAAGGTGTGCAGAGTGAGGAAGCACCCTGATTTTTCATCCTGTGGCCAGTGGGATGTTGTGGTAGAAACTGATGGAAAGCAAACCTGTGTCTTTGATGGGATCATTATTTGCAGTGGCTATTACAATTAAAAGTGTTTGCCCTTAAAGGATTTCCCAGGTATTTAAAGGATCAGTATACAAGAAAAATATGTGCATTCTAAGAATCATAATATCTGCAGTATTACAGCATTGGACAGAACTGTTTACATGGTACAGTGGGGATATAAAAAAAAAAGAGGGTGTAGCAACTTTCTGGAATAGCCAGGAAAGATCTGATAATAGAAATATAACACTTGAACTAGAAACTAAGAGTTCCTCAGGCAAGCCAAGGTCTCAGAGCAGGCATTCCGGGGAAAGGAAGCGGTACATGAAGAGTAATACCCTGTGAAATAGTCACAGGAGCTCGGGGAACGACACCCACCTGATGCTCCTGGAGCAGGTGAGTGTGCAGGGAGAGACATGTAGGAGTCAATAACTGAAGTGTGTGTGTTTGTGTGTTTGTGTTTATGTTTGGAGGGGCGGGTACGTGATCGTACTTTTATTTTGTAAAGATCAGTCTTGCAGTGATGTGGAATATTAATTGATACGGAAGAGGGAGGCAAAGCAGGAACATCAATAAAGAGGGTTTTGTAATAGTCCATTAAAGAGATGGTGAAAGCCTCTAGTAAAGTAATGGTAGTAGGACTCAAAAAGGAGGAGAAAAATTCAGGAAATATTTTGGAGGTCATTACAAGACTCAGTGGATGTTAAAATATGCCACAAATAATTTTTTATTTAATATTTTTGAGATTTGGCTTTATTTTTGAAATATTACTTAATATTTTCAAAAAATAATCAATTTTTTTAGATTGAGTCTTGCTCTCTCGCCCAGGCTGGAGTGCAATGGGGCAATCTCAGCTCACTGCAACCTCTGCCTCCTCGGTTCAAGCGATTGTCCTGCCTCAGCCTCCTGAGTAGCTGGAATTACAGGCACGTGCCACCACACCTGGCCAATTTTTGTATTTTTAGTACAGACAGGGTTTCATCATGTTGATCAGGCTGGTCTCGAACTCCTGATCTCATGATCTGCCCCCCTCGGCCTCCCAAAGTGTTGGGATTACAAGCGTAAGCCACCACACCCAGCCAAATTTTTAAAAGATGTTTTGAAATTTCTGTTACTCTAGACTTGCACCATCTTAGTCACTGCTAGCAAGATATTGCTACTGAGCATTTGCAATGTGGCTAATATGAACTGAGAAGTAATTTTAGTGTAAAATACACACCAGCTTTTGAAGACATAGTAAAAATGTATAAAGTATGTCAATAATGCCCTTGTAAGCAGGACAATGGCCATGGAAGTTCGAATCCACTAAAAAGTGTGTAACTACTCACCTGCCTAAAAATATTAATTGGTAATAAAATATAAAAATTTTAAAATTAAAAAAACCTTTTTATATTGATTATATACTGATAACAGATTATGTTGGGTTAAATAAAATATATTATTAAAGTTAATATTTTTTCTACTTTTTTCATATTACTACTAGAAAATTTAAAACTGCATACATGGTTGAATTATATTTCTTTTAGACAACACTGCTCTATGTTATATTTTTGACATCTATTTATGGAGTCACAAAAATAGAAGAACAGCTCCTCATGAATCAGTAGAGAGTAAGAAAAAGACAAACCCTCCTAAAGTGACAAGTCATCATATTGAGCAAATTTAAAACTGGATTTTTAAAAGGAAACATTAATATGGTTTGATTTTTTGTCTTAGCATATCATCACTGCCATTAGATATTTCTTTCCTTAGATAATCACATCTTGCAACATTGGCAGCAACAGACCAACCAACACAGAAGAGGATTTAAGTAACATATACTTCAAGTTTAGAAATAAATTTTCTAAAACAGCCTTTCCTATTTCTGTTTGTGATTTGAGAGATTCTACCCTTTCCTTATAGGGATCAAGAACTTCCAAGGTCCATATCTCCACACCTGAGCATACAAGCATCACGACAATTTTGTGTGGAAGACAGCAGTTGTGGTTGGCATCGGGAATTCTGGAGCAGATGTGGCTGGCGAGATCAGTTACATTGCTGAACAGGTTTGACATTCTAAACTGATTCTGTTCTTTGGTGTAACCTTATACCTGCAAAGCATGGACCATGGTGAGTCTAGGCTTTTGTTATTGCTTTAGCAGTAGCATCCCAACCTTGACTGCTGCTCTCCAACCTGGTAATAGCACTTTCTTCTTCTGATTATATATGAGTGAAAGAATGGAGAAAACCAAAATAATAGTACCCTCCCATACCATAATGCACTGAAATCATGAAAGATATCTATCAAACTAGAGTCAGATAGCTTTGGAATTATCGAGGTATAGCTACGCTATGCTAGTGAGATGGAAGCTTTCAAACTGAAATGAATTTTACAGAAAATTCCAAAATTTTCACACTGGAAATAAAGTTTAAACAGAGAAAAATATACACAAGCGCGAGTAAAAATACACTGCTGATACATGAGAAATTTGCCAGAAATAGGGTGGAAATTTTGTGAATTTCCTAAAAAAAATTTCTAAAAAAAATGAAGAGTAGGAAAAAATGAACTATTTTTTTCTCTACAGGGAATGTTTTTGACCCCTAAAGAGCATGGAGAGATTACTTTTCAAAACTCAAAATTAAGTTTCATTTTTGATTTAAGATTTTCAGGAAGAAGACACAAGATTTCCACTACTTAGAGTCTTCTGTATGGATGAAATTCAGTCAACCATTCTGAGTGCTATCTTACCCCTGCCAAGCATTGTATGCAAGATACAACGATAAATGAGTTATAATCTCTGAGATTAAAGACCTCACAAGCTAGTGATTTTATTTTCATTAAAAACTCTATAGACTTTTAAAATCTCAGTTAAATAATTCAAAATAGAGAATTTACAAAATGTATCTTCTATTTTTCATGGACTTCATACTTTTCATGTTAAATTTTCCATTTGTAAATGTGAAAAAAATTCAAGATGTGCATTTTCACATTGCATTTTTGTTTTTTGTGTGTGTGGTTTTGTTGTTGTTGTTTGTTTGTTTTCTTAATAGAGGCATGATCGCTCTCTGTCACCCAGGCTAGAATGCAGTGGCACTATTGTAGCTCACTGCAATCTTGACCTCCTGGGCTCAGGCGATCCTACTGCCTCAGCCCCACGAAGCGCTAAGATTACAGGCATGAGCCACCATGCCCAGCCTGTATTTTTGTTGTTATCCCAGTCTTTGCATTCATATATTTTCCATCAGTCTAAATTGTAGAATGATAGAAATGAGAAGGAGCCTGGATACTAACTTGTAGCTCTCAACATAATAAATCATTCATGTTAACCTTTTTTTCCACATTCTGAGACCTACGAAATTCCAGACATCTAGCAGGGCCATAAGTAAACATTAAAATAGAAACAAAAAATAAACAGATGAATTAAAATGACTTTAAATAATTGGACCTGGACCTGAGAAATGTATAAAGTGAGAGAGAAGGAAGAGAATCCGGAAGGGGGAATGAGATGATATGGGAAGTTAACCATATTCCCTTGACAGTTTAGAAAAAAATGCATCTGAGCTTCTGAGATAAAAGTAATAAGAAATAAAATGGTAATTTGGCAAGAACTTCTTTCCTACAGGTCTTCCTCAGTACAAGACGAGGTGCATGGATATGGAACTGGGTTTGGGATAATGGAAATCCTTTGATATCACAGTCTTCACTTGTTACAATACAATAATGGAAAAAATTTTCCCCACATTCATGATCAACAAATGGGTAGAAAATAAATTAAATGCAAGGTTTAACCATGACAATTATGGACTACAGCCTCAACACAGGTAAGGTGTAGGGTTTAAAACAAATAAATAATATTTTAAAGCTACTAGACCAAGCAGAATCTATAAGCTATATTTAAGAAATAAGAATTAAAAGGTACCATTCTAATACTTGGTAGCATTTAGTTGGATAGAGAGTATTCAAGTTATTTCCTTCCTACTAATAGCTCATGGTCATTCTACTAAGGTTCTGCTAAGAAACAGATGTGGGGGGTTGGTGGTAGGGGAGTAGAAACAAACTTTAATACTTGTTTTATTTGAGACTCACACCATCTAACTCTGCCACCCTCTATTTCCTCTTTTGCTATCATCTATTAACCACTTCCTGTTCACTCCCAGATTCAAAACTGTGATTGCTCTGGAGGACCTGACTGTCACCCTCAAACCTACTGTCAACCAGGACAATTTCAATGCCTGTATGTATGACTACCCAATACCCATGCAGTGCAGCCCCTTGACTTCCTCAATTGCCCTGGTCTCCTGTCGTACTTCACTTGAGCCATCCATACCCATGGCCATCCTGGAACGTATCACCCAGAACTGCAGTGCATCCGGATGCCATTCCAGGGCCCATTCTGTGATTGCAGCCTCTTCCTTTTACGCTGTCACCCCACTACATGCTAGCTAGTTCTCTGACCTTATCCAGTCCTCTCATCTCATGTCTTCCTCCTCTTGTTCTTTCATTTCTGTTACCATTTTTCTTCTATTTTCTTTCTTGCTCCCTTTTCCCCACTTGCCCCTCAAAACTTGGTGTTATCCATGTATCTATTCTTGGTCCTCTTCCCTTTTCTTCCTACACAGCTTCCTTTATTTAAAAAAAAAAAACCTAGGCAAAAGATAAAAGCTTGAAGTAAAGCAGTGAAAATTAAAAAATAATAGTATTAAGAAGTATCTGGATGAAAAAGCATATGTAGCTTTATGACTAACTTATGTAGGATGTGTGACTCCAGGTTCTTCCCTGAGGAAAAAGTATTCAGAAGATGAAAGATGTGTATTAATAGTAAAGTAGAACTGAAAATACGGCTTCCTACTACTAATTTATAGTTCAAGTACTAAATTACAATTACCAAAGGTCTGTGTGTCACTGAACGTAAGTTTTTCCAATGAAGATTCACTCTTAAAATCATGCGGCTGCACCGTGTAGGCCCTTGAAAAATATTAATGACTGACTGGTGTTAATATTTACATTATATTGAGTGAAACTACATATGTTAAGAATCAAAAAGCTTTATTCCTGGAAAAAAATACTATTAGTTAAAAATATATTTAGCTAAAAATAATCGGGTGTATTATCACCTGATTATCACAATCTGATCTGATTGTTATATTATTATTATTACCGTTTTATAGATTAGGAAACTGAGACTGAAATGTTATGAGACTTTTCCAAGTTCTCACAACTCGTAAGTGACAGGACCAGTATTAGTCTAGTTCTGACTCTGAAAATCAAGTTTGTAACCAATAAACTATATCACCTTTTCAGGAATGCCAACATAGAATATAAAAAATTGGGAGGCTGAGGTGGGAGAATTACTTGAACCCAGGGGGTGTAAAACGAAAAAGAAGAAGAAAAATCAGGATCAAGTTTGATAGAATTGCATTGTAGTTTCTGATAACCAGAGTAAATTGATTAAGTCATCTGGAGAAGTTTCCCACAGATTCCTAAATAATTTTTATCAAGTTCTCCATGATCTGATTAATGAGAAGTCAGAATTGTATCTAATCAGGATACATCACCAGACAGTTCTTTCCTGATGAGTCAAAATGTGATAGAAAATAGTAGATACCTTCACTGAATCCTCTACATTTGAGACACAAAATTGTCAATTAGACAAGTCAAGAATTTAAAAGATGTACTGCTGTACACTGAGGCCAGAGTTCATATCCAAGTGGCTTATGTTGTTTCTACATCTTACATCGTTCACATTCTAAAGCCATGTGGTTATTCCCTTAGTGAAGTCATTTCTAATAATAACACATTTTATTCTCATTTAAAAATATCTACAGTGTATCACTACTTTAGGTAGATATGTTGGTTTCCATATATATATATATATATATATATATATACACATACACACACACACACACACACACACACACACACATATATACACATATTGCCCCTCTTTCTTCTAGCCACTCTGACTAGTGTAAGATGGAATCTCATTGTGGTTCTGATGTACATTTCACTAATGATTAATAATGATGAGCATTTTTTCATACATTTGTTGGCTGCATGTATGTCTTTTTAACTTTTAAGTTCAGGAGTACATATGCAGGTTTGTTACATAGGCAAACTTGTGTCATGGGTGTTTGTTTTACAGATTATTCCATCACCCAGGTATTAAGCCTCATACTCATTCGTTATTTCTCCTGATCCTCTCCCTCCTCCCACCCTCCACCCTTTTATCAGCCCAAGTGTGTGTTGTTCCCCTCTACATGTCCATGTGTTCTCATCATTTAACTCCCACTTATAAGTGAGAACATGAAGGATTTGGTTTTCTGTTCTTGTATCAGTTTGCTGAGGATGATGGACTCCAGCTCCAACCATGTCTCTGCGAAGGACATGATTTCATTCTTTTTAATGGCTGCATAGCATTTCATGGTGTATATATACCACATTTTCTTTATCCAGTCCATCATTGATGGCATTTCCGTTGATTCAATGTCTTTGCTATTGTGAACAGTGCTGCAATGAACATATGCATACATGTGTCTTTAAAACAGAATGATTCACATTCCTTTGGGTATATGCTCAGTAATGGGATTGCTGGATCAAATGGTATTTCTTTCTTAAGGTCTTTGAGGAATCACCACATTTCTTCCACAATGGTTGAACTAATTTACACTCCCACCAACAGTGTATAAGCCTTCCTTTTTCTCCACAACCTTGCCAGCATGTTATTTTTTGATAACATGTGATATGGTGTCTGATTGTGGTTTTGATTTGCATTTCACTAATTATCAGTGATGCTGAAGTTTTTTTCATATGATTGTTGGCCACGTGTATGTCTTCTTTTGAAAAGTGTCTGTTCACGTCCTTTGCCCATTTTTATGAGGTTGTTGGATTTTTCCCCTGTAAATTTGAGGGCATTATATAATGATAAAGGGTTCAATTCAATAAGAATATCTAATTATTCTAAATATATGTGATATATGCAGAACTTTCCACCCAAAAACAACAGAATATACATTCTTCTTATTACTACATGGCACATAATCTAAAATCAATCACATAATCAATAATAAAACACTTCTCAGCAAATATCTTATTTGCTCATGTCCTTTGCCTTCATTTTAATGGGGTTGCTTTTTGCTTGTTGATTTGTTTAAGTTCCTTATAGACTCTGGTTATTAGACTTTTGTCAGATGCATAGTTTTTGAAAATTTTCTCTCATTCTGTAGATTGTCTGTTTACTTATTGATAGTTTATCTTGCTGTGCAGAAGCTCTTTAGTTTAAGTAGGTCCTACTAGTCAATTTTTTGTTTTTGTTAAAATTGCTTTTGAGGACTTAGCCACAAATATTTTGCCAAGGCCCATATTGAGAAGGGTATTTCTTGGGTTTTCTTCTAGGACTTTTAGTTTGAGGTCTTACATTTAAGTCTTTAATCCATCTTGAGTTAATTTTTGTACATAATGATAGGTAGGTTTAAATCTTCTCCATATGGCTAGCCAGCTATCCCAGCACCATTTGTTAAATAGGAAGTTCTTTCCCCATTACTTATTTTTGTAACTTTGTCAAAGATCAGATGGCTGTAGGTGTGTGGCTTTATTTCTGGGTTCTCTATGCTGTTCCATTGGTCTATGTGTCTGTTTTTGTACCTGTACCATGCTGTTTTGGTTACTGTAGCCTTGTAGTATAGTTTCAAGTCAGGTAATGTAATGTCTCCAGCTTTGTTCTTTTTGCTTAGGTAATATGTCTTTAAAACCATATTATCTTTTTAAAATAAACAGGCAATATATTTTAAAACATGTTTTAAAACATTTTAAAACAAAATGTTTTAAATATTTTAAAGATATAAGTTTAAGGAGGAGGAAGAGATATAGAGGAAGAGGGAGCATGAAATGTTCCAGTTATTCTGGGTTAAAACTCCAGAATTACATTTTTGAAAAATCTATAACTTTGCTGTGGTGCTATCACTTTGATCTTTGACTTCTGTGTCCAAAGGGCCAGTGGTTTGAAATTGGACTAGTCCCACTTTTTCTTCTAAGGTAGAACCCACTTTTAAAAAGCAGCTCCAAATAATTAGAACCATTTAATAGTAAACTGAATAGTTTCACAGTGGCAGCCATAGATGGAGATAGAACAATGTCAAAAGAAACCATGCATGATGCTGGTCTACTGCACCATGAGGAAGCCTCCACTAGAGGCATGCTTCCACCTTTGCATTCTATTTGGGAGTGTTGATTTTGACTTTCACTGGGGTCTCTCCTCTCTTCATCAAGCAGAGTAAAGGTTCTTCATGCATCTGATGTCTCTTTCATTCCCTGACTATTGGTTCCCACATGTGTGACAGCAGTTTTGGGTAAATGCATCTGCTCTGCAAACCTAAAGTCTCCCTTGGTGGGTCTCCTTAGGTTCAAGACTTAGGAAGAAGTATTAAAAAGCCCAACTGCAGCTGCATATCAAAGCTACAATCTATCTTAAACTTTATCAGAAATAAAGTTGGTGTTTTCATTACCATACGCCTGACTTCTGTGTCTTAATTCTGACTTGTTTCTGAACTCAGAAGGGATTTAAGGGCTGTGAGCAATTATTACCCCAAATGCCAAAACAAAACACTGTTATGAGAAATTTTGGAGATGGAAGAACAAGGCTACGAACACGGGGGAAATCAGGACTATTGTGGAACCAAAAGAGGTAGAAAAAAAGAAAATCTATGGGGGAGAAAAGTGAAATACCAAATGAAGAGCTATAAGAACACCAAGTAAGATCCTACAACCTCACCCTCGCTTCCACTCTGATCCACAGCACCTTAATAGTCTCTCATGAAGAATGGGAAGAATTGGAGACTCCTCACTACTAGATAACAACTTAGAGGATCTTGATGCAGAAGCATTAAATTCTAACTTTATTTCTGTAGGAGTTCTACCAGCATCCCCTTTTTGAGGATAGGGGATAAAGTTTACAAGACCGAAGTTTACATAATATCTCAGCTAACCTTAAGGATTTCTAGGTGAGAAAAAGTGAGATTCTGTTCATTATTCCTAAACACTTTATAAATTAAGATTTATGAAACTATGTTTTTCCTATTCGCTAGAATGTTTTCACTAGAAATCTGTGACTATGACAATATTTCAAGATCTGTATTACTAAATTTCAACCTCAGTGGGAGATTGGCATCCACAATCCCCAAATAATGGAAGGTGTGAAGATGTTAACAGAATTTAATTATCAATTTTTCTCAAAGCAAGACAAAGCTATCTACACAAAGCCAGGTCATAGTACAGATATCCCAAGAGTCAGCACTCTAAACTGTAAGCCCACTGAGGAACAAGACTGTCACCTGTATCTTAAGCTTCTCTTCTAAGTAAAGCTGTGGACTGGAGTTCTTGCTTGTCTCCTTGTTCCATTACCTAAGTACATTCATTTTCACACTTCTATTCCAACTGGGGCCTCTTTTACTTTTTCCCTGACCTCTCCAGTAAAAGTCCCCTCCTTTTCATTCACTTCCATTAATTATAGCCTAGGCAAAAATTTCAAAGAGTTTTAGATTGACTACTTATCCAATCAACTAACACACACACTCTGTTGCTAAGTTATAATTTAAGAAATAGGTCAGAAACTGATTCAGAATAACAGAACACCTTTTTTTATGACTTTGATGTGGTTAACCTCATAAAAGAAAATTCAGCAGAGACTTAGCAGCCTAAGCCTAAGGCATTTCCGTCTTAAGTATATATTAGTATATATTACATTTATATTAGCTTCCTAAGTATACGTGTTTATTAGCAACTATTTTTCAGAAATTATCCTTTTATTAAAAGTTCACATCATTCTAAATACTTTTTTTCTAAACTTTCTTTAGAAAATAAATTTAAACTGTTGAAAATTCTAAAAATTCAAATTTTAACAGCTGCCCCAGGATTTGCTTCTTTAATAGTATTAATGATTCTCATCATTTTGGAGATAATTAACTATCAAAATTTATGCTCATGGGCTTGAGGCAATTTGAGTCTATAACAATATTACTATAACTTTGTTACAAGGTGAAATATGAGAAAAATAATGTGGTATAATGCAGCAAATAACAATTTGTGGAAATTTTTCACTGAATTAGCTGATCATTTCACCATTCTGCACATTCAGTTGGCAGGTTCTTTAGTGTATGCATTGGTTGGTTGTATAGGTACTCAATGATGAAAACTACTTAAGAAGTGGCAGAATCTAAGTATCTATAAAATACTTGATCTACCAAGATCTTAAGAGACTCTTGGAGATTTATTCTAGGGTTTGGGGTGGTCCTCTATTTTCATATTTGTATAAACTTGACGTAACTACCTGGATGCTTCCTGTTTTTTATTTATACAAAAGGCAGGACAGTTTTGTTTCTAAGAGCTTGTGTTCTAGAGCCAGGCAGCTTGAGTTCAAATCCTGGCTCTCCCATTTGCCAGCTCTGTGATTGTAGGCAAGTTATTTGCTCTTGTTATGTTCAGTTTCCTCGTCTATAAAATGTGAGTGATAATATAGTCCCTACCTCACATTAAATAAGTTGAAGATGTTTAAAATAGTACCTGCCACAGCATGAGCACTCAAAAAGGTGGTTATGTTAATAAATGTTAGCTGTTAACATGTCAAGCTGTTAGGTGTCAATCACATTTATGTGGCTCATTTGTGATCCTGATTCCATATTCTTTAGTGTAAAGAAAATGTATAAGAAACCAAGATAGCTTTGGGAGGCCGAGACGGGCGGATCACGAGGTCAGGAGATGGAGACCATCCTGGCTAACACAGTGAAACCCCGTCTCTACTAAAAAATACAAAAAGCTAGCCAGGCTAGGTGAAGGGTGCCTGTAGTCCCAGCTACTCAGGAGGCTGAGGCAGGAGAATGGCGTAAACCTGGGAGGCGGAGCTTGCAGTGAGCCGAGATCCGGCCACTGCACTCCAGCCTGGGCGACAGAGCGAGACTCCGTCTCAAAAAAAAAAAAAAAAAAGAAAGAAAGAAACCAAGATAGATATCTTTGCAGTTGGCAAGCTCATTTGTGTTTCCAACTGATATTATGTCATAATACCTTGAGAATGTCTACATTATTTCTTCTTCCAATGTGGTATTATACCATACATACTCTTGTGATTTGCTTATAAATTATTTAAGCAAACCACCAATATTGGACATTTCTGTGGTTCTGAAAAATCGCCTATTATTTTCCTGACATTGGACCATGTTTTTCTTCATTTGATGGTGTCAGATTCTCTTCTAAGAACAGAAGATGAAGGGCAGATTGATTTACTCAGCTTTTAATTAATTTCCTAGTTTCTAGTTATCATTCATGTATTTCAGCTCTATTTTGTCACATTTTTCCTACTTCTAACACCTGATCCTTTGATAAACTGAATCTGTAAAGCACATAAAAAACTACACTGTCAATACTTCTTCCTAGTTTTGCTGAACCTGCGGAGCTTTATTTGTGGATACAACACCTCTCAGAATGCCATCCTCATTCCCAAACACTCCCTTCCTTCAACACCCCACCACCACTAGACTGAGTCCACCATTCTCTGAGAACTGTTATTTATGAATCCGTGTAGAAAAAGGAGAAGGCTGCCCCAAAAAGCATCACAAAGTTATGGCCGGTAGAGCTTCAGGGTCTCCAAGCCAGGAGAGCAAATGGGAAAAGGGCTGCATACCAGCCAGCCAAATGTCTTCTTTTTTTTTTTTTTTTTTTTTTTTTGAGACTGAGTCTCACTCTGTTGCCCTGGCAGGCTGGAGTGCAGTGATGCAATCTCAGCTCACTGCAACGCCCACCTCCTGGGTTCAAGTGATTCTCATGCCTCAGCTTCCAAAGTAGCTGGGATTACAGGCATGTGTCACGACACCCAGCTAATTTTTGTATTTTTCATAGAAACGAGGTTTCACCATGTTGACCAGGCTGATCCCAGCACTTTGGGAAGCAAGGCAGGCAGATCACAGGAGGTCAGGAGTTCAAGACCAAATGCCATCTTTAAAATAAAAACCTACCATGCTATTTGATTAACCATTAGTATCCCTTCTTCCTTCATATTTTTTATTTTAAATTCCTTTTGGATGTCTTTATTCATCCAAAAAAGGTGATATTTAATATTTAAATGTTGTAGCAAAAATACATGCAGTATATGATATATCCTAAATCACTTTCAGCTGCCCTATTTGGACCTTCTAGGATAAAGTTTTAATATCATCATACTTAACTCTTCGTTCAAATTCAGTCCCCAAAAATGTAAGCAGTGGGAGAGGTCTAGACACATACTGTTGCTGAAAGCCTCAGGCTCCAAAGTCAGACTGACATGGGTTCAAATCCCAGTCCTTCCTCTTACTGCTAAGTAACGAGGGACAAATTGCCTCACCCAAATGAGTCTCTGTGTCTCATCTGTGACATGGATAATAGTCCCTACCCCACAGAGGAGTTGCAAAGAGTAAATGAATAAAGCATGAGTGGTATGTCTCAGCACTGCACCTTATAAGTGCTAGATATCATGATTACTATCATTCTCTGTTGCATTCTCATTCTCCTAAGGAAGTCAAAGTGCAAGTTAGAGCCGGGTGCTGTGGCTTTTTCCTGTAGTCCCAGTGATACGGGAGGCTGAGGTGACAGATCTCTGGAGCCCAAGAGATTGAGGCTTTAGTGAGTTATGATTGCGTCACTGCACTCCAGCCTGGGTAACAAAGAGAGACCCTGTCAAAAAAAATAGTGCAAGTTGGATCTCAATCTTTGAAAAATGGCAGGCACAGAGATATTGAGCCAGCCCAGGCAACAAAAGCCCCCCCGCAGTCATGTAATGTGCCTGAATGTTTATTCAAGCCAAGACCAGGAAATCTCCAAAGCAAATACTTCTAAACTTCCTAAACTCTACATTTTCAACTCTTACAGAAATTAGTGTATGTACACATTAGCGTATACAATATTCTGAATTGAAGTGCCCCTCAGTATTTGTAGCTCTCCAGCACACTAAATATGCCCACCAAGAAAATGTTAATTTTGATGATAAATTAATTTATAAAAGTGAAACAAAATTTGTCAAACTGACCCTAGAAATAAAAATTGTATTAGAAATGAGGATGTGGCTCAAAGTCCTCAAACATCTTTTTTATTCCAAAGGCACTTGGGCAGCTGCAACCTGTGAAGATGGACTAAAGAATATTCTGCTGTACTTGGTTTTCTCGATGTCTCTGACACTATAGGGTGAGGAAGTGACCCAAGGTATTTGTAGAGCCAGGGCTAGATGTGAATTCTAGGATCTGTCCTTTCTGGATGAATAAACTATTTGACTCTATCAGAAACCCCCAAATAAGTACACACAATAAGATTAGCATTTCTGAGCATGGTTTGGTCCACTTCAGAGAGACCCCCTCAGAACAAATGAATCCTTTTACAGGGAATAAAAAAGCCTTGACAGTCTCTCTTTTCTCAGACAACACCCAGCAAAGAAATGCACCCATTGAAGTCTTGACTAACACTCCTGATTAAATCACTCCCAATGGGCAGGCCGATCCCCGAGGGGAATAAATAAGTAAGAAAACACATTACAAGCTAAGTGTTTTTGACATGTGGCTTTTCCCGAATCTTTAAAGGAATCGATTTCAAAATAATGACACCTATAAATGTGAAACTATTTGAAACACGAACTAATTATTCTATATAATGCCTTTAGATGCCAGGAAGCATTAATATCTCTACTTGTTTGAGAGATGAACACATATACACATATGTGAAGCTGGCTGCCTTAAGGCACCACAGTGAATAGGGATTAAGACCCAGGAACATCCAGAGTAGATTGTACGGGTCAAATTACACAGCTGTTACAGAAAAGGAGTCCCTATCCAGACCCCCAGAGAGAGTTCTCGGATCTCATGCAAGAAAGAATTCAGGGCGAGGCCATGGAGAAAAGTGAAAGCAAGTTTATTAAGAAAGTAAAGGAATAAAAGAATGGCTACTCCATAGAGCAGCCCCGTCGCCTGCCGGTTGCCCATTTTTATGGTTATTTCTTGATGATATGCTAAACAAGGGGTGGATTATTCTTGCCTCCCCTTTTTAGACCATGTATCGTAACTTCCTGACGTTGCCATGGCATCTGTAAACTGTCATGGCATAAACTGTTATGGTGGGAGTATAGCAGTGAGGACAACCAGAGAGGTCACTCTCGCGGCTATTTTGGTTTTGGTAGGATTTAGCCAGCTTCTTTACTGCAACATGTTTTATCAGCAAGGTCTTTACGACCTGTATCTTGTGCTGACCTCCTATCTCATCCTGTGACTTACAATGCCTTAACTGCCTGAGAATGCAGCCCAGTAGGTCTCAGCCTCATTTTAACCAGTGCCTATTCAAGATGGAGTTGCTCTGGTTCACACACCTCTGACACAGCTGCCCTATCTCTGTTTCCAAAGGCTTGAAGGAAACTCCAGTCAATCAGGAAATGTGTCTATGTAGCCCTAGTGCTGCAGGAGATGGGAGACCTGCTGGCCCGCACTGTTCACCATACAGTCGCTTCCCACTCATACGATGACCCTTCAAAGACTGGGAGTCACAGGTTTAGTTTTTCCAGTTTTTCGGAATTCAAGTGGGTATCACAATGGCTTATCACCTTGGTACCCCTGCTGTGTAAAATTCAAAACATAACAGATCCTTATATTCTCAGAAAATCCTCCCCTTAGGGAATCCTTCCCTATCGGTTAGACATGCTGTTTAATCAGCAGACAAAACCAGTTGAACCATGAACCTATTCTGACCCCCAAGGAAGCACCACTTTTCTAATACTGTGCTAGCAGTATTTTCCACTTACACAATTTCCTTCATTTATTTATTTACTCATCACTGCAGCAAGCATTTCCTGAGCTCCAGACACTGTTCTAGGCACTAGAGATATAGCGGTAAACAAGAAAGTCAAAATCTCTTCCTGTGAGCTACACACTCCAGGGGGAGAAAATTACTCAACAGATAAAGAAACAATATCATGGAGGAGGAAAGACTAATAAGAAAAATAAAGCAAGATAAGAGACTAGAAGGTGACCTGGAATGGGGATAAAGAGGACTTCTTTTTTAAAAAGACTGGTTAGGGAAAAACTTTGAGGGAGAACATTTGAGCAGAGACCTTAATGAAGTGAGGGAGATAATGACTGTCAGCAACTTGGTGGAAAGCTTTTCTGATTCTTTTTTATGCATATGAATACACAAACTGTTTTCTCACAAAAATTGGATCACATTATAACAATTTTGTTGTAAACGTCCATAATTTATTTCAGTAATCCACCAACTGTTGGGGATTTAGTTTGTCTCAACATACTTGAATTTGTAAGAAGAATCAACTGAAAATTAATAATAGATAATAAAGACTTTAATAACTGAAGAGGCTGAAGGCTGGAAAAATAGATGATACATCCAAAGATGACTGTCATGTTGACTAGTAATTGTAGCCAATTACTGTACTTCATCCAGAACACTAATTTACAGTAACTGTGGATTCTGCTACTGTTTCCCACACCTGTAAGTGCCACCATCACCTCTATCATCTCTCATTAATGGAGAACCTACGATCCACTCCAACATGCATGAAGTAATTCAAAGCCTATTGTTCTCAGAACCAGGAAACAAGAAAGAACATATGAGCAGAAAACATTATCTGGCTTCTCTCCTTGAGCAGACAAATTCCTTGCTGATAATGAAAGACACCTGGAAACTTCCTAACCTTATGAGATTCCACCACCATCTGATTTCTGCCTTCATGGGTTATCCCATGTTCCATCTACTCTCTTCCAAACAATTAACTGCTTATCTGCATCCCAGACTTAAGATTTTAAGAAGATGAACTAGACACATGGCACAAGAAGTCCTGAATTTCCAAGGGGACACAATCTGCTCTCCTGCTTAGTACAATGATGAGGATATGAGTTGGAAGAAGAGTCATGGGGCCCAGCCACTGTATTCTCCCTTAAGGAATCAGGCCTTTTAAAGAAAGCCTAGGCTCTACTGCTCCCACTATAGAAAGCCTACAGAAAGAGGAATAGTACTTCCTGCTCAGAGCTTTAAGTGAACCAACTCACTAGGCAATTGACCCAACCTCTCACCTCCCCCCACTTGCCAGTCCTTACTACTATACTTATTTTTTTGACCTGTATTTAAGGACCCTAGCCCACTTCTGTGATTGCCTTTTGTCCCCTCTTATTTGAGCCTAAACTGGCTGCCCAGGACTTGGCTGGCTCAATGCTGGTAAAATCTGGCAGTCTGCCAAGTCAACAGTGGCAGGGTAATAGCTACTATTGGGCTTCCCTGCCTCAAGATGGGAGGCAAAATATAGGAAGACTGCAGGAAGCAACAGGTCCTTCTGCAAGCAGGAGACCTCTAAAAGACAGAGGCACAGAAGTCAGGATAGGGGCTGTTGGGGCTTGGGGGCAGGGCCACGATACATCTAGTTTTACTAGATGCCACAGCAATGTGTCATTATGATTAAAAAAAAAAAAAAAAAAAAAAAAAAAAAAAAACAGTACTGAGGAAAGTTCTTGCTTAGGGTCTAGTAAAGAGCTCACATGGATGGGCACTGACATGATTCTCACCATATAGTAATCCATCAGTTAGTGCTTCTCTATGAGAATATATGACTTTTCTCTAAAAGAATTGACACGCTACTCTCAAAAAGTAATATAAGCGCATTCTATATCAGCTAGATGACCAGAGACCAAATTTGTTTATGTTAATGACTGCATCACTGCTAACAGGCGTAGGTTTTTAATTGTCTCAGAACAAATGATAAGAATTTAATATGTAAGTGGTGAGCAACAAAGAGAAGGCTAAACAAAGTGTTCGTAACAGTGCAAAGAGAGAAAAGTTGTCAAGACAGAGATGCCCTCTCTCACCACTTCTATTCAACATAGTGTTGGAAGTTCCAGCTAGGGCAATCAGGCAAGAGAAAGAAACAAAGGGTATTCAAATAGGAAGAGAGGAAGTCAAATTCTCCCTGTTTGCAGATGACATGATTGTATATTTAGAAAATCCCATTTTCTCAACCCAAAATCTCCTTCAACTGATAAGCAACTTCAGCAAAGTCTCAGGATTCAAAATCAATGTGCAAAAATCACAAGCATTCTTACACACCAATAACAAACAAAGAGCCAAATCATGGGTGAACTCCCATTCACAATTGCTACAAAGAGAATAAAATACCTAGGAATCCAACTTACAAGGCATGTGAAGGAACTCTTCAAAGAGAACTACAAACCACTGCTCAATGAAATAAAAGAGGACACAAACAAATGGAAGAATAGTCCATGTTCATGGATAGGAAGAATCAATATCATGAAAATGGCCATACTGCCCGAGGTAATTTATACATTCAATGCCATCCCCATCAAGTTACCAATGACATTCTTCACAGAATTGGAAAAAACTACTTTAAAGTTCATATGGAACCAAAAAAGAGTCTGCATTGCCAAGACAATCCCAAGCAAAAAGAACAAAGCTGGAGTCATCACACTACCTGACTTCAAACTATACTACAAGGCTACAGTAACCAAAACAGCATGGTACTGGTACCAAAACAGAGATAAAGACCAATGGAACAGAACAGAGCCCTCAGAAATAACACCACACATCTACAACCATCTGATCTTTGACAAACCTGACAAAAAGAAATGGGGAAAGGATTCCGTATTTAATAAATGGTGCTGGGAAACTGGCCAGCCATATGTAGAAAGCTGAAACTGGATCCCTTCCTTATAGCTTATACAAAAATAAATTCAAGATGGATTAAAGACTTAAATGTTAGACCTAAAACCATAAAAACCGTAGAAGAAAACCTAGGCAGTACCATTCAGGACATAGGCATGGGCAAAGGCCTCATGACTAAAACACCAAAAGCAATGGCAACAAAAGCCAAAATAGACAAATACGATCTCATTAAACTAAAGAGCTTCTGCATCACAAAAGAAACTACCATCAGAGTGAACAGGCAACCTACAGAATGGGAGAAAATTTTTGCAATCTACCCATCTGACAAAGGGCTCATATCCAGAATCTACAAAGAACTTAAACAAATTTACAAGAAAAAATCAAACAACCCCATCAAAAAGTGGGCAAAGGATATGAACGGACACTTCTCAAAAGAAGACATTCATACAGCCAACAGACACATGAAAAAATGCTCATCATCACTGGCCATCAGAGAAATGAAAATCAAAACCACAATGAGATACCATCTCACACCAGTTAGAATGGCGATCATTAAAAAGTCAGGAAACAACAAGTGCTGGAGAGGATGTGGAGAAATAGGAACGCTCTTACACTGTTGGCGGGAGTGTAAATTAGTTCAACCATTGTGGAAGACAGTGTGGTGATTCCTCAAGGATCTAGAACTAGTAATACCATTTGACCCAGCCATCCCATTACTGGATATATACCCAAAGGATTATAAACCATGCTACTACAAAGACACATGCACACATATGTTTATTGCACACTATTCACAATAGCAAAGACTTGGAACCAACCCAAATGTCCATCAGTGATAGACTGGATTAAGAAAATGTGGCACATATACACCATGGAATACTATGCAGCCATAAAAAAGGATGAGTTCATGTCCTTTTTAGGGACATGGATGAAGCTGGAAACCAATGTTCTGAGCAAACTATCGCAAGGACAGAAAACCAAACACTGTGTGTTCTCACTCATAGGTGGGAACTGAACAATGAGAACACTTGGATGCAGGGCGGGGAACATCACACACCGGGGCCTGTCATGGAGTGGGAGGAGGGGGGAGGGATAGCATTAGGAGAAATACCTAATGTACATACTGAGTTAATGGGTGCAGCACATCAACATGGCACATGTGTACATATGTAACAAACCTGCACATTGTGCACACATACCCTAGAACTTGAAGTATAATAATAAAAAATGAGAGAGAGAAAGAAAAGTTGTGTAAAAAAAGAAAATCAACTCATCACACAGCACATATTCATGAAGTCACATTGATGCCAAGAGAACAGGAGTAGTTTGATACCATGGTCATATTGCGAGCAGCTTTATACTTTCATCAAACTGGCATCTATTAGTTAAATTAATGTTAGGAGTTTGTTTTCACTTAAATTTAAAATTTGTTATGTAAGAGTTATCATTATAAGAAATTTTAACTGGTTTTAATGTCCGTACATAAGTAACCGGATAATTAAAATAATTTAAGTAAACATCAGAGATTCTCAAGAATTATTTTTCACTTACAGAAAGCTCATTAATATTATTTATTGCAGCACTGTTTATAATTGCAAAGCATCAGACATATGCCAAATTCCAAATATCTATCTATAGCATACTGATTAAATAACTATGGTGCAGCCACACAGTGGAATATGATACAACTGCCAAAAAAAAAATAAGATAACATGAAGCAATCTCTAAGATATTTGTTCAGTAGAAAAAAGTACAGAATAGTGTAAATAGTATACTGCCTTAGGAGTAGAAAAGGTAAGAATAAGAGTCTACGTTTATTTTTGTTTGCATTTACATTTTTAAAAAGCACTACAAGGACACTCAATAAACTATTAAAAGTGGATATCAATGAAACCAGACAGGAGGACTTCTCACTGTGTTTCTGGTTATATCATGTCCATTTTTGAACCATACAAAATTGATATACTGAAAAACTAAAACTAAATCTATAAACAAAAAATAAAACTAGTGCATCTATTTGTTAGCCAAGATTAAGAAACACTCAGTAAATTGTTGGAGTGAGTATGTAGATTAAGGTGTTTTAGAAGTTCAAGAAAAAAGCACATTTATAGATTCACATATTAAAGCCACCAAAGTCTATTGAGGATCCTGGGCTGTCTCATTCATGAATAGCTCATTCATGACCCTGGATGAAGTTTAAACTCCGGTTTGAATGCACTGGTTTCAGTGCAACATGCTGCCTGACAAGTTACCTCAGTAGGGTCCATTTCAGCCACTAGGTAAACTGCGTTAATGCTAGATACTGTGATAGACATCGCCTGCGACTGTTTTGGGGAGTTACGCAGACTGCATTCAAGTATCTCCTTTGTTGTATCTTGATGTCTTTAGTTTCGGATTTTAGGAGCAAACTTCAAAGAGCAGGTTTTTTTGTTTCGTTTTGTTTTGTTTTTTGTCTTTCTCCAGATATCCAAGGAGTGCCCTTGCATCTCTGCAGTAATGACCCCACACAACTCAGGAGAAGAGTAACAACGACAGCCAATCATTGGGAAAAGAAAGTTAGTGGTAGAAAGGAAGAGAAGATAACCACTGGAGTGGCTTTGACCCCAAAGCAAAGCTTCCACTGGAAACTTGAAGACATCCTCTCAGCATACTCCCTACCCCAGCTGTGGAGAGCAAGGAAGGCTATTCAGGGCAATAGAACATTAGTAGGTGAGATCAGAGTCTGAGGGGAGTAGGTTTGCATCGTGGCTCTACTACTTTCTAGCAGAGTAACATTGTGCTACTCATTTAACTTCTCTGGGCTTATGTTTGCTTACTAGGAGAACAGGGACTATCACCATACAGTCCTCATAAGGCTGTTATGGGAATAAATCATCTGTGTCAAATACTGAGCACAGCAATAACCAGCACAGATAAATGTCAGCAGCTGTTAATGTGTGATTGACAAAATCATTAGTAGAATTATTCTTTAAACACCTAAATTAAGACAAAGTTGTTTAAAATATGTGTATTACTTTGCAAAACCCAGCATACTCTGACTGAAAGCCAGAATATAGCAGCATTCTGTAGAGGGTGTTCCATACCTACCCCAAACTCCAGACCATGACTGTGGTCATCAAGTCGGTGCTCACTGGCCCAGGTATTTGACTGCATCAATGTCACATGAGTTCTTTGTGAGACAACAGAGGGGTTAGCTGCAAATGATAGAATCTTCACTTTGGGATAAGAACTATCTATGGTGGCCGGGCGCGGTGGCTCAAGCCTGTAATCCCAGCACTTTGGGAGGCCGAGGCGGGCAGATCACAAGGTCAGGTGATCGAGACCACAGTGAAACCTCGTCTCTACTAAAAATACAAAAAATTAGCCGGGCGCGGTGGCGGGCGCCTGTAGTCCCAGCTACTCAGGAGGCTGAGGCAGGAGAATGGCGGGAACCCGGGAGGCGGAGCTTGCAGTGAGCCGAGATCGCGCCACTGCACTCCAGCCTGGGCAACAGCGTGAGACTCCGTCTCAAAAAAAAAAAAAAAAAAAAAAAAGAACTATCTATGTTTTATTATACAGTTAAACCAAGCATGAATGCCATATTTTCCAGGTCGGCTGTTGTACAGAGCTAAATTCAGCAAAAAAGAGGGCATTTCTGATGAGTATGCAGGACTAATATGCCAGGCACAATCTAGCCTCAAGGACTGGCTCCAGAAACTGGAAAACTGCTTGAAACCCAGGCAGGACCCTCTCCCTCTCAGGTCACTGTTCTGACAGCTGCTTCCTTCTCTGCTTTCTGCATAGAGCAGCTTCCTCTGCTCCCAGCCTACAAGGTAGAATATGGTTGCTCATAGCTTCCCAGCATAAGTGCATAAGTTGCAGGTCCAACACATGAGGGAAGTTAAATGTTCCTCAGTTTCTGTTCTAAATTCCCAGTGAAGGGTCTGTAATTGACTCACCTGGGTCAAATTCTCATCTCTAAAGCAAGCAACTATGGCTTTCTGCAGAGGGCAGACTTGTTTCATACTTACATGGCTGCTGGAAACCCACTCCTTGACCTGAGAGGGGCCAGTTAAGATAATTGCTAAGATCTGGACAGATGTCTCCAAAAATGCTCACAGTAAATCATCTAGAGGGGCTCTGATTTTCATGCAGCACACAGAGACAAAAACCAAGTTTCTTCTGTGAAATCTTAGAAATATTACTTCTTTATAAACAGATTACAATACATTCTTGGTCTATTTTTGTTTTCTCAAAAGATAAGTGCTGAGTCTTCTTTAACTCCATTTATAATCCTCTTACTTGAAAGTTTTCTGCTATTCCACGTATTTCCTTGGGGATGGCTTTCTCTTCCCTGCATGGCCCTGAGGCTACCTCTATCTCCCCTGAGCTCTGTCCCAGCTACCTCTGCCTTCTCCAGATACCACTTTGTTCTCTCTTCTGCCCCTGGCTCCCAGGGTAGCTTCCTGATTGGACCTGAAATACAAATGATGCCTTTTCACTTCCTCTGTAACACCCACACATGGTACAGTTAGTCCACTCCTCACTCCATTACCTATGTGTACTGCAGATGCTTCAAATTAAAGAAATGATGGTCCTCATCTTAAAATCTTCTCAATCACCTTCATGTCAGGATGACAGCACACACAACAAAGAACATGATGTTGGAAGCATATTCTTAGGCTTATGGAATTTTTGAATTTGGCTATTTCTATGCCATGGACTAAAGAAACTTAAAAACTGAGAACAGGGGCAATGTGATGTTTTACATAGACAGCAATTTCAGAATATTTTACTATATTTTCAAATTTGAACTACTGTAGGAGTGATAGGTTCTGACCAAGTAGCAGTGATTCACTAGATGACAACTAGATGGGCAAACTCCATACTTAGCATAGGTGTCCCCTCCCCTTGGCATTACTGCACATACCATCTTTAGAATTCTAGTACAGTATCTTGCAGTGTATTGTCATTGTCTGTTTGCTACTATCCATTAAAGGGCAGAGACCATGTCTTTTCCTCTTTTTATCTTCACCACCTAGAAAAATAAGCGTCATACAGTAGGAGCTCTATAAACATTTATTTGATGAATGAAAAAAAAAAAGCAATAAGAATTCCAAACACAAAGGAATTTTGTAAGAAGCAGATTACAACTAATACGCAGATGAAAGTAAAGTGAATCCCACTGAGGAAAATAAGGTACATTTGAGATACATTTTTTAAAATGCTACCTCAGCCATGTATAATTGATGAATATTGAGTGCTCTCTGACAGATAGGTAGGGCCATGTAACTGCTTCAAAACAATGAAGTCACGTAGGTGTTTTTATAATGTGACAAGAATATTTATTTTCATTGCTGACAAGTATTTACATTTTTCCACCATGAGGTTAACCTAATCTTGTACCTTGTCATTTTCTCTCTCCTACAGAGGTAAATCCTCTGTCTATAAATGTATACAACCATAATCCCTTGAGCCATGCAAAGACAGCGTGCCAGTTTTCACTGTGTAACATCTACTTAGTAGCTCAAGGGGTAGCTGACAAAGAAGTAATTAAGAAAAAACAGATTTCACAAGCCAATAAAAATTCTCCCCTTAGCGCAGCTTGAGAACTACAAAGGTAGGACTTAAATCTAGAGATAAACATTAGATAATTAGCTCCTAAGCCCTTTCAAAATGAAGATTTCTCTAAAAATTGAGCTTAAAGCCACTCTATATAATTAATGTCAGTTAAATCTAGCAACCTTTTTCTAAGCTTTTGTAATTTTAGAAAAGCTGGCATTAGATGACCAAAAAATACAAAATATATTTACCTTTAAGGAAAGAAAAATAGAGCAATTTGTGCTATGTGAACTATACAAAATGTACCAGGCCTAGAGAAACATGAGTGTGGGACTTCATTCGGGCTTCCCCCCACCCATGTCCAGAGGCAAATGTTAAAAGGCATTTTTGTTCCTGACTAGTAACGACGACGATAAAAAAAAGCATTTTTGTTCCTCACTCATTATCATCATGTTTCTAGAATTTGTGATAGAAAGAACAATGTATAGCCAATTGATAGCTTATGTTATTTTAACGTAAATTCCTGGTAAACAATGTAGAAACTGCTTTTTCTTTTTTCCTTAAAAGCCCACTGTGACTGCTGCTAATCAAAGAATGGACTAAGGGCAACTTGAATGTATGTTCTTGGGTGACCATCCTCAAGCTTTGGCCTCAAATAAACTCTGCTTAATTATATTTTCTGAATTTCATTATTTAAGGTTGACACCTTTAAAGTACTGAATTCTTTCAATATATGTGATTGTGAGCCTACATTCCAGACACTATCCTTAGCCCTGGAGTTACAAAGGTGAATAAGACATGGCCTCTGCTCTCAAGAAGCTTGCAGTCTAGGGCAAATGAGCTTGTAATTCCATTTTTATAATAATTATTCAAAATTCAGGAACCCTGGATTGTCATAAACCTCTGGAAGTGTATTCCCTAGATCCTAACAGGTCTCATCTAAACTAGTTCCGATGACTGCACATGCTTATTTCTCTTGTTGAGAACTTAGAAAAATATAGTAAATCCCTACTGTTAATGATAGAGACAGGAGATAGCCAAGGGTCCCCAGTGAAACCCCACCTTCAAGCCTAAAACAGCCTGAAGGCTGAAAAACTGGACTGCTGGTCCTGGATGAAGCCCGTCCTTTCAGAAGGCTTCTTTCTGAATAATGCCCACCTGTGCACTGGGAGAATGGGGTGGAGCCTCAGCAAGTTCATGCCGTTTGCAGTGAGGAGGAGCCTGGCCTCCCCAGTTCCTGAGTGGGATGACCTGGGATTCAATCTGTAAGGCGGGAGACCTGCTAGCAGGAATTTCTCTCACTTTGCTGAGAGTTACTTTTCCTTTTTCCTTTTTGCCCAATAAATTCCACTCCTCACCCTTCTGTGTGTCTGTGAGCCTAATCTATCCCAGTCATGTGACAAGAACTTGGTTTTAGCTGAACTAAGGAGAAAGTTCTGCAACATTAATTTTATGTGCCTTTAATAATCAATAAAAGCCATCAAAAAGAAAAATAGCATCTAGTAGATGTTCAGTATAAACATAATCAAACATTCACTAGTCTGTTAGCAAATGATTGAAAGTGTTTATATTAGTAGTCAAATGATAACTTTTCTCTAAAATTTTCTCAGAAAGCTTACAAAATCTGTGGGATCTTTGAAGCCTAGATCCCACATCCCATCATGGGAAGATGATTTGCGATCTGAATCATTTTTCTTTGCAGGATGTTTTGTGTCTGTAGCCATATTTTGGTATTCAGAGACAAATCAAATGCCTAGCTCATAGTTTCTTTATTAACTGCAATGTCCCACTGCCTAATGAAAGATTCAGGTAACTTTAGCAGATGAGAGTTTATTTTTAAGCCACTTCTGCTGTTTTCTTACTCTCAAAGCGAAAAGTATTCCCCTCAAATAAACAAGATGAAAAGAGAGTCTTTCTTAACAGTACAAACGCACAGTTGCACTAGTTTTGGAACTTTAGTAAAGTTGAAGACTACCTATTTCGACGATTTCTCTCAATATAACAGAAGACCAGCAGTTCCGCTGCTTTGACAGGCAAAGCAAAATGGTGCTGTCTAAGCAGTACTTACACTTCATCTTCTGGTCTTTCTCCTTTTCCCAAGTCCTGGCTTTCCCTGAGAGAGAGAACTGACAGTGCAGTAATTTAAAGGTTACAAAGTGAAGAAAGAGCTTGAAAGTGCAATTTTACTCTTTTTTTTAAATTTTTATTTATTTTTATTATTATACTTTAAGATCTGGGGTACATGTGCACAACGTGCAGGCTTGTTACATATGTATACATGTGCCATGTTGGTGTGCTGCACCCATTAACTCGTCATTTACATGAGGTATATCACCTAATGCTATCCCTCTCCCCTACCCCCTCCCCACAACAGGCCCCGGTGTGTGATGTTCCCCTTCCTGTGTCCAAGTGATCTCATTGTTCAATTCCCACCTATGAGTGAGAACATGCGGTATTTAGTTTTCTGTTCTTGCAATAGTTTGCTGAGAATGATGGTTTCCAGCTGCATCCATGTCCCTACAAAGGACACAAACGCATCCTTTTTTTATGGCTGCATAGTATTCCATGGTGTATATGCACCACATTTTCTTAATGCAGTCTGTCACTGATGGACATTTGGGTTGATTCCAAGTCTTTGCTATTGTGAATAGTGCTGCAATAAACATATGTGTGCATGTGTCTTTATAGAAGCATGACTTATAATCCTTTGGGTATATCCCCAGTAATGGGATGGTTGGGTCAAATGGTATTTCCAGTTCTAGATCCTTGAGGAATCACCACACTGTTTTCCACAACGATTGAACTAGTTTACAGTCCCATCAACAGCGTAAAAGTGTTCCTATTTCTCCACATCCTCTCCAGCACTTGTTGTTTCCTGATTTTTTAATGATTGCCATTCTAACTGGTGTGAGATGGTACCTCATTGTGGTTTTGATTTGCATTTCTCTGATGGCCAGTGATGATGAGCATTTTTTCATGTGTCTGTTGGCTGTATGAATGTCTTCTTTTGAGAAGTGTCTGTTCATATCCTTTGCCCACTTTTTGATGGGGTTGTTTGTTTTTTTCTTGTAAATTTGTTTGAGTTCTTTATAGGTTCTGGATATGAGCCCTTTGTCAGATGAGTAGATCGCAAAAATTTTCTCCCATTCTGTAGGTTGCCTGTTCACTCTGATGGTAGTTTCTTTTGCTGTGCAGAAGCTCTTTAGTTTAATGAGATCCCATTTGTCTATTTTGGCTTTTGTTGCCATTGCTTTTGGTGTTTTAGACATGAAGTCCTTGCCCATGCCTATGTCCTGAATGGTATTACCTAGGTTTTCTTCTACGGTTTTTATGGTTTTAGGTCTAACATTTAAGTCTCGAATCCATGTTGAATTAATTTTTGGTCTTGACTCTTTATGCAATTTGCCAGTGTGTGTCTTTTAATTGGACATTTTAGTCCATTTACATTTAAGGTTAATATTGTTATGTGTGAACTTGATCCTGTCATTATGATATTAGCTGGTTATTTTGCTCATTAGTTGATGCAGTTTCTTCCTAGCATCGATGGACTTTACATTTTGGCATGTTTTTGCAATGGCTGGTACCGGTTGTTCCTTTCCATGTTTAGTGCTTCCTTCAGGATCTCTTGTAGGGCAGGCCTGGTGCTGACAAAATCTCTAAGCATTTGCTTGTCTGTAAAGGATTTTATTTCTCCTTCACTTATGAAACTTAGTTTGGTTGGATATGAAATTCTGGGTTTAAAATTCTTTTCTTTAAGAATGTTGAATATTGGCCCCCACTCTCTTCTGGCTTGTAGAGTTTCTGCCAAGAGATCTGCTGTTAGTCTGATGGGCTTCCCTTTGTGGGTAACCTGACCTTTCTCTCTGGCTGCCCTTAACATTTTTTCCTTCATTTCAACTTTGGTGAATCCGACAATTATGTGTCTTGGAGTTGCTCTTCTCGAGGAGTATCTTTGTGGTGTTCTCCGTATTTCCTGAATTTGAATGTTGGCCTGCCTTACTAGGTTGGGGAAGTTCTCCTGGATGATATCCTGCAGAGTGTTTTCCAACTTGGTTCCATTTTCCCCGTCACTTTCAGTCACACCAATCAGACGTAGATTTGGTCTTTTCACATAATCCCATATTTCTTGGAGGCTTTGTTCATTTATTTTTACTCTTTTTTCTCTATACTTCTCTCCTCACTTCATTTCATTCATTTGATCTTCAATCATTGATACTCTTTCTTCCAGTTGGTCAAGTCGGTTACTGAAGCTTGTGCATTTGTCACGTAGTTCTCGTGTCATGGTTTTCATCTCTATCAGTTCTTTTAAGGTCTTCTCTGCATTGATTATTCTAGTTATCCATTCATCCACTCTTTTTTCAAGGTTTTTAGTTTCTTTGTGCTAGTTAAGTAGTTCCTCCTTTAGCTCTGAGAAGTTTGATCGACTGAAGCCTTCTTCTCTCAACTCGTCAAAGTCATTCTCTGTCCAGCTTTGTTCCGTTGCTGGCGATGAGTTGCGTTCCTTTGGAGGGGGAGATGCGCTCTGATTTTTTGAATTTCCAACTTTTCTGCACTGCTTTTTCCCCATGTTTGTGGTTTTATCTGCCTTTGGTCTTTGATGATGGTGACGTACTGATGGGGTTTTGGTGTGGGTGTCCTTTCTGTTTGTTAGTTTTCCTTCTAACAGTCAGAACCCTCAGCTGCAGGTCTGCTGGAGTTTGCTTGAGGTCCACTCCAGACCCTGTTTGCCTGGGTATCAGCAGCGGAGGCTGCAGAAGATAGAATATTGCTGAACTGCAAGTGTTGCTGTCTGATTCTTGCTCTGGATGCTTCATCTCAGGGTGTACCCAGCCTGTGTGAGGTGTGATGTGTCAGTCTGCACCTCAGTTGAAAATGCAGAAATCACCCATCTTCTGTGTAACTCACTCTGGGAGCTGGAGACTGGAGCTATTCCTACTCGGCCATCTTGGGTGTCACCTCGCAATTTCACTCTTGACTCTTAAGAAACTTAGGAAAATACAGGTTAAAAAAAATTTTGGAAACGTTTCAATGTGGCCACTAGTAGATCTACGACTTCCTCCTAAATGACATCATATATTGGCAAGGATGCAAAGAAGGGGGAACACATACACTGTTGCTGAAAATGTAAATTAGCACGATCATTATGGAAAACAATTCCTCAACAAACTTCAAATAGAACAACCATATGATCCAGCAATCTCACTACTGGGTATATATCCAAAGGAAAGGAAATCGGTATGTCAAAGAGATATCTGCATTCCGTGTTTACTGCAGCACTATTCACAAGAGCCAAGACATGCAATCAACCAAAGTGTCCATCAACAGATGAATGTCTAATGAAAACATGGTGTATACATATATATGTATAATTGTGTGTATACATATGTGTATATATGTGTGTGTTTCATATATATAATGTATATGTATATGGGGTGGAGAATAGGTATATATGGGGTGGAAAGGAAAAAGAAGCCAATGTGAGTGTATTAGTACTGCCAAAGGAAACAGGTTTGATTTGTCTGAATAAGGACAAGAATTCATGTATTCATAAACTGATGGGACATAGTCACAGGTGAGGTTTATAGATACAAAGATACAGCTAAATAGGAGGATTATTGTTTACATATGTCAAAATATTATACTGTACCCCATAAATAAGTACAATTATTATGTATCGGTTAAAAATAATAAAATCAAAACATAGAATATAAAGCAAAATAAGAAAAATTATTACACAAGGGAAGAAATATAAAATGATACAAGAAACACAAATTATGTAAATTAGAGAAATTAATTAAGCTTCCATCCACATAAAAAAAGTCTCTCATCTTGAGTTATAATACAAAATCTAACCTCAGACTGTTTAAAGGAAACATACCTAAAATAAACTGTCCATGATCTATCAAACAAGTGTCAAAAATATCAAGGTTTACTCTATTAAATCAGACAAAGAATTTAAGGCAAAATATTAAACAGTTTCTATGGACTAAATAGTATAATCCAAATCGATTGAGTTGGAGTTTACTCAAAAGCAGAGCCTGAGAAAAGAATGTGTATGCAGGTAATTAATTTGGGAGGTGATTCTAGGGAACAAAAGTAATAGAACAGAAAAAGTGGGTGAGGAAGGAGAAAGAAGCCAATGTAACTATGTATTATTGCTGCCAAGGGAAATAGTGGTTTGATTTGTCCATATAAGGACGAGAAACGGGAAATTTATTCATCGGCTCCCAATTGTTACTAGCGGAGGGTTGCCCGTAACGGTTTTATTCCTAAGTACTTCCAAACTGCATGTGTGTATGGGCTGAGTGGGCTCACACAAGAGTCCTAAGCTTTGAAGAAGTCCCTGAACATAAAGTGAAAGACTTGATGGATGAGCTTAAGGCACACACTGTTAGCCTGAGATAAGATGAAGCCCTCACAAAACTGTCCATTACAGCTGTGGCTGGAATTAGAGATAAAGCATAGAGGTTATGATTCAGAGCAACAGAGAAGTCTGATAGGACAGGGTTCTCTGAATAGGTGATGTTTGAGCGGGGACTTAAAGAAATGGAGGAATTGAGTTGTGTGAATATTTAGGGGAAGAAAAACCCAGGCAGAAGGAACACAAGGATGAATTTTTAATGATGATGAAAAGCCTTTAAAGAGTTTGAACAGAAGAATGCACTGACTCTCATTTTGAAACAATCATTTTTGCATTTTTGTATAGGTAATGGAGAGAGTGGGAAAAGAATGGAGGTGAAAAAGAATCATAGAGAGCCTAAAATAACTATACTTAAAATGAGTAAAGAGAAAAAAGGAGACAGGAATCTGTATAAAAGAATGAGATACTATTTTTAAAAAATCACACATTTGAAAACTCATCAAAAAATAAGATTATGGTAATTGAAATTGAGAAACTGGCTTAAACAGCAATTTGACACACTGACAGACAGAAATAGAAAACTGAAAGATATGTCTGAGGAAATAATTCAAAATGCAGTATGAGAACATACAGATTTAAAAAACAGGAAAGAGAAACTAAAGGACAGAATGAGTGAAATGAAAAGGTCCAATATAGAGTTCTAGAGAGAAAAAGAGAACAAAAATATCTGAGAAGAAAATGACTGAGAATATTCCATACTTGATAAATGATGTCAGACTAGACTCAAATTGTGTGCCATATGCAAATTAATTAAATTCATATAATTCATTGTATTACCCAAATAAAACAGAAAACCTCCTAATTATTTCAATAGATGCAGAAAAATCATTTCCTAAAATTCAACATCCATTTATTAATTTTAAAAAACCTTGGCAAACAAAAAGTAAAAGGGAATCTCCTCTAAAATGGGCAATAAATGAGAAAAATATCCAGCTAAGTTTTTGTTAAATAATGCAATATGGAACATTTTCTTCTTGGCTTGGTAATAATGCAAGAATTGACACTAACCCACCTCTGTTCAGCATTGCACTAGAGATCCTAGCAAGTTAAACAAGGCAAGGAAAAATAAGAAAGACATAAATATCTGAGACAAGGAAAAATACTTTTATTATCAAATATAATTGTATTAATAAAAAATCCAAAAAACATTTAAACTACTGGAAATAATAAGTGATTTTAGGAATATTGCTCGCTTGAAGATTATGTTACTCAGGGTTCCTCAGAGAGACAGAACCAATAGGAGAGGGATAGATAGACACACAGACAGATAAGATTTATAAGGGAATTGACTCATGTAATCATGTAGAGTCTCAGAAGTCCCACAAGAGACCATCTGCAAGCTAGAGACCTTGAGGTATGGGTAGACTGGCTAAGTTCAATTCCAAAAGCTTCATACTAAGGGAGCTGGTTGTGTATGTTCAGTACAAAGCCAAAGGACTAGAACCTGGGGGGCCACTGGTGTAAGTCTTTAATCTAAAGGCCAGACAGCTTGAAGTTCTAATGTCTAAGAGTAGGTGAAGAAGAGTGTTTCAGCTTCAGGAAAAAGAGAGAGAAAAAAGAAATCACCTTTCCTCTGAATTTTTGCTCTATTCAGGCCCCCCAACCTATTGGATGATGCCTGCCCAACTGAGGGAGGAGAATTCTATAATGAGAGAATTCTATAAACAGTAAGGGAAAAGCATCAAGTAACATAAAGGGAATCTCCATTAGACTATCAGCAGATTTCCCAGCAGAAGCTTTGCAGACTGGAAGGGAATGGACTGTATTCAAAGTGTCAGTCAAGAACACTATACCCGGCAAAGCCATCCCTCAGAAATGGAGGAGAAAGAAAGTCCTTCATAGACAAGCAAAGGCTGAGGGAAATTATCATCACTAGAGCAGCCTTACAGAAATACTTAAAGGAGCACTGCAACTGAAATTAAAAGAGTAATAATTGCTATCATAAATACACACACGACACTATAAAACTCACTAGTAGAGGCTGGGAATGGTGGTTCATGCCTGTAATCCCAACACTTTGGCAGGCTAAGGCAGGCAGATCATGAGGTCAGGAGTTCGAGACCAGCCTGGCCAGCATGGTGAAACCCTATCTCTACTAAAAATACAAAAAATTAGCTGGGCACAGTGGCGCATGCCTGTAGTCCCAGCTACTCAGGACAATTGCTTGAACCCAGCAGGCAGAGGTTGCAGTGAGCTGAGATCATGCCACTGCACTCTAGCCTGGGTGACAGAGTAAGACTCCATCTCAAAAAAAAAAGAAAAGAAAAAAAAAACTCACTATTAGAGGTAAATCATAATCAAAATCAGAATACTCCAAAACTGTACATGTGCTCTGTAAATATTTCTAATCCCTAGCATAAAGGCCAAAAGTAAAAACAGAAAAAAATAAATAAATAAATAAGTAAATAACTACACCTACGGTTAGTTGTTAAGTAACTCACAATATACAGAGATGTAAATTAAGGCAACAAAAATATAAATTGTGGGGTGAGATAATAAAAGTCTACAGTATTTTTATGCAACCAAAGTTAAGTTGTTGTCAGCTTAAAATAGTCTATTAAAACCACAATTTTTTTATATTAGCCCCATGCTAACCACAAAGAAAGAAATTGCAGCTGACACACAAACAAAAGTTAGAAAGAAATTAAAGCTTAGCACCACAGAAAACCACCATACCACAAAGGTAAATAAGAGAGGAGGAAAAGAACAAAGGATCTACAAATCAACAAGAAAACAATTAATAAAATGGCAGGAGTAAGTCCTTGCCTATCAGTAATCATCTTATATGTAAATGAATTCAATTCTCCAATTAAAATATATAAACCACATGAATCGATCAAAAATAAGACCCAACCATATGCTGCCTACAAGAGACTCCACTTTATCTGTAAGGACATGTAGTTATTTACTGTAAACCAAAACTAGATTGTAAGGTTTAATGAATAGGAAGATATTCCATGCAAACTGAAATCAAAAGTGAGTAGAAGTAGCTATGCTTATGTCAGATTAAAAAAGGATCTTACAATCTATTTTTGGTTTACAGTCAAAAATTATTTTAAAACCCCAAAAGGTCATTATACAATGTTAAAGGGAAATAACAAGAGGAAATAATAAGAGAAATAATTCAGGAAGAGGATGTAATAAATAAATAAATATATATATATATATATACACACACACACACACACACACACACATACATACACATACACACATCTAATATAGGAGCACCCAAATATATACAGCAAATATTATTAGATCTAAAGGAAGAGATAGACTTCAATGCAATAGTAGGGAACTTCAACAACCCACTTTTAGCAATGAACAGATCATCCAGACAAAATAAACAAACATCACATTTAAACTAGACCAGGCCAGGTGCAGTGGCTCACACCTGTAATCCCACCACATTGGGAGACCAAGGTGAGTGAATCGCTTGAGCTCAGGAGTTTGAGACCAGCCAGGCCAACATGGTGAAACTCCATCTCTACTAAAAATACAAAAATTAGCCAGACGTGGTGGCACACCCCTGTAGTCTCAGCTACTTGGGAGGCTGAGGCAGGAGGATCACTTGAACCTGGAAGGTGGAGGTTGCAGTGAGCCAAGATCCTGCCACTGCACTCCAACCTGGGTGACAAAGCGAGACTGTCTAATAAGTAAATAAATATAAAAAGATAAACTAGACCAAATGAACCTTACAGACATTTACAAAACATTAAATCCAACAGTTGCAGAATGTACCTTCTTCTCAAATGCACATGGAGTGTTCTTCGGGACAGATCATATGTTAAACCTCAAAGCAAATCTTAATAAGTGTAAGAAGATAGGGATCTTATCACATGTGTTTTCTGATCACATTGGTATAAAACTAGAAATCAATTAAAAGAGGAACATCAGAAACTGTACAAATACATGGAAATTCAACAACATGTTCTCAATAATCAAAAGATCAATAACAATATTAAAATGGAAAGTTTTTAATTTCTTGAGGTAAACAAGAAAGGAAAAATAACATACCAAAACCTATGGAATACAGCAAAAATAGTTATTAGAGGAGGGTTTATTGCAATAAATGCCTACATCAAAAAAGGAAAAATACCTCAATTTAAAAACCTAATGTAGGCCATGATAAAGACTTCATGATAAAAGCTTCAAAAGCAATTGCAAAAAAAAAACCCCAAAAACTGATAAGTAGGAACTAAGTAAACTGAAGAGCTTCTGCACAGCAAAAAATAAAATAAAAATAAACAGACAACCTACAGAATGGGAGAAAATATTTGCAAACTCTGCATCTCACAATGGTCTAATATCCAGAATCTTTAAGGAACTTAAACAGATTAACAAGCAGAGAACTAATAACTCCATTTAAAAAAGGGATAAATGACACGAACAGACACTTCTCAAAAAAAGACATACATACAACATAAAACCAATAAGGATCCCATTTTTTTTCTACAAATGCTTTCGTTTTAACAGCAGACATCTCACAAGCTGAGAATTCAACTTTAGTTATAATTCTCAGGAAATATCTCCTTCATTTACATAAAGCATACACCAAGTAACCAATGGAAACCTCTAGAGTGTATTTAAACCCCAGAAAATTCAGTAATGGAATTCTTGAGCCCCTATGCTTGGGCCCGCTCCCACACTGTGGAATGGTTTGTGTTTGACTTAGCAATTTCAGCCTCATGGCTACAGGAGAGATTCTTCTCTAGGGCATACGTAGAAGCTCTTACACTGTCTATATGGAGATGAAGACAGGAATTCGAATCCCTGAACTCAAACTTTTCTTTCATTGCTTTGTCCAGCAACATTAGAAGAAACCAACCAACATCATTATATTCCCTGGTTTTACACAAATGTTTGAAAGTGTCATATACAGAATTACCAAGTTCCTTGCCTTTTGTAAATAACTGATTTACATATCCAATGCAAATATTTTGTGTATTTCTATAAACATTTCACACCATGGACTATGAGAGTACAGAGTGCTTTCTATATATTAGAAGTAGTGGCCGGGCAGTGGCTCATGCCCGTAATCGTAGCACTTTGGAAAGCTGAGTCAGGTGGATTGCTTGAGCTCAGGAGTTCAAAACCAGCTTGAGCAATGTGATGAAACCTCATCTCTACCAAAAACACAAAAATTAGCCAGGCATGGTGGTGCATGCCTGTGGTCCCAGCTACATGGGAGGCTGAGGTGGGAGGATCACTTGAGCTTAGGAAGTTGAGGCTGCAGTGAGCTGAGACTGTGCCACTGCACTCCAGCCTGGGCAACAGAGACATTGCTTCAAAAAGAAAGGTAGTGTTCTGAGCATTTTTAGGTCTAATCAGATTAGAAAGAAAATTCCAGAAACCCCAAAACCAATTATGAAAATTAATCTTCAAAATTCTTTTCCCCAAGAGCCATTCCTGGTACCAAAATCTTTATTAGTCAGGGTTCTTCAGAGAGACAGAGCTAATAGGATATAGATAGATGGATGGATGAATAGTAGGTAGGTAGGTAGACAGATAGATAGATAGATAGATAGATAGATAGATAGATAGATAGGCACATAGATACATAGATAGATACATAGTTACATAGATAGATGAGAGGATTTATTAGAGAAATTGGTTCATGCAATTATGAAGGATTAGAAGTCCCACAACAGGTTGTCCGTAAGCTGGAGATCCTGAGATGCTGGTAGTGTGTCTCAGCTCAAGTTCCAAAACCTCAGAGACAGGGGAGCTGATGGTGTAACTCTCAGCCCAAGGCCCAAAACCTGAGAACACAAGGTGTTACTGTGAAACCATCCTCAGAAAATTAATAAAAAGAAATTGTTAGGACTTTAACAAAGGCAAAAGCTTTGCATAGAAGCATTGCGAAGCATTAACCAGCTTGCCCTATAGCCCTCTTCCCCGACAGGAGAATAGGACCTGGAGACAGGAAACCTAAGGACTTCCTAGAACTAAATCAAATGGAAACACTTCAGCTATGACAGGAAATATCCCCTGTATTTACACAGAGTGCACACCAAGTAACCAATGGAAATCTCTAGAGGGTATTTAAATCCCAGAAAATTCAGTAATGGGACTCTTGAGGCTCCATGCTCGGGTCCACTCCCACCCTGTGGAATGTATGTTTGTTTTAAATAAATCTTTGCCTCTGTTGCTTCATTCTTTCCTGCTTTGTTTGTACGTTTTGTCCAATTCTTTGTTCAAGATGCCAAGAACCTGGACACACCTGCACCAGTAATGTATTTTGGCAAACCAGCCAGGAGGTAAGCCCAAAGTTTAGGATTTGTTTTTCTCATTTTCCTTTCTGCTTCATACAGGAGAATCTCTCCCTCTCTCTCTCCTTTGCTTTCAAACTTAGGACCCTTGGTGGGCAGCAGCTAAATACAGAGGGAATGGCAGATTCCTGGCCAGGGCCACTCTGAAGGACTATTTTTAATGTTTTCCGTTTGTGGTCCCTGATCCCTACATGTGGCACAGCTCAGAGTGAACTCACACGTTTTAAGTGATGTAAACCTTTTCTTATGCTAAATTCTTCCCTTAACCAACTCAATTGGCTAAGGACAAAGGAAACCTACCCAGCCTCCAGTTCCTATCGTTAGTTCATGGCTATCACTAGTGGAATGGGAAGCATGGGAAAGCATGGTCTTATCAAATTATAAGGATGCTGGAAGTTGAGGCCTTCGTCCAGGGACAAAACGAAAGCTCATAGTAGGTCATTGCCTCTGGAAGGAAAGTGGCACTGGTGCCCACTTAAAGTCAGATTGGACCGCAAAGGGGGACACCCCAGTGGATCCTCTGGACCTCAACCTTTCCAAAGGGGATGCCCTTGACAGATGTTCTGTGGTCTAGTACTAAACCGTTCTTAGAGTTTTCTCTCACAGTTGCAATACTGTTTGGCTCCAATATTGTTTGGAATCTGGAGTTTGCTGTTAAATGAGAAAGTGGAATGGAGTTGTATGCATTCAGGCTTTTGTGCTGCTGTTCTCAGCAGGGGGCCTGGTTAATGTGTGATGCTCTCCTTTGGTGCTGTTTGGCTCCAGTGTTCTTTGGAGTCTGGGGAGGTTTGTCCTTTAAAAATCAAACTGCCATGGAAACTGCTTTACCTGAAATTTTGGTTCACAGCCTTCCTTGCATAATCTATTGGGGCAAACAAAGTAAAACCAGCAAAATGGCATTGCTATCTCATGGCTAGGATTCCAAGGTAAAAGTTATTGAATCTTCATTCGTGTGTGTATATATACATGTCTACATGTGTTTATTTGTATGGATACTTATTGTTATATGTTGTGTCTACCAAATTGGCTTATAAGTAAGAGTGCTCATAAATTAAGTAAATTAAGCAATTTTCAAGTTCATATGACTTAAGTATAACTTTACTAAACAAGCTGATTTTAAAATTATTGGTAAAATAAAAATGGAAATGCTTTCAGAATTGTCAGCATACATTTTTGTCTGGATTTTATATTTGTCTCTGCTAGATATTTTAAGATATCAGGGTTTGGCAAAGAAGATTATAAAACTACAAACCCAGCCAAAACAAAATGATCTTGGTTTGCATGCCTCTTTTTGACAAATGAGAATAATTTAATGTTTGCTAAATCTTCTGAGTTATTGGCAAAATTACCCATGTATTTAACTTTGAGACTGTTACTTAGGTTTAGGTGAGCACCTGATGTTCATTGGTATTAAAAACGTGGTTAACAAGGAAATAACTAATTTTAAATTCTAGTGTCTAATGTCTCAGTTTACAGAAGTAATCTAGATAAACTGCTAAAAGTAAAAGAATTGAGTACAGTGAATGGAACAAATATTTTAGGTAAATTTTTTGTGTAAATTAAAATCTTAAAATTATTTTTGATGCTCATTTAATATCTGGATCATTTCCAATTAAAAAAGAGTTATGATATGAGGAAATATGTTTCTAAAAATTGTGGAATTGTTCTTATCTATACATGCCCATATGTGACAGTTCAGGACTTCTGGCTTCTTATGGTTTCATTAAAGTTTTAGGTTACTAAGGATAAGAATTCTAGCTTATGCATAATTCTGTATACAAAATGTGTCAGAAAGTGTTGTGTTATTAGTGAGAAAAAGAATACTTTTGCCTAATTCAGAAGTTACCTAAAAGTTAGTTCAAATCACAGATTTGAAAAGGTTATTTTTGAACAATGTAGTAAGGAACCAGTAAGTAGGGGATGACAATGTGGAAAAGTTTAGATAATAAAATATTCTTTAAAACCTGATAGAGAATTGAATATATTTGCTTAATTAACATTTTCATAGTTAAGGGTTTTAGTCTTGATTAAAGTAAAATGAGAAATATTATAAAGAAATGCATTGGCAGTTTGGCAATCCTTTTTTTAAATGTAGTTAAGCATGAATCCAGATTTAGTGTGGAGCCAAATTTCACATACATGCTCGCATTACTTTACACTATGTTCATAGTTTTGTGTGGATAGTGCTGGCACCGGCATGCTTATTGGTCATGTGCCCAGAGTGAATTTCTTGATTGTACAAGATGTATGGTAATATTGGTAGGCTTAAGGCTATTGAATTGTGTATCAGGAATGAAACATTCACTCTGTGGATTTTTGGGATAACACTCTAACCTCCAGTGTAGATTGACTAGGAAAAGCTTAAGGTTGGTTTCCTGTTTGTTTTTGTTTTTAATTTTCATTCATTTGCTGTTTATTCTCCTTTGGGCTTTGCATATGTATGTATATATACAAAACCATGATTTTTTTTTTTAGGTTCTAATGGAAGGCTTTTATTTGGTTCTGTGAATAGTTATTTTGTCTCCTATGCATTTCTAGCAGGTCACCATTTGTTCTATTTATTAGGAATCCTTAGGCTACCTTTGTCAGGCCTGCAGGAATTAATGGAGCATGGAGCACACCAGCTTTTTAACTTTTTGGAGTTTAAGCTTCCTGATATGTTAGGTGTGTTGAGTATACTTTTGTAAATAGAATTTGAGTCATCTCTCTCTCTCTCTCTCTAATTTCTCCAAAATTTGTAAACTATTTGTGAACGTTCTTAATTCATAGTAATGTGTTTGTTTGCATACAGCCAAGCAAGGCTGCTAGGTCTGCTCAGGAGGAAAGAACCCAGAAATGCAACATGCTGGCAAAAGGGTAAAAATTTCTTACCATTCAGACTCTGGCCTCTCTCTCTCTCTGTGTAAACTTGTTAAATGAATGGTAAAAGTCACTGTTTACCTCCTCTGTAAAATTTGTATTAATACAAAAAAGAATTCTGAGGCTAGTCTTAAACTGTAGTGAATCTGGTGTGCTTTGTGTGTCTTTCTGTATTATTCTGTCATACAGGGGGTACCTTAGGATGAAATGTGTACCTAGGACCCCATAGGTCCCCTGTTCAAGACAGCTCAGCAAACTTGTCAGTCATGTCCTTGGGGGCTTGACCTTGTAACCATGTGGCCATTCTTTCTCTTTTCACAATGGTGTCCCAGGTTTAGGGTTTAATTCCTGGCTTAGGGAATGAGTCCTTTGTCATCTGTCTGTCTGTGTTTTTATATGTGTTGTATATATAATATAAAAGAGGTTTAATTAATTGGTTTAAAAATAAGAGCTTAAATCAAATATTTTGTCAGAAAAGTAAAAAGTGTAATGTCTTTTAATTAGTTCATGTTACTTAAATAATCTTTGGGAAATAAGACAGTTTTAAAGATTATTGGTAAAATAAAAATATCTTCAAAATGCAAACATTTGGTCTAAATTATGCAGGTCAGATATTAGGTTTGTTAAATGCTTTAAGGTCATATACTGCTTCTTTGACTTTTAAAATTTGTTCAGTTTATTTGAGCAATTGATTCTAGATAAGACCTGGGGACATGTGAAATTAGCCACATCCCCTAACTATGCAAAGAAAGTTATAAAGAAAAGATATTTTATATAAGATAGGATCTTGTATGGTAAATTATTGTCCTAAAGTAAAATAACTGGATGTTTCAAATGGGAGATGTTTAGGACAAGCCAGAAAGTCCAAGCATGTTATAGATGGTCTGTGTAAGTTGTGAAATTATTTATAAAAGAGAATTTATGCAAGAAATGTTGTACAATTTAAAGGAGATTAGGCCTCCTAAATGCTTCATAAAATGTCACTACTTGCCTGCTTTACAGCTGAGTAAGGCCTGGGACACATGGAGTTAGATACTGGAAAGAGATAGACCTTATCTGAACTTCTGTCTGGGTCCTAGGCTCCACACCTAGCACATAATTAAAATCCTGAACTTACCAAGGTTTTCACCCAAAGTAAAAGTCGCTAAGAGTTAACATTGTAACATGTAATTGAGATTACTGAAGAAACAGTTTTACATGAACAGTGTGTAAGCATAGTCAAATATGTTTTTGGTAAAAGATTATAAGATTGGGAATATGGATTTATTTTTTTGCCTAAATGGTTAAAGGATTGTTTTAAGTTAGGCTAAAGCTAAATGTTTGAACAAACTGTGGAAGGTTTGTAAAAAAAAAAATAAAATCTCATGAAAAATTCTGTGTGTGAACATATTGACTAAATTTAAGGGGGCATTTGCTGGTATTTCCATAAATTAAACATTGAAATAAAAGCACAAACAGGGTTTTCTTAAAGCATTGATGTGCTCTTTAACAAATATTTGCAAAGGGTTATAAAAGGTTTATGAGAATCTCACCTTGTGGTCAAACTGATTAAGATTGGAAAGATTTGTCTATAAAGTTTTATTTAAAAATTGGGGTTAACATTAATAGTATACTAATGCAAGAGTAAAATTTAGTTTTCTCTCTTAAACAAGATTTTCATGTAATATTAAAAGATAATGGCTGGGTGTGGTGGCTCACACCTGTCATCCCAACATTTTGGGAGGCCAAGGTGGGAGGATCAACTGAGGTCAGGAGTTTGAGACCAGCCTGGCCAACATGGTGAAATCCTCTCTCTACTGTACCAAAATTAGCCAGGTGTGGTGGTACGTGCCTGCAATCCCAGCTACATGGGAATCTGAGGCAGGAGAATTGCTGGAACCTGGGAGGCAGAGGTTGCAGTGAGCCAAGATTGCGCCACCGTACTCCATTTTGGGCAACAAGAGTGAGACTGTCTCAAAAAAAAAAAAAAAAAAAAAGATAATTAAAGATTTTTGTTTGCCCTTTGAATAAAACTACTGAAATAAAGAAGGGAAAGACAAGAGACAGATTGTTTGGAAAGCCTTCCATCTATCAATGAGTAAAGGTTTTTGCCTTTAAAAAAATTTTTTTTGAGTCATTATTTGGCTAAATGAATGACTTGTAACCTGGAATTTTATTTCATAATATCAAGTGTTTTAAACCTTTAACATATTTGATAGGCTTCCCAAAATCAAAATTGTCTTTTTCTGACTTCTAACTTTGAGATGCTACAGAAGGCCCCTGAAGCTTCCAAAAGAGAGGTAAACAGAATTATTTGACATGTTGAGTTACATGAGAAGCACTGTCAAAAGTAGTTTTTAAAAACGTTTAATCTTCAGGTTAGGTTTTAGTGAATGATATTAATATATGTTACAAAATTGTATAGAATTTCTAAAATTTTAATATGTCTGATTATATGCTATCAATCATAATTATGGATATTATGTTAAATTATTGTAAACCACAGAAATAACCAAATTTCCTTGTCAATTGTATTTTTAACTATTTAAAGTCATTTCTACAGTTAATTACTTAATACTGATGCAGTTTCTGAAAATTTCACAAGCACAAAAATCCTAGAATATGGTGTCTTTGAGAAGGTTCAGTAAAGGAAGAAAAGAACCCTAAAAAGCACTCTTGAATACAAGTTTCTAATAACTTTTTAATCATATCATTTGAACTGGGTAAGAATTCCTGGAACCTTAATGAAAAGAGTAACTGGGTTATAAAGCTGCTAACCTAAGTAGAGCAAAAATTAATTAAATAACAAGAAAATACTTTGCCAGATTTTCATGCTAAATCAGCTGATACTTAAATTGTTTAGATACACAATTTGAATGAACTTCATGGTCTAAGAGTCAAATTACCTTTTTTAACCCATCAGTTACCAGTACTATGCACCTAATTTGGAGAAACGACTGGTATTCAAGAGGATGTAAGTCTAATGTTAATTAAGCATTGACTCATGAAGAACCATGTTGGCCACCTTGTCCTTCCTGAGTCCTTAAAGCTTTTATTATTAAAAGTTCTGCATTCTGTCACTCATTATGGAAAAGATAAAATGATACAAATTGAATATATTGGTGTGGTGACTTATAAATTGCTAAAATAGTTTATAACCAATGTTTCATCCCATATTCCTAGGAAAACAATTAAAGCTTCAGATATATGTGATCACCTGATGGACCACTCAAATATTTTATAAAGGGATTTTATTCAATTTTTACCTTCAATGCATGTTTTCTGGTTATATAAATGCTCTCCCACACAAGAGGGCTGATGTTATAACACTAAGTTATTATGCCACAGTGCATTTTCATCTGGTAAAGAAAGCTTTTTATGATTCACTGAAGACAATCAAGCCTTTCACAATCTAGAACCCAAAAATTGGATCTTCTGAGAACATCAGAGAAAGACTGTCCTTGCCATCCACATTGCAGCCAAAGTTTGGAAACTTGAACTTTGGGTTCATAATCTCACAACTGAGAAGTGTCCCTCCACACTCATGGAACTGTACACCCGTTGGAACCCTTAAGGTAAAACTAACCAGGGAAGTCCCTCCTCAGAAGAAAACATCCTTGATGTGAACAGCTTTTCCCAAGATCATGGATCAAGGCTTCTACTATCATGAGACACTTACCTATGAATATTTTTTCTTGTTTATGTTTCTATGAACAATAGAAATGAAAAAGAGATCTGTTGTGTGCACTTACGAGGTATATTTTTTATTTGTGAAGGATTTTGCAGGCAGCCTTATACATGGATAAACTTATACTTTGATAGATAAAAGATTAAGGTCCAGTATAAGTCAGAAACTTCAATGGTGCATATGTTGCTTCATAATCAGTTAGAAACAGAACATTGGCTCACCCCTCTTAACCCACATTATGGGTTAAAGAGAACATTGCCAGGAGGCCTTCACTCTTATAGAAGGGCATCATTTGTTAGGACCTTTTTCCATGGTTTGGAGTAAACAAGTCAATGATTAGAATGTATCCCTCATAATGGGCTCTATAGCAGATTCTGTAAAGGCTATGGTTACACAACAGACTTTAAAGTTCTTTTGAAAGTTATGCTAAATAATAGAACTGGCTACACAGAAAAGTGTCTGGAGAAAACAGCAGATATTATAGAGATTCAGTTGTAGCAGATTAACAAAGAGACTGCTTAGTTAAGCAAGTAGACTCTTTAGCTCATTCTTTGATCTCTTTGATTTTAGGATGTTTGGTTTATGGGGGCCCTGGGTAAGGAGCATACATTCTCCAAGAGGACAGTCATTATATAGTCATATTATAGTCATAATAATAGTCTCCCTGGCATGCTGTATTCTCCCAAAGGCTTTAAATGTTTGCATGCAGCCATCTCTAAGATGTCAAATGGTCTCTCTTCAACTGGAGTGACAAGAGCTGAAAGAAGTGTGAGACCATGAGAACACTGTAACCTATGAATGACATACTGAGACCAGAAACCCAAAATGATGGTAACTGAGAGTAGTGCTAAGGCTCTAAGTTTTGGTCATACTCTCCCTATATGAGGACCTGATCAAAAAGGGAGAATTAAATATATATATATATATATATGGTAGGCCATTGTTTTGGACTGAGCTCATGCACTAGCCCCAACAGACCAAACCAAACCAAAATGGAGTTGCTTGTGCTAAGACTTTAAGGAAACACACAGCTCCTAGAACAGACCAGGTTTTCTTTTTCTTTTGCAAATCTCTATAATAAACATTCCTGATAGCATAGGTATCCACACCCTGAAATTCCATTAAATCTTTTAACCAAATTCATTTTATCTCATCTAGAGACCGTCAAGCTTCATATGATCATGCGACAGGGGTTCCAGCCAGTTCCAGGTAAAGACACCACCCCTGGCCATCATGGAGCTACCCTGCCTTCACTAGACAGAGCATGGCAAGAGTTCTGTGATCTCCAATAGGTAGTGACTATGCCCCAAGCCAGCATGAAGCAGTCACAGAAGAAAGAGCACCAGATCCACCACCTCCCATAAAGATTTATGGAGATTACATCTTTCAGGGGGGAAATGAGGAAGGAGAATAGGGCCTGGAGACAAGGAACCTAAAGACTTCCTAGAATGAAATCAAATGGAAACACATCAGCTATTTCAGGAAATATCCTCTTTATTTACATAGGGCATATACCAAGTTACCAATGGAAATGTCTAGAGGGTATTTAAACCCCAGAAAATACAGTAACAGAGCTCTTGAGCCCCTATGCTCAGGCCCATTCCCACCCTATGGAATGTACTTTCATTTACAATAAATCTCTGTTTTTGTTGCTTTATTCTTTTCTTGCCTTTTTTGTGCATGTGGTACAATTCTTTGTCAAGATGTCAAGAACTTGGACACACTCTACTGGTGGCACTTCTTTATAATTTCTTACTGCTTAAAAGTCACATACTCCTTGTCACTAGGTTCTAACTTCCCTTAAATGTTTCCACAGATAGCATCTTTAATGTTAAGAAACCTCAACTTTTCCATGTGAGATATTTTTCAGATTCTGTATTCCAATGGGTCCACCGACACCAGCCAGTTTGAAAATCCTCTCTGAGGAACTGACTCAGTGCAAGAATGCAGTTTCTATATCTTTATGATTTCCTCCCCCATTCCCCAACCAATCACCTCCTTTGCCCTCTACCCATTGAAATTATCTTAAAAACTCCAGTTGAAAACCCCTCAGGGTGGCAGATTTGAGGTTTCCTCTCATATCCTCATTTGACTTCCCTATGATTATTAAACTCTTTCTCTGCTTCAACCCCTGCTATTTCAGTGTAATGGTATGTTATTGTGCAATGGGTAATCGAACCTGGTGATCTTATAACAGCTGGCATACGTCTTGGAGTTCAAAGGCTAAACAGCCTGGAGTTTGGATGTGCAAGGGCAGAAGAAATGTGTTCCAGCACCAGGAGAATGAGCGAGAGGAAACTGTCTTTCCTTTTCTGTTCTATTCAGGCCCCCAACTGATTAGATGGTGCCCACCCACATTGAGAACAGATCTTCCCCACTCAAACCCCAACTCACTAATCAATCTCCTTGAGAGACACCATTACATGTGCACCAAAAAATAATGCTTTGCCAGTTCTCTAGGTCTTCTTTAATCCAGTCAAGTTGACACCTGAAACTAACCATCACAAAGGTCAAAAATTAAAAGTTTATTGTATTAAAATTATATATCATATATATTTTAAATTGTCAATAGGCAAGTTAAAAATCACGTATTAAACATCTCATTTACCTTTACCTTAAAAAACTTATGTATAAATGTAGAAGGATTAATAGTATTCAAAATTCACTACTTCCTAACCACCATAGTAATAATTTATTCAGGCAAGAATCAAAGTCGAGGAATGAAAGTACAATAAAGAATGATATATTCCCGAAGTAAATGTATTATTTCAAAGTATTTCTCCACAAAATACTTACCAGTTACAAAGGGAGAAATGGTAACTCTACAGTGGGGAATCTTTGTAGATATGAAAGCAACCTAGTTATCAAATTAATATGTGATAATAATAGAACCAATTGGTATGTTTTGCCTCCTGATGTGATATGCTCAAAAATAATCTAAAATTATTTTGATGGTATTTCCAAGTATGCATAATCTGAATCTAATCACGCTAAACATCAGGGAACTCAAATGGAGGGACAATATACACATAACTACACAGTGTTCTTTAAAAATGGAAAGGTCATAAAAGGGAAAGACTAAGGAATTGTTCCAGAGTAAAGGAACAGATTAAAGGCAATTGTTAAAGACAATGAGTCATCCCTTTAAAAAGGACTAATAAAAATTTAAAATATTAGCAAACTGCTTAAGAAGAGAAAGCACAAATAGCTAACATGAAGAATGAAAAATTGGACTTAAATCAGAAAAAGACAAAACACTTTACAAAAGAAGATATCCAAAATGGTACTTAACATCATTAGTCAGCAGGTATACGCAAATTAAAGCCAAATAAAATACTATTATACATCCTGAATGGCTATTATGGAAAAATGAAAAATGACAAGTGCTGATGAAAATATAGAACAATGAGAACTCCCATATACTGCCACTGGGAAGATAAATTGATACAGCCACTTTGAAAAACTGGCAGTATTTCTAAACATGGAGAAATATATACTTGCAAATCAGAAATTTTACTCATAGGCATATAGCCAAAAGAAGTATATAAATCACATATTGACCAAAGACATGTAGTAGAATGTTCAGAGAAACTTTTCATAACATTTGTCATTTAAAAATTCAATGTAGAACAAATAATAAAATTGTCACGTAGTCACATACTGCCAATACTATACTACAGCAATAATAATTGATGATCTACAATTACACACACACAAAACAAAATGTTGAATGAAAGAAGCGTGAAACAAAATTAAATTTTGGGGCCCCAAACTCATTTAGCTAAAAGGAAGAGTCAAGCTAGGAGCTGGGTTATGCAAACCTGCATCCCGCTTTTGCTTCCTAAATAAGACAACTACAAGATGAAAGGCTACACACCTCCCCCATATTTTGCTCAAAATGAAATTCCTAGCGAGCTGTTAAAATTTCACCAAGGCAATGCAAATCGACAGCTTATCTTTATAGGTGCAGTCACCCATGGGCCACCAAAATAAATTCTTATCTGATTGTTCCCCTGCCCCATTATGTCTATATCTTTTTTTTTTTTTTAATTGAGACAGAGTCTTGCTCTGTCACCCAGGCTGGAGTGCAGTGGTGCAATCTTGGCTCACTGCATCCTCCACCTCTGGGTCAAGCAGTTCTCCCACCTCAGCCTCCCGAGTATCTGGGATTACAGGTGTCCACCAACACATCCAGCTAATTTTTTGTATTTTTAGTAGAGATGGGGTTTCGCCATGTTGGTCAGGCTGGTCTTGAACTCCTGACCTCAAGTGATCCACCCGCCTTGGTTTTCCAAAGTGTTGGGGTTACAGATGTGAGCCACCACACCCAACCTGATCTATGTTATCTTATGTAAACTGTAGATTCACTGAGCCAGAACAAAGGCATAAATGACATTTTTCCCTACCTGACTCTTGCATGAAAATTGTGTGCTTCTCAATATCCCACCCTTTCCTCTTTAAATTTGGAGCCCTCAAAATCATCTGCAGAGAAAGGCATAGACCTGTCTCTGGGTTTGTCCTTAACTTTGGCAAATAAATCTCCTAAAATGATTAAGATTTGTCTCATTATTTTTCTAGATTGACAGAAGCTAGACACAAGTGTATATATATCACACACACACACATATATATATATCATTTATACATTTCTATACACAGCTTAAACTGATCTACATTGTTGGAAGTCCAGATATTAGTTATCCTTGATGAAAGGTGGTAATTGCAAGGGAGGACATGGAATATTATTAACGTTCTGCTTCTTGATCTGGGTTTTGGTAACACAGGTATGTTTCTTTACAAAAATTTATTGAGTTATGTATATTTTTTCTGCATGTATATTTTACTTCAATTGAAGTTTTTAAAATTATATTTATTTTACTTATCAGATTTTCAAGATAAAAAATTTAATAATACACTGGTCTACCAAGGATACAGAAAAATAAGCATCCTTATGCTTGTCGGCATGGGGGTAATGTGGTACAACTTTGGTATAAAGAGTGTTAACAGAGAGGAGTGCCAAGATGGCTGACTAGAAGCAGCTAGTGCATACCTCTCTCAGGGGGTAATGTGGTACAACTTTGGTATAAAGAGTGTTAACAGAGAGGAGTGCCAAGATGGCTGACTAGAAGCAGCTAGTGCATACCACTTGACACAGTGGCAAGTAAACACTAGTTCTTCAAGTGGTTCATCCAGAAGGTCACATTGGGATTCATCCGGGAAGCATGGAAAACCATGGAAAGCAGAGAGGAGTGAAGCAGGACAGCCACCCCTGCTGGATTGGCACAGAACCAGAGGAGGCGCCTTACCATGGGAAAAGGGTGAGTGAGAGCCCCTGAGGAACTACATCTCCACCATGGACCTTTTCAATCATGAACACAGGAGATCTCCCTTGACCCTCCTGGACCTCCACACCAACATGGAGAGCTGCCTGGAGTCTGGACAGAGCCATGACTCAGACCCATGTTGAGCCCCACAGGCCTTGGATCCCTGAATACCTAAGTGCCAGCTGCTGTAGCCTCACCAACAAGGGAGGCCAGACTCCTTTGTACACCCCTAGTATAGGGGCCACATCCACAGTGCTGAGGAGTAAATGGACTTTAGGCCCCGCCTCTGCTGTACCTTACTGGGCAACGCCCTCTGGCCTGGTTCCCCAGCACAGCCACCCTACCCTAGCCTGATCACTGTGGCAAATCAAGGCTCTCCATTTCTCTAGGACATAGGTCCCAGAGGAAACAAACAGGCCCACTGTAATTTCCACTATCACAATTCCTGTCCCTGCTGCCCTCAGGATGGGGAGGAAGCGAAGAGCCTGAGAACTTTCATGGACCTCCAACATGTCACAGCTGCCATACAAAAAGGCAGCCAAACTGTCTTCCATGTAGGTCCCTCCTCTACTACCCCTCCCAGCTTGGGACCCCAGCACAGCCACCCCACCACTGCCTATTCACTTCAGTTGGTGGTGGCTTGTCATTTCCCCAGGATGGAGCTTTCAGAGAGCACTGACTGGACTTCTGCCATTGCCACCGTTGTGGTACCAACCCTTGCTTCCCTGGGCTGGAGAGGGAATAAAGAGCCTGATTGCTTTGCTTGCATGTCCAACAAGCCACAGCTGCCCTATGGAGAGCCAGCCAGATGTCTTCCTCACAGGCCCCTACTCCCTCTGCTTTTCACCAAGCAAGGCCAGCTTAGGCCTGCAGTGCTGTTGCTCCACGCCCAGTTTATCATTCCAATTGGTTATGGCTCTGTGTTTCTCTGGAGTGGAGCCCCCAAAGGCAATTAACAGCCCTCTGACATCACCACCACTGTGGGTCCCACTCCTGCTATCCCCAAGCTGGTGAGGGAACTAAAAAAACCTGAACTTGTCCCAGAGCTGTGGTGTATAGCTTGGGAGTGCTAAGCAGGGATCTGTGATTAGCACTGAAGCAGGAGAGGAGCCCACACTCTCAGGCACTGAGAGAGGTGAGTCACGCAGGCTTGTAGGATAATACAGGAGCAAGACAAGCCTCCCTCTGCAGGGCCAGCCTGGAAAGTGTTGGCCTGTGCTGTGTCTTCTGCTTGAGGGAGCCCCATGGCCTGGAACATATAAAATAGAAATGCAGACACAGTGCCAAAGACCAGAAGGGGCTTCTCGAAGGCCCAGCAGCAGACCTGGTGAGGGGGTCACCTTTCTCCCCACTGCACTGTGCAGAAGGGCTACAAATGCCAGGAAATACAAAGGAGCCATGCAGCTAAGTAAGAGCCTCTCTCTCGCCATTACTGTTAAGCACCATCTACTGGACCACAGGCCAAACTACAACACCAAAAATATTTTGCTAACGTATCCTGTGAAACCAAGGGCAAGAATTCAGTCACAACTAAAGATCCTGCACAGAGCCTTGACCCTCTGAAAACATCCAGAAACAAAGCCAACTGACTATATTCAACTTATTCCACAGTTAAGGAAACACCCACCAACCCTCCCAGATGAGAAAGGATTAGTGCAAGAACTCTGGCAATCCAAAAAGCCACAGCATCCTCTTACTTCCAAACAATCCACTAGCTCCCCAGCAATGATTCTTAACCAGTTGGAAATTACTGAAATAACAAGCAGAATTCAGAATCTAGATGGTAAGACAGCTCATGGAGATTCAGGAGAAAGTGGAAACTCAATCTAAGGAATTCAAGGAATCGAGGAAAATTATTCAAGAGCTGAAAGATGAAATCATCATTTTAACAAAGAACAAAACTGAACTTTTAGAGATCAAAAATTTACTACAAGGACATTATAATACAATTGGAAATATAAAGAGGAGAATAGACCAAGCTGAGGAAAGAATCTCAGAGCTCAAAGACCAGTTTTTCTAATCAACTCAGTTAGATAAAAATAAAGAAAAAAGAATTTTTTAAATGAACAAACCTCCAATAAATATGGAATTATGCAGAGACAAAATTTATGACTCATTGACATTCCCGAGAGACAAGAAGAGAGAATAAACAATTTGGAAAATATATTTGAGGATATAGTCCATAAAAATTTCCCTAATCTTTCTATAAAGGTTGACATGCAAATCCAAGAAATACAGAGAACCCTGGCTAGATTCTATACAATATGACCATCCCCAAGGCACTTAGTCATCAGATTCACCAAACTCAATGCAAAACAAAAAACAAAACAAACAAACAAACAAAAATCTTAAAGGCAGATAGATGGATCAAGTCACATATGGAAGGAGCCCCATCTGTAGCAGTCTGTATACTAACAGCAGACTTCTCACCAGAAACCTTACAAGCCAGAAGAGGTTTCCTTCTATTTTTAGTTTCCTTAAAGAAAAGAAATCCCAACCAAGAATTTCATATCCCACCAAACTAAGCTTCATAAGTGAAGGAGAAATAAAATCCTTCTCAGACAAGCAAATGCCCAGGGAATTCATTTCAACTAGACCAGCCTTACAAGAGGTCCTTAAGGGAGTGCTAAACATGGAATTGAAAGGACAGCACCTGCTAGCACATAAACACACTTAAGCACACACCCCAAGGAGACTATAAAGCAATCACAATCAAATATATACAACAACCAGCTAACATAATGATGACAGGATTAAAATCTCACATATCAATACTAACACTAAATATAAATGGGCTAAGCACCACACTTAAAAGGCATAAAGTAGCAAGCTGGATAAAAATATAAAATGCAACCATCTGTTGTTTTCAAGAGACCCATCTCACATGCAATGCCACGCACATATAATCTCAGCCCACAGACTTAAACTAAAGGGATGGAGAAAGATATATCACGTAAATGAAAAACAAAAACGAGCAGGAGTCACTATTCTTATATCAGATAAAACAAATTTTAAACCAATAAAAATTAAAAAGGACAAAGAAGGGCATTACATAATGGTAAAGAGTACAATCCAACAAGAAGACTTAACTATCATAAGTACACACCCAACATTCGTGCACCAAGATTTGTAAAACAAGTTATTCTTGGCCTACAAACAGACTTAGTCAACCACACAGTAATAGTGGGCCACTTCGATACTTCACTGACAGCATTAGACCAAGCACTGAAGCAGAAAGCTAACAAAGAAACTCTGGACTTAAACTCAATACTTGATTAACTGGACCTATAAACATCTATAGACCACTCCACACAGCAATCACAGAAAATGCATTCTTTTTATCTGCACATGGAACATATTCTAAGATCAACAACTTGATTGGTCATAAAGCAAGTCTCAATACATTTTAAAAAATTGAAATCATACTAAGCACATTCTCAGACAGCAGTGCAAATAAAAATAGAAATTCATACCAAGAATATCTCTCAAAACTACACAAAAACATGGAAATTAAACATCATGGTCTTGACTAACTCCTGGGTGAAAATAAAAATTAAGGCAGAAATCAAAAAATTATATGAAATTAATAAAAATAGGAATACAACATGTCAAAATCTCTTAGATACAACTAAAGCAATGTTTAGAGGAAAGTTTATAACATTTAACTCCTTCATCAAGAAGGCAGGAAGTTGGATTAACATTAAACTCCTTCATCAAGAAGGCAGGAAGTTGGATTAACATTAAACTCCTTCATCAAGAAGGCAGGAAGTTGAATTAACAATCTAACTTTGCACCTAAAGGAAGAAAGAAAAAAGGAACAAACCAACCCCAAAAGATCAAGGAAACCGAGAGTTTCTTCTTAAAAAAAAAAAAAAAAAAAAAAAAGATTAATACACCCCCCAGCTAGATTAACAAACAAAAAAAGAGAGATCTAAGTAAGTTCAATCAGAAATGACAAAGATGCCATTCCAACCGATCCCACAGAATTTACAAAAGAACCTCAAAGAATACTCTGAACAACTCTATGCATAAAAATTAGAAAATCTAGAGGAGATGGATAAATTTCTGGAAATACACAATCTCTCAAAATTGAATCAAGAAGGGATTGAGACCCTGAATACACCAATATCAAGCTCTGAAATGAAATCAGTAATTTAAAAATCCTACCAACTATAAAAAGCCCTGGACCAGATGAATTCACAGCTGAATTCTACCAGACACACAAAGAGAAACTGGTATCACTCCTACTGAAAGTATGCCAAACAATTTAAGAGGGGTGGGGTTCCTTCCTAATTCATTCTATGAAGCCAGCATCAGCCTAATACTAAAATCTGGCAGAGACACAGTGAAAAAAGAAAACTTCCAGCCAATATGCCTGATGAACATAGATGCAAAATTTCTCAACAAAATACTAGCAAATGGAATTCAACAGTACATCAAAAGTTGCTACGCCACAATCAAGTAGGCTTTATTCATGGGATTCAAGATTGGTTCAACATATGCAAATCAACAAATGTGATTCACCACAGCAACAGAATTAGAATAAAAAACCATATGATTATCTCAATACATGCAGAAAACGCTTTTGATAAAATTGAATATCCCTTCATGATAAAAAACCCTCAACAGATTAGACATCAAAGAAACATGACTCAAAATAATAAGAACCATCTATGATGAACTCACAGCCAACATCACACTGAATGGGCAAAAGCTGGAACCATTCCCCTCGAGAATTAAAACAAAACAAGGATGGCCATTCTCACCATTCCTATTCAACATGGTACTGAAAGTCCTAGCCAGAGCAATCAGGTGAGAGAAAGAAATAAAAGGATCTAAATAGGAAAAGAAGAAGTCAAACTACCTCTCTTTGCTGAAATATAATTCTATACCTAGAAAACCCTAAAGACTGCCAAAAGACTACTAGAACTGATAAACAATTTCAATAAGATTTCAGTATACAAAATCAATCTACAAAAATCAGTGGCATTTCTATACACCAATAATGTCTAAGCTGAGAGTCAAATAAAAAATGCAATCCCATTTACAATAGCCACAATGAAAATGAAATACCCTTGAATATAGCTATCCAAGGAGGTGAAAGATCTCTACAAGAAGAACCATATAACATTGCTAAAAGAAATCAGAGATGACAAAAATAAATGGAAAAACCTTTCATGTTCAGGGATTGGAACACTCAAAATCATTAAAATGGCCATATTACCCAAAGCAATTTACAGATTCAGCAGTATTCCTCTCAAACCACCAATGCCATTCTTCAAAGAATCGGTAAAAACTATACTAAAATTCATATGTAACCAACAAAGAGCCTGAATAGCCAAAGCAATTCTAAGCAAAAAGAAAAAAAAAAAGAAGAAGTATCACATTACCTGACTTTAAACTATACTATAAAACTATGGTAACTTAAACAGCATGATACTGGTACAAAAACAGACACATAGAGCAATGGAACAGAATAGAAAACCCAGAAATAAAGCCACACACAACCATCTGATCTTCAAAAAGACCAACAAGAATAAGCAATGAGAAAAGGAGTCCCTTTTCAATACACGATGCTCGGATAACTGGCTAGCCATATGCAGAAGAATAAAACTGGACCTTACCTTTCACCATATACAAAAATTTAACTCAAGATGGATTAAAAATTTAAATGTAAGATCTCAAACTCTAAGAATCCTAGAAGAAAATTCAGGAAATACCCTTAGCAATACTGGCCTTGGCAAAGAATTTATGACTAAGTCCCTAAAAGCAATTGCAACAAAAACAAAAATTGAAAAGTGGGACCTAATTAAACTAAAGAGCTTTTGCACAGCAAAAAAAAAAAAAAAAAAAAAAAAAAAAAAAAAAAAAAAAAAAAAAAAAAAAAAAAAAAAAAAAAAACTATCAATAGAATAAGTAGACAATATACAGAATGGGAGGAAATATTTACAAACTGTGGATGACAAAGGTCTAATATCCATCTATAAAGAACTTAAGTAAACAAGCATAAAACAAAGAATCTCATTTAAAAATAGTCAAGAGATGTGAACAGGCACTTCTCAAAAGACAGACACTTTGTGGTTGGACACGGTGCTTCACACCTATAATCCCAGCACTTTGGGAGGCTGAGGTGGATGGATCACTTGAGGTCAAGAGTTCAAGAATAGCCTGGCCAACATAGCAAAACCCCATCTCTACTAAAAATACAAACATTAGCTGGGTGTGGTGGCATGCACCTGTAATCCCACCTACTGGGGAGGCTGAGGCAGAAAAATCCCTTGAAGCTGGGAGGCAGAGGTTGTAGTGAGCCAAGCTCATGCCACTGCACTCCAGCCTGGGTGACAGAGTAAAACTCCATCTAAAAACAAAACAAAATAAAAAACAGACAGACACTTCTCAAAAACATACATGCAGCCAACAAACATGAAAAAATGCTCATCATCACTAATCATCAGAGAATGCACAGTGAGATACCATCTCACACCAGTCAGAATGGCTATTATTAAAAAGTCAAAAAACAACAGATGCTGGTGAGGCTGTGGAGAAAAGGAAACACTTATACACTGTTGGTGGGAATGTAAATTAGTTCAGCCACTGTGGAAAGCGATTTGGAGATTTCTCAAATAACTCAAAACAGAACTAGTATTCGATCCAGAAATCCCATTACTGGGTATATATCTGAAGGACAATAGATCCTTAGACCAAAAAGACACATGCACACTGATGTTCATCACCATGCTATTCACAATAGCAAAAACATGGAATCAACCTAGGTGCCCATCAATGGTCAATTGAATAAAGAAAATGTGTTACATATACACTATGGAATACTATACAGCCATAAAAAGAATGAAATCATGTCCTTTGCATCAATATGAATGGAGCTGGAGGCCATTATCCTAAGTAAACTAATGCAAGAACAGAAAACCAAATACCACATATTCTCACTTATAAATGGGAGCTCAACATTGAGCACACGTGGACATAAAAATGGTAGCAACAGACACTGCAAACTATTATGGCAGGGCAGAGGGGAAGGATCCATTTGGTTTGAAAAACTACCTATTCAGTACTATGCTTACTATCTGGGTGCAATATATCCATGTAACAAACATGCATATGTTTCCCCTGTATGTAAAATAAAAGTTGAAATTAAAAAAAAAAAAATTTAGCAAGATTTGTTCAGAAAAATGCCCTTCAACCCAGTAATCTAATTCTAGGAATTTACCTGAAAATACACTTTGGCAAAATTGTTCCCTAAAAGGGTAGTTACCTATGCATTGTTTGTGAGAGTAAAAATCTGGAAACAAATAGTCCATAACAAAGAATTTATTGACAAATGAAACTATCTCTTTAGCTGGCTATTGTATGGTACGAGTAGAAATCAGGTTGTTCTTTTGCACCAACGACCCTTCAAATACATCCTGTCAGCTAGAACTTAGATAAAAATCTCAGACAACTCTCAGAGATTTTCTAGTCACTCTCAAGTATTCATACACAGATTTATTCTCCAGGTGCTACAAACTTCCAGACCAGTCTAATATGAAAGCTTTAAGCAATCACTCAGTTTTAAGTTCTCCAAGGTGAGCTTCTTTCTGAAGTCTACCACATTTGTCTAGAAGAGTAAAACTCCCTCACATTTTCAACTCCAAAAGATATCAATAAGTGAAAACAGTAATACGCTATGTGTATAGTATGCTAAAATGTGTAAGGAACAAAAGGAATACATAAACTTATATATGCATATTCATTACCCAAGAAACAAATCACAATGATTGTCTCGGAATAAAAGAACCAGGTGGCTTACTTTTAAAGTGATGTAATTCTATACCTTCTAAATTTTTATCATGTTTTTCCAGTGCCTATTCAAATAATAATAATGAAATAAAAAGGAGGTCCAAAAAACATTGTCAGGTGAAAACAACATAACACTGTAACCTCATTTTTATAAGCCATATTTGAGCTGGTGATAAACAGGATTTTGATTTTAGTTTTATGTAGTTTTATGTTTTATAAATTATTGTATTATTTTAGTTTTTCAATTACATTTACATGTACTGCTTAAAAGTTCTGTAAGGATATTAGAAAATAAGTAACCTCTAAGGTCACAGCCCTTGGCTTGCTCTGATCTAATGAAGAAAGAAAAACCACTCAAGCAAATAGATACATATTTAGGAGAAACAACACAAAATGTAAATATCCACAGCTGATAATGTATATAACGTGTATTTGTTAAATAATTTAGTGTAAGGAAGCCTATCTTAGGTTTTAGCTAATGAGATGCAGATATTGAATGAGCAAGGGGGCCTGATCATAAGCAACAGATGTAGTTATTGTATTTTAATTTAATGAGCCTTAGAATGGCTGTGATGAAGACTAGAGAAGGGTGATCCTTTACAGGAGTCATGGCTTCGGAGTCCTAAAATAGCATTTGTAAAAGGCAAACCCTTGCTCTAACCTATAGTACTTTAGGAAACATTGTCCTTGTACAGCCACAAGATTCTTTGGCATGACAGTATTTCAAGTCTGCCTCAATTTTTTTACCTAAACTTAACAAAGTCATAAGAAATACCTTTCTACAGCAGATCACTGCACAAACTTTTTCCAATTCTAGCCCCTCCTACACAGCCCCGAGCAACTCACAACCAATTCCAAAGGGTGTAGGTGTAGGCAGGACAGGAAAAGAACATAATCAGCAAAGACTAGTCAGCACCATTATATCATTACATCCATCACTCTTAAAGGGTTTTGTTGTTGTTGTTGCTTCTCAGAATAATATGTTAGCATTATAAATTAATTCTACTTTTTTCTACTATTTTCTAATTCACTATTTTCATGATTAGTACATTATTTCTTTAAAAACTTACAGTCTTTTGTTCACTAATATATTAGTCATATTAATTGTAGATAAATTTCATTTCATTCTTGCTTCTGTATTGTCTGTTTTTAAATTTTTCTTGTTTTAATCAGTTTAAGTCCACTGATTATGGCCTCCTTGCTTATTTTAAATCTGCAAGCTCAAACCATGTGTGTAAACAGGCCTATGGGCTTGCCGGGCACTGTCCTGTGCACTCTAGTATCACAGTGAGCAAGCCAGAGTGGCTCCCACTTCTACAAAGTCACAATCTGGAGGGAGAAAAGAAACTAAATACAGAAATCTTTACAAATGCCAAAGCTGCAAAACACAAACATTCCTATTTATGGAAAATATAAATGTAGACTCTAAATGAGACATTAAATAAAGTATTGGATGTTCCATAATGAAGTTCCTCTACACGAAGTAGGAGAAAACATAAACACAATTGAGAGAAAAAGATGTAAGAACATATACAGAAAAGATCAAAAAGCTGTCCGACTACCCTTTCATATTAATGTACTTAAAATTTAAGTTTTAAAAGTTATCGCAAGAAAAACTAAAACATGTGACAAGGTAAGTAACCAAAAATTAAATTGGAAAAGGTGTCAAATAATTTTTTTAAAAAATCTCTGGGTTCAGATGACCGTACAGCTGTTAAACTCTTTTAAACACTTGGAGATGCTGATTTCAATATTAATTGTGACCAACTGTATTTTAAATGTACAAATATTTGACTTCTACATAAAGAAAATGACATAACTTCTTCAAGAAACCTAAAGGAAGGTAAGAATATGAATGCTACCAAGTAAGAATATCTTTTAATAGATGTTCCAAACCCAAGATTTGTTCCACTTGCCCTCCTAGGCAGGCTGAAGAAGTGAAACATTCAACCTCTTCCCCACCAACCTGCTGTGCTTTCTGTTAGAAATAGCATAGATTTTAGCTGTGGTAGATTTATAGCATCGTTGTGGTTCTGAGCAGTATTCTTGCTGCAAGTAAAGGAAGTTATTGGTGCCTTCTCTGAGATCAGCAGCTCAGGAGTGGACCACGGAATCACCTTTTGTGAGAGCACCCCTCTTGTCCTTCCACCCCGCACTCTTAAGGCTGCGCTGGCCTGGGTTGACTTGTAGCCTCTGGAAAGGATGGGAAGTTGGCTGGCAGTTCTCAGTCATGCTAAGGGCAAGGAAGATAAATAATTTTTAATAGGACTGTAGTATATTCAGAGTACGGAATATTATCCAGTGCTAAAGAGGAGCTATCAAGCTATGAAAGGCATAGAAAAACTTAAATGAATACTACTAAATAACGGAAGCCAATATAAAAAGGCTACATACTGCATGATTACAACTATATGACATTCTAGACAAAGCAAAACTATGAATACGTAAAAACATCAGTGGTTGCCAGGGGTTAAGGTCCAGGGAGGGATGAATAGTCAGAGCACAGAGGATTTTTAGAGCAATGAAACTATTTTATATGATACTATAATGATGGACACATGTCATTAAGACTTTGTGCAAACCCATTGAATGTACAATATCAAGAGTGAATCCTAATGTAAACTATGAACTTTGGGTAATAATATGTCAATATAGGTTCATCAATTATAACAAATATACCACTCTGATGGGAATAAGGGAAGCTATGCCTGTGTGGGGGCAGAAGAGCTACAGAAATTCTGTTTCTCCTACTCAGTTTTGCTGTGAACCTAAAACTATTCTTAAAAATAGTCTATTTAATTATATGTATATTATATATAATATGTATTATTTAAATAATAAATATATATTATTTATATTTAAATATTTGATATGAATATTATTTAAATATATAATGTATTGTTATATAGGAAGTAAATGTATCTTAATATAATTACATTAAATATAAGTACATTAAATATAATATAAATGTTAAATATAAATATGCACATTAATATAAATATGTAATATATGTAAATTATATATATATTTGTTGAATGAATGAACCTGAGAAAATGTGGTCAACCAAAAACTATAAAATTAGTATGCTTACTAACCACAATTTGTTTTTACTTTTTGCCTTTTCACTATTGCTGCTCCCGTCAATAAAGACCAGAGTCTTTGTAGGAGCAGATTTGGCCCTGAAATCCAAGTCACAAAATCATGTCTGCAGGACTGGTCCTCTCTTTTTTTATAAATAATCCCACAGAGCTTTAATTCAATTATCTGTTCAAGTACTCTTACACATACCAATTAACATTGTTCTTCTATGTTAATGGTGGTCCCTGCTAAGCGCCGGTAATTATTTTTTGTCCCCAGATACCAATTATTATTTTAAATCTAAAAATTCATAAGAATTTGGGACATGAGTGCCCCAAGAAAACTTTATTTCCTCTAGTTCTGATGCTCTTTCCTTGAGTCATAGTATCCTTGAATGATTTTACATACACACAGGCGCACACACACACACACACACACACACACACACACAACATGTGACAACCAGTACTTGGGTCATTTCTGCCCTCCTTAGTTTCAGAGGAGGGTAAAGTTGTGATAGCTGCTTGTTCATTTTCCACATTGGCAGTACTGTTGAAGTTTATCCTGAAGAAACAAATTGCATCACAGTCCTATCAAAATCCTTTTCCTTCCCTGCCGTTAGCATCACAGAACTGCCAGCCAATTTCCCATGCTTCCCAGGGGTTACAAGCCAACTCAGGCCAGTCTAGTCTTTAGAGCATGAGGTGAAAGGACAAGGGGATACTCTCACAAAAAGTGATTCCATGGTCCACTCCTGAGCTGCTGTACTCAGAGAAGGCACCAATGACTTGCTTTTCTATTCTTGTGGCAAGAATACTGCTCAGGACCACACTGATGCTACAATCTATGCTCATTCTAACAGAAAACACAGCACGCTGGTGGGAAAGAGGTGGAATGTTTCATCTCTTCAGCATGCCTAGGAGGGAAAATAGAACAAAGTCCACCTTATTACTAGAAATAAATATTTTGCAAACACACAATAAAACTTATGGGGAGTAAAGCATTAAAATTCTATGGAGGGAAGATTCTCCCTTTCCTTGGAAGCAATCCAATCAGTGTGGAATGACAGAAATAAACACGAATTATATTTCCAGCCCTGCCTGTCAGCCACAAAATCCTGTGACTTTAGGCAAGGGCAAGGTGACCAGGACTTGTGAGGGCCTATATACACCAGGCAAACTGTGAGGCAGATGTTATGCACATTCCCCAGAATGATAAACTGTGACTCAAAGAAGTTCATTCACTTACCTAACATCGCATAGCTAGTGGGTGGTTTAAAAAAAAAAAGAAATCAAATTCAGTCTATCTACCTTCAAGCCTATGGTTTTTTAGTGCAACACACTAAACTTCCCAAGGCTTCAGTCGCCTCACCTAAGCTCTCTTCCACCTCAAAAGTTCTACGTAAAGAAGATATAATATAAATTCTCAGTAACAGTACTTTTTATAGAAAATAGAGATTTACATTATTTAAAAATCCTTATTACTCCTCTGAATAAACTGTAAATATTTTTTAATTCCATACTTTTATTTTATCTTAGATGCAAAAGTATACATATCATAAAATACGAGTAGATTCTCTCAGGTGCTAGGTTTACCCAGAATAGAGTTGAAACCAAGATGACAATTTCTTTTTTTGAAATCAATGTTAACCATTAGCTTCTTTGCTTGGGACATCCCTATAAAGCATTGTTACCATTCACAGCAAAAATGGAATGGAATTTGGAAAGTCATCCACACTCAGAGAAATTGCATCATCAGACCTGTGCAACTATTCTCAGAACTTTCTTAAGTCAAAATTGCCACTGTTTCCATCTTTCTCTGCCACCCTATCCTCCTGCCATTGTGTTAGTTATTGAATTAGAAAGGTAAATGAAAGTGAAAAGCTTCTATTCACTGTAAGATTTATAATTTTGTTCTTTATTCATGTAATAAGTTTTCATGTAAAAATCCTGTAACTGAAAACCATACACCACATGTTCCCACTTATAAGAGGGAGCTAAACATTGAGTACACATGGTCACAAAGAACGGAACAATAAACACCAGGGCCTAATTGAGAGAGGAGGGTCAGAGGAGGATGAGGTTCGAAAAACTGCCTATGGGGTACTATGCTCAAAACTGTCTACCATGATGAAATAATCTGTACACCAAAACCACATGATGCACAATTTACTGATGTAACAAAACTGCACATGCACCCTTGAACCTAAAATAACATTTGGAGATAAATTATTTTAATCTTGTAATTATAATTTTAAAATTTACATCAAAGCTGGATGTGGTGGCTCATACCTGTAATCCTAGCACTTTGAGAGGCTGAAGCAGGTGGATCACTTGAGCTCAGGAGTTTAAGACTAGCTTGGGCAACATGGCGAAACCCCATTCCTACAAAAAATACAAAAATTAGCTGTGTGGCATGCACCTGTAGTCCCAACTACTTGGGAGGCTAATGTGGGTGGATCCCTTGAACCTGGGAGGCAGAGGTTGCAGTGAAACAAGATTGCACCGTTGCACTCCAGCCTGAGCAACAGAGCATGACTCTGTCTCAAAAATGTACATATTGAGATAATTTATTTTTATAATATTTAAGTTTATAATAGATATGTATAAATCACCCTTCACAAATCAAATTATACTATAAATGAAATTGGATAGCCACTGATGGACTTAGGAGACGTCTGCTGAGGGTAGGGTATACAGGTATATAGCATCCCAGTGCCTCCCTGTGCTGTCCAAACTGTGCAAATATGATGAACTTATCATTATTTTTCAAGCCTTAATGGCATGATTGAAGAGATCGTAATAAGGAATTAGAGAAGTATCAGCTCAGACTTTCTTGTTAACTTGTGTTTGCATTATTAATATTATCATCAATCAAGGATTTCCTGGCAGTGATCTTTTTTAAGCCACATGTCCTTTTTGTGAAGGTTAGTTTCATTGAATTGAAATGATATAATCTGTAAACCCATGGAACCCAGCCTAGGCAGGCTGCCATAGGCCACAGTATGCCAAGAGCAAATAACATAAGTGAGGGTGCCACAGCCAAGCCTTCCACATCCTTTGGGGTCACCACAAATGGCCTGTGCCTCAGACCTTCTGCCACAGGACTTATGTCAATATCAACTCACATATTAAACACAATTAGGTTTAATGCAAGTCTTACATTTAGAACAAAAATATGGTAGAAGGATAATATTTTCTTCTTGCTCCTCAGTGGATGGTTTAACTCACTGACTCCTCTTATAAGATCACTAATCTGGTATATGACTAGCTAACGGAGCATAAGTAAAACCATTCCTACATAAAACCAGAGACAATTATTCATTTCAAACTACCCTAATTACTTAGAATGTGCTAGATCCACTTTCCTGTTTCACCTCATTCCTCCCTTCCCTGCTCAGCGGTAGTCACCCACAGAGCAACTCTTCTCAGGTCTTCAGTTGATCACGATGGGGAAGAAGTGCACCAAAGCCCCACTGGCATCAGTGGGTGGTGTCTGGAATGTATTGTTTATGCATCTGGACTGCACTGGCTTTTAGTCATCTCTATGCTCTCCCAGATCCATTCACCCCCATACCTGCCTAAGATCAATGAGTGCGTGTAGATATCCACACCTCTTGCAGCCTGCTCTTTGGCAGCATCCACTTTGCAACATATTTGTCCAAGATTTAGATCAATCTCCACCTCCCATCTTAAATACTGCTGGAGTAAAACCACACCTCTGGGATACTGATGCATCTGCAAATCTCCAGTTTCCACCTTCAATGTTGCTTGGCAATTCATACATTCATTCAATAATGTATGTAGGAAGGTATGTATGAATGTATGAACCAGTGTTGTAATGTCATCAAGATGGCTGACTAGAGGTGCCCAATGCATATCTCCTCTACAAAGAAGAACCAAAACAACAAATAAATAACTGTACTTCGAGTAGAGTGTCTAAGGGAGAGCACTGGAATTCTGCAAGGAAAAGATGAAAACCCTCTGAAACATGGGAATTTGAGATAGCAGCATGAAGAAGGAAGTAAAGTGACAAGGTGGGATTGGCTTGGAACTAAAAGACACTTCCTATTATAGGGGAAAGGTAAGCAGGCAGTCCCAGAAGTCCCCATTACTAACATGAATACCTGCAATTCTAACTACAGGAGAACTTCACAATTCTCTTAGGCCTTGAGCCAGTTTAGGGAACTGCATGGAAGCAACACAGCTATATTACTTCAGTGAAGGAACTCACACTGGATCGCTTTGGGACCAGTGCTGCTGTGCCATGGTGCCATTTTGAAAACAGAGCCATTGCTTGAGTGCATCCTGCCTTGGTGCTCAAATCTCCTGCACCTCCACATCATGGGACCTGCTGTCATCCTACCATATCCATACAAAAAGATGCAATGCCATGACCCCAGCTTCACCCAGCAGTACAGATGTGACACTAGCACCTAAACTCACACAGTGCCCTAAACCTCATGGGACAGCCAGTCCAGCACAGTGGGGAGGCTGTCTGTCCCCAAGACCAGGGGAGCCAATGCATACACTCCCCAGGGCCTGAAACCTACTTGCCTAGTGCCCATCACTGTAAGCAACCTTGTCCCCTTCACCACCAGAGCCACTGCGTACTGCATGTGCCCCAGAAACCAGGGACCAGGCTGCCCAGCTCCTGCCACCACCAGTGACGCCACACCCTTGACTTAAGGAGCTGCTACACCTAGCAACACTCACTCCCCTCAAGGCGTGAGAAATAGCCTTTCCAGTGGCTCCCATCTGCAGTAAAGGCATACCACTGCCTCCACAAACACCCAGTCTTGGCCACTGAGGCACTCACAGATACTGCTGGCATTGATTACAGTCAAAAAAAAAATTACATGATTACAGTACTGTGCTCACCCATAACCAAAGCCAAAATACTTCACCCAACTGATACTATAGGATGCATTTACAGAAAAAAAAAAAAAAAAAGTCTTTCCTTATGAAATCTACTAGATAAAATTGGAAGAGGTAACTGTTTCAGCAGACACCATGATTTCAATGTAGGGACCCATAAAACATGGGAACATGACACCTCCAAAGGAACACAATAATTCTCCAGTAACAGACTTCAAAGCAAAGAAAATCTATGAAATGCATGAAAAGGAATTCAAAATAGTAATCTTAGGAAAACTAAGCAAGATACAAGAGAATAAAGATAAAAAATTCAATGAAATCAGGAAAACAATTCATGATTTTAATGACAAATTCAGCAAAGAACTAGATATGAAAAGACCCAAACAAAAATTTTGGAGTTGAAGAATTCAATGAATAAAATAAAAAATACAGTTGAGTGCAACAACAAAGTCAAGCAGAAGAAAGATTTCGGATGTGAAGACAGGTCTTCTGAAATAAGCCAGTCAGACAAAAAATAAAGGATAAAAAATAATGAAGGAAGTCTATGAGACTAACCGAACACGATTAAGTGAACAAATACTTGCATTATAAGAATTCTAGAAAAAGAAGAAATGAAAAAAGGCATAGAAAATCTATTTAATGAATTAATAAGTGACGACTTTTCAAGTTTTGGGAAAGGTATGGGTATCCAGATTCAGGAAGCTTAAAGGTCCCAAATAGATTCAACGCAAAAAAGATCCTGTCCAAGAAACATTACAGTCAAACTGTCAAAAGTCAAAGACAACAAGGGAATTGTAAAATTTATCACAAGGAAAAGATGTCAAGTTCCATAGGAGGGAATCCTCATTAGACTAACATCAGATTTTTCAGCAGAAATCTTAAAGACCAGGAGAGAATGAGATGATATTTTCAAAGTGCTAAAAGAGAAACAACAGCAAAGAATACTATACCCAGCAAAGTTTGTCTTTCCTAGACAAAAAAAAAAAAAAAAAAAAAAAAAAAACAGGAAATTCATCACCACTAGACTGGCCCCACAAGAAATGCTTAAGGGAGGCCTACATCTAGAAGTAAAAGGATGATGACTACCATTATAAAACATGCAAAAGTATAAAACTCGGTAGCAGAAAGATACAGAAATTTGAAAAAAAGAAAAAGGAGTCGACTTTTGTCACTACAAAAATACCACCAAACTATAAAAATAAACAATAAAAGAGGAAGAAACAAAGGATATGCAAGATATCCTGAAACAACTAAGAAAATGACAGGAGTAAGTTCTCATGTATCAATAACCTTCAATGAAAACTGATTAAATTCCCCAATTAAAAGATATAAACTGGCCGAATAGATAAAAAAGCAAGGCCCGAATATATGCTGCCTATAAGAAACTCACTTTGTCTAAAAAGATATACACAGACTGAAAGTGGAGGAATGGAAAAAGATATTCCATCCAAACAAAAATCAAAAATGAGCAGGGGTAGCTATTCTTATATCAGATAAAATAGACTTTAAGTAAAAAACTGTAAAAAGAGACAAAGATGTTATTACATAGTGATAAAAGGATCTATTCAGCAAGAGGATATAACAATTATAAGTTTGTATCCATCCAACACTGAAGCACCCAAATATGTAAAGCAAATATTATTAGTTCTAAATGGAGATATAAACTTCAGTACAAAAATACTTGGAGAGTTTGACATTGCACTCTTGGCATTGGACAAATCATCCAGACAGAAAGTCAGCAAAGAAATATGAGATTTAAATTGTACTATAGACCACATGGACCAAATAGCATTTACAAAACATTTTATCCAATACCTGTAGAATACACATTCCTCTCATCAACACATGGTACATTCTTCATGAAAATCCATGTGTTAGGCCACAAAGCAAGTGTCAAAAAAATTTTTAATCAAAATCATATCAAGTATGTTTTCTGACAACATTTGTATAAAACTAGAAATCAATAACAAGAGTAATTTTGGAAACTGTACAAATATTTGGAAATTAAACAACAGGTAGTCCTTTTCCTGTGGCAGCTGCTGGGCTGAGAGGACCATGACTGTCTCCTCTCTCCGCCATGACGTGTGCTCACTCACTGATGTCGGTGTACTCCAAAAAGTGGGAGTCATCTGGCAAAAATGTTACTTTGCTTGTTGTATTCAAGGCTCCTATTTGACAAGATATTGTGAACTTTGTTCACACCGACTTGCACAAAAACAACAGACAGCTCTATGCTGTCAGTGAATTAGCAGGTCATCAGACCAGTGCTGAGTCTTGGGGTACTGGCAGAGCTGTGGCTCAAATTCCCAGAGTTCAAGGTGGTGGGACTCACCAATCTGGCCAGGGTGCTTCTGGAAACATGTGTTGTGGAGGCAGAATGTTTGCACCAACCAAAACCTGATGCCATTAGCATCATAGAGTGAACACAACCCAAAAACTATATGCCATCTGTTCTGCCCTGGCTGCCTCAGCCTTACCAGTATGGTCATGTCTAAAGGTTATCATATTGAGGAAGTTCATGAACTTCCTTTGATAGTCGAAGATAAAGTTGAAGGCTACAAGAAGATCAAGGAGGCTGTTTTGCTTCTTAAGAAACTTAAAGCCTGGAATGATATCAAAAAGGTCTATGCCTCTCAGCAAATGGGAGCTGGCAACAGCAAAATGAGAAACCATCACCAAATCCAGAGCAGGGACCCCTGCATCATCTATAATGAGGATAATGGTATCATCAAGGCCTTCAGAAGCATCCCTGGAATTACTTTGCTTAATGTAAGCAAACTGAACATTTTGAAGCTTGCTCCTGGTGGGCATATGGGACTTTTCTGCATTTGGACCAAAAGTGCTTTCCAGAAGTTAGATGAATTATATGGCACTTGGCATTAAGCTGCTTTCCTCAAGAGTAACTACAATCTTCCCATGCACAAGATGATCAATACAGATGTTAGCAGAATCTTGAAAAGCCCAGAGATCCAAAGAGCCCTTTGAGCACCACACAACGAGATTCATCAGAGTCCTAAAGAAGAACTTAACTGAAAAACCTGAGAACCACATTGAAGCTATACTCATACACAAAGACCATGAGCCAGAAAGCCATTCTTCACCAGGCCAGGAATCACAAGCTCTGGGTGGATAAGGCAGTAGCAGCAGCTACAGCACTAGAAGCCAAACCAGATGAGAAGCAGGTTGCAGGAAAGAAGCCTGTGGTAGGTAAGAAAAGAAAGAAGGCTGCTGTTGGTGTTAAGAAGCAGAAGAAGCCACTGGTGGGGAAAAAGGGCAGCAGCTACCAAGAAACCAGCCCCTGAAAAGAAGCCAGGAGAAAAGAAACCTACTACAGAGGAAAAGAAGCCTGCTGCATAAACTCTTTAAATTTGATTATTCCATAAAGGTCAAATGATTTTCGACAACTTCTTTTGAATAAAGATCTGATCAAAGAGGCAGTGAGAAAACAAAAAGGTATATAAATAAATTAAAAAGAAAATCCAAAAATGTATTGAAAGAAGTGAAAATAGAAACACAATATACTAAAACATATGGGATACAGCAAAAGCAGTTATTCTAAGAGGAAAGTTTATAGCAATGAACACCTACATGAAAAATATATATTTCAAATAAAAAATCTAACTATGTATCTCAAGGAAGCAGAAATGCAAAACAGACTGAACCCAAAATTAACAGAAGGAAAGAAAGTATAAAGATCAAGTCAGAAATAAACAATATAGAAACAAAAAACATACAATCAACAAAATGAAGGGCTTTTTTTTGGAAAAGATAAATCAATTTGCAAACCACTAGCTACACTGATGAAGAAAAAAGATACAAGACCAAAATAAATAAAATCAAAAGTGAAAAAGGATACATTACAGCTGATACCACAGAAACATAAAGAATTATTAGAGATTATTACAAATAACTATATGCCAGGAAACTGGAAAAGCTAGAGGAAATGGATAAATTCCTCGACATATACAACCTACCAAAATTGAACTAGGAAGAAATAGAAAACCCGAACAGACCAATAACAAACAATAAGATTGAATCACTAATAAAAAGCTTCCAAACAAATAAAAGCCCAAGACCTGATAACTTCACTGATGAAGTCCATCAAAATTTTAAAGGACACAAATTTCAAAAACTTGAAAAACTGGGAATTCTTCTAAATTAATTGTACCAGGCCAGCATGATTCTGATACTAAAACCAAATAAAAACACAGAAAAAAATCACAGGTCAATATCCCTGATGAACATAGATGAAACATCGTCAACAAAATACTAGCAAGCTGAATCCAGTGGCATACTGTGGGACTCAACAAATGACCTTTAACTAAATGGAAAGCCTAGCAGTTTCCATAGTGTCTGGTATACTTAGACATGAAATAATAATACTTTCCTTTCTTTGTTAAGACCTCAACTTGAATACAAAGTAATAGATAAATCAAAGTGATCTATCATTTACATGTTAGCATAAAGAATAATGTGACCATAGGGTGTACTAGAAGGAATTATTATTAAAGAAAGAAGGATACAAGAAGGGGACATTAAAAACAAACTAAGCATATGTGTCCTTGCTCTATTAGAGTGTTATAGCAGCCAGCACACATCAGAGCCTGTCTTGAGTGTCTGTCTGCATCCTAGCCATTTAGTTTGCTAAATATCATATGGTAGACATTTTTTATATATCAAAGGCTCCTAAGGGTCCTGACATTTATATTACACAAAGTAATGGATTGTCCCTATGACTTCTATATGTTTCTGGGCTCCAGCTGGCTGGTGCAGGAACAGCTGGCCTGCACAGTGCAGGAGCTGCCCTCATTTGTGTGCTTTTCTATGTCTGTACAAACCCAATGACTGAAAGCCTCAACCAGTGGCTTTTCAGAAAGGGGAAAGATCAACATAATTAAATACAAACACACACACACACACAAATATACATATATAATTCTCATAAGGTGTGCATAAATGTATATATGTGATTAAGTATATCTTAATGTCTAATGCATAAGTGAAAGACTATCTGTAGAGATTATTAAAAGGCTCTGGGTTCTAAAAATTAATAAGATCTAGAGATTTCTATTTCTAACAACCTGTAGACTGAGCTGAGTAACCACTAACTCCCTTCAAAAAATAAAAATAAAAAGGGAATTCAAATGCACATGAGAAATTTCTAGTTCAGAAATGAAGAGGGAACTTAAAGCCAGAGCAGCCCATTCATGATCCAATATCGAGAAGACCAGAGGAGATACAGGGCTGAACAGATCCTACAGACCATCGGTTGGAGTTTTACAACCAAACTAGATGCAAGTACCACATGACATGAAGATGTCAGAGTATGACCACTGCCTACATCCAGAGTATTAAGAAAGATACCCTCTGAGTAAAACAGCAACTAGAATAATTCTGCCCTGTGCCCTAAAGAAGCACCAGAGGAGGCCTATATTTTCTTAGGTCTCTGAGTGATAGGCTTCCATGAAAGATAGAAACACCAGGCATATGGCACACATGGGTTTGGAGTTTAAATTTATACCATGTGCATGTTGTATAAATTCCTAAAACAAAAAATTAAAAGACCACAAACATGCTAGAGTACATAGCAAAAGCAGATGTAAAACTGCTCTTCTGTACTTCAGGTTGCAGTATAGACTCCCACAGGTAAGGAAAAATAATTACTGAAGATGAGATCATAACAAATAAATTACAAACCACATACGTGAAAATGATACAAAATGAGACAGCATCAGCAGTCACACACACACACACACACACACACACACAAAACAGGATGAATAGCTCTCCAAATATTGGGTTAACAGACCAATCTCTAATGCAAGAAAATTGAATAAAAAGAGCATTCTCAAAGAATATATAAAGTTTTTAATTATTAAAGATATAGAAGAAACCTAAGTCATAAGGAAATGACTGTGAAAAAAAGAATCTCTACATATGAAAAAGATAGTCATAAAAATTAGACTAAATGTAGCTGAAAAAAGATATAGAGGACTAGAAGATACATCAGCAGAGATTACACAGAATGAAACATATAGAGATAAAATAATGAAAAATACTTTTTGTAAGATGTTAGCATTTAAACACACAGACCAGTGTCACTATAAAGCAACCACACAAACAAGCCAACATATTAACCAGCTAACAACACAATGACAGGATCAAATCCACACATATCAGTACCAACCTTGAACATAAATAGGCTAAATGCCCCCACTTAAAAGGCACAGAGTGGTAAGCTGGATAAAAAAGCAAGACCCAATGGTATGCTGTCTTCAAGAGACCTATCTCACATGCAATAACACATATAGGCTCAGAATAAAGGGATGGAGGAAAAGCTACCAAGCAAATGGAAAACAGAAAAAAGCAGGGTTTGCAATCCTAATTTCAGACAAAACAGACTTCAAACCAACAAATATAAAAAAAGACAAAGAAGGGCAATACATAATGGTAAAAGATTCAATTCAGCAAGAAGACCAACTATCTTAAATATATATGATCCCAACATAGGAACACCCAGATTCATAAAGCAACTTCTTAGAGACAAAGAGACATTGACTTCCATGCAATAATAGTGGGAGACTTCAACATTTCACTGGCAGTATTAGACAGATCACTGAGGCAGAAAATTACAAAGATATTCAGGACCTGAACTGAACAGTAGACCAAATGGATCTGATAGACCTCTACAGAAATCTCCATCTGAAAACAATAGAATATACATTATTCTCATCACCACATGGCACATACTCTAAAATTGATCACATAATTGGACATAAAACAATCCTCAACAAATGCAAAAGAACTGGAATCATACCAAACACACTCTCAGACCACAGCACAATAAAAACAGAAGTGAAGGCTAAGAAAAATTGCTGAAAACCATATAATTGCTTGGAAATATAAACAGCATGCTCATGCAGGACTTTTGGGTAAATAATGAAATTAAGGTAGAAGTCAAGAAGTTCTTTGAAACTAATGAGAACAAAGATAAAACATAACAGAATATCTGGAACACAGACAAGGCAGTGTTGAAAGGGAAATTCATAGCACTAAATGCCCATATCAAAAAGTTAGAAAGATCTCAAACTAATAACCTAACATCACAACTGAAAGAATTGGCAAAGCAAGAACAAATCAACTCCAGAGCTAGCAAAAGACAGGATATAAGCAAAATCAGGGCTGAGCTGAATGAAGGAGATTGAGACATGAAAAACTATTCAAAAGATCAATGAATCTAGTTGTTTTTTTTTAAAAAAAAAAAAATAATAAGCTGCTAGCTAGCCTACTAAAGAAGAGAGAAGATCCAAATAATCACAATTAGAAATGACAAAGGGAGTGTTACCATTGACCCCACAGAAATAAAAATAAACAACAGAAATAAATACAAATACTTCTATGCACACAAAATAGAAAACCTAGCAGGGATGGCTGAATTCCTGGACATATCCACCCTCCCAAAACTGAACCAGGAAGAAACTAATACCCTGAATAGACCCCTATAATAAGCTCTGAAACTGAAACAGTAATAAATAGCCTATGAACCAAAAAAGCTCAGGAACTGATGGATTCACAGCCAAATTCTACCAGATTTACAAAAAAGAGCTGGTGCCACTCCTATCGAAACTATTCCCAAAAATTGAGGAGAAGAGATTCCACCCCAACTCACTCTGCATCATACTGATACCAAAACCTAGCAGAGACACAACAAAAAAAGAAAACTTCAAGCCAATATCCTTGATGAACATTGATGTAAAAGTCCTCAACAAATACTTGCAAACTGAATCCAGCAGCACATCAAAAAGCTAATCCACCACAATTGAGTAGGCTTCATCCTCAGGACACAGGTTAGTTCAACATACGCAAATCAGAAAATGTGATTCATCACATAAATAGAACTAAAGATAAATACCACATGATTATCTCAATAGACACAGAAAAAGTTTTCAATAAAAATTCAACACCACTTCATGTTAAAATCTCTGAATAAACTAGGAATTGAAGGAACACGCCTCAAAATAATAAGAGCCATCTATGAGAAACCCACCACCACCATTATACTGAATGGGCAAAAGCTGGAAGCATTCTCCTTGAAAACCAGCATAATACAAGGATACCCTCTCTCCACTCCTATTCAACATAGTATTGGAAGTCTTTGACAGAGCAATCAGGCAAGAGAAAGAAATAAAGGGAATTCAAATAGGAAGAGAGGAAGTCAAACCATCTTTGCTTGCAGGCAACAGGATTCTATATCTAGAAAATCATAGTAGCACTCCCAAAACTTCTTCACCTGATAAACAACTTCAGCAAAGTTTTAGGATACAAAATCAATGTACAAAAATCACTAGCTTTCCTATACACCAAAAACAGCCAGTCAAGAGCCAAATCAGAAAGACAATCACATTCACAACTGCCACAAAAAGAATAAAATACCTAGGAATACAGATAACCAGGGAAGTGAAAGATCTTTACAACAAAAATTACAAAATGCTGCTCAAATAAATCAGAGAAGACACAAACAAATGGAAAAACATCCCATGATCATGAATAGGAAGAATTGATATCATTAAAATGGCCATACTGCCCAAAGCAATTTACAGATTTAATGCTATTCCTATGAAACTACCAAGAACATTCTTCACAGAACTAAAGAAAACTATTTTAAAATTCATATGGAACCAAATAGCGCCCAAATAGCCAAGACAATCCTAAGCAAAAAGAACAAAGCTGAAGGAATCATGTTACCAAACTTTAAAGTATACTACAGGGCTACAGTAACCAAAACAGCATGGTACTGGTACAAAAGCAGACACGTAGACCAATAGAACAGAATGGGGAGCCCAGAAACAAGGTTGCCCACCTATGATCATCTTATCCACAACAAAACTGACAAAAACAAGCAATAGGAAAAAAAACTCCCTATTTAATAAATGGTGCTGGGATAACTGGCTAGCCATATACAGAAAAATGAAGCCGGATACCTTCCATGCATATACAAAAATCAACTCAAGATGGATTAAAGTCTTAAATGTAAAACACAAAACTATAGAAACCCTGGAAGACAACCTAGGCAATACCATCTACACATAAGGGCAGGCAAAGATTTTGTGACAAAGACACCAAAAGCAATTGCAACAAAAGCAAAAATTGACAACTAATTAAACTTAAGAGTTTCTGCAAAGCAAAAGAAACTATCAACAGAGTAAACACACAACCTACAGAATGTGAGAAAATATTTTCAAAGTATGCAAATGATGTTGCGGAAAGTCAGGGACCCCGAAGGGGGGGACCAGCTGAAGCCATGGCAGAAGAACATAAATTGTGAAGATTTCATGAACATTTATTAGTTCCCCAAATTAATACTTTTATAATTTCTTATGCCTATCTTTACTGCAATCTCTGAACATAAATTGTGAAGACTTCATGGACATTTATCACTTCCCCAATCAATACTCTTGTGATTTCCTATGCCTGTCCTTACTTTAATCTCTTAATCCTGTCATCTTAAGCTGAGGATGTATGTCGCCTCAGGACCCTGTTATGACTGCATTAACTGCACAAAATTGTTTGTAGAGCATGTGTGTTTGAAAAATATGAAATATGGGCACCTTAAGAACAGGATAACAGCAATTTTCAGGGAACAAGGGAGATAACCTTAAAGTCTGGCTGCCTGAGGGCCGGCCAGGACAGAGTCATATTTCTCTTATTACCAAAAACGGGTAAGAGAAGTATCGCTGAATTCTTTCCCTAGTAAGGAATATTAATAATTAACAGCCCTGGGAAAAGAATGCATTCCCAGGGGAGGCCTCTGAAATGACCGCCCTGGGAGTGTCTGCCTTTATGCAGATGTAGATAGGGATGAAACACACCCTAGTCTCCTGCAGCGCCCCCAGGCTTCCTAGGATCAGGAAATTCCAGGCTGGCAAATTCTAGTCAGACTGGTTCTCTGCTCTTGAACCCTGACAATGCGTGCACAGCAAGACATGGAAGTTCGTTCATTAGTGATTTAACTTTTGCCCTGACCTTCTGCCTTGTGATCTTTTGTCACCCTTGAAGCATGTGATCTCTGTGACCCACACCCTATTCGTGCACTCCATCCCCCTTGAAAATTGCCAATAAAAACTTGCTGGTTTTACGGCTGGGTGCTCCTGTATTGGGTGCATATATATTTAGGATAGTTAGCTCTTCCTGTTGAATTGATCCCTTTACCATTATGTAATGGCCTTCTTTGTCTCTTTTGATCTTTGATGGCTTAAAGTCTTTTTTATCAGAGACTAGTATTGCAACCCCTGCTTTTTTTTGTTCTCCATTTGCTTGGTAGATCTTCCTCCATCCCTTTATTTTGAGCCTATGTATGTCTCTGCATGTGAGATGGGTCTCCTGAATACAGCAGACTGATGGGTCTTGACTCTTTATCCAGTTTGCCAGTCTGTGTCTTTTAATTGGAGCATTTAGTCCATTTACATTTAAGGTTAATATTGTTATGTGTGAACTTGATCCTGCCATTATGACACTAACTGGTTATTTTGCTCATCAGTTGATGCAGTTTCTTCCTAGCCTCGATGGTCTTTACATTTTGGCGTGTTTTTGCAGTGGCTGGTACCGGTTGTTCCTTTCCATGTTTAGTGCTTCCTTCAGGCAAGGAAGGCAGGCCTGGTGGTGACAAAATCTCTAAGCATTTGCTTATCTGTAAAGTATTTTATTTCTCCTTCACTTATGAAACTTAGTTTAGTCAGATATGAAATTCTGGGTTTAAAATTCTTTTCTTTAAGAATGTTGAATATTGGCCCCCACTCTCTTCTGGCTTGTAGAGTTTCTGCCGAGAGATCTGCTGTTAGTCTGATGGGCTTCCCTTTGTGGGTAATCCGACCTTTCTCTCTGGCTGCCCTTAAGATTTTTTCCTTCTTTTCAACTTTGGTGAATCTGGCAATTATGTGTCTTGGAGTTGCTCTTCTCAAGGAGTATCTTTGTGGCATTCTCTGTATTTCCTGAATTTGAATGTTGGCCTGCCTTACTAGGTTGGAGAAGTTCTCCTGGATGATATCCTGAAGAGTGTTTTCCAACTTGGTTCCATTTTCCCCCTCACTTTTAGGCACCCCAATCAGATGTAGATTTGGTCTTTTTACATAATCCCATACTTCTTGCAGGCTTTGTTCATTTCTTTTTCTTCTTTTTTCTTTAGATTTCTCTTCTCGCTTCATTTCATTCATTTGATCCTGAATCGCTGATACTCTTTCTTCCAGTTGATCAAGTCGGTTACTGAAGCTTGTGCATTTGTCACGTATTTCTCATGTCATGGTTTTCATCTCTGTCAGTTCGTTTATGGCCTTCTCTGCATTAATTATTCTGGTTGTCAATTCTTCCACTCTTTTTTCAAGATTTTTAGTTTCTTTGCGCTGGGTACGTAATTCTTCCTTTAGCTCTGAGAAGTTTGATGGACTGAAGCCTTCTTCTCTCATCTCATCAAAGTCATTCTCTGTCCAGCTTTGCTGGCAATGAGCTGCATTCCTTTGTAGGGGAAGATGCGCTCTTATTTTTTGAATTTCCAGCTTTTCTGCCCTGCTTTTTCCCCATCTTTGTGGTTTTATCTGCCTCTGGTCTTTGATGATGGTGACGTACTGATGGAGTTTTGGTGTGGGTGTCCTTCCTGTTTGTTAGTTTTCCTTCTAACAGTCAGGACCCTCAGCTGTAGGTCTGTTGGAGATTGCTTGAAGTCCACTCCAGACCCTGTTTGCCTGGGTGTCGGCAGCAGAGGCTGCAGAAGATAGAATACTGCTGAACAGTGAGTGTACCTGTCTGATTCTTGCTTTGGAAGCTTCCTCTCAGGGGTGTACTCCACCGTGTGAGGTGTGGGGTGTCGGTCTGCCCCTAGTGGAGGATGTCTCACAGTTAGGCTACTCAGGGGTCAGGGACCCACTTGAGCAGGCAGTCTGTCCATTCTCAGATCTCAACCTCCGTGTTGGGAGATCCACTGCTCTCTTCAAAGCTGTCAGACAGAGTCGTTTGCATCTGCAGAGGTTTCTGCTGCTTTTTGTTGTTGTTGTTGTTTAGCTGTGCCCTGTCCCCAGAGGTGAAGTCTACAGAGACTGGCAGGCCTCCTTGAGCTGCTGTGAGCTCCACCCAGTTGGATCTTCCCAGGGCTTTGTTTACCTACTTAAGCCTCAGCAATGACGGGCGCCCCTCCCCCAGCCTCGCTGCTGCCTTGTCCTTAGATTGCAGACTGCTGTGTGAGCAATGAGGAAGGCTCCGTGGGCATGGGACCCTCCCGGCCAGGTATGGGATATAATCTACTGGTGTGCCCGTTTGCTTCAAGTGCAGTATTGGAGTGGGAGTTACCCGATTTTCCAGGTGTTGTGTGTCTCAGTTCCCCTGGCTAGGAAAAGGGATTCCCTTCCCCCTTGCACTTCCCAGGTGAGGTGATGCCTCGCCCTGCTTCAGCTCTCACTGGTCGTGCTGCAGCAGCTGACCAGTACCGATTGTCCGGCATTCCCTAGTGAGATGAACCCAGTACCTCAGTTGAAAATGCAGAAATCACCTGTCTTCTGTGTCGCTCGCGCTGGGAGTTGGAGACTGGAGCTGTTCCTATTCAGCCATCTTGCTCCGCCCCCCCATCTCGTAAAGGACCTCTTCAAGGAGAACTACAAACCACTGCTCAGTGAAATAAAAGAGGACATAAACAAATGGAAGAACATACTATGCTCATGGATAGGAAGAATCAATATCGTGAAAATGGCCATACTGCCCAAGGTAATTTATAAATTCAATGCCATCCCCATCAAGCTACCAATGAGTTTCTTCACAGAATTGGAAAAAACTGCTTTAAAGTTCATATGGAACCAAAAAAGAGCCCGCATTTCCAAGACAATCCTAAGTCAAAAGAACAAAGCTGGAGGCATCATGCTACCTGACTTCAAACTATACTACAAGGCTACAGTAACCAAAACAGCATGGTACTGGTACCAAAACAGAGATATAGACCAATGGAACAGAACAGAGTCCTCAGAAATAATACCACACATCTACAGCCATCTGATCTTTGACAAACCTGAGAGAAACAAGAAATGGGGAAAGGATTCCCTATTTAATAAATGGTGCTGGGAAAATTGGCTAGCCATAAGTAGAAAGCTGAAACTGGATCCTTTCCTTACTCCTTATACGAAAATTAATTCAAGATGGATTAGAGACTTAAATGTTAGACCTAATACCATAAAAACCCTAGAAGAAAACCTAGGTAATACCATTCAGGACATAGGCATGGGCAAGGACTTCATGTCTAAAACACCAAAAGCAACAGCAACAAAAGCCAAAATTGACAAATGGGATCTAATTAAACTAAAGAGCTTCTGCACAGCAAAACTACCATCAGAGTGAACAGGCAACCTACAGAATGGGAGAAAATTTTTGCAATCTACTCATCTGACAAAGGGCTAATATCCAGAACTTACAAAGAACTCAAACAAATTTACAAGAAAAAAACAAACAGCCCCATCAAAAAGTGGGCAAAGGATATGAACAGACATTTCCCAAAAGAAGACATTCATACAGCCAACAGACACATGAAAAAATGCTCATCATCACTGGCCATCAGAGAAATGCAAATCAAAACCACAATGAGATACCATCTCACACCAGTTAGAATGGCAATCATTAAAAAGTCAGGAAACAACAAGTGCTGGAGAGGACATGGAGAACTAGGAACACTTTTACACTGTTGGTGGGACTGTAAACTAGTTCAACCATTATGGAAAACAGTATGGCGATTCCTCAAGGATCTAGAACTAGAAGTACCATATGACCCAGCCATCCCATTACTGGGTATATACCCAAAGGATTATAAATCATGCTGCTATAAAGACACATGCACACATATGTGTATTGTGGCACTATTCACAATAGCAAAGACTTGGAATCAACCCAAATGTCCATCAGTGACAGACTGGATTAAGAAAATGTGGCACATATGCACCATGGAATACTATGCAGCCATAAAAAAGGATGAGTTTGTGTCCTTTGTAGGGACATGGATGCAGCTGGAAACCATCATTCTCAGCAAACTATCACAAGAACAGAAAACCAAACATCGCATGTTCTCACTCATAGGTGGGAACTGAACAATGAGATCACTTGGACTTGGGAAGGGGAACATCACACACCGGGGCCTATCATGGGGAGGGGGCAGGGAGGAGGGATTGCATTGGGAGTTATACCTGATGTAAATGACGAGTTGATGGGTGCTGACGAGTTGATGGGTGCAGCACAGCAACATGGCACAAGTATACATATGTAATAAACCTGCACGTTATGCACATGTACCCTAGAACTTAAAGTATAAAAAAAAAAAAAAAAAAAAAAAAAAAGCTTAAGGGCAGGAATGAAAGGAAGTAAAGTACACGTGGAAAAGGGCCAAGTGGGTGACTTGAAAGACAAGTGTGCAGTTTGACCTTTCGACTTGGGGTTTTATATGATGGCATGCTTCTGGGATCTTGTGTTACTTCTCCCCTTTCTTCTACCCTTGGGATGCGCTGTCCGAATGCACAGTGGCCTGCCAGCACTTGGAAGGTGAGCACGTACAGTGTGTTTATTGGAGGTGTGTGCATGCTTACCTGAAGCATTCTTCCCTTACCAGTCTGAATGTTCCTAGAAGGTCATATACCAGTCTAACATCACCATTTTGCCTCTTAATGCACATGTGTAAGCCCATTGGCCCAGCTCCTGAGATCTTATCAGGAAGCTACTGATCACCAGTTTCAGGTTTTTCTATCTATTGGGAAACTGCCTCTCCCTGGCACTGACTACATCCAATTATTATTTTAGAGAGACAGCTTAACAAAGACCTGATCATCACCCGATGGTCACCTGACATTCCTGATGAGGGTGTTGGGTGGCCCTCTCCTACCTGGCTCATGTCTGACTAGCTATCTACTGTAACCCTCCTTCCAAGTGCCTATCTCTGGTCTTAGCTGGAGGCCTACTTCCCAGGCTGGGCAACGGCCACCTTGCAGGCTGCAATCTTTTCTAAGGAATAAAGTTTCCTCCTCTCTTTTTCTAAATTTATACACTATCATTTTCTTCTAAGTTAATGGTTCCGTGATGCCTCTGTTCTCAAGTGACTTTCTATGTGGAAAGTTTTCAAAGGCTTTGGAAAATGTTGGTAAATTACATTTCATGACATCACAATGCGAAGAAAGAACAAAAACTTCTGGACACATAGAGCTATTAATCACTGACTAGGAAGGACAATGACAAAGGTGACTGGACCATTAGAAAGGGGGTCTTTTGAGCTCCAATTCTAGGTGCTACTCACTTTAATAACTCTACAACTTCAACTTCAGAGTTTTACACTTCAGATGGGAACAGTTTGACAAGTTCAAGCTGATTGCAATACCCTACAGGATGAATATTTATAATGAAATATTGTTTAATTCCTTCTCAATTTCCCTCACTGCAAAAATTATGATCAGTAAAAGCATTTTTGTTAATGATCTCAGATTTCTACTAGATGAAAATCGAGGCTCGTTTTTATATAACAGACATTCCATCTTAGAACTTCCTTCTTTTTTATAATCATCTAAATCCAAGTTTCTGCCTTTGGGAATTTGGTAATGGATGTTCTGTGTCTATTTGGCATTTTCTTTTTAAATTTAGGAGATTACTTTGTTTCCTTTCTAGCCTTGATTTGTTTTGTTGTGTAGTGATTTGCTATTAATATTTAAGCCTATTCTTAAGAGGCTATCCCTAATGAGTAGCATTTTTCACAAAACAAATTACCTCTTGGCTAATTATTGCATGTAGAAAAGGTATAAATTATATAAATTATCTGGAATGATATTTTAAAACCAAACCTTTAGCCATCTAGTAAACGGCAACACTTCTCTCCTTATTTTAAATATCAGTGGTTCTTAACTCCCATAATACTCTTAAAATTATTGAAAACCCCCTCCAAAAACTCTTCTTTTTGTGAGTTATGTCTATTGTTATTTATCACATTAGGAATTAAAACTAAAACATCTTAAAATATTTATTTACTGTTCATTTAAAAATAACAGTAATAAACCCAATGTCTATTAACATAACCTGTTTATGAAAAAGTTTATATTTTCATAACAAAGACATTTTAATGAAAAAAGTGGCATTGTTTTGTATTTTGCAAATCTCTTTAATGCCTGGCTTGATAGAAGACAGCTGGATTCTAATATCTGCTTCTACATTTAATCTGCTTAAATATGTTATTTTGATTGACATTTATGAAGGAAATACAACCTCACTCAGATGTAGCTGGAAAAGGGAGTCATGTTTTAGTAGCCTTTATAGATAATCATGGATATTTATCTTTGACAATAAAACAAAATTAAACAAGTGGTAGTTTCTTAAAGGTTAGCTACAGCATGGAACCTGGAATTGTATTTATAGTCTACTACATCAAAATTGATTGATCTATCTTGCACTTTGAACATTCAAAATTCTGCAACATCATGCATTGGTCATTTAGAAAGCATTAGTTTCCTGAGTTATGAAGGTTTTCCAAATGTTGACACTATAATATTATACAATATCAGAGGATCACATTGCTCAGCAGTAAAGCCTTTATGTATTGGGGACCTATCAAGCTTGGACTAGCAGATACAAGTTTTTTTACATTCTAATTTTCACTTGAGTGCTTTACTTTATTATTGATGACAAATGCTGTCAGTTGCTTTCCTTGAATTGACAGGCTTACTTCATTCATTTTTCGGAAAATGTCTGCCTAATGCCCGAATCAGAATAACCAGAGTTTGTGTAAGAGTCATTTTTTTTTCAAGTAAAAAATGGTGTTCCACGGGAAAAGCCACTAGTTCAGTTTATAACTTAAACAATTGCATAAGTGCTTTTTCCTGGAGATAGACGTCGTATTTCAGAATGTAGCAGGGTGCTGTATGCACACTTCTCTTTCTATTACACAGAATGTTAAAAGACTCAAGGGTCAAGATTTAATAAAAACTAATACTTCATCAAGGACACGGTTAGGTGAAACTGACTTTTTTAACGCAAATGCATGGATGAGGAATTAAATGACTACTCACATGGTGTGGTGCCACTGCTTTGATTTGTCTTGAGGCACCCACCATTGCTTTTGTATCATCAGTGCAAATGTCAACACAGTGAAAAAAGCAAATAAAGATGATATGATGATGAAAATAGTTTTCCCCTCACAGACTTTCTGAAAGCGTCTCCGAGACCTGCAGAGATCTGCAGATCAGACTTTAAGAACTGCTGCTCTACATAGTGGTCAGTTTCGTCCTAACTTCTAAGGCTTCGATTTAAAACCTGCTAAAACTTCAGCAGCATGGCCTCATGAAGATAAGGAAAGGAAGCCAGAACTGAGAGGTTAAAAACGACAAGAAAATCAGCCCCATTAGACAAACACCCCTTCAACAAAGTGAAATCTAGTCAGGTGAAAGTTCAAGTCAGCCTAGCGGTAAGGATGGCAGCACTGTTATTTGAGGTAGGAATATCTTTATTTATGTGATCTAAAAAAGACCACTGCCACTGGCTGGGGGACAGAGGATAAGAAGTTATCCCCCAGAGATGCCATTTGGCAAGAGCTAACTAGGGTAATAAGTCCCCACTTGGATAGGTTGAAGTCAAACATAGAGTTCATTCCTAGTAGTATAATTGCACATAAATAATGTGCTAATCAGCAAACTGAGGCAGATGCCTAAAAATCATAGAGGGAACCAACTGGGGCAGGATGTTGGTCTCAAGGAAGAGAGAGAGGTTAAACAAATGCAAATCAAATAGTATACAGGTTCCAAAGGCATACAACCAAGTATATCATGTCTTTGATCTACAGTAATAAGATTAATACCAGACTATAACAGCTGGCCTCTCAGGCTAATCATAAACCTTATTCCTTCATAAGCTGTAGTCTTGAAACTAGGGGTGACAGAGTTTGCAGATGTAAAGTTTTAACAGCTCAGTCAGCAAGGTTGTCAAGGCGGCAAAAATAGACTTGCTTACCTAAACCAATGCAAATTATTTTATTTTGGTAATCTTAGTAATCTGATAAATAATTATCATTATTAGAATGAAGATATATAAAGCAGTGGTTTTCAAGTCGTAATCTTCATGGTCCTAGGAGTTAGAGAGGTTATCACTGTAGAAAAGCCAGGCAAGCAGGCCTCCCTCACTTCCAATTTGACCAGCGAAGCTCCACTGCTATCTGTTATTATATATTAAACTTCTGAGTAAGAATTCACTTGCAGTAATAGTCACATATATGAATATTAACATTTTTCTCATATATACTATTTGTTATGTTATATATATTTCCATATAATATATAATTATGTATTATTTATAATATATAGTACATATATAATATTAAATGTACATTTATATTATATATAATGATTGATATATTACTAATTTGTATATTTACATATATATTAAAAACACAAGTTTAGAGCATCAAATTAGACATTATTTCTTTTGGAACAGTGCAAAAACATATACTAAAGTATATGAGCAAGGGTCATATGAAAAGTCATGTACCAGGGTCAATGCTTACTGTCTTTAAAAGTCATTATGAACTTTTGCTTCCAGGTGGGATACACAAATATCCACAGTTCATCACTCCCACATCAACAACTAGGAAAAAAATAGACAAGTCACAAAAATCTTAAAGACATTGAAGAGCTTGAAAACAAAGGGTTCTAAACGAATTACAATTCCAGAGTTGAAAGAGCCCTTTTTAGGTGAACAGAAATCATCAGCCTTTTCTCCCCTGGAGATATTTGCTGGCATGACAGACTAGACTATAGAGAGATCTCAGATACACAGCTAGTTTTGCCCATGATTCATATATTGAGTACTGAAGTGGCACAGGAGGTTGAGGCGAGGGGAGGGCGTCGGACCTGAAGGGCAGAATGAGATCTCGTGTAGACTCATGTTGCCTGTAATCCCAGCACTTTGGGAGGCTGAGGCAGGAGGATGGCTTGAACCTAGGAGTTTGAGACCAGCCTGCACAACACAGTAAGACACCATCTCTACAAAAAATGAGCCAGGTGCGGTGGTGCACATGTGTGGTCCCAGCTTCTTGAGAGGCTGATGCAGGAGGACTACTTGAGCCCAGGAAGTCAAACTGTGATTGTGCCACTGCACTCCAACCTGTGTGATAGAGCAAGACTATTTCTAAAAAATAATAATAAAAATAAATAAATAATTTTTAGAAAGAAAATGAATTGCAAAGCGGCAGAACATGTTACATGACAGAAAAGACAGAAAAATAATATATATATATATTATTATAATGCCACTAATAGTACCAGAGGTACTATTCCCTGTGCTGAGCATTTCACACAAATATTTCATCTAGCCCTCACGGTCATCTGATAGATAAGTATTCCTATCTCTATTATATTATTGATAAGAAAATCAAGACTTTTAGTAAAGAGCAGAGTCAGCTCTAGAATCTGAGTTGCCTGACAATAAAACTCAAGTTTTTAACCATTCTGCTGTTAGGCCTCTCTTTGGATTACAAAGCAAAACCAAGACTATAGACAACCCCAGCTACAAAGTGATGATTTTACTTTGGGAAATTTCCATTACTATGAGAAAGGGTCAGTGATATGCTCAGCTTACTAGTTGTAGAATATAATGAAAGACTCAAGACTATTATATACATATTGTCTTAGCTTATTTGCACTGCTGTAACAAAATAGCACATACTGGGTAATTTACGAAGAACAGAAATTTATTTCTCTCACAGTTCTGGGGAATGGAAAGTCCAAGATCAAGTCATTGGCACGTTCAGGTGTCTGGCAAGGGCTACTCTCCACTTCCAAGATGGAGCCTTGATTCTGCATCCTTCAGAGGATAAGAATGCTGTGTCTTCACATGGTGGATGGCAGAAGACAAAGCTATCCAAAAGCTGCATGAAGCCTCTTTTATAAGGGCCTTAATCCCATTCATGACAGAGGAACCCTCATGGTCTAATCACCTCTTAAAGGCCCCACCTCTTAATACTCTTATCACATTGGCAACACTTGAATTTTGGAAGGGATACATTCAAGCCATAATGCATACATATAGATGTGTGTGTGTGTGTTTCTGTGCCTGTATATAGCACACATATATTACATACATATATATGTATGTAAATATAAACTAGTAAACAGAAATATAAATATAATACAAGTGATTACATATACTTATACATGTATGTGTAAAAGTTTGTATATATCTATATATCTATTGATCCCTCTATGTCTCAACCTATCTATCTATCCATTATATCAGGGCCTGATATTTGAAAGAATCTTTATTTTGAAACAACTACATAGATATAAATAATATTGTTTTCACTTAAATAATGCTTAATTTTTTTAATTAGAAGAGGTTTTGGAATTCAGTCATAGAAAACAATAAATTAGTTCAATTTAAAATCAGAAAGTTTCTAAACTCAGAAATTTTGTGTCTGGATACATACTATTACTGTATTACTGTTCTTTAAGTTTAGGAATGTATGATAGACTATGTATATAGCTTAATCTGTTTCTTACTTTCAAAAATTTACTCAGATGTTATACAGTCTAGAGAATACAGTTTGCACAACTGTTTGCCTCCTTTCTCTGGAAGTGAAAATTGCTAGTATAGAATATTTCCTCATTATTACTGGTAGAAGGTACAAATACCTGTAGTGGTGAGTTGATTATAAAATTGAATGGTATATAAAGTGAATATAGAAATATTCAGGAACAGTTCAAGTATTCCTGATTCCAGGATTCTAAAGAAATATGTCAAAATATTTCATCATTATAAACAACGGTGCATTCTCTAAACTGATGAGATGAGAGAGGAGTTTGTGACACAAACATAAATAGCACAGAATCCAAAATCTGTTTGTACATCCTTGTCTTAGAATTTTCTCTAACAGATCTAACTTGTCAAAAATGTTTAGCTTTAGCAAATAAGACAAATGTCGTAGATAACATGTGAGCATCTATATCCCCAAAAACAAAGGCAATTATGGCTAGAAGAGGGAAGACAACCTGGGACTAAATTTTGTCAAGGTGAATTGTCTGAGAAAGGCCTAAGAGTTGGCCAGGTATCTTCTAATAACATATAATCAAACCACATTCTTAAAATAAAACACTTTACAGAAGAAAGAAAAAAATGTACTGGCTGTGTCTAAGTTATTCTGTGCATATATTTAATGACACTTTATTTTTTACAGGTTTATCAGTATTACATATTTCAATAAACATGTTTCAAGGGTCTTGAAAAACTTCACCAAAGCCTGGAGTAAGGAATAATTCAGAATCAGAATAGATAAACTGAACTTTTGGTGTTGAGGTAGGAGGCGGGACTCAACTCTGGAGGTGAGGCTCAGATACTGGACAAATTGAGGACTAGCTAAAAAAGGTTCAGGGCTGAAGTAGCTTTGGAAAGGACAACTCCCACCAGTGTGCCAAGTCAGTTCATCATTGCCATGACAACACTCAGAACTTACTGCCCCTTTCCATGGCAACAACCTGACAATCCGGAAATTACCACCCTCATTCTAGAAATTTCTACATAAACTACCACTTTATTTGCATATAATTGAAAGTAGGTATAAATATTAGCGCAGCATTGCCTCTGAGTTGCTACTCTGGGTACACTGCCTATGGCGTGGACTTGCTCCTCAAGGAGCAGTACCTCTGCTGCTTCTGTACAGTTGCTGCTTTGATAAAAGTTGCTGTTTAATAGCACTGGCTCCCTCTTAAATTCTTTTCTGGGAAAAGCAAAGAATCCTCCTGGGCTAAGCCCCAATTTGAGGGCTTGCCTGTCGTGCATCAGTGTCATCTTCTAAATCTCAAATTATTTTTAAATGGTGCATCTGTGAGTTACTCTTAAAGAGCCAAGCAGCCCTTGTGTTAGTTCAAATCCCTAAGTGTGTTAAGTCTTGCATGTGCCTAACACTGTATTAAATTCATTGGGGGATACGACTGAAGTCTATGACAAATTCTCTGGTCCCAAGGAATTTACCTTCTCATTATGAAATTGAAATATTCATACCTGGCCATACTGCCCAAGGCAATTTACAGAGTCAACGCTATTTCCATCAAGCTTCCAATGTCACTTTTTGCAGAACTAGAGAAGAACTATTTTAAAATTCATAAGAAACCCAAAAAGGGCTCAAGTAGCCAAAGCAATCCTAAGCAAAAAGAACAAAGTCAGAGGCATCACATTACCTGACTTCAAACTATACTAGAAGGCTACAGTAACCAAAACAGCATGGTACTGGTACAAAAACAGACACACAGACCAATGAATGGAACAGAATAGAGAACCCAGAAATAAAGCCACACACCTACAGCCATCTAATCTTTGACAAAGTCAACAAAAACAAACAATAGGGAAAGGAGTCCCTATTCAATAAATGCTGCTGGGATAGCTGGCTAGCCATATGCAGTAGAATGAAACTGGATACCTACCTTTCACCATATTTTTTTAAAAAAAAACAAAACAAAACAAAAAAAAACCCAAGGTGGATTAAAGATTTAAATGTAAGACCTCAAACTATAAGAATTCTAGAATAAAACCTAGGAAACATCACTCTGGACATTGGTCTTACAAATCATTTTATGACTAAGTCTTCAAAAGCAATTGCAACAAAAAAAAATTGACAAGTAGGTCCTAATTAAACTAAAGAGCTGCTGCACAGCAAAAGAAACCATCAACAGAGTAAAGAGATAATCTACAGGATGGGAGAAAATATTCACAAACTATACATGTGACAAAGATCAAATATTCAGAATCTGTAAGGAACTTAATTCAACAAGCAAAAATAACCTCTTTGGAAAATGAGCAAAAGACATGAACAGATGCTACTTATTTAATTTAGTTTTATTTTAAGTTCTGAGATACGTGTCCAGGACGTGTAGGTTTGTTACATAGGTAAGCATATGCCATGGTGATTTGCTGCACCTGTCAACCTGTTACCTAGGTATTAAGCCCAGTATGCATTAGTTATTTATCCTGATGCTCTCCCTACCCCCACACCCCACTGACAGGCCCCAGTGGGTGTTGTTCCCTTCCCTATGTCCATGTATTCTCATTGTTCAGCTCCCATTTATAAGTGAGGACATGGACTGTTTGGTTTTCTGTTCCTGAATTAGTTTGCTGAGGACAATGGCTTCTGGCTCCATCCATATCCTTGCAAAGGACATGATTTCCTTCCTTTTTATGGCTGCGTAGTATTCCATGGTATATAGGTACCAAATTTTCTTTATCCAGTCTATCATTGATGCACATTTGGGTTCATTCCATGTCTTTGCTATTGTTTCAGTGAACATACACATGCATATATCTTTATAATAGAATGATTTGTATTCCTTTGGGTTTATACTCAGTAATGGGATTGCTGGATCAAATGGTATTTCTGGTTCTAGGTCTTTGAGGAATGGCCACACTGTCCTTCCACAATGGTTGAACTAATTTACATTCCCACCAACAGTGTAAAAGCATTCCTATTTCTCCACAGCCTCTCCAGCATCTGTTGTTTCTTGACTTTTTAATAATCACCATTCTGACTAGTGTGAGATGATATCCCATTGTGATTTTGATTTGTATTTCTCTAATGCTCAGTGATGTTGAGCTTTTTTTCATATGTTTATTGCCCACATAGGTGTCTTCTTTTGAGAAATGCCTGTTCATATCCTTTGCCCAGTTTTTAATGGGGTTGTGGTTTTCTTGTAAATTTGTTTAAGTTCCTTGTAGATTCTGGATATAAGACCTTTGTCAGATGGATAGATCGCAAAAATTTTCCCCCATTCTGTAGGTTGTGAACAGATGCTTCTTAAAAGAAGACACGTGGCTGGGTGTGGTTGCTCACGCCTGTAATCCTAGCACTTTGGGAGGCCGAGGCGGGTGGATCATGAGGTCAGGAGTTCGAGACCAGCCTGGCCAACATGATGAAACCCATCTCTACTAAAAATACAAAAATTAGCCAGGTGTGGTGGCAGGTGCCTGTAATCCCAGCTACTTGGGAGGCTGAGGCAAGAGAATTGCTTGAACCTGGGAGGCGAGGTTGCAGTGAGCTGAGACCACACCGTCGCACTCCAGCCTGGGCAACAGAACAAGACTCTGTCTCAGAAAAAAAAAAAAAAGAAGACTCACAAGCAACCAACAAACATATGAAAAAAATGCTCAATCATGAGAGAAATGCAAATCAAAACTACAATAAGATACCATCTTACACCAGTCAGAATAGCTACTATTCAAAAATCTAAAAACAACAGATACTGGCAAGGCTACAGGGAGCATGGAACACTTATACAGAGGGAATGAAAATTAGTTCAGCCACTGTGAAAAGCAGTTTGGAGATTTCTCAGAAAAACTTAAAAGAGAGCTACTATTTGACCCAGTAATCCCATTACTGAGTATATATGCAAAGAAAATCCTTCTGCCAAAAAGACACTTCATCACAATACTATTCACAATAGCAAAGACATGGAATCAACCTAGGTGCCCATCAATGGTGAATTGCATAATGAAAATGTGGTACATATACACCATGGAATACAATGCAGCCACAGAAAAGAATGAAATCATGTCCTTTGCAGCAGCATGGATGCAGCTGGAAGCTATTATCCTAGGCAAATTAACACAGGAACAGAAAACCAACCACCACATGTTCTCTCTTACAAAAGAGGAGCTAAACAATGGTTACTCAGGGACATAAAGATGACAACAACAGACGATGGGCACTACTAGAGGGAGAGCGAGGGAAGAGGACAAGGGTTGAAAAACTAACTATTGGATGTTATGCTCAGTACCTAGGTGACAAGATCAGTCATACCCCAAACCTCAGCATCATGCAATATACCCAAGTAACAAACCTCCACATGTACCCTGTGAATCTAAAATAAAAGATGAAAATATTAAAAAAGGAAAAGTACAAAAGAAGTACTTTTATCTCAAAAAAGCAGCATTGCCTTTTACCTTTTAGGGATAAAAGTACTTCTTTTATAGTTTTCTACAAAAGATCTAGAATATCACTTTTGCTGGTTGCTTGTTTGTGAAGATTAGATGCCTGTAGGTGTGTGGCTTTATTTCTGGGTTCTCTATTCTGTTCCATTGGTCTGTGTGTTTGTTTTTGTACCAGTACCATGTTATTTTGTTTACCGTAGCCTTACAGTATAGTTTGAAGTCAGGTAATGTGATGCTTCTGGCTTTGTTCTTTTTGCTTAGGATTGCTTTGGCTATTTGTGATCTTTTTTTTTTTAGAAGAGTTTCATATATCAAAGTTAAAAAAATTAAGAATTTTTATATTATGTTATACATGTTAACAGGAAAGTCATCATCATCATCATAATGTATCTACTTTTCTTGAAAAATCAAAAATACTCATAACTAAAATAGAGAACTAAATAAGACTGTAAAATGTTAAGACATGTAATAATTATGATAGAGAGCTAAATTTTAAGTGGATCTCAAAGGAAGGATAGAATTTTGGTAAGTGAAGATTGAGGAAAGGGCACTCATTTTTCTAGCAGTTCGTATTTCATCACCTTCTAAAGATGGAAATGAGAAAACTATATTTGGGGTCAGCAAGAAGATTGGCCTGTTTGTAAAACTGATTGATATGAGGAGCAAAGGGATTGGGAAATGCATTCATAATTTTGGGTGTCTACTATGGCATGACAGTATTACTAGTAGATATGGATATGGAAGTAGATATGGACAGAGTTATAGATATAGATTCTCATTTAGGCCTTGCAGCAGCCTTTTGTAGTAAAATTAGTATTTCCCCCATTTGCACCTACAAAACTATAACTTGCCTGAAGCCACACAGCTAATAAGTGGTGGTGGGGCCAGGATTCAAACTCAGGTTGTTGTTTGTTTTTAATCATCCAGCCCAAAATGTCAACCAGGTCCTTTTAACTGTAAAACTACCTGTGTTACATAAGGCCTGGATAGGCATGGAAGGTAAAATCAGGTTGAGCCTTAGAAATTATAGTGTTATCTCTTTCACAATCCCAGATCAGGGCAAACAGAACAGAACTGAGAGCTCCAGCACTCTCTGTGATGCTCTGAGAGACTTCTTCATCTCCCATGGAAGCACGTGCACTGGCTATGGTCAGCAGTGCACAAAGCAGTTCAGGTGCCCTTGACCGTGAGTACCTTAGCTAAAACAGAAGCTAGCCAGAGATTAGCATTTAGCTACAGATTGCTTTACAAGATAGCATAATAAAGAGCTGAGTTCTAACAACTATATAAACAAACTAGAATCTTGCATTAATCCACTTTACAGGAGAAAAAAAACCTAATAGCATCTGGTGGCTAAAAACATTTGGCGTAATCTCCTCATGGACTCGTTATCTCCTTTGCCTAACAGCTGCTGGTAATAATTGACTAGAATTTTTTGGCAAATACAGAATCTGAGTACTTTATGTCTAACTACACCATTATGTTACCACCTAGTGGTTAAATATAAACTAACTTTCCACACTAATGTTATGAGGGAATAAGATCATATGCCCCTGATGTCCTTCCCACCACACCGTTTTATTAAATTGAAATCATATCAGAGTCCATTCTCTCTGATGATCAGAAAACACCCCAGGGTTTGCACCTGCTGAACTCTAAGCTCTATGAAGGAGGAGTGTATCTATAGGCATTTAACAAATATGTGTTGAATGAATAAATGAGCTTTCATTTTTCTTTTCAGAACTTGCACTTCTCTGAACCAGCTATAAAAGAGGTAGTTTCTCATATGTGTAAAATAATAACAGGTAAATGTCTCTTAAGTATATCCTCAGGGATCATAGAGTTACCAGATGAAAACTGAGGTGGTTTCTGATTTTATCATATAGATGCTATCAATCCCTTAGTTAATTATATTGAAGAACTAAGATGCTCTTAGCACTGTGCTAAAAGATGTAAGGGAAATAAAATTCCTTGTTCCTATTATCAAGCTTACCAGGAAGATATAATATACCTAAACCAAAGAATAATGTAAACATTTTATATAACTAAACAGAAGATGGAGAGTGGTGTAGATAATAAATATTTTAGGAAGAGATAATGATGGAGAGGAATGATGAAAAAAACCTCCAGGAATGTGGTAGACTACAGTTCTCTGCTCCCACCCTTGTAAGAGTATTATACAGCCCTTCCCTTGCCTTGGCTCCTCCTGGGTGAAGTATGCTTCCACGCTCCAGGGTCAAGCTTGGCCAGGTGACTTGCTCTCGATAATGGAATGTGAGTGGAATGTATACACTGTAAGCAGCCAGAAATTCTAAATGCACATGCTTGATTCTTTTGGCCTTTGCATTCCTGTCCTCTGTTATGAGAAAAATATGTCCTAGATATACCACAGAAGCTGCCTTAATGAGCTAGAAATTATCAGATCCACTGAGTCAGAAGGTTAAAAGAGCATGATGGAAAGAAAACATTTTGGACCATGCCTGAGTAGGTCAGGAGATCACAAATAAGTTGCATGGTCCAGACTCCAATGTCACTTATTTCTAATGCATAGACATCTTTCATTCAACTTACTTCATCAGGGGCCCTACAATCAACTGACGGAGGAAGAAAATCTCGGGCCTGGTTCATAGACTGATTGCCTTGATATGTTGGTACAAGCGGAAGATAAACGATGTAAATGATCTGGAAGGACAGTGAGGAAGTGAAACCTTCCCAGTGGGCAGAACTTTAAACAGCATACTTGGTTATTTCTCTCGTACAAAAGGAAAAATGAGATGCACTAGGACTCCTGTGCAATGGACAATGGATTAACTAGTTGATCAGGGTGCTGGAAAAAGCAAGATTGACAGATTGGAGGGAAGAGGGAATAGGGAAGAGGCATGTGAATGGGCCCATTGGAGTGACCACAAAGTGCTTAGATCTGTGTCTCACACTGATGTCCAAGAGGGAGTCATCCACCACTAACCTGGCAGAGATCCTTCTTCCTTGACCAGGCTGCTTCCTTGACCACCACTTTGCTTGTGCATGGGTCCATGGTGGCCATGATATCAGTGACAAGTGCTATGCAAAGGCCCAACAGCATGGGCTTCCTCTCGCTAAAGCGGATCTAGCTCCTGCCACTGTTGAGTGTTCAATGTGCCAGTAGCAGAGACCAATACTGAGCTTTGATATGGTATCATTTCTCATGGAGGCTGGCCAGTCACTGTGTGGCAAGTTGATTACATCAGATTTCTTCCAACATAGAGGAGGCAGCAATTTGTCCTTACTAAACTGAAACCTATTCTGGATGCAATTTGCCTTCCTTGCCACAGTTCCTCTCCAGGGCTTTACAGAACTCCTGATTTACCGACATGGGGTCTTGCACAGCATCACTGCAGACCAAGGGAATTTACATTACCACTAACCAGCTGTATGACTGCAGACAAGTTATTCACTCTAAGCCTCAATTGCCTCATCTATAAAATGAACAATTTAATAGTAATGTTATGGGATTTTTGGGGGTGTCAATATTCTGGCCAGAAACTTCTGTGACCACAACACTGTTGCCCGAGTTTTTGTCCTGCGTCCAAGAAGAATGAGGTACAAAGACAAGTAAAGGGTGAACAAGATGAAGATGAGGAAGATGAGCTCCTCTCTGTAGGCAGGTCATCCAGCAAGTGTTCAGGTCTCAGCAGAGGAAATCATGGAGAGGATAGCTCTTCTCTGCAACTGATCATCCCAATATCTGCAGCCCTCAGCTGAGAAGAGACCCTGAAGAGAGAGAGGTTGGCTGCTCTTGCAGGCAGGACATCTCTGCAGCTCTCAGAGAGAGGGTAGCTCTTCTCTGATGCTGGTCATCCCATCATCTCTAGCTATCAGCAGAGACGGTACTCCTTTCTGCAGCTGGTCGTCTTGTCCTCTCTCTGCCCTCTTCATCCTCTGGCCATCCTCTGCCCTGCTCTGGCTGAGCCCTGAGCTTTTATGGACCTCAGAGGGAAGTGAATGCCAGTTGGTCCATGGGTGGCCATGGGCTGGCAGAAGAGGATCCATGAGTCTCCACTCCAGTCCAGGGGACTGGAAGCCCAGGCACCAGCCTTCAGGCCCTCCCTAGCCTGAAAGTGGAGCCTTACTGGGACCCACCCACTTCCACCCAGGAATCTGTCTGCCTCCCACTGCCATTCATGCCCTTGGGGCTCAGTCCCAACTCTGCTCTGAGATTGGAGTGGCTGCTGGTAGAGAAGAGGCAGCACTAGGCAGCAGGAGCAGACATTTCTGAGCCAGCAGGGGAAGGTGTGCCATTCCTGGCCTGAGGATGCAGGCTACAGAGACACCCAGGTGCTGCACCTGGGGAGCTCCTGCCCCTGCCCTGCCAACTAGGAAGAGTCAGGGCTCCCGCTTGTCCCCAGCTCCTGCCTGCTCCATGGAGTGGGAGGGCCGGGTCTGCAGCCGAGGGTCAGGCAATTGCAGCTGCACCCCGGAGGGCAGATCCTGCCTGCTCCCAGCCTGCCCCAAGAGCACAGGGAGGCTCGGATCCACAGCCTCAGTATGGACCGCTGTAGCCCTGCCCAAGAGGGCATGGCTTCTGCCTGCTCCGTAGCCTGAGTCTGCGGCCTTTTTTTGGGAGGCTGCAGCAGCACACAGGGAGATCCTGCCCCAACTCAGAAAAGGCAGGGATCCCACAAGCTCTGTGGAGTGTACAGCCCCTGTGCAGTCAGTGTGATGACAGCAGCCACTGGCATCAGTAATTTTACTGATTATAATTTATATAAAGACATTAACATAAACGTCCACAGTGAATTTCAGTTCTATCTCCTATCTTCATGGTTTATTTGGTCTCCCCAGCATAAGCTGGGGGAAAAAAGTGTGGTGGAAAACAGTGCCTGAAACCCAATCAATGTTAGGGGTGTGGTTTCAGAGACTCCTTGAAGTTACATGAAGACTAATACCAAACACTGCACTAATAACCTGGCATTCCACTGTCAGGGGCTCTCTCCCTTCAGCTTGAGGCTAATCTGGGAGGAATCCACTTTGCTGCAAATATTTGTTTTAATTATCCCAAAAAAAGTTACTACTGTATATAATATTATGTAGTGTGATCAAGTAGTTGTAATCTTTAAAACAGGAAATCAACATGGTGATCTGCTCCATTTTCTCCCTGAGGAGGAAAAAAAATGAGAGAAGCTTCCAAGGAAGGTCAGTTAAAGGAGATATGAAAAGCCATTTAATTGCACACTTAAAATGGGTGAATTTATGGTATATGAATTATATCTCAATAAAGCTTTTAAAAAAACTATTGAGAAAATCTGTGAGGGAGAAAAAAAAAGGAGCTATGAAGACAACGACAGATCTTAAGAAATACTTCTAGATTATCACTAATCTAACAACTTTAATGGAATTAAATTGTATCATTTTCTCTTCTCTCTTCAATTTTGAACGACTGAATAAAAGTCTTTTTATTGCCTTGCCTAGCAAACCTATCCACATTGGTAACTGCAACACCCATTTTTAATAAATATCCGGTACCTGATTCTCTCAGTTGTTCTCCAGTCATGAACCTGCTCATGAGGGCCAGTTGTTAAATTTTAAGGCCTTTTGTTAAACACAGCCATCAGTAAAAATCAAACTAAACTTAAAATTAAATAAGTTAAATTAAATACATAGGTGATAAATACCTCAAAGTTATCCCTTCCCCTATTACTTTACTACCATTATTATTATCTATGCTCTGAAGTGTATTTATATCTTTTGAGGTTATTTATGTCTATTTGGAGAGAAAAAGACCATCCTGTGCAAGAGTCAGGAATGGCAAGAGAAATAGGAAGAAAGGAGGAGGCTGTCTGCCACTGTTAGCTACTAGTATTGTTATCACTGCTGCCGCTGGTGCTACCCGGAGACACAGAGCCCCACAGTGTACAACCTATGACACCCTTAGCAGTTGGCACCCTTCTAAGAGTTCATCCCAGAAGATCTTGCACACCATGGCCCAAGAAAGCCTGGTCACCAACAAACTCAGAATTCCACAAGCCTCAGCATTTCCAACAAGCTCAGAATTTCCACAAGGTTCTCCTCTGCAGTTTTTCCTTATCTTTTATTTCTCCTTCCAAAGATAGCAATAACGTTTTGCAGCCCCTTAGAATGTGTTGTGCTCATCTATTGTAGATGGCAATTGTTTGTCCACCAGCTTGGTTCTCTCCTCTACTCTAAGAGAGACTGAGTTCCAGTAGAATCTGTCTGTATTAGTCTATTCTCGCACTGCTATAAAGAAATACCTCAAACTGGGTACTTTATTTTTTTAAAAAAAAAAAAAGAGGTTTAATTGGCTTATGGTTCCACAGGCTGGACAGGAAGCATGACAGCATTTGCTCCTGGGGAGGCCTCAGGAAGCTTTTACTCATGATGGAAGGCAAAGTGGGAGCAGGCATCTTCACATGGCCAGAGCAGGGGGAAGAGAGAGAGGGGGCAGGAGCAACACATTTTTATTATAAACAACCAGATCTCATGATAACTCACTCACCATCATGAGAACAGCACTGAAGGGATGGTGCTAACCCATTCATCAGAATTCTATTCCCATTAACCAATCACCTCGCAACAGGCCCCACTTCCAACACTGAGGATTACAATTAAACATGAAATTTGGGTGGGGACACAGATCCATACCATATCATTCTGCCCCTGGCCCCCCGCAAATCTCATGTCCTTCTCACATTGCAAAATACAATCATGCCTTCCTAACAATCCCCCAAAATAACTCATTCTAGCCTTAATTCAAAAGTCCAAAGTTCCATCTGAGGCAAGGCAAGTCCCTTCTGTCTATGAGCCTAGCCTGTAAAATGAAAAATAAGTTAGTTACTCCCAAGAAACAATAGGAGCACAATTATTAGGTAAATACTCTCATTCCAAAAGGAAGAAATCACCCAAAAGAAAGGGGCTACAGGCCCCATGCAAGTCTAAAACCTAGCAGGGTAGTCATTAAATCTTAAAGCTCCAAATATAATCTCCTTTGACTCCATGTCTCATATCCAGGGAACATTGGTGTGAGGGGTGGGCTCCTAAAGCCTTTAGACAGTTCCACCCATGTGGCTTTGCACGGTTTGGCCCACACAGCTGCTCTTATGGGCTGGTGTTTTCCAGGCAGAGGGTGCAAGCTATTGGTGGATCTACCATTCTGGGATCTGGAGGACAGTGGTCCTCTTCTCACAAATATTTTAGGCAGTGCTCCAGTGGGGACTCTGTGTGGGGGCTCCAATCCTAGATTTCCCTTCTGCACTGCCCTAGGAGAAGTTCTCCATGAGGGCTCTGCCACTGCAGCAAGATTCTGTCTAGACATCCAGGCTTTTCATCCTCTGAAATCTAGGCAGAAGCTTGCAAGCCTCAGCTCTTACACTGTATGCACCCACAGGCTTAACACCATGTGGAAGCTGCCAAGGCTTATGGCTTATACCCTCTGAAGCAGCAGCCTGAGCTGTACCTGGGCTCCTTTTATCCATAGCTGGAGCTGGAGCTGCCTGGATACAGAGAACAGCGTCCTGAGGCTCTGCAGAGCACTGGCACCTTGGGCCTGCCCTAGAAACCATTCTTCCTCCTAGGCCTCAGGCCTGTGATGGGAGGGGCTGCCACAAAGTTCTCTGAAATGCCTTGGAGGCCTTTCCCATTGTCTTGACTATTAGCACTTGGCTGTTTTTATCCTCATGAAAATTTCTACAGCTGGCTTGAATTCCTCCCCAGAAAATGGGCTTTTCTTTTCTACCACAAGATCTGGCTCCAAATTTTCCAAACTTTTACACATTGCTTCCCTTTTAAATATAACTTCCAGTTTGAGATCATTTCTTTGTTCATGCATATGAACATACGTTGTTAGAAGCAGCCAGGCCACATCTTGAATGCTTTGCTGCTTAGAAATTTTTTCTACCAGATACCCTAAATCATCACTCTCAAGTTCAAAGTACCACAGATCCCCAGGGCAGGGACACAATGCCTCCAAGTTCTTTGCTAAAGCATAACAAATATGACCTTTACTCCAGTTCCAAATAAGTTTCTCACCTCCATCTGAGATCTCATCAGCCTGGACTTTTTATCCATATTACTATCAGCATTTTGGTCAAAACAATCGGCCAAGTCTCTAGGAAGTTCCAAACTTTCCCTCATCTCACTGTCTTCTTCTGAGCCTGTCACACTCTTCCAACCTCTGCCCCTTACCCAGTTCCAAAGTCACTTCCACATTTTCAAGTATCTTTATAGCAATGCCCCACTCCTCAGTACCAATTTTCTGTATTAGTCCATTCTGGCACTGCTGTAAAGAACTGCCTGAGACTGGATAAGTTATAAAGAAAAGAGGTTTCATTGGCTCACAGTTCTGCAGGCTGTACAGAAAACGTGGCAGCATCTGCTTCCGGGAAGGCCTCAGGAAACTTTTACTCAGGGCAGAAGGCAAAGTGGAAGCAGACATCTTCATATGGCTGGAGCAGAAGGAAGAGAAACAAGAGGAAGGTGCTACACACTTTTAAATAACCAGATCTCATGAGAACTCACTCAGTCACTGTCATGGTGGTGTCACTCAGTCACACCACCGAGGAGATGGTGCCAAACCATTCATGAGAACCCTATCCCCATGATCCAGTCTCCTCCCACCAGACCCCACCTCCAACACTGGGGATGACAATCAAGCATGAGATTTGGGTGGGGACACAGATCCAAACAGTATCTCTATCCAACTTGCATTTTTTTTCTTTTACTAATCTAATAATTCTAATGGATGTAATAGATCACATGTTATGATACCATTGCTTGGCTATTTTTGTTAGTTAACAATAAATATCTTTAAGCTTTTATCCTATTGTAAACCTTCTGAAGTTTCCATAAATTATAAATGTAATTATCACACAAAATGGCCTCTTTCCTTCAGGTTCTCTTGAAATCCTTTTGGTCTCACCTATACTACTTCCCCCTTTAGGATCCTCTAACCTCTGAAACTTTTTGTAAATCTAAAGGCTTTTGAAGAATAATATGAGGCATATTCATTAACTCCTTCTCTTCTTTCTACTTATTTCTCTCTGCACCCACCTCCTGCTCCAGGAAGCCTCCCCTAATCACTTTAGCTCCGTCTTGAGCCACCTGTGGGAAACGGAGTGAAGTGGTTAAAGGAAATGTTTTGGTCTTTGGTTTGTTTAGGGCTCACACACCAGGCATAGAGACTTCTCTTCTGTGGGAGGCACCTCTTTCCTCTTGGTGGGTATGGAGTTGAATAGATAATTACTTTTAAGGACACGTTCGCCAATTTCCATAATCAATATGTGTCTAAAAAGATAAAAGCAGCAAAAATCAGGAATAAATATAAAAAATAGTTTTAAATTTTTAAATGTATGAAGTGAATATATATTCCATTAAGGTAGTCCATTGTTAAGTGTTTCTAATGCCCACAGTATCTTTGTCCTGTCTCTGTCTTCTTTTTTTTTATTTTTCCACTGTGTGTCCCTTTGTGCTCCAGATACTATGGGAGGCATTTGGCACAGATTGGCTGATTTCTTTCTCACTAAAGCAGGAAGTGAGGTTACAAAGGTGGGGGTAATTTCCCCAAGGCCAAAAAAGCTTATCAGTAGCAAAGTTGGTAGTATACCCTTGATGTGTCTCATTCCAAAACCCAGGCTTTTTGTAATATTATTAATATGCGTTTTTACTAATACGATTCTTATTACTTCTAATAATCCCACCTGATTATTCAACATCCTCATAGCATTTTTTTTCTAGGGGTGCTACAAAGAACAAGTAGGAACTGAATTCCTTCAGAGGTTGCTTCCTAGCTTATTATCGTGAATTTTACCTCAGTATCTATTTCTTGGTGTAATTTAGATACACCTTCCTCCCCTCCCGCGCCCGCTTGGTTCAGAGCTCCTGCCCTACCCAAAATGGACAGCAAGAGGGGGCGCTCAGCCTTCAGCCCTCCCTCACTCTGCAGGGTGTGTGGTTGTAGGGTTTGATGCTATCCTTTCTTGGGTTTCCAAAGCACCTTTCTCAAAAGGAAAGTTTAAGGAGAAGGGGAAAGTGGGAAGAAGTAGAAAAGATTGAAGAGACGCTCCAGAGAGAAAAGTGTCATCGTCACTTAGGCTTGGTGTGGGGAGCACGGAAATAGCACGAATGAAAAATAACAGTGTGGCCAAAGGGGTAGTGGCATTGTTTGGTGCCGGCGGGGACGCCTCTATTTTCCACATCCGCCTTTTAATATTTCATGTTATCATGAGAAGGGCGCTTCATCGACATAAACCTCAGTCTTCTCATCTGTAAAACAGTAGAATAATACCTGCCCTGCCGATTTCATGGGAGTAGTGCAAGGATCAAATAAAACAATGAGAGTGAACATGCCCTGAAGTGTCAAATCTTGTGTAGGTCTGGACTGCCGATATCAATATGGAGAGGCGGGCGGCATGGAGGGGAGCTAAGGAAGGTAATAGGCAACATATACTGAGTGTTAACCTTGTGCCAGGCCATGATTCAAGAGCTCCAGGTGTACTGAGAAACCTAAGATGGTAACAGCCTAAGAGGGTCAGAGACAAGAACTATGAACCCTCTGCCTTGCTGAGTCACCCAGATGGAAGCAGTGACTGACTTTTTTTTTTTTTTTTTTTTTTCTTTTTCTTTTTTTGAGACAGAGTTTTGCTTTCGTTGCCCAGGCTGGAGTGCAATGCAATGGCGCGATCTCGGCTCCTCAGCAACCTCCGCCTCCCAGGTTCAAGCGATTCTTCTGCCTCAGCCTTCCTGAGTAGCTGGGATTACAGGCATGCACCGCCACACCCTGCTAATTCGGATTTTTAGTAGAGACAAGGTTTCTCCATGTTGGTCCGGCCAGTCTCGAACTCCTGACCTCAGGTAATCCACCCACCTTGGCCTCCCAAAGTGCTGGGATTACAGGCGTGAGCCACCAGGCCCGGCCGTGACCAACATTTTTAATAAAAGAAAAAGAAAAAATAGCTGTCTTTGAAGATGAATAAACTCAGTCCTGCCACTAACTGCATCAATCTATTATTACATATTTCTAAGTTTTGCTTTTCTTTCAGTAAAATGGGAATAACAATACCCACAGTGATGTAAAAATTATATGAGATAATGCAGTTCCTTCCTCATTTTTCCCATCTTCTTTTTGCTCTGGTAGTTTCTCACCATTGATAGAGCAGAAAACACAGTGGTAGGGGCTCCAGCCCCTACAACCGCATTCTATGGAGGACCATGTCCAGACACAGAGCCACAATCCCGTGAGATCTAACGGTTAGGACCAGTTCCACAGCATGCTCATTTCCCTGCCTACATGGATTTCCGAGCATGATAGTACCTTGCACACACCTCAAAACAAAAACTCCTTAATCAAGAAAATGTTTTAAATGAAAGATGAATGACTACATTAGGAGACTGCATATTCTCATACTGGACACCATTCACAATTGTCTGAAAATCTTGGTTTCAAATAAGCTGCCTTACTATTTATCCATCATCAACTTGGAATGTGTCAAATTGAGTGTTCTCATTGTGGGGTTAAAAATAAGGTCACACTGCTTTTTATAATTAGAAATCTCTTCTTTTAAAAAAAAATTCTAACTTATTAAGTAGAATTTTAGATTAATTTGGTCTACATTACGGTTAAGAAAAATTATCCAAAACTTGCAAATTAGGCAGAAGGAAAACTGCATGCCCTTTCAATGTGAGACTGAAACTTTGTTTAACAGGCTTACCCCAAAATGACTTGATTCTCTAGTAGACATACCTTTGTTTAACTTGCTATTTATTACTGATTGGGGCCTGGATACTGTGAGGTTAGATGGTAACTTGTAGATTTTCATTAGGTAGCAATGCAAACAATTCCTGTACTATAGAAAAGAGAACCACAAAGTTGTGGTTTTATTGGCCAGTATGATATTAACCCAGGTTTGCATATAACCTGGCATTCAACTTTCTTTCCTCAGTGCCTAAAACTTCTTCAAATGATCTTGACACCAGCTTTACCATCTTGCTGATCCCCTTATCAACAAGCTTAATAAATCTTTGATGTATGTTCATTCTATTTTTGTGTGAGTATATATTTTGTTTTGTTTTGTTTTGTTTTGTTTTGTTTTGTTTTGTTTTGAGACAGGTCTTGCTCTGTGGCCCATGCTAGAGTGCAGTGGCACACTCTTGGCTCACTGCAACCTTAGCCTCCCGGGCTCAAGCAATTCTCCTGCCTCAGCCTCCTAAGTGAGTAGCTGGAACTACAGACAGGCATCACCATGCCCGGCTAATCTTTGTATTTTTAGTAGAGATGGGGTTTTACCATGTTGGCCAGGCTAGTCTTGAACTCCCGGCCTCAAGTGATCCACCTACTTCGGCCTCCCAAAGTGCTGGGATTACAGGTGTGAGCCACTGCACCCAGTCAAGTATGAGCACATTTTTCATTTTTAAAGAATTATTCTTTGACATTCCTTTCCCTCCCCTATTTTCTACCACTGCATCAGTGAATGATAGGATAATAAAATTCCTGATTGTATATCACAGACCAGAAGTGGCTGCAATAAACAAACAGTCTGATTCTGTAACCACTGCCAGGAAAAATAATTAGCTATTCTGTACTAAAATGAAATGTATTATCTTTAGGACAAACAATCTCCATAATCTAATATGTATACATCAAATAACTACTTTCTGAAGGTCATCTCGTCCTGTTCCTGAAGTTATGTTTTGCAGATTTACATTCTAGTATAAATACCAGGAGGCAGAGTTACTTGTGATTTCTTCATCTATTGAGCATTAATTTCTTGTGGGCATCCTATTTGCCACAGACTACTCTCGCTGCCAGGGTTGCAGCAATTAACACAGTAGACCAAGTCCTTCTACCCATAGAGCTTCTACCCATATTATATTTCAAGAAAAATATAATAAATAAACAAGTACATGTAAAGGATCTCAGATGGTGTTAAGTACAATGGAGAAAATGAAGTGGAACGTAGGAGGTAGAGAATGTGGGACATGGGAAAGCAACTACTTTATAAAGAGTAATCATGGAGGGCCTTATCTGGATGGGGACATTGGAACGGAGAAGGTGAGAGTGTTCCAAGGGAAAGGAACAGCAAATTCCAAGGCTCAGAGGAAGAAGGGATGGAAGGCCTTAATAGACACACTAATAGCTGTGAATTGTATTATGCTGATTAGAGAGATTTGAGCAGAGGAAGGACCTCGCCTTTTTAAAACATTCTGGCTACTGTGTTGAGAACAGGCTCTAGGGGAGAAAGGTAGAAGCCAAGTGACCAGCTATGAGGTCATTGTCAGTGGCCTAGTGAGAGGTGATGGCAGTTTACTCAAGGATGGGGATGGTAGAGGAGGACAGACTCTGCATATATTTTGAAGACAAAACCTACAGGATTCATAATGGCTGAAAGGATAAAGAAAGGAATTAAGAATAACAGCCAGATCAATTGAAATTATAGAGCTGTTACTTAATAGAATGGGAAGACTATAGGAGAATAACTTGGGAGTAGTGTCAGGATTTCATGTTTGGACAGATTTAGTTTGACGTACCTATTAGACATTCAAATAGAAATTTCTGGCAGGCAGTTGGATATATGAGTCTGCAGTTCAGAGGAGAGGTCCAAACTGGAACATCAATCAATGTGGGTCTTGTTTCAAATATGGGTATGTAAAGCCAGGAGAACAGATGAAATAAGGAAATGAGTATAGAAACAGAAGTCTAAGAAACGAGCCCTGAGGCATTCAAATGGTCAGCTATGGGAAAAGAGGACAACAAAGAAAACTAAGAAGAAGCAATAAGATAAAAACAAAGCAGTGATATCCTGGAAGTCAAATAAAGACAAGGTTTCAAAAAGTAAGTCATGATACACGTACTCAAATAGATACTTGTATTCCAACCTTCATAGCAGCATTATTCACAATAGCCAAAGAGTGGAAACAACTCAAATGTCCATCAACAGGTGAATGGATAAACAAAATGCAGAATATACATACAATGGAACATTATTCAGCCTTAAAAAGGAAGGAAATTCTGACACATGCTTCAACATGGATGGAACTCAAAGACATTGTGTTAAGTGAAATAAGCTAAACACAAAATGACAAATATTGTATGACTGTATGTATATGAGGTACTAGAATAGGCAAATTTACAGAGATAGAACTAATAATGGTGTTGCCTGCGGATGGGGAATGGAGGAATAAGAAGTTATTGTTTAATGGATAGAGTTTGATGCAATAAAAAAGTTCTGGAAATGGACAGTGGCAATGAGTACACTAAACGTAAAAATATACTTAATGCTACTGAATTCTACACTTAAAAATGATTTCAGTGGTCAATTGTGTGTTATTTGTGTGTATATTTTACCATAATTACAATAAATATATATACAAGGTTATATATAGGCATGCTATGATCAACTTTATCAAATGCTGCTGGAAATAACCAGCTCCCAGCCCACCTGCTGTCTGACTGCAGCTGCATAAATGATCCCAAGCAAAACTAGTAGATATACCACATAGCTGAGCCCAGTGTGAATTGCTGACCCCCAGAATGAGCAATAAGATGATTGCTTTAAGTCATTAGATTTTGGGGTGCTTTTTAATGCAGCAATAAACAACTGATATGCTTGACTTCAACATGGATGGAACTCAAAGATATTGTGTTAAGTGAAACAAACTAAACACAAAATGACAAATATTGTATCACTGTATGTATATGAGGTACTAGAATAGGCAAATTTACAGAGCTAGAACTAATAATGGTGTTGCCTGCGGATGGGGAATGGAGGAATAAGAAATTATTGTTTAATAACTTAATCAGTTTTATGTTACTATAACAGAATAACTGAGACTGGGTAATTTTAAAAGAAAGGAGGTTTATTTAGCTTACAGTTCTGCAGGCTAGGAAGTCCAAGTTTGGGCAGCTCATTTGGTCAGGGCACCATGCTACTTCAAGTCATGGAGCAAGAAAAGGGGAAGGTGAGAATGCACAAAGGAACTGTAAACCAGAAATAAAATTATACATCCCTCACTGACTAAATGGACCCCCCTCTTGGCCAAGGGCACTTGAAAGAAACCTGAAAAACTAGTTCAGACTATAATGGGAAGGAGGGATGGGACAGGCCTCATTATACCCTACTCCCTTTGGAGTTTAGGCACAACTGGACAGCATTAATATTAAAATAGAGATCACAAGACTGAAAAACAGACTCTTTGCACAATAAGGTACCAAATTCCAACCTGACTCTGGAATAGCATCACATGACACATAGTTAGCCCTGAAGAAAATCTAAATATTTTACACCAAAATACAGTCTTCTGACATATTTTGAAAAGGTCCTACAAGGCTGTCTTTTGTGGGGGAAAATTTGCATTCTGTAGAGAATCCCCTTCCCTTACGGAGTCTTTTCTGGATAATCTAACACCTTTTAAGTTCCAATAAGAGATATTTACCATATATTCTCTCTGCAGCCTGGAGGTTTCATCTGTATGACAAGGATCTTGGCTTCTACAGCTCCCCTTATCTTAACTCAAGCATTTCTTTTTGCTAACTTCAACTCTTCAGGCAAAGCCCCTTTCAACCAATCACCAATTAGGAAATTTTTGAAACCACCTGATATGGTTTGGTTCTGTGTCCCCCCTCAAACCTCATCTTGAGTTGTACCCCCATAATTCCCACATTTTGTGAGAGGGAACCAGTGGGAGAGAATTGCATCATGGGGGTGGTTTCCCCCATACTGTTCTCTTGGTAGTGAATAAGTCCCACAAGATCTGATGGTTTTATCAGGGGTTTCCACTTTTGCAGCTTCCTCATTTTTCTCTTGCTGCCACCCTGTAAGAAGTGCGTTTTGGGCCAGGCACAGTGGCTCATGCCTGTAATGCCAGCACTTTGGAAGGCCGAGGCAGTGGATCACCCAAAGTCAGAAATTCGAGACCAGCCTGACCAACATGGAGAAACCCCGTCTCTACTAAAAATACAAAATTAGCCGAACATGGTGGTGCATGCCTATAATTCCAGCTACTCAGGAGGCTGAGGCAGGAGAATCGCTTGAACCCAGGAGGCAGACATTGCAGTAAGCCGAGATTGTGCCATAGCACCCCAGCCTGAGCAACAAGAGCAAAACTCTGTCTCAAAAAAAAAAAAAAAAAAAAAATGAAGTGCCTTTTGCCTCCTGCTGTGATTCTGCGGCCTTCCCTGCCATGTGGAACTGTAAGTTCAATTAAACCTCTTTTACTTCCCTTTCTCAGATATGTCTTTATCAGTAGCATGAAAACAAACTAATACAGTAAATTAGTACCAGGACTAGGGTGTTGTAAAAAGATACCCAAAAATGTGGAAGCAACTTTGGAACTTGGTAACAGGCAGAGGTTGGAACAGTTTGGAGGGCTCAGAAGAAGACATGAAAATGAGGGAAAATTTGGAACCTCCTAGAGATTTGTTGAATGGCTTTGACAAAAATGCTTATAGTAATATGAACAATAACGTTCAGGCTGAGGTGGCCTCAGATGGAGATGAGGAACTTATTGGGAACTGGAGCAAAGATAACTGTTGTTTTGTTTTAGCAAAGAGACTGGCGACATTTTGCCACTGCCCTAGAGATTTGTGGAACTTTGAACTTGAGAGAGATGATTTAGGGTATCTCATGGAAGAAATGTATAAACAGCAAGGTATTCAGGAGGTAACTTGGGTGCTGTTAAAAGCATTCCATTTTAAAAGGAAAACAGAGCATAAACGTTTGGAAAATTTGCAGCCTGATAATGCAGTAGAAAAGAAAAACCCATTTTCTAAGGAGAAATTCAAGCTGGCTGCAGAAATTTGCATACATAACAAGGAGCCAAATGTTAATCCCCAAGATAATGGGGAAAATGTTTCTAGGGCATGTCATAGGTCTTCATGGCAGCACCTCCCATCACAGACCTGGAAGCCTAGGAAGAAAAAATGGTTTCATGGGTGGCCCCAGGGTTCCCATGGTGTGTACAGTCTAGGAACTTGGTGCCCTGCATCCCAGTCACTCCAACTATTGCTAAAAGGGGCTAAGGTACAGCTCAGTCCATGGCTTCAGAGGGTGCAAGCCCCAGTTCTTGGCAGCTTCCACATGGTGTTGAGCCTGCAGGTGTACAGAAGTGAAGAATTGAGGTTTGGGAACCTCCACCTAGATTTCAGAAATGTATGGAAACTCCTGGATGCCCAGGCAAAAGTTTCCTGTGGGGGCAGGGCCCTCATGGACAACCTCTGCTAGGGCAGTGCAGAAGGGAAATGTGGGGTCAGAGCCCACACACAGAGTCCCTACTGGGTACCACCTAGTGGAGCTGTGAGAAGAGGGCCACTGTCCTCCAGATCCCAGAATGGTAGAAGCACCAACAGCTTGCACTGTGCACCTGGAAAAGCTGCAGACACTCAATGCCAGCCCATGAAAGCAGCCAGGAGGGGGAGCTATACCCTGACAAACCACAGGAGTGGAGCTGCCCAAGACTATGGGAACCTACCTCTTGCATCAATGTGACCTGGATGTGAGACATGGAGTCAAAGGAGATCATTTCAGAGCTTTAAACTTTGACTGCCCCACTGGATTTTGGACTTGCATGGGCCCTATAACCCCTTTGTTTTGGCCAATTTCTCCCATCAGGAATGACTGTATTTACCCAATACCTGTACCCTTACTGTATCTAGGAAGTAACTAGCTTGCTTTGGATTTTACAGACTTATAGGCAGAAGGGACTTGCCCTGTCTCAGATGAGACTTTGGACTGTGAACTTTTGGGTTAATGCTGAAATGAGTTAAGGCTTGGAGGACTGTTTGGAAGGCATGATTGGTTTTGAAATGTGAGGACATGAGATTTGGAAGGGCCAAGGACAGAATGATATGGTTTGGCTCTATGTCCTGACTCAAGTCTATCAGGGGAAACCCCACCCCCGATATTTATCCTGGGTTCTTTTCTGTTTCCCTAAGCATCTTGGCTGGTTTGAGAAATACAGGGAAAGAATACAAGAGAGAAAAATTTTAAAGCTGGGTGTCCAGGGGAGACATCACACGTCGGCAGGTTCTGTGATGCTCCCTGGGCCGTAAAACCAGGAAGTTTTTATTAGCGATTTTCAAAAGGGGAGGGAGTGCACAAACAGAGTGTAGGTCACAGAGATCACATACTTCCCAAGGTAATAAAATATCACAAAGTAAGTGGAGGCAGGGCGAGATCACAGGACCACAGGATGGGGCTAAATTAAAATTGCTATTGAAGTTTCAGGCACGCATTGTCATTGATAACATCTTATCAGGAGACACGGTTTGAGAGCAGGCAACCTGTCTGACCAAAATTTATTAGGCTGGAATTTCCTCATCCTAATAAGCCCGGGAACACTACAGGAGACCAGGGCTTATTTCATCCCTTCTGCTTCGACCGTAAAAGGTGGCCACCTCAAGGGGGCTATCTATAGACCTACCCTCAGGGCACATTCTCTTTCTCAGGGATGTTCCTTGCTGAGAAAAAGAATTCAGCAATATTTCTCCTATTTGCCTTTGAAACAAGAGAAATATGGCTCTGTTCCATCCGGCTCAAGGCAGTCAGAAGTCTTCTCTCTCTTGCTCCCTGAACATTGCTGTTATCCTGTTCTTTTTTCAAGATGCCCAGATTTCATATTGTTCAAACACACATGCTCTACAAACAATTTGTGCAGTTAACGCAATCATCACAGGGTCCTGAGGTGACATATATCCTCCCTAGCTTACAAAGAAGATGATAGGATTAAAAGATTAAAGTAAAGACAGGCATAGGAAATCACAAGGGTATTGACTGGGGAAGTGATAAGTGTTCATGAAATCTTCACAATTTATGTTCAGAGACTGCAGTAAAGACAGGTGTAAGAAATTATAAAAGTATTAATTTGGGGAACTAATAAATGTCCATGAAATCTTCACAATTTATGTTCTTCTGCCGTGGCTTCAGCTGGTCCCTCTGTTCGGGGTCCCTGACTTCCCGCAACAAAGTCTTGTCTTGAATTGTATTCCCATAATTCCCATGTATTGTGGGAGAGACCCAGTGGGAGATAATTGAATCCTGGTGGTAGTTTCCTCCATATTTTTCTTGTAGTAGTGAATAAGTCTCACAAGACGTGATGGTTTTATCAGGAGTTTCCACTTTTGCATCTTCCTAATTTTTCTCTTGCCACCACCATGCAAGAAGTGTCTTTTGCTTCGGGCCATGACTCTGAGGCCTCCCTAGCCATGTGGAACTGTTCGTCCAATTAAACCTCTTTTTCTTCCCAGTCTCAGGTATGCCTTTATCAGCAGCATGAAAACAGACTAATACACCACCTAAGACCTGGAAGCCCCCGACACTTTGAGAAGTCCTGCCTTTGTGGGCTGAACCAACGTATACCTTCCATGTACTGATTTACGTCTTTGCCTATAGCTTCTGTCCCAAGCTGTAACCCAACCTTGGGCACATGTTCTCAGGGCCTCCTGAGGCTGTGTTACAGGCCATGGTCCTTAACCTTGGCAAAACTAATCGCTAAATTAATCTGACTGTCTCAGACACTTTTTGGTTTACTCTGTTAAATCTGCTCTCTTCCTGCCAGAGTCAGAACTCACTCACTCCCTTGAACATCATTAATCTTTCATGAAGGTGGATACCTCAAGACCCAAACTTCTCTCAACACAATCACATTGTCAGGGACAAGCCACATCCAAACCATAGCAGATAAGAAATTATATTCATGGGACTATTACTCTTCTATAACTTCTACAAGACAACTTGTTACAGTAGGTAGCTAGCAAAGCATGAGCAGGGCAGGACAGGGCTCCCCCAACCCACCAGGAATGTCAGGCAACCATCAGGTGATAGTCCGGCAGTTGTCACACTGCCTCTCTAAAATGATAATTGGCAAGCCCACTTGCCCAGTTCCTGAGATCTTACTGGAAGCTGCCGATTACCAATTTCATGTATTTTATCTATTGGCAAACTGCCTCTCCCTGGTGCTGGCTGTGACCAGAGCATGTGCATTAAGAGGCAAAATGGTGGAGTATGACCTTCCAGGGGCATTCCACTGGAAAGGGGAAGAAAGCCTCAGGTGAGCATGCGTACAACTCCAGTATGCACAGCATACATGCTCTCCTTCCAAGCACAAGCAGGGCACCACACATGCTGGCAGCTCACCCTAAGGGAAGAATGAAGGGAAAGGGGTGCAAGATGCCTGAAGCAGGCCAGTATATAAAATCCTAGGTTCAACGTTAAACCAAGCACTTGACCTCCAAGATGCCCACTTGGGTCTCTTTCAAGTATACTTTCCTTTCTTTCCTGCTCCAAAACTTTTTAGTAAACTTCAACTCCTACTCTGAAACTTGCTTTGGTCTCTTTTTTCTGCCTATGTCCCTCTGTCAAATTCTTTCTTCCGAGGAGGCAAGAATTGAGGTTGCTGCAACCCATATGCATATGCTGCCAATAACTGGGATATTCACCACTGCTAACAAACTCTTAACATATGCTTAAAATTTTTCCAGATCAAAATTATTTTACCATGCTTGAGGTTTAGAACTTTAGGGATTCCACCAAACATGTGCTGAAACTGATCTAAAATTACTTATGAAGAAAAGTCTGGCTTTGTCTACAGATGCCTTTTTATCCAGGCCACTTATTTTTTTGTAATTTTGTAGTTAGATATCAACTCTTCCTCTGCTGAAGTGGATTCCAAAGCACTTAGAATCTTCCAGTGGGCAATATAAGACACCAGCATTTCACTCTCTCATTAGAGAAGTGTCTCCTTTCTAGCTCCTAGCAAAAGCTAGGCTGGGAGCAATGACATTTAGAGAAGCTAAACAATAAGTAAGCTCCCATTTACCCCTCCAAAATCTCTAAATTCATTCCTTCAGTGAAAATTTGGACACCTAATGGATAAATATTACAGTTCATATATTTATCACCTTACTTAGTTATCTTCACTGAGCCACAAGTTGATGTCATTCCCTCAGCTTTTGCTAAGAAACAACCATATTCATCAGTTATATGCGTGTGATGAGAATTTCAAGTGATTTTCATTCTCTTCCATGAGTAAAAGAATTTTTTTCTAATAAGAGAAGCAGTTTCCAGTCCAAATATATAAAGAATTTAGAACTAGTAACTCCCATCCTCATAAGAAAAAAATGCTGAACAAACTGAAAATTAACATTTTTTTAGATCTATCAGAAAATGGAGGTCACAGGGCAAGTTGCCACCTCAATAAATGGAGAGATGGGAGAAGATAGAGAATCACGGCTTACAGGTGCAGAAGCCACTGCTGGAGCCAATACGATAGGAACACTTGTCAGAGGCTCAATGTGGACCTGCAGGCAAGGTAACCTCTCCCCACCAGGGGAGGGGCAATTGCAGTGGAGCCCCCACACATTCAAATTTTACCTCCAGAAGCTCCATCAGGTTCTCAAGGTTAAAATCAGAGAAAGTTCCTCTAATGTTTCTGGCACGGGGAACGGGACAAGTAATCCTTTTGAAACAATCCCAGAGCATTCTGTTCTCAACAAAAGCCTGCCTTCAAGGGAAACTATTTTATCAGAGCCTAACCAACAAGGGTTTTACCAGAGTCTACCAGACTTGGGGAAGGGAAATGCCCAAATCCAGCCTGCTCTTCCTGTCTCACTTAAGGGGGAATGGGAAGACCTGAGAAGCACCTGTGAAGGTCCTAGCCCAGGGACACAGGCTTGCTAAGACTGAGACCTAATCTTAGGATCAAAGAATGCTTCTTCTCCCTCCAAATCCTAACACCACATCAATCAGGCACCTGTCTAGTAACAGGGGCTTACAGATAAAAGAAATGCAAGCCTCAGACTGTTTTTAGGAGTCTACAGAAATCCAAAGATGACAGTGCAGATGAAAGCACAGGTATGAGAGGAAATTTTAGACTCCAACACTACAAGCACAGCAAACAATAAACCCAGCCTAAGTTCCAGCTAGATATATATGAAACCTCACACTGAAGGCCTTTTCATCTCAGTTCCTTTTACCTGATAGATCTTGTCTGGTTTTCAACAAAAAAAAAATGACAAGGCATTGTAAAGGGCAAAAAAAAAAAAAAAAAAAAGGCAAACAAAAACACAGTCTGAAAAGATAAAGCAAGCATTAGAACCAGACTCAGATATGGCAGATAGTTGGGAATTATGAAAATCGAGATTTAAAATAACTATGATTAATATGCTTAGGGCTCTAATGGAAAAAGTAAACAACATGGAAGAACAAACGGGTAATGTCAGCAGGGAGATGGAAGTTGAAAGAAAGAGGAAATTCTGGAAATAAAAACTATCATAACAGAAATAAAGAATGTTTTAATGGGCTCATTAGTGTACTGGACACAGGCAAGGAAAGAATCAGTGAACTTGAAGATATGTCAAAAGAAACTTCCCAAACTGAAAATTTAAAAAAAAAAAAAAGAAAAAAAAATACCAGAACTACGGGAAAATTATAAAAGGTTTATAATATACACATAACAGAAATATCAGAAGGAAAAGACAGAAAGAGAGAAACAGAAAAAAATATCTGAAGTAATAATAGCTGAGAATTTTCCATAATTAGCAATTGACACCAAACCAAACAGATCCAGGAAACTCAGAGAACACCAAGCAGAATAAATATAAAAAAGTTTACACCTAGAAATATCATACCTGTGATGGCTAATTTTCTATGTCAACTTGACTAGGCTAAGAGATGCTCCGATAACTGGTAAAACATTATTTATGGGTATTCCTGTGAGGGTATTTTTGGAATAGATTAGTATTTGAATTCACCCTCACCAACATAGGCAGGCATCACCCAATCCACTAAGGGCCTGAATAGAACAAAAAGGTTTTATTGGGCTGGGTGTCCATCTTCTCTTGCTCTCAGACATTGGAGCTCCTGGTTCTCAGGCCTTCAGATTATAACAGGTTGAATTATAACACCAGCTTTCCTGCCTCTCCAAATTGCAGACAGCACACTGTGAGACTCAGCCTCCATAATCATATGAGCCAATTCCCTTCTTCTTCTTTCTTCTTCTTCTATATAGAGATACACTCCCCTTCTATATAGAGATACACACACATTTTCCAGCCTTTTCTCATACAGGTGTGACCATGTAACTGATCCCAACCAATGGAATGTGATAAAAGAGACAAGCTTTACTGTAGGGGCAAGAAAAGGGTGTACCTTTTTCATTTTCTCTCCCCTTCACTCTGGCAGATGGAGAAAACCACAGGCCCGAGATGGTGGCAAAGCCAAAAGACGGAAGGAACACGGATCCTAAATCACGGCATCAGGAGTCACCTGTGGACAGAAACACGCTGGACTATGACATCAGTGGAAATCACACTTCTGTTGTGTTTGTGCCTTTATGCATTTGGGGTCTGTTTATTACAGTAGCTATAATAGTATGACCCTAAGTGTTTTGATTCCCTTCCTCTTCTAGAGAAACCACTGAGTGTTCCTTAACTCTCTGAGGTGTTCTAACAACACACCTCCTCTCCAAGAACTTCTAAGTCCTTCCAAGGAACTCCCCAGAGCAGGATTTTCCTTACCATTTTATCAGGATGTACCGGGAATAACTTCTGGCTTTATTGGGTAATATTTTTGAAAAATGATAGGGTCTCACTATGTTGCTCAGGCTGGTTTTGAACTCCTGGCCTCAAGCAATCTTCCTACAGCCTCCTGAGCAGCTGGGATTACAGATACAAGCCGGCATGCCTGGCTTGTTATGGGGTAATTTCTAGGGCTAGGGTTCATATCTTGCTCTTTCTCTTAAGTGCCAGAATCCCAGGGAAGAGAAAGATATAGTCAGCAGTGATGCTCCTTCCCCATTTGGTTCTCTCCTCCTTTCCTCCCCATCTAGGATCCCTTTGTCCGCATACCTGAGGATATCTACCACAAAATGGTCAATTCTCCTTCTCCTGCTTCAGAGCAACTCCTTGAGGGCCAAGGTTGGGAGCCCTAAGGCCAAGGTTGCCTCTTGTCATCATCTCAATAAGCTACACCCTCAAAATTGCTCTATAAGAAGGCACCCCAGAACTCAGTAGCTTAAAACAACACTAATCTCTTCTAATGGTCACTGGTATTCATGTTAGCAAGGATAGCTCTGTAACACATGCCTCCTTCTAATGCCCAAGTTGGAGGGTCAGTGACTACTTAAGCATGCTTTTGTCATAGCAGAGATCAAAAGCTCCCAGAGGTGCAAGGAGAAACTTCTGAGGCCTCTTAGGACCTCTACTCAGGACTCACACACAGTCACTTCACCCCACATTCCATTGGCTGAAACTCACCATAGAAGCAGGCCAAGTGAAGGGGCACTGAAGTACATTCTGCACATCCCACGGCAAAGGTGTGGCTTATAACACTACCACAGGGACACAAAGTACCAAGACTATTAATTCAATCTACAGCAGTACCCGAGGAATAGAGGTATGTGGGCCAGTAGCTATGTTGACCCGGCCATGGGGCCTCTGCTGAAGGAAATCAGAAATGTGTATTCACCAGGGAACACTACAGTTAGAAATGAGTATTTTGTAAAATTTGAGGCTCTTTGGAACTCCTATGGTTTGTGTACTGTAATAATTCAATAGGAGGAAGGATGAGGTCAGACCAACAGCATCATTAAAGAACTATTATGTTGATTAAATGAATGTTCAGCTGATATTAGCCACCAACTAAGAGAAACCCATCCTACTGAATTACCAGAGTAATGCACTGTCTCAAAGACTGGCTTCGATCACTCCCCATTCAGACTCAGATAAAGTCTTATGGACAATGGGAACAATAATAGAGCTGAGAGAATGTTAGGACAATGCATGGTTCAACTCTCTTTTTGCAGATGAAACACCAGCAGAAAGAAGCACAATGACTTAGAAAACCACTTAAACATGAGTCTGCAGTGTATTGTGCCTAAGCCAGCACCTTGCTCCTAGGGTAAGTCTTGTTAGCAATTACAGACCCGTAAAAAGATGGATCCTCTGACAGTAATTGAGATCATAGGACTGTGGGTTCAAAGTCAAGAATTCGGGTGGGTCACTGTTAGTTTCTTCTTGGGGACACCTAATCCAAGCCCATGAGAACATTAGGGCTCTCAAAGACTAAAACTCTAACATAGTAGGGGTGTGTGTGTGTGTGTGTGTGTGTGTGTGTGTGTGTGTGTCTATCTCATAACTGTATTAATTTCTTTTCTAAGATGCTGGGGTGCCAGCAACATCCCTAGTACCCTTCCCGCTTCCAAATGCCCTCCTCAATTTCTATTTGAATCTGCCATTTCCTCAGAAAAACTAAGAGGGCAATGTCAATCAATTCAAACTAAGATGTCACTCCTGTTCTACAAATACTTACTTTATACACAAAAATAATTGTTCATTAAAACAAAAAAAATAAATTCTAGCCTCCCTCCCAATATTTGAACGATCTTTTCCACCCACAGATTAGATCTTCTATGGTCTTGGGCTGTCAGCCGTGATTGCACTTCAAAGATGTGTATGTCATGTCATGCTACATTTTATGTATTAAAAGCACAGTGCACAGTGACCTCTCCCATGACAAAGAGAAGTAAAATTCACATATAAGTAGTAGTGGTCATGAAAACTTGGAAAGACAGGTCTTTTCCAACAGATACTCAGGTCTCAGGGACAATCTAAAGAGTTTGAAGGACTCTTTTCTTTACCAAAGTTTTATCAGGCTTAAGCCCTCTTCTTCAGCAGGCCTCCACCCTGGTCCCCTGACCACTCACCGCCTCCTCCAACACCCCCCCACCCCCCCGCCCCGCCCCGCGCCGAACCGAACCTGTGGCTTGCCCAGCTCTGTTTTAGCAAGAATCCTGCTAAGTCAGGCTAGAGAGAAATCACCACCCTTGATATCTGATCACCATGGATATCTGATCAAATTTCTCCTTCCCCCACCCTTGATATCTGATCGCCCTAGCCTGCCTTCAGCAAGAATCCCTCTAGGCGCTTGATGTCTCGTCTCAGTAATTTTCCATCTACTGACCCCTTCATTCTGCTCCTTGGCTATACATCCCCAGCATTCCGTGTCAGACCTCATCTCTCCCTAGTGTGATCATCTTTACACCTATAGCAATAACCCTGTATAAAGTCTTCCTTACTGTTTTAACAAGAGTCAGAATAATTTTTTCTTCAACAAGTTCTCAACAAAAACCCAAACCCAGAATCATTTTCTGGAATGAAAAGGGCTTCAGGGCTTCTTGGGTCACTTTTGTTGTATTGTCCACAGGGCTGAGAGTAAACAACTCCTTTGGACGTTTTGGAGAAGAAAGGTCCTTCTATACACCTACTTCGTCCAAGGGATTACATGCTTGGGATTCAACCAACAGCTACAAAAATCAGGAAGTTCCTTCTCCATGTATATGACGAAGTTCTGGACAGAAGCCTGCTGCCAGAATACTAATATTCTTCCTCAAAGACCCCTCCTCATGCCCCTACACTCTCTTGCCAGTCTAGCCTTTCATTCCCTGAAACACGGCGAGAGCGCCTGGAGAGCTCGTCCAAGCAAGTGCAACCCGCTGGTGACTGCAAATGAGCACATGGAACTGTGCGCCCACGCTACGCTCAGTTAAAATCAATCCGGGCTCTTCCTGCCTCGTCCACGCCGAGGTCACACGCAGCACTGAAAGCGGCCTGCAGCTGGTGGGGCAGGAGAAGGCCGAGGGCACGGCTGCCCAGGCCCGCGAGGGACTGCCCGGGCGGCGCGCGGACCGGCCGGAAGCCGCGCCGAGAGGAGGGCCCCGGAGCTCGCGCGGACGCCGTCCCCCGGCGCCGCCGAGGCCTGCTGACATCAGCCGCGCTCCTCCCCTCGCCTCCCAACACCCTCAGCTCCGGGCCGGACCCTCCCTCCTCCCACCACGTGTCCTCCCCGCTCCCTCCCGAGGGGCCGCGCGCACGGGAGGACGGAGAGGCGGAAAGGATGGCGCTGTGACAGCCGGGCCGGAGCCCTCGCGTCCCCACCCCGCGCCCTGGCCGCTGGGCCCGGCGGTGAGTGCGCGCGGGTGGGGGCGGCGGCGGCGCGGCCCCTCCCCCGGGTCCCGGGCGGCTGGGCCGCGGCGGGGCGGGGGCGCCGAGGCTGCGCCGCCGCCGCCGCCTTTGTTGCGGGCCCGCCGGGGGAGGCGGGCGGCGCCGGCTCTCGCCGCCCGGCAGGTGCGCTGGGGCCGGGAGGGGGCCCGGCGGGGAGGCGGGCCGGGCGGAGGGGACGGCGGAAGCGCTCCCGGCGCGGGGCCGCGGAGAAAGGGAAATGGGGCAAGATGGCTGGAGAAATCCGAACGCGCCCGGGGGCGCGGCGGCGGTGGCGCAGGCGGGGCAGGGCGGGCGGCGGCTCTGGTTGCGGCACCTTAGCGCGGGGCGGCGGCCCCTCCCACCTCTGCCCTGGAGCCGGCCGGGAGACCGCGGCCAAGTTCGGGTCCCAGCTGCAGGCATCTGAAGCCTAGACCCATCCGTGCCGCGTTCGCCCATCTTTTTTGGAAATATCGAAGGAACCGACTTTGAACTCCGGAGGGATGTTTTCTTTGGAGGTCTCCCGATGCAGCCCTGAAGATGCACCCGCACTCCACACCTAGGAATTGCCCGCGCCCGTAGAGGGCAGGAACGCGGCCCTTTGTACTGGCCAAGAGTCAGCGAATAGGGAATTTGCAGCCCAGAGGCAATGGGTCATTTCCCTGTCGGGGTGGGCCACAGCAGATTTCTGCACCTTTTTGGGTATCCAGGCATACCCCTCGGTATGTTTCACTGACTCCTGGGTTTGCAAAGTCCCTTAAGGTAGAATGACCCTATTTTCTGAACCAGCTCGTGGACAGAACCTTTGAATTTGGAAAATCCAGGCGATGGGCCTACTGAGCCAACCGCTCCGCCCATGGCTTCTAGCACCCATTCCAGTTGAGTAAGTGTCCAATCTGTGTTCAGACACCTTCACTGATAGGAAATCAGCACCCTTCCCCTGCCTCTGATTCCTGTTTGGGTGGCACTGGCTGCGAGAAAGTATTGCCTTTCTCACTGCTTAAAACCTTTTCCAGGAATATTTACCCAGTGGCCAGCCTCAGTTCTGCCCTCTGGTCTCTACAAACCAGTCTGGGTTCTCTTCCCCAGATAGCTTTTTAAATATTTGAAGGCAGCCAGATGCGTTATCTACCCATAGCCTCTCTTATCACAATTAAACATGTCACCCTGTAGCTTCCTGGCCGACTCTGTTTCCTTACTTCCCTCCAGAGGGAACAGTGCTTGGGGCTAAAGAGGTTTGTATGTGGCTCAGCGTCCCCCATCATAGGCTTTGGGGAGGTCACAGTGACACCTGGTTTTTCTGAACCTGAATCTTGCTTGCAGAGATGGAGTCCACAGCGTACCCTCTCAATTTGACCCTGAAAGAAGAGGAAGAGGAAGAAGAGATTCGGAGCCGGGAACTGGAGGACGGCCCAGCAGACATGCAGAAAGTACGAATCTGCTCTGAGGGCGGATGGGTAAGTAAGAAGGTGTGGAGTCCACACAGCCAGCAGAAGCAGGCCTGAGAGCCCAGCTTGCTTTAAGTCTCCTCCTCAGACAGACGTGGGAAGTAAAAATAGCCCAGCCCGGTGTGTTTGCATTCCTGAGAAAACAGCTCTGTGGCTTTAAAAGGCAGTGCAAAGAATGGAGGAGGTGGTTATGGAAACAGTCCCTCAGCCATGTAGCTTGTCATCGTTCGATTGGAAGTCCTAGAAGCCAAGACCTGTCTCTCTCGTTCACCCACTTCTCCTGCACTGTGTTTGATGCCAGGCACATTGTAGGCACCAAGTAAATGTTGGTTGACTTACTGCTGGTTGAAGGGAACCATTTTAAATAAGACTCGAGTCATTGGGTTGACATGAGAGGTTAGGCTAGTTGATTCTGTGTGAGCAACCTCTTACCACAGTTCACACAGGAGAGCTGCCTGTCCAGCTGACCTGGATAGAAATGGTGGGCAGCAGGGAATACAGAGATTCAGGGTATACACACAGGATAGTATGATAGAGGTCAGTTTATACAAATGCAAATGCAGTAGATATTTATAGTTACAGATAGTTATTCACAGCAGTTACTGGACTTCGTGGTAATTAGGCATGAATAGTAAACATTTTAAATAAGCAACAAATTGACATTCCTTTTCTCTGCTTATTTTCTGTTGTGTATAAACATTGTCAGTATACATAATATCCTTTGCTTCCATGAAGAGCCCCTATCCATACAAGCATGGTACTTCTAAATTGTTCCCTACCACATGAGGGAACTGGGATGCAGAAAGATTATTTGCCTTGCCCTAAGGATAAACATGAACACTGACATTTGTTCTTCAAAACAGGTCTCCTGAGCTGCACCCTTAAAAGTAATACATTTTACCATATGTATGCTATACCTTAATTTTTTAAAAAAAAAAAGCAGTGCAAGCACAGGCTCTCAGTTTGCCAGTCTAGCTGTGGACGCTGCGCTGCCTTTGTCTCATCAGTGTTCTTTGCCCAACACATCCTTCTTCCCAATTCTGATCCAAGCAGGCGTCAGGTCCATGTAGCCTGGAACAAGACCTCAAGGCAGTCGAAACTCAGGGCTTTGAGGCTCAATTGGTCAACCCAGAACATCTAAATGGAGAGCCTTGGAGAACAGGTGCAATAAAAGTGAATGTGTTGGGACAGTGAGGAATGAGCAAGATGAAGACCAACCATGCTTGGGTGGGGAAAGAAGGAAGTAACCAGAGGGGCTGGAGGAGGGACTCCAGCAGCTGGTGGTGCTGGGGATTGGGCATTTGTGGCCTCCAGGCAATCGGCCATCCATCCACAGTTACCAAGCACAGTGTTGGGCGTAAAGAGGGTCTTTTTTCCTGATGTAATTTCCAGTCTTGTGAGCAAGACAGGGAAGTAAACATAAGTAATAGTAAGCACAGTCTGCAGAGTGCAGTGGTGGAAGGCTGCAAGGATGCATCAGGAGCCAAGAAGGGGCATGCCTCATTCAGGCTGAGAACTCCAGGGCTTCCTGGACAAGGCCTAATCTTGAGCAGTGAGCAATTTTGCCCCCACCCCTGGACATTTGGCAACATCTGGAAACACTACCCCCTTTCCCCACCCCTGGATATTTGGCAATATCTGGAAACACTTTTCGTTGTCTGACTTGATAGGGGTGCACTGGGGACTGGGAGATCCTCCTGGCACCTAGTGGGTAGAAGGGGTGCTGCTAGACATCTACAGTGCACAGGATGCCCCCCCCCCCACCTGCCACCCACACACATACACACACACAATAAAGAAGTAACTGGCCCAAAACGTCATTGTGCTGAGGTTGAGAAACCCTGCTCTAGAGCATTAAATTAGAAGAAAAGAGTCTGTTTTAAAAATACGTATTTTGGGTATAGAGAATTATGTTAGGGTGATCAGTGAAAGGTTTTCAAGCATAAGAAGTATGATAATATATTACGATAAAATTCCATAGACTTGAAATAGAAATACAATTTTAAGTAGGAAAAATAAAAAATGTACTTTGAACTGAGTCTTAGTCATGATGGAATCAGCCAAGGTAAAGGGAAGGGGGTTACACTCCAGGCAAGAGGACAGCACAGGCAAAAGCACTGGGGAGAGGAGCTTGTGTGCAGTTAGTTAGGAGCAGGTCCTGCAGCTGGAACCTGAAACTCATGGCAGGGAGAGGAAGGGGATCAGGCATAGGAGGCGAGGCCAGGCCAGGGGCCAGAGCCAGCCAGGAGGACATGGAGTGCTACGCTGGTGAGTTTGAGCTTTCTCCTTAGCTCTGTGGAATGAGGCCTTAGCCCATCTTTCTAAGGGAGGCCTCAGGCTCTCTACAGCCACCATGCTAAGGCCTGTGTGGCCTGCTAAGAAAGCAAAGCTTTGGCATCAGACTTTCTAGCTCTGTAACCTTGAACAAGTTACTTAAACACTGTTGTTTTATGGGTAACGTAAAAGTGAGGTAGTGATCCCCATGTCCCTAGTTCAGAGGATTCAGTGAGAGAATATATTTATGTGATTGAGTATCCTATACAGTGCTTGGCACATAGCAGGCACTCCATCAGTGGATCAGTACAAACTCACTCCCCTGAGATCCCTGCATCTTTGCTGGGTGGCTGCAAGGCTTTAGTGAGGCTGTGCAAGGTGTAAGCACTTTACAACATTTACCCTTTGAGATAGCATTGGAATGCCAGCTTCCTTAGCAGAGCAAGGCAGTGCACACAAGCTAGAGGAAGAACACTTATCCAGGGAGCCCTTGATCTTCTGAGGAAAGGGAGGAGGGCAGGGATTGAGGGTCCCTACCTGCAAGGCCAAGAAGGGGTGTCTAGAGGTGGTACACAGACTGCCTGACTTCTCAGTTTTGCCCAGGGCCGGCCCTGTTTACCTTCTGCTGTGTTCAGCCAGATAAAAGGCCTCTGTGGAGCGAGGGGAGGCCTGCGCAGCAGGGCCTGGCTGAAGGATCACTCCATTCTCACAGAGGCTTGCTGTGAGGAGAATTTCTAAGCCACTGCACTGTGCCTCTGGAGCATAATGTGGGCTTGTTTGAAGATCCTCCGTGGCTCAGTCATCAATAGGAGGAGATGAATCCTGCACCAGCCCCCAGCTTTCTTCCTGCAGCTTCAGGGCTCCTGGTACCTGATGTTTTTACCAGGCCTAGAATATGTTACTCCCCTAAGAGTATTGATGGCCCCTCTGAAATGACAGGCATAGCCAGTCCTGTTCCCATTTTATCAGCAAAGGGAAAGGGACTATAAATAGGTATGGCCTAGATCTGGAACTTCCCAGGGAGAAAAAAAGGCCAAAGAGACAGTTCTTTAAAAGCCTGGGAAGTGGGAAAGGAGTGGGGTGGAAAATTCCTGGGCTGACTGGCTTTCCAGGGCAAGGAAGTCTGAGGAAAGCCTGGAGACAAATCCGTCTTACCTCCTTGTATTTCCCACTTAAGAGATTTTTGTCCATTCTTACTCCAAAGAGTAGGCTCGGTTTTGTGACAGATAAAATGTAATGATTCTCTGAAACAGTTCCAAGTGGAACAAGAGAAGGGAAATCCAGAGAAGATTTGCCTAGATCGTATATTCAAAAACACATTTTTCAGTGACTACTAGCTACAGGAAGTGTCCTGGGCTTAGGGAGGCAAAAAGGAGTAAGTACAGGTCCTGCCTTCAACGAGCTCAGATTCTAACAGAGGGAGCAGCCAAACCAACCGAAAGAGTTCTGCAGTGTGATGAGTGCCCCGGGAGTGTGGAGCCCAGGGCATCACAGGGATGTTTGGGTGTGCTCACAGCATGGGACAGAGCGGGCTTCCTGGGGAGCAGGGATTTGGGGCCGAGTCCTGGAAGATGGGTGGGTGTCCGCCAGACCAAGAAAGGGGAGGCCCTCCAAGGCCAGGGGAGAATATGGGCCAAGGTGTAGGGGGCATCGGGGAATGGTTGTTCAGGGAACTGCACACAGCTGAGTACAAGCGGAGCACAGAGCTGGGGAGAGTTGAGGGTTGGTCATCAGGGAGGCAGCTGTGCTCAGTATTGCTGGATCCTTGGGGTCACGCAGTGCTGGGTCCAAGCCGCAACCCCACCATTTATTGGCGATGACATTAGCCTGGAAATGAGACCTCTCTAAGCCCATATTCTCCTTGATTAAGTAGGGGCACAGTGGCTCACGCCTGTAATCCCAGCACTTTGGGAGGCCGAGGTGGGTGAATCACCTGAGGTCGGGAGTTTGAGACCAGCCTGGCCAACATGGTGCAACCCCATCTCTACTAAAAATACAAAAATGATTACAGGGGCACGCAGGGCGGCATGCGACTGTAATCCCAGCTACTAGGGAGGCTGAGGCAGGAGAATGGCTTGAACTCGGGAGGCAGAGGTTGCAGTGAGCCAAGATCGTGCCACTGCACTCCAGCCTGGGCAACAGAGCAAGACTCCATCTCAAAAAAAAAAAAAAATAGGCATATCTGCTCCTCCACAGGCCCGTTGCGGGGAATAAATGAAGCAGTTACAGGCCCTTTCCTAGTACGTGCTTCCTATGTGTGAGGTGCTGTGGAAGGTGGGGAGAGAACAAGGGGGCTTCCTTGGGTCAGGGAGGAAAGGCCAATGTGACCGATGGCCTGAGCCCTGAAGTGGCCACAGGCTGTATAGTGTATGGACACTAATTTTCTAAACTGAGGAAAAACAATATCATAATCACCTAGACCCAAGATACAGCTTTGGGAAATAGCTTCGAAGGCAAGAATACAAAATAACCAGACTGAAACAAGCTGTCCAGTGCCTTCTTACCACTAAATAGGATGAGCTTTGGAGTAGGATTTTTAATGACTGAAATAAGAAATACAGTTAAAAAGAGGAGGGTGGTTTGGGTGGCTTGGATGCCTTGGGCTACTGAGGAGCCCCCTGGTACTGGGGCCAGGAAGCAGAGGAACAGGGGAGGGATGGAGTCTTTTGGGCTTTCTGCCTACCTGGTCTAGGATCAAAGTGAATGAGTTTGCTCTGGCATCTCATTACGTATATTAAGCTCTAATTAGCCCTTCTTTCTTACTCTTCATGCTCCTGTGGATCGGAAAGGCCAAGTAGGGCCCCTTCTCTCAGTGGCTATACTCTGGGCAGCTTTGGGTCCCAAGTCTAACACTTTGGTTGGTACCCTTGGAAATGCAGTGCCCTGGAAACCCACAAAGATCCCATGGAGGGCAGTGATCCTATTCAGATTTACAAACCCAACTCACCCCGCCCAGGGCCGAGGGTCTTTTTCTGGGGTGGGAGGGAATTGGGGGTGAGTGTGTTGGTGGGACACTTTGTCTGGGTGTGGGTGGCTTAAGTCTTGGGTCAGAGGTGAGCCGTGAGCGGCTCTCACCACAGCGCAGGAGGGTACAATGTCCCGGTATCCCCCAGCCAGTGATCATGATCGGGAGTTTTCTTCTCAGGGTGCTGCTTACCTTATCTGAACGGGGGGTGGCAGCCGCGGTGGTGTGCACAGAAGGACTGTGCTCTTGCCCTCGCTGGCCTCCAGCAGCTGTATGAATGTGGACAGTCCATTTTCCCCTGCGTCAGGGTCCCTCGCCTGACCTGTGAGAGGACGGGCTGTCCCAGGCTGTCTGTAAGGTCCTGTGCGCTCTGAAAGTCTGTCTGCTTGTGCCTGTTCGTCAGTGTGAAAGAGCTGTTCACTCTTCTAGGTACCGGCCCTATTTGATGAGGTGGCCATATATTTTTCCGACGAGGAGTGGGAAGTTTTGACGGAGCAACAAAAGGCCCTCTACCGGGAAGTCATGAGGATGAATTATGAGACTGTCCTGTCCCTGGGTAAAGCTTTGTTTTCCTTGGTCTCCTGGAAGCTCTGAGCCCAGAGAATTGTTTCCATGCCTCTCTTCTCTGGTATATCCAACATCCCTCTCTCCTGAACTTAGACTCTGCCTTCTCAATGTCTGTGCCCATTTAATTTCCAATTTTTGATTTGGGCAGAATATAAATATTGTGCCATCCTACTCAGCAACCCGTGCTGCCTCAGAACTGCCCCCATTCAACCCAGGCATTCACATTTAAGGAAAAAAAACTATATAACCTTAGAAATGTCACCATGGATCTGGGCCTGTGCCTCACTGTTCCTTACGACAGAAGGCAGGCATTGATGTTACCCTGCCAGCCTCAGAAGTTTGGGGACATATCCTCCCAAAGACTGTTTGCTCCTCTCCCCAGCCCCCGCCCCAAATTGATATCACACATCTTATCAGCAGAGTGTAACCATTTGAAGAGATTTCCCAGTTTGCTCATACAGGTACCAAAATGTTAATTGGATCAGCAGCTGCATTCACCCTCTTGCCTGCTAAGTGCAGTTCTTTTATTATTGGTGCCAATACCATCCCTCATTAGGAGAGATCTACCCATTCCCTTGGACAGACCTATTTTCCATTATCTTTTTTCTTTCAGTATCCCTGAGCCTTTTTCCCCTTGTTTTTCACAAAGAAGGGGAGAGTGGCTCTTAAGTATTTTAAAGAGTTGGTAGTGCTCCAGGACAGTAATACACAGCTGTTACCTATTTTATTTCCTATCAACAGAATTCCCATTCCCTAAGCCAGACATGATCACCCGGTTGGAAGGGGAGGAGGAGTCTCAGAATTCTGACGAGTGGCAGCTCCACGGAGGCACCTCTGCAGGTACTACAAGTAAAGCAGTTCAGCGTCCATCCAGCTGGGAACATTGTGAAGTGGGATTTTCAGTGTACATTCCACGGGGTATTTAAGAGGTAGAAGGATTATGGGCTTTGGAGTTTTGAAATCTCCCTCTTTGCAGTGCTAAATGTGTGACCTTAGGCAACTGCTTTTACCTCACAGCTTCCATTCTTCCTCTATCAGCTCTGAGTAACAAGACTCGATGTATGACCTTCTATGTGGATGAAGCAAAATGAGGCTTGTGCAGTGTTTGGTCCAGTGCACCTTCTAGCTGAACAGGGCTACCTCAGTAGTGTACCATGTGCCTCTGCAAACTAAGAATAGTGAGAGGAAGCACACTTCCTGAGTTACCTGGCTTCCTGTCCATTTCATACTGGATAGAAAAAGCATTAGCAGTCATAGTATACCTTTGAGCAAATGTATCTAAGAAGTACCTAGTCCTTTGTCAAGAAAAATGGTTATTGAGGCCGCAGTTGAATAGATATAGCATTGCTTCCAGACTGCCAAAATAGTTTTGTCTTTTCTCCAGAGGAGTTTAAAATGCCATATTTCACTGACTCTGAGACATGTTTTTCCCCCATTGCTTTACTGTCTCTGAAATTGAGAATGCCTCTTAAAATCAGTGGCACATCGTAGCTTAATTAGTAGTGTTTTCTTTCTTAATGGCACATAATGATGCATCCTACAACTGATGGCATTTTAGTTTGGGTGAGATAGGGTAATTTCCCCAAGTCATACTCAACTTCTGTGACCACCTCCTAAATATAAAGTGAAACCCGGTTCCACTGTTAATGTGCAAGAACTAATTTTCTGCCTTGTAAGCTTAACTTTGCTAAGTGTGGTTTTTGCTATAGGTTTTCTTGGTTCTAAAGGGATATGAATCAGGCCATGATGCGTCTCTGTAATATTATATGGTAATATGGTTTACATTTGGCTTCTCATTCACATAAAAAGTATTTTGACGCAAACATGGCCTCCAAATTATTTGGTCCAAGCTTGGTGCCTCTGTTCAATTCCCAGCTCTGCCACTTTCTGGCTTGGCTCCCTTGGTGTATTATGTAACCTCTGTAGCCTCCCCTTCTTCATCTGCAAAGAAGGAACAGTGATATTTAGAGTTACTAAGAGAACTAGGTGTGGGTAGTCCATATAAATTGTCATATGGATAAGGACTTAGGCAATGTTACCTGTTATTAAAGTTACTACTTTTGGTGAACCTCAGAGTAAGGTTTTCTTAGCATTTCAACCCCCAAAAATCAGGGTATAAGCCATTTTACTTACTGGCATTATTTTTGCCCCTCACTATTTGTCTCCCAGAAAATGAAGAATCTGACGTAAAGCCTCCAGACTGGCCACACCCAATGAATGCTACCTCCCAGTTTCCTCAGCCTCAGCACTTTGATAGCTTTGGCCTCCGTCTGCCTCGGGATATCACAGAGCTGCCCGAGTGGAGTGAGGGGTACCCCTTCTACATGGCCATGGGCTTCCCAGGGTATGACCTCTCGGCTGACGACCTAGCTGGGAAGTTTCAGTTCAGCCGGGGCATGCGGCGCAGTTACGACGCAGGGTTCAAGCTGATGGTGGTGGAATATGCCGAGAGTACCAACAACTGCCAGGCTGCCAAGCAGTTTGGAGTATTGGAAAAAAACGTTCGAGACTGGCGCAAAGTGAAGCCACAGCTTCAAAACGCCCACGCCATGCGGCGAGCATTCCGAGGCCCCAAGAACGGGAGGTTTGCTCTGGTGGACCAGCGTGTGGCCGAATATGTCAGATACATGCAGGCCAAAGGGGACCCCATCACCCGCGAGGCGATGCAGCTGAAAGCTCTCGAAATCGCCCAGGAAATGAACATTCCAGAGAAAGGGTTCAAGGCAAGCTTAGGTTGGTGTCGAAGAATGATGAGAAGGTATGACCTGTCTCTGAGGCATAAAGTGCCCGTGCCCCAGCACCTGCCGGAAGACCTGACTGAGAAACTCGTCACTTACCAACGCAGTGTCCTGGCTCTGCGCAGGGCGCATGACTATGAGGTAGCTCAGATGGGGAATGCAGATGAGACGCCCATTTGTTTAGAGGTGCCATCACGGGTAACTGTTGATAACCAGGGCGAAAAGCCTGTCTTGGTCAAGACACCAGGCAGGGAAAAACTGAAAATCACAGCAATGCTTGGTGTCTTGGCTGATGGGAGGAAGTTACCTCCATACATCATCTTGAGGGGAACGTATATCCCCCCGGGGAAGTTTCCCAGTGGGATGGAAATCCGCTGCCACCGGTATGGGTGGATGACTGAAGACTTGATGCAGGACTGGTTGGAAGTGGTGTGGAGACGGAGGACAGGAGCGGTGCCCAAGCAGCGAGGGATGCTGATCTTGAATGGCTTCCGGGGCCATGCCACAGATTCCGTGAAGAACTCCATGGAAAGCATGAACACTGACATGGTGATCATCCCAGGGGGTCTGACCTCACAGCTTCAGGTGCTGGACGTCGTGGTCTACAAGCCACTGAATGACAGCGTGCGGGCCCAGTACTCCAACTGGCTTCTGGCTGGGAACCTGGCTCTGAGCCCAACCGGGAATGCTAAGAAGCCGCCCCTGGGCCTCTTTCTGGAGTGGGTCATGGTCGCGTGGAATAGCATCTCAAGTGAGTCCATCGTCCAGGGGTTCAAGAAGTGCCATATCTCCAGCAACTTGGAGGAGGAAGACGACGTCCTGTGGGAAATCGAGAGTGAGTTGCCAGGAGGAGGAGAACCACCAAAAGAATGTGACACCGAAAGCATGGCTGAGGGCAACTGAAGGGAAAGGGAAAGGTAACCACTCAGGAGTAGATACTCAGTGCCTTTGCTGATTGACATGCCCTTCTCTCTTTCCACTATTTTTCTGTTTTTAAGTTTACTTAAGAGCCTACAGTGCAGTCGTATAGATCAGGGGTCTCCAGCTCCCAGGCCACAGACCATTACCAGTCCATGGCCTGTCAGGAACTGGGCTGAACAGCAGGAGGTGAGCGGCATTACCACCTGAGCTCCACCTCCTTTCACATCAACAGCGGCATTAGATTCTCATAGGAGCACGAACCCTGTTGTGAACTGCGCATGCAAGGGATCTAGTTTGCATGCTCCTTATGAGAATCTAATGCCTGATGTTGTGAGGCAGAACAGTTTTATCCCAAAACTATCCTGCTGCCCCCCATCCCGCACACCCTGGGTCCATGCAAAAATTGTCTTCCATGAAACCAGTCCCTGGTGCCAAAAAAAGTTGGGGACTGCTGGTATAGATAACAGACCGTTAGCATTTTCTCCTTTATATGGAACATTTATTGTTTGATTTACTTTGTTTCTATTTTGCTCTGTGGCCTGGACCCAGAAACACTTGTATAATAGGTGAAATGAACAAAGAACGAGCTGCCAGAACATCTGAGAGCTGTAAAGTTGAAATTATTTAAGCCCAAAGAAGCATAGTCTGGCATTGTTCAGTTCACACAAAATTTTGTCTGAAAAGCCAACTTTTTTCTTTCCCTTTTAAATTATGCTGAAGATTTAGGGCCAGTATGTGTAACTGTGTAACTGACATGCTGGGACAGTTGTACTCACTTTTGCTGGCCTGTAGGACCATGACATAGGGAGACCATTAAGTGTGCCTTCAGTACAGTGTCCTCTGGGCCTCGGGTCTCAGTCCTGGAGCTGTCTGCACAGTATGCCACCAGCGAATAAGAATAATAGCGTCTGCTTGCTTTTCCCTAGGGAATTCAGGGTTTTTGTTTTTTTTTAAAAAAAAAAAATCTTAGTTTCATTATGACCTTCACATGGGCTATTACAATAATTTCCTGTAGTCAGCAGATGTCTGAAGGAAGGTATTTTTAAACTGAATCTTTACACCAAAAAAAGAAAACAGGGTGCATATCTAGGACTCTAAGTGAGTAAAGTTTGAGGGCTGAAGACAATAGGCCTGGAATTTTCCGGGTTGAGTACACAAGAAGAGCAGCTTTCAAAGGAAAGTAGGAATGGAGGCCTGAGACAATAGTGAAATGACCCCACCCACCTACACCTCCAGAAAGGAGGAGGATGAGCATGTACAGCAGGGGGGACACCCACAAAGAACAAACAATTCATTTACCTCCTTGTTCTTATCTCCCTAATTATAAATTAATTTGATCCTCTAGACAGTGTTTTATATGAAGGAAGAAGCCACCGCTTTCACAGAGGACCTGAAACCATCAGCCATCTTCACACATTCTTTTTCTTTTAATTAGCTGTTTCCATCTTCCTTGCTTTTTTCTCCAAATGAAATGCTAATGGGAGCCTTCTTTTACCCACTTCAGCTATATAAGTCTGTATGTGTTTCAAAGAGTGACTTACGTCTCCTTCCTTGTCCCCAAATTAAATTGTACTCATATCGCTGAATCCCACTGTAATTCTGGGATCCCTGGAATTATAATAGAGCAAGGATAAGTTCTTACTATTACATTCAAAATCATCAAAATTGCTTTTTTTCCCCCTTGTGTCCTCCATGTTTTGAGAAACCCCATGAATCCTGCCTCCCTTTTCTGCTGACCCTTATATTGCCTGCGTTGGACTTCAAACTGAATTACACTGAGTTTCCATCTTTTCCTCATTTACCTTTCGCTTTTCCCTCTCCTTGTTAGATAACATTTTTGTGCACTTTTAATTTCCTAAGCTCCTTACCACCTCAGGGACATGATTAAACACTTCCAGAAGAGGAAAGGAGAAAAAGCTATGCTGAGTTGCATTTACGAATGTTGGCCTCTAATATTGGTCATGCGCTTTTGCTCTTCTAGACTGCCACCATTCTCTCTGCAGCTCCTGAGGAGGTGATGGGAGTAGACAGATCCACAGTGAACAAGAGATTTGGGAGACCAAGTTGGCATAAAACTGCCTCTTGTCATCCATTTGGAAATCTGACTGGTGGAATTATTATGTCTGTTAAAAGTTATACCAAAAAGCCAAGGGTTAATTCATTTAGGTTCTCTCTGTTTTCCAGCAAATGGAACTCTGATTGAAACAGCTGGAGAGGAAAATCCTCAAGAAGATTATTCCTGAAAGTGTGGATGCGCTGGATGCACAGGGAACATCAGGAAAAGGCCACGGGGCTCTGAACAGCCCGGATTCAGACAGCAGCCTATACATCCATCCCAGGACACAGACCAGCCTCTCCCCACACCATAAAAGGTATCAGAAAAGTCTAGGACCTATCATTTCATCAGAGACATGCTCAGAAAAGAAACTGCTTCTGCCCCATTTCTTGTTTTGGAGATTACTCCATCTGTCCATCAAAAGAAACCTGTAAATATGAACGAACAAAGGTTATTTCCTGGAGGAAAGACAATTTGTTCAACACCAACAAGGGACTCATCATATGGGCACAACTCTGGTGTCCTTCTATGGAGAAAACCTCGAGTAAAGTTTTATTCTGCCTTTGAAAATGCTTCCAAAAGTAGACCCTGTCCCCACACAGGTCAAGACTACAGAGAAGGCTTTGTAGAAATGTGTCACTTACGTACACCTGCTACTTACACATTTCCTCTTTTGGAAAAATGAGATATTTAGGATAACAAGAAAATTAAGACATACTGGCCTGGTGCCAGCAGATGGCTTTTCTATAGACAAATTAGGTTAGTCTGGAAGATATAGGTTAAAATAAACTATGCTGTTTTATTTATCTTCCCAACCTGATTGGCAGCTAGACTTTTTTTAGGGTCTCATTTAGTGGCCCTGTTTTTTTCATTATTATATTTAATGATAGGGCAGGATTTCGTATGCAAGCTCTTATTTCTCAGGCTGCCTGCAGAAGTCACTATAAATTATCTGCTGTCTACATGGTACAAGGCCCATTGACTCATTTGATGCTTGTTTTGTTAATTTCTTTAATATTTTTATCACAGGGGCAGTGGGAGGGCTTGGGCTTTTAGCCACAGCTGTTTTAAGACTTCTGCTCTCCTGCCCTGCAGGAATAGGTGGGAGGTCATTGAATTTTTACACTATAGTAATTTGCATTCCCACATAAGTTTGAGTGTTACAAAAACATTCCTTTAAAGCGATCTGTGCTACAAAAAATATGCCAGGACTTCACAGACAAAGCCATTGCTAGAAATGTCATTCCAATGATCAAATCTGGAAACAGGCTGCCATAACCACTTTTCCTTCCTGTAGACTCAGCTCACCTGTATATTAAACTGTTCTTGGCATCTTGAAACACCTATTTCTACTCAGGTACTCATTTTCCTATTAGTGATTCACCTTTCTGATCCTTTTAAACCAGTTTTCCCCTAAGGGGGGAAATTTTACTTAACCTCTAGTATCTGAACAACTGTCAATATTTGAATTGTTTCCCCATTTGCTTTTACCTGTACTGTATTCTTGGTCATCTCAAATGGCATCTAAACCCAGCTACTTTGCATTCCAGAAGTTTCCATTCCCTCCAATTCCACCTAATTTTTCATCTGTCCTAGTTACTGGCTCTTTCTTCTTCATGTCTTATTTCTCTTGCTTTGGGAGCTTAAAAGATTTTACAAGACCTAATTTTGGGCTCCTTCCTTGGAGCCACCATTACCCCGCCGAGAAGAGTGGAAAATGGGTTCAACTCCTGTTTCACTCCACCAACACCTCCGTGAGTCTCATCATCGGCTGCGCGATGATGCCTTACAGGTTGCATAGCACTGGAACTTTCCTAGAGTAACGGCTCTGCTGCCAGGGTTTCTCTGGGCTCATTCTTCCACTGACTTAATTATGATCTATGCCTAACAGAGCCCCAGTACAACTATTTTGCAGAATGGCTGTTACCCTAGAATTACTATAGCACATATTGAGACATAGTTGTACTCCCTAGTAGATAGGAACTGACCCCAACAATAAACTTTGATAATAAAGACAACAGGCTATGGTGGTTTTATTTCTTTACCTATTAGCATTGTGAAAAGTTACATTCAAGCTGTTGGCTGCACCTTATTCTCCATCCAATTTGGTACCAATATATTACATCTTTGAATCAAAAAGTGTTCATGAGATGCAGTATAAGTAATACTGGTATCTGTGAAGACACAGAGAAGAATATGCAGTGGGGCAAGTTTGGCATAGCTTTTTTTCTCAGTCATGTTTTGTATGCTCTCAGCAATGGTACATTACCAAAATCACATGAAAGAAATCCCATAAAGGGATCTGAATTTTAAATGAAAATATGATGAACCCATAAGTCTTAATTATGCACTTTTAGTAAAATTAGTCCTGACAATTTATAGTGCCCATAAAGTGGTACTCGATTCTCCAGGAATAATCTGGCAGTGTTATTTTTCCTTTTTAACCCATCAGCATTAAATGCTGAGCCACTCTCCAAGTCTGACCCCTAGACTAAGCTTCCGTACTCTTCCTCCCAGAGGCATTTTGGGATGAGTCAAAGGCATGGTAGGACACTGGCATTTACCTGTGGTCATCACTTCAGGCAATGGAAAGGAAAAGTGTTTGAGTAACTCTGTCCCTGGTTGATCAGAGAAGTGGGTGATAAAGATGATAAGAACGTGCTAAATAACAAACCTGCACACTTGTACCTCTGAACTTAAAAGGTTTTTAACTCAGAACAACAACAAAAGAACATGCTACACAAGTCCTCCCACCTGCCTGGTAAAGTACAGCCAGCCTTATCACACCTGGTTTTGCACAGTGATAAATTCCTGCAGGAAAAAAGTTTTATTCTAAGTCTGAAATTATATGGTTTCTAACAGCTTTTTCCTTGTTATTTTTCTACATGATGCTTAATAATAAGCTTTTGTTTCTTAACCTAATTAGAGAAGAGATTGCACTCAGAGTCCCCAAAGCTGGCAATAGTGTTACAGATGGAACCAGCCTTTGGTGGACAGAGTTCAGATGTTTCAAGAGGCTCTTGTGAAAATGCTAAGTATTACTGTTTCTACCTTCCTGCCCTGCACTTTACCCCATCTCCCTCTTTAGAAAATGATTTCATAGGAAAACTGGCATGAAGAGCAGATAGTAGAGTGTAGACCTGAAATACATGAGGCAAAAGGAGTCCTCCAGCATTCTATGGTCCTGCCAGGTGGGTAGGTGACTAGGAATTCAGGCCAGGTCATAGAGAGTAGTGGGAAGTTTTCCTGTTTGCAGTTTCCTCTGTGCTGTACATACAGCCATACAGCCTATGGAACCTGACATTGCAGTGGACAGCAGGACATGGTCAAGGCTCCTGGCTGCCTCTCCATCTATGGAACTATGAAATTTCACACTTACTCCCTAGGCAGCATTAAGGCCCAGGTATATAAGCAGTCCAAACCAAAACTATATTGGAGTATTAGTTCAAATTCTTCCAAGCCCTTAAAGTTCTTACGTAGTTTCTCACCCAAAACTAATGGCTTGTGCCAAGAACTGAAACTAAGCTATTGATTTTTTTTTCCAAACCTTAATCTATACATAAGAAATTACATACCTGGCCAGGTGCAGTAGTTCTGGCCTGTAATCCTAACACTCTAAGAGGCCAAGGCAGATTGCTTGAGCTTAGGAGTTCACAACCAGCCTGGACAACATGATAAAACCCTGTCTTTAGAAAAAAAAAAAAAAGTTTGTAATTACCCGGGCATGGTGGTGTGAATCTGTAGTCCCAGCTACATAGAAGGTTGGAGAATCACCTGAGCCCAGAGGTCAGGGCTGCAATGAGCCGTGATCACACCACAGCACTCCAGCTGGGGTGACAGAGTGAGACCCTATCTCAAAAAGAAAGAAAAGAAATGGCATACCTTAATTGGAATCTGCTTTTTAATCTTTCTCATCTAGTACATTATTTTGAGAAGTCTCTGCCAAGCCCTCATAAAGCAGACAATTTTCATATTTCTGTAGAAGGCAATATTCCTTATAATGTTTAATAAACAACAAAGTTTTCTCCCAAAAGGTTTATTTGTCACATTTAAAGTACAAAATCAAATACACAGATCCAGATATGTGAACCATATATACATATCTATACAGCCATTATTTAGACCGAGACAAACCTATCTATACATTCTAATTTATCTATCAACACTATCCCTTAAGTAAAAAGCAACATATCTCTTAAAGTAGGTTTGTTATCAGTAACACTGTCGAATGTAAATTATTTTCACTTTATCACTTGAAACGGTAGACACAGGTACCTCCTAGAAACTGGGGAATTACCAAGCATATATCCAATTTGTATAGATTTCTTAAAATACATTCTATAGGAATAATTAACCAAAGAAACTGCCAATCAAAGTTTTTGGGCCTATTTAACAAAACTTGAGTCATGGGAAGGCGTAAAGTTAATTAACTGCATTACAAGAGTATTGTTTTGACTTTGGTTTTAAATGCAAAGAGGGACTTTATTTTGTTTAGTATACACAGAGCATTTCCATGTCATATTTCCTGTGGAGTTATAGTGATAAATTTCTCAGGGGCTATCTATAGCTATTAAAAATTAAACTGGTCACTAAAGGAGGTATCTGATTGTTAACACTGTAGGTTATTTCAACCAAAATGCAAGAACACATTCTTTAGGAGAAAGGCAGAAATTTTAGACTACTAGATACAGAATGTATGACGTCACTGAACACACAGATATCCTGCTGATCAGGGGGATTAAGTTATAACAGCTTCTTTGTTTTACGATGTCATCTATCTTACATGCAAACCACAGGACACTAAGCCTCAGGTACCTAAATATCTCCATTTCAGGCACAGGATTTCGTTAGTGCCTGCTCCCACAACTGGGAACATACACACATATAGAAATATGGGTCATTACCAAAGATTTATATTAATGGCTTCACAATAGCAACACAAAATGTACTCAATGTCACATTTCCATAGGAAAGGTTATATATACACTATACACTTCAGCCTTGAAATGTGGACCCCAAAAACATTCAATTTGCAGTAATCAATGAATTTGGTGAGGGTCCCACACCCTCAAATCCTAATTTAGCACAGCAAAAGCCCCTCCTTGGCTGCCAAGCGCTGGCGGTGAACTTTGTCTTGCTGCAGCTCTTCATGATTTGGATGCCAGAGTTTCGTGATGATCCTTTCAATATTAAGGGCATAGACAGTATGTGTAGGAATGACTTCCCTGTGTACCTGGGATTAAAAAATTAACGCGTCTCCAATTATACTTCAGTAGACTTATTTTTCTGACATATAGAAGGGTTTAGATCAACAAAATGTACACACATCTATAAACTTTCAGTCAGACACTAAAATGAATCACCAATTGAATAATAATAAGATAAGGAAATAAGCTTCTGAAACAGGAATAGGAGAACGAGGGATTTTTTTTTCTTTTCTTTCTTTATTGGGGAGATAGAAGATGGGCTCAGGATTTGAAAAATGAGGCTAGTATTAATAATGGCTTTTATAACAGACAAAACTGAAAAACACAAAGCCAAGAAGTGGAAAAAAAACAGTGAGTACCTTTGTAGACTTAAAGACTCTTTTAACCTATCCATAAATCTAGGTAAACTTTAAGGAGCCAAGACTTACCTGCAAAGCTTCAAAAAGGTCATACATGTTCACTGGAGGCAAAGATGCAGGCAGTGTGTCTCCAGAGCACGCCAGCAGGAGTGCAGCCTGCTGCTCGGCATCATCAGGGGGTGGGTGAGAAGCTGGATTCTGACCAGCACAGGGAGCAGTAAAAGCTGGAGGGCTGAAAATACAAATTTCAGAAATATTCCCAGCATGGAGACAACCAAACAACAAGGACAGGAGTGGCCTGCTAGAATCTTATTAAAAATATATTTAATTGAATTAGAAATCCATTCAATGTCTACTCCTGTAGATATGAATAGTCTGTAATTTTAATGTGTAAAGGCTGGAAATAAAACATAATGCAACTACATTTACCCTCCTTCTTCCACAATGGTAAAATACTTACTTAGCTCAGGATACTGAACCAAAATTGTTTCCTACCCTTAAAGAGCTTCTAGTTGAAAAAACTAATAGACCTTAACTACAGGAATATAACATTAAAAACAGAGGGAGGTGAATGGTACTGGAGACAACTCGTTCTAAAATAAATGAGAAGAAAAGAAGACATAGCACAGAAGCAACAGGCAAAAATGGAGAGTGGGGAAAATTAATTCGGAACCTGCCAATTTCCCAAAATAGAGGAAGATACAAACTGAGAAATCAGACATGGGTTTTACTTCATAACCCAGCAGGAGATAACCTACACAATGCTGAGGACATATCAAGAGGTAAAACAAAAGAGTAAAGCAGTAACTCAGAGGAAAGCACAGTGGAACGTTAGCGTGGGACTGAAGCATCAGACAAAAGCAGCCCTGTTAGAGTAACAAGTGGCCAATAGAGAGGCAAAAGCCCTCAGAGACCAGCCAGCAGGGCAGAGAGGGCTTGGGAGTCCCGCCAGGGCCAGACGCTGCTCCCAACATCACCCACTACAAGGAGCCACTTTTGGGGATTTGTTTTTTTCTAGAGAAGAATGATCCCAAACAGATACGCTTGAATGGGATTCAGACAATAAATCACCACATATGGCAATCTAAACAGTGAACCCAATTTAAGATGGGTTAAAATAGGCCCATGACCCCTGTAAAGGTCTTCAGAGCCATGAAATGGGCACTGGCACAAACTCCCACATGTGGTATCAACATTTTCTCTATCCAACTCTCTTAGCTTTTCACCTACACCTCCTGCCTTCCCTTCCTGTCACTTCACCAATCACCCTGCCAGACTTCCCAGTCATACATACTTTTTTCTCTGAACTTGCAAGTCCCAGTTATCTCTGTACCTCTCTTCTCCCAAACTAACCAGATATGCAAAGTCCAGCAAATCCCCAGAAATTCAAGTCACTTCAGTAACCATAAAGAAAATTATATTATTGTTTTTTTTTTTTTATTTCTCAAAGGTTTAAAATTCAGACTGAATTCCCTTTGGGGAAAGTGGAGGACAAAGGGAGATGGAAGGATAAGAAAGACAACACAGGGATGAAAGTAATCCAGGCTGTTTCACAAAGGGGTGACTCAGGACACAGAGACATCCTGAAGCCCCCAATGGGAAGAGGACACAGGAATCCCAGAGGTGAGCTGAGAGACCACGTCTGCACAGCAGGAGGCCAAAAGCAATGTGATGACACCAGGCACAGGCCACTATCTTGAGCTCTGCCTACAAGAGCCAGATGAGGGCCTGGAGTAACACCTACCACTCCTCCTCCTCCTACCACCAAGACACCCAGTTGTGACCCAACAATCACAGGCCCTGCCTCTAACTGAAAGCAGGCTCACTTCCCCACTGGGCAGGTGATGCCCCTCAGGAACCCTCAGGATGCACTGCCTATGCACTACTCCATTCCCCCTAAGAAAGTTGGGGAGGGGGGATGGGGGGACAAGCACATTAAACCCACATGCAGCAGCCAAACTCTGCAACTTCACTTCTCATAAAAGGAGTACCAAAATAATTCACTAGATCTCAAGCAAGTATCAGACTTAAAAAAATAAAATTGTACTCCTATTAAAGGTACTTTAAACCTACGAAAACACAATTATTTAACAATTAATTATTTACACATAAGAAGAGTATAAACAACTACCAAAGATGGAAGAAAATCACAAGAAACTTCATTTACCTTTCTATTAAGTTGTTGTAAGCTACTACACTATTCTTCAGGTATGGCTGCGGGGTCACATTACTGCCAAAGGCATATTTAAAATGGCCATCTCGTAACCGATAAGCTTTCCTTCTTGACACAACTGATGTCAGTATATCTTTCAGGTGATTCTATAAAAATAAGAAAAGGAAAATAGCATGATAGCCTCTTTAAAAGAAAATCATAAAACTTCCATTGACCAAAAAACATTTATTGGCATTTAGACGGAGATGCACAATAGGTTAGTATATGCTAGAACTAAATGAACGTTCATATGAAGAGCCACAGAGCCACACCAAAGAGCAGGAGGGTATGGGAAAGAGGGGGACATGCTTATTGTCATTAATAGTTCTCTTTAAGATGGGCTTGCTATACATGAAATTTGACAAGTCTTTACATCTCTAAATTGGCTCTTCTCTCTCAAAAATGATTTTTAGATGGCTTTAAAAGAAGTACAAAAAAATGACTTTTTGAGATGGAGTCTTGCTTTATTGCCCAGGCTGGAGTGCAGTAGCACAACCCCGGCTCACTGCAATCTCCACCTCCCAGGTTCAAGCAATTCTCCTGCTTCAGCCTCCTGAGTAGTTGGGATTACAGATGCCCGCCACCAGGTCCGGCTAATTTTTGTATTTTTAGTAGAGGCGAGGTTTCACCATGTTGGCCAGGCTGGTCTCGAACTCCTGACCTTGGGTGATCCACCCACCTTAGCCTCCCAAAGTGCTGGGATTACAGGCGTGAGCAAAAATGACTTTTTAAAAAGAGACAAACTATGCTGAAACTTTAAAATAGGACAAAAAGTTTTAAGATCTGATATTGGAACCAAAATCCTTGCGTGAAAAGAACCTTGGCTCTCTCAAAAGCCACATAAACAACAGATATATAGGAAATAAGCACAAAATAAATTAGGTACTTGATTTCTCTTCACTTTCATGAGAGCCAAGTACACAAGAAAAGGTTCAGGAAGCCTGTGAAAATAGTGACAGAACTCGTCCCAGGCTACCATTATAGGGTACCATTGTAGGGGAGCCAGGATCAGGCAGGGTGCTTCAATTATACCAAGGAAAATCCACTTATATCAAGACGTTATTGTACTATTTAAGTTGGTTTGCGCACCAACTTATATATTAATGTTTATAACTTATATTAATGTTTATAACTTCATGAGACAGCTGTTATTATTTTTGAGGTACAGATGAAGAAAACAGGGCTCAGAGAATTAAAAATCCAATGTCACCTGACTGTACCCATGCACTATAGACCTCAACGTCAAATTAGTTTTGTCAACTAACTAAATGAATAAGATGAATAGACGAATGAAATCATGTGCAGAGATAAGAATCCTGCTGTTCAGATGCCAAGACTAATACTTTTCGGTGCTGTATCACAGCAAAAACAAGTGACTATAATCTTTAGGATTCTCAATTTCATTTCTTTCCTTAAAAACTGTTCCCCTGTTGACAAAACATCAGATCAACCAGAAGAGTTATGCCATAAATAACCTTTCTGAAAAGCTTAGTCTATTACCTGAAGACAGTTATTTGGATTGTAATGAGTTTCTCCTCTTAAAAGAAAACAACTTTCAGCCAGGTGTGGTATGGCTCACACGTGTAAATCCTAGCACTTTGGGAGGCCAAGGCGGGAAGACCACTTGAGCCCATGAATTCGAGACCAGCTAGACGACAGAGAGAGACCCCCATCCCTACAAAAATTTGTTTAAAAAATTAGCTGAGTATGGTGGCGCAAGTCTGTAGTCTCAGCTCTTGAGAGGCTGAGGCAGGAGGATCGCTTGAGCCCAGGATTTCCAGGTTGCAGTGAGCCATGATCGTGCCACTGCACTCCAGCCTGGAGACAGTGACGCTGTCTCAAAAAAAAAAAAAAAAAAAAACCAGAAAACTTCAACAATGACAATTCTGTGAAATCAGAGTGACATTTGGATTCTTTTCTTGCAATACCGACTTTAAACAACACAAACAAGCCTATCACATTCAACCTGTAAGATTATTTCTGCCAACACAAACCAACCTCCACAGCATAGACAACAGCTGAAACTGCCTCCTCGGTGACATTGTCCAGCCCATGCTCATAAGCAGTCACGATCATTCTCCCTTCAAGCTGGCCTCGAGTGGGAAGCATCATTGTGTGGGAACAAAGTTTCAAGTCGTCATCATCTTGGGGATCCTTTGCCACAAATTGCTGAGCTCCTGAGAGAGGATTTTGAGGCTGGAATCTATGCTATGAGTAAGAAAAACTTTTAAAAATTACTCATCACAGTGGCAAACAAGACACAAAAGTTAACTCCTGTATTGAAGTTGAGATCCTACAAATTAATGCCACCAAAACTATACCACAGGAGTTAAGGGGAAAAAAAGTTAATTCATGCACAAATAATCACAAATTCACATCCAATACAAGGTAATAATGAAGACATGGATTAAGGGGAATAATGATAGTTTGCATAGTAGTTTATTCTATTCAATTAATACCTTGGTGATCACAGAATGTATGGCACTGTGTTAAAAATAACTGACGGAGAAGGAGAAGTATAGAACTATATTCAAACAAGTCAGAGCATTTTAAATCTAACCGTAAGTAGGTTCTAAAAGTACAAACATATAATGAATGATTCAATTAAATCTTAAAAAGCCTAGCTAACCAATATGGCAGATCTAGTAACAAATATTCCAAGATAATGCTATGTAGTGTAACTATTTAATTGCTGTTATTTTCTACTTAGAATTCTCAACACAGAACCTAAGATACAGTCATGACTATTTATCTCAGTCTTTTTCATTAATAAAATCTCAGCCTTCCCCTGGGAGATTCTGATAGCCCATTCATATTCTCCATCACCACTGGGAGATATGCCCCGGTAGCTTTTGCTTAAGGCCAATATAAAAGATTTTGCAGTGAAGATGTTTTGTCCCTGTTTGAAATTGGTATTATGAAACCAACACGGTTATTTTTCCATTTTCCAAGCACAAAACTACTTTATATTGAACATGTCTTTTTAAATCAGACATGTCTCTCTAGAGATCCCGATGCCCTCTAGATTCTTACTGATATAAAGCATAGAGTCAAGGTGAGAATAAGTAATTGTTTATTGATGCTAATCAATAAAGCTATCAATACCCCATAAACCTACAAAAGGGTTACTTTGGGGAAGTTTCTTTTCCCTAAATATATACTGGAAAAAGCAATTTGTTTTAAAATGCTTCCAAATTTTATAGCCAAATGCCTTCATGACATCTCTATTAGTCCCCAAAAGGCTCAGGGCCCAGCTGGGGATCACCAAGATCCCACCAAAGGCCTGCACGCTGCCTGAGCCCTTGGGACAGATGTCTTCATCCAAGAAACATTATTCATTCAAGAAAAATATTTAAGAGGAGAGACAAAGGCATTGTTTTGAATAACTGAAAAATCATTAGGTACTAATGATAACATTAATATTTAAGCAACAAACAAGAACTATAAAAATTCAGACACCTAGAACTCACAATCCTTGAAACCCTTTTCTTCCCAAATCATACTCCCTTTTTTTCAACTCTGCTACCAGTATTTTAATATTCATTTAAAAACTAAAGCTAGTCCCAACACGCCAGTACTTCAATCAGTCATTATCAAGATCTATTAAGGAACAACCTACATCAAATTTCTGACGAACAGAAGAAAGCTTTTTCTTTCCTTTGGGTTTTCCAGGTTTTGCTGCGGAACCCCCTGGCCAGGGCAAAGATCCAGCACCATCTAGGAGACAGAAATATATAACCATAAGTAAAAATAAGGACAACTGATAACTGCTAAGTTTGTTTTCATTTGGGGTAAAAAGCATGGAATGCTCATGAAATGCAAATAAATAATGAATGCTTAAATCAAAATCTTCTCTTTCTACTTCTCTAAATAAAATCATCAATCCTCTCAAAACACATTTTTTTTTCCTAGCTGCAACTAACATTTTTTTAGGAAGACAAATTTTTTTGTATTTTTAATTACTGTTTATTGGGTGTTTTGTTTATTAGCAGTAGTAGTATTATAGACTAGACCAGCAAATTCTGGTCTAAGATGATGAACTTAGCACATGTATTTATCTCCTCTACCAAGATGCTACAAAATATGAAAGTAAGGAAGGTAAATGGCACACTTGCACAACAGAGATTAAAATGGAAAATGAGTGGCAGACACGATGAGATGTCAACACATTTCTAGGATGGACTAAAAGGGTGCAGACTCACGAAGCAGACCCATGGAAGCTGTAACCTAGGCTAGGCAAGGAAGGTGGCAAGTGAGGCAGAAGCACGTCAACCTGCCTGGTAGAAACCCACAACCTGGATTGGGAGAATGTGAGTGAGTGGAAACGAGGAGGGATCTGTAAGGCTAAAAACAAAATTAATGGAATGTCTATATCCTTAAATCATCCACACAAACCCATTCACTCACCCCCAAAAGTGGGTTCAGTGCAAAATCAAAGTGCTGGGCCTCGTGTTCAAAAATTAAGGATTTCAAGATAATGATGGTACAAACCCAAGTGCAGGGCCCTTCTGTGCAACTGCAGGTCACAGGCCCATGAAGGCTCATTCCCATGCACAGATGACACAGAGCAGGGTATTTGTAATAGCTGGGGCAGGGGGTGAGAAGGAAGGTGGGGAGGGAATAAGGACTCTTCTCTAGTTAAACTGAACACAATTTCTGGGATTTACTAAGGTAGTTGGTATGGATGTCGGTACCCTACAGCAAAGCTCTCTGCATACGGGAATTTGGGAGACCCCAGTTTAACAGTAGGCTTCCTGTCAGCTCACTCTAAAGCAAAGTCTCTAGGCAGTTTTATGCTTCATTCTTAAAACATGAAAAGGACAACAATGAATCACCAGATATTTGACAATATTCTTTCACATGACAAGAAAGAGCAAGCTAAAAAAACAAAAACAAAAACAAAACAATAGAGGTCCTAGACAGGAAATGCAAAAGAATTCTGATAAAATTTCCAACTGGTATCTGCAGAAAACTTTGAGAACATGTTTATCCATGAAACAAGATGCTATCAAAATTGCTGAATTAAAGAATGCATTCAACAGAAAGGCCAAAAGAGTTGAGGAAATCTCAAACACAGAGCAATAAGACAGAGATGTTAAAATCAGTAAATCCAGAAACAAATTTAAGCAACTATGAGGGCTATAGAAGTCCCACCAGAAGAACAAAAAAACAAAAAGTAGTTGCCTTTGGAAATAGGTTTGGGGTGGGAAAAAGCTTTATCGTAAAACCTTCTGTGCTACTGATGTTTTTTTAAACCATGAATATATATTGTTTAATGTTAAAAAAAAAAAAAAAAAAAGAATACAACCTCACTATAGTACACTTAAAACAAAAAAATGTTTAAGAAAGAAAAAAATCACCCATAATCATAGTAAAATGTTCCTGCAATTTTGATATTTTTGGAAAGAAACGTTTTTAAAGCTTTCAAAAAAAAATATTCCAGATTCCTCAGCTTAAAAAGAACTGTTTGGGAAGTCAGGTTCCTCTTATCTTTGGCATGCACAGATCTCACTTGATAAGGTCAGTCAATCTTAGATGATTTTCCCAAGAAATCTCTTCCTGATAAATGAAACTGGATGCTAAGTGATGATAGGAAAGTAGGCTGAACATGCAGATGATGATGCAAAGGAGCAGGCCTGCAAACTCAGAGTTTACCAGCTGCTGCTGTATGGCCAAGCAAAGCATGGTAAGGCCTAACCATGACAAAACGGAAGGCTTTTTAGTAGCACTTAGATTTCAGTTTTGATCCAGCACATCCAGGATTAAGGCAAGTTTTTATTTTCTTTTGTTTTGTTTTATCTTCTCTGAAGTTTGTGTCTTTATCTATAAAAACAGGCTAACACCTACCCTGCAGAATTGTTGTGAGGATTAAAGACAATGCATATAAGTGTCTAGTATGCTGCACTCAACAAATATTATTATTAATATCATCTTTCCTGACAAGTTTAGAAAACTAGAAAACAACCCATCCAAAACTGTGAGGTACAAAGAACTATATTTTACTTTTAATAGAAATCTTCTCTTTGTTGCTAACAAATATTAATTTCATTTTGAGAAATTTGGGGTGTTCAATGGAAGAATACATTCTCAAAATCCAAATGCTTCTTCATTTAAAATAACTATTAACAAGCATTCAGAATATCAAAGGTTTTTATCTAATTAAAATCAGCCACCTATACTTACGAATACCACTTCAACACTTGTTTGGCAATTTTTATTTATTCTTTTAATTTAATTCACTTTCTTTTTTGAGACAGAGTATTAGTCTGTTGCCCAGGCTAGAGTGCAATGGCACAACCTTGGCTCACTGCAACCTCCGCCTCCCGGGTTCAAGCGATTCTCCTGCCTCAGTCTCCCTACTACGTGGGATTATAGGTGCCTGCCACCACGCCCAGCTAATTTTTGTACTTTTAGTAGAGAAGTGGTTTCACCATGTTGGCCAGGCTGGTCTTGAACTCCTGACCTCAGGTGATACACCCACCTTGGCCTCCCAAAGTGTTGGGATTACAGGCTTGAGCCACCGAGCCTGGCTGGCATTTTTTATTTTTAAAATCACTTTTTTGTAAGTTCATAATCCTACAGGGTAGATATTGCTGTACTTATTTTATAAATGTGAAAGTTAAGAACACCCAAGTAACTGTATTATGTAAGCTAGTGGCAAAACCTACAATTGAACCTAAGTCTCTTGACTCTTATCAACCAGGGTTTTTATTTCTGATCACTCCATTTATCTTTTGCATACGTGGCCATTTACAATATGCTTCCCTAAAAAGTAAGATGTAATCCTCACAATATTGGCTTTTCTGATCAAATTAAATTTTATACAACAAAGTAGATTATGATTTAACTTTGGACACAAAAGAGGAATGGCTAAAATCTACTTGTATATAAATTAACTAACACATCAAAAATCTGACACGGTGTAAGAATGTGCGGTGATGAGTGTGGTAAGGGGAGGGAAGCAGTCACTGCTCTCTAATACAACTCCACAAGCAAGTGGTCACAGTTTACTACACATTAACGACTTCTTTGAGGGTCAACGAATGAGGTGTTAGGAGATCTTACATGAATTCTTTTTTTTTTTTTTGAACACAGTTTCACTCTGTCACCCAGGCTGAAGTGCCGTGGCACAATCTTTGCTCGCTGTAACCTCTGCCTCCCAGGTTCAAGCGATTCTCGTGCCCCAGCCTCCTGAACAGCTGGGACTACAAGTGTTAACCACCACACCTGCTAATTTTCTTTTTTGTATTATTAGCAGAGTAGGGGATTTCACCATCTTGGCTAGGCTGGTCTCCAACTCCTGACCTCAAGTGATCCGCCCACCTTAGCCTCCCAAAGTGCTGTGAATACAGGCATGAGCCACCATGCCCTGGCTGTGAGTTCTTTATCATACAGTAGAAGTAAACAGAGAGAGAGGATAAAAAATACCAGGCATTTATATATAAAACATAAGCTTTCAGTATATGATTATCAGAATCACCCTAAGACCTTAAAAAATTTCCATTTAATCTACAACAGGAGTTGGTAAGCACAATTCTAATGGTAACTTTTGTAGTCTTATGAATAGATATAAATTGCAATTTAGAAACAAAAAAACTACTGAATAAATCATTTGGCCTAATTTTTTTTAAAAAGTCCAGGATGACTTTTATCATGAGGAAAGTTTTCAATGTATTTAATTACTTGTTTCTGACTGATTAAACTAAGATGGTTGAAAGAGGTGACTTATAGCTTAATCTTCTCTTCAGGTTAAAGTGACAGGTTTCATTTCTACCTACCCCCTCAACATGCTACTATCCCCTGCCTCTTGTTCTCTGCCAATAATCTGCCAAACACAGGAGCTGAAGCTTGACCTTTCAGGTGCTATCTTGCTTAAGAACATAGTGGAAGTCCAGGTTCCCAACATATGCTGGGTTCCTCCACCTCCTGAAAGCTACGGACACCTTTCAAGTTAGGTATCCCTTAGGTACAGGACACCTAACACCAACTGCCCTCTCTTCATCCCCCTTACCTTCTTCATCCAGACTTCCCATCCTCTTCCTCACTTCTCATTTACTTACGTAATCTAAAATGTAGCTGAGTGGGGAGTCAATACCAAAAGGCAATATGATATAAGTACAGGGACATGGCCTGCTTTACAAAGGCTCTGCATATTTGGACAGTCCCTGCTTCGGTGCTCACCCTGAGCCCTCTTGTTCCAGGGCTATCTCCTCACTTGCCTTCTGGCTCTCCCATGCCCTTTTCTGAAGGACACCACCATTTCCCCCATTGAGCAAACTGGCCTGTGGGGGAGGGTGGCACACACAGCAGCCTTGCCCAGCTCTCCCATCACAACATGCCCGGACCCAGGGGTCCACGGGGGCTAGGACTTGGACATGCCAAGGATTACACAATACCACCTAGGGAGAAAGCGCTTGTGACAATGAACATTCAGATAGCCCTTCCTTCTGGGTGTCAGAAAAGAGAAGCCCCACATCTGGCTTGGCTGAAAAACACTTTATTGATGTAGAAGCTGGCATCATAAGATGAAGATTATAGACGAAATGTTGGTGTTGTACTATTCAGTTTTGGCAAAGAAAAGTTTGGTGTCAAAAATGGTGATCACATGCATAGCTCATTTGTGAACAGATTTTTTCTCCAGAAATAGAAGTTCAAGCTTTGGATGACACTGAAAAGGGTTCTGGAGGTTTGGGTTCCACTGGAAAGAATTAAAATGTATGCCAAGAATCAAAAACGAGAAATCATACCTTTTTCTCAAAAATAAAGAGTTTTTGCTTTTAAAAAAGAAAAAGATTCTGTAAAAGAATTTGTATCTACCTAATAAAATGTTTCTTCTGAGCAGTTCAAAAACATCTGCTTTACAAACACTAGCTGTGTCTATTAGAGAAAGCTAAAGTCTAGTGCTTTGCTGACTGACACACACTGGAAGTATTTCCACTCCCTTACCTGGTGTAGAAACCAAAATCTGACAACGCGTGAGAATGGCCAGGAGGAAATCATTGTGAGAATGGACTGAAAAAGGGAAGACAGTGACAATCAAATTCAAACATTTTCAACACAAGGAAACCACAACTTTGGTCTAGCTTGTCAGGATTTTGGATATCTCCTATTCTGCCATGCTTTATACTTAATTTTAAATATCCACATGATTCAGATAACCTTACACACCACAAAACCCAAATTTTACTTTTTAAAAAGGGAAAAGACTTTACCACAAATCTAGGAAAATTATAGAATAGTAAAATAACTCCGCAGATAATTATTTTACCATTATCCTGCGTGAGAAGTCTATGAGCTTCAAGGTCAAACTCCTCTTTGCTGATTTTCTGCTTGAACCACAGCTTTAGGTTAGCCCAGTATCTGTAGAGGCAGAAACAATATTAAGAACCACAGATTTGGCTGCTTCCAGTTTGTTTTCAATTGGTGTTTTTTTTTTTAGAGACAGGGTTTTATTTTGTCACTCAGGCTGGAGTGCAGGGGAACAATCAGGGCTCTGAACTTCTGGCTTTAAGCTACCCTCTCACCTCAGCCTCCTGAGTAGCTGGGGCTACAGCACGAACAGATCTTGCTTCTTCCCCAAGTTCAGCATACATGCTCCAACTCTCAGGAAAGGAAATTCTGCATTCCCTGGCTCTGTGGGCTGAATTGTGTCCCCCCACAAAAGTCCTATGTTAAAGCCTTAACCCTAGTACTTCAGAATGTGACTGTATTTGGAGATTGGGCCTTTAAATAGTAATTTAAATGAGGCCATTAGGGTCGGCCCTAATCCAATATGATTGGTGCCTAAGATAAGAAGAGGCAATTAGGACACAGACACATTCACATACAAAGAAATAACCATGTGAACACACAACAAGAAGGCTGTCATCTATAGGAGAGAGGCCTCCTGCCAAAATCTTGATCACAGACTTCCAGCCTACAGAACTGTGAGAAAATAATTTCTGTTGTTTAAGCGAACCAGTCTGTGGTACTTTGTTACGGCAGCCCTAGCAAACTAATACACCTAGGAATCAGAATACCAACAAAGAAAGGAAAATCCTCCCTAAAAGGGGACTGGCCAGCGCAGTGGCTTATGCCTGTAATCCCAGCACTTTGGGAGGTCGAGGCAGGCAGAATGCTTGAACCCAGGAGTTCGAGATTAGCCTGGGCAATATGACGGAACCCCCTTCTACAAAAAATACAAAACTTAGCTGTGCATGGTGGTGCATGCCTGTAGTCCCTGCTACTTGGGAGACTGAAGTGGAGGGACTGATTGAGCCCAGGAGGTCAGGGCTGCGGTGAGCCATGATCACACCACTACACTCCAGCCTGGGTGACAGAGCAAGACCTTGTCTCAAAACAAATAAAAGGGAATTGGCAGGTAGTCACAGAATTGGGCTCGTGATTCACTTAGCCCAACACTATAGCTATACCTTTGTTTCTCACTGTCACCTTTCTAACAGACCTACTCTCCAGAATCCTGCATTTCAGATTCACATTTCAAAGTGTGTGTGTTTAACAGAGAGGGGAGTAGTCATTTATATTTGTTTTAGGTGACATCCTTCCCTTCAGATAAACTCAACTTTCAATCTAACTGGCTGGAAAAAAAAAAAAATTGGGTTTCTAAACATCTCAGCACAAAGAAAATGCCTGGGGATATGAGAAACTTGGTAGTTTTTAAAGTGAAAATCAACACCTAATAATAAAAATTACTAGGTAACTGGTAGGAAAAAAAAATGACTTAACCTTTTACACTTTAACAAGAGTGTTAGAAATTAGAGTAAAATATGTCACTTTTCACATCACATCCACAACCCTTGTTTTGGTACTTAAGGAAGCTGCTTCTTGTTTATGGAATGGGATGAAAAATTACTCAGTACTTGAGTTCCTAACAGGAAAAAAAAAAAAAAAAAAACAGATTTCTAAATGGGATGATTTAATATTTTCACTGCCATATTATGCCCATGGCAGGACTCCCCCTGTGTGTGGATTAGCTTCACGTCATCTTAGTATCTCTGTATGTAATTGACTATGATCATATGTAGTTGCATGCAAAGCTTTGGGTTCATGTTTGCTGTTGTGTTGTTTTTCAGGAGAAAACCTATCGCTTTTATGGGGTCTTAAGTGGCCCAAAACCCATGACACTGCCATCTTTCAGGCCCATTTCACTCAACAACAAAACACGTGCCGATCTAGAGCTTGGTACCCTTTCCACTTGATAGCTGCACATTCATTAGTCAATCGATTAACAGCAACTTCCCAACAGTGGACACTTTTATACATTTTTTAAAGGACAGGAATAATAATGAAATAAATAAAATAAAGTTCCACAGAAAAACAAAGGTCTTTTCCTATCCCATCCTATTCAACAACAACAAAAAAAAAATAGTAACCTAGAGAAAAACTCTATTATTTAAAAATCCTATGTCAGTATTTTATAAGAAGCAGATATATATTTGGAATGAATGAACTTGTTCCAGAACTAAAACAAGGCTCTACCATGGAGCTCTGTCAAAATAATGCAAACTATTTTCTCCAGTGGCAAATGTTTTAGCCCAAAGAGCTAGAACTAGCTACCAAAAGTTAAAAGACTTGCTCTCCAATCCTGGTCCCTGTGTTAACTCACTGTATAGCCACAGACAAATGACTGTTTCCCTCAACAATACTGCTATAGTTTGGACATTTGACCAAACCTCATGATGACATTTAATCCTCAATGGTGGGGGTGGAACCTAATGGGAGGTGTTTGGGTTATGGGAGAGGATTCCTCACCAGTGGCTTGGTGTGATCTTTCCTAGTGGTAATGAGTGAGAGCTCGCTCACACTGTGAGTTCCTGCAAGAGATTCTCCAAGCGCTGGTTGTTAAAAAAGAGCCTGACACCTTCCCCATCTCTTGCTTCCTCTCACAAACTGATCTGCAGGCCGGGCGCAGTGACTCACGCCTATAATCCCAGCACTTTGGGAGGCCAAGGCAGGTGGATCACCTGAGGTCAGGAGTTCAAGATCAGCCTGACCAATATAATGAAACCCCGCTTCTACTAAAAATACAAAAATTAGCCAGGTGTGGTGGAATGTGCCTGTAATCCCAGCTACTTGGGAGACTGAGGCAGGATAATCGTTTGAACCCGGGAGGCAGAGGTTTCAGTGAGTCCAGATTGTGCCATTGCATTCCATCCTGGGCAACAAGAGCGAAACTGTCTCCAAAAAAAAAAAAGAAAAAAAAAGTGATCTGTACATGCGGGTTCCCCTTCACCTTCCATCATGAGTGAAGCTGCCTGAGGCCCTCACCAGAAGATGCTGGTGCCATGCTTTTGGTACAGTCTGCAGATCTGTGAGCCAAATTAACTTCTTTATAAATTACCCAGCCTCAACTATTCCTTTATAGCAACACAAATGGATTAAGGACAAATACCAAAAAACAAAGTCAATCAATCCCTGTGAAGGTGAGGACAATGGGTAGAAGTGTAAGTAGGTCAGACTACGAAGCACTGGATATATCTAAAGAATATTAAATAACATATGATCATGGCCAGACGCAGTGACTCACACCTGTAATCCCAGCACTTTGGAAGGCCAAGGCGGGTGGATCACGTGAGGTCAGGAGTTCAAGACCAGCCTGGCCAACATGGCGAAACTCTGTCTCTATTAAAAATACAAAACTCAGCCAGACATGGTGGTGGGCACCTGTAATTCCAGCTACTCAGGAGGCTGATGCAGGACAATCACTTGAGCCCAGAAGGTGGAGGTTGCAGTGAGCCAAGATCGCGCCACTGTACTCCAGCCTGGGCAACAAAGTGAGACTCTGTCTCAAAATAAATAAATACATACATAAAGAAATAACATATGATCAAATCGAAAACAGAAACGAGGCACCTATTTGAACATGGCATTCTACTGACTACCATACAAAGTGAGTTGTCTAGCAAAGCCCATGTCTTCCTGGAAGCAGCTTGGGCACACAACTCAACCAGTCAGACATGAAGGATGTTCAGACCACTGGATACATAGCAAATAGCTCATATCCAGCCTCTGTGCATAACCTTGTATGTTTTGCCTACTGCCAAGGACCACACTTAAATAGGCTATGCAAACCAAAGCAAATTGCTCATGGAGGAAATATAATAAATGACTGTACAGTACAGCAGTGTTACTATTTAACCAAGAGGTACTTTTTAAGGAGAAGGGAAAAGAACAATGAGAGAATGGAAAAACAAATTTAGAACTATACCATACCATTAACTGTTTCAGGCATAAAAACTTCTTTTGATTGCATTTTAGTGGGGATTCATGCTCCAGATGTACCAAATTTAGCTTCAGCATCAGTATTTGACCAACATCACATAGTCGGTTTTGGCCTTTAAAACCTAAATAAGGAATGCTAACTTCAAAAACACTTTTGGCAGCCCTGAACCTGTAACTGATGAGTATGGGATGACAGAGGTCACCATTGCATCTAATCAGGGTTAAAGGCAATCATACACAAACCAGGTCCTTCAGATTTATTTTGGTATGTAAACATTCGCTTTCAAATATTTGTAAACACTGTAGATAGAACAAAGTGAAATGCCTCTTATGTGCTTAAAAATGTAAATTTTGGCTGGGCGCTGTGGCTCACATCGGTAATCCCAGCACTTTGGGAGGCCTAGGCAGGTGGATCACAACGTCAGGAGTTCAAGACCAGCCTGGCCAAGATGGTGACACCCGGTCTCTACTAAAAATACAAACATTAGCCGGGCATGGTGGTGGGTGCCTGTAATCCTAGCTACTCAGGAGGCTGAGGCAGAGAATTGCTTGAACCCAGGAGGTGGAGGTTGCAGTGAGCGAAGATCATGCCACTGCACTCCAGCCAGGACGACAGAACGAGACTCTATCTCAAAAAAAAAGGTAAATTTTATCAGTCGGTATTCAAAAGTAAAAACCTATAGTAATTAGGGTGAAAGCTGTCAATTTTACCTATTAAAATAAGTAAGAATATTTAATTCAATAAGCACAGTGAACATGAATATTAAAAGATAACTTTCGGGGAGCATTATAGTCGGGTGTGGTGGCTCATGCCTGTAATCCCAGAACTTTAGGAGGCCAACGCGGGAGGATTGCTTGAGGCCAGGATTTGAGGTCAGCCTGGGCAACACAGCAAAACTCTGCCTCTGAAAAAAAAACTTTAGCCAGGATTGGTGGGGCGTGCCTATAGTCCCAGTTATAGGCTCATGGCACGGGAGGATCTCTTGAGCTCAGGAGATCAACGTTGCTGTGAACTGTGTGATCAGGCCACTGTACTTCGGTCTCTGCCACAGAGCAAGACCCCAATCCAAAAAAAAAAAAAAAAAAAAAAAGTGGAACATGTCTCTGGGAGTAAATAAATGTTCACCAAAAATTAATTATGCTAAAATAACAGTTTAGATTTTAATTCTAGTCTTTTTATAGTTTCCATTACTATCTTATTAGGATGAAAAGTAGACTGTCAACTCTGCCACCCCAAAATTTCACATGAAGGAAAAACTACAAAATTCATGGATGACATCCAAGGTAAGTAATTTCAACCCAGTAATAATAAAGAACAGAGAAGGATGAAAAGAAAGTATTGGAGAAAAATTAAGTATTCCCAAATTGCTCCTCCACCAACATCATTTAAAAGTATGCATCCATTGAGTCATGCAAATGTGTAGAATACCACAGAAGCCATCTAGCAGCAAAAACACAGGCACTATAATTTTAAACGTTTACATTTGCTTTCTACATTTTTGAAAAATAAAGTTGTAATAACAACGTTTTGAAAATTTCCAAACTCTTCCTTGTATCCCAGAGGTTCCTTTTACGCTGTTTGGCTTTGGCCTTGGCTGGATACTGATTTTACCCTTGGCCATTCTGAATCTAACCCGACTGTGCACTAAGTCCCCTGCCATAACCTGGATGAAGGTCTGGCTGGGCGTCTCTGGGATCCTTCACAGCCCCTCTAAGAAATCAGTCGAGAATCAAAAGCGTGGGTCCCAATCCTGACAGTGACTTTTGAAGTTATTTATCTGCACTAGGTGTCTCAGTCTTCTCATCTGTCAAATGGGAATAACAAGTGTACCTACCTCACATCTGTTGTAAGGATTAGATAATATATTTAGTGAGTTCAAAATGTTTAAATGTCCGCTACTGCTATCATCACTATAATTGTAGTGTTCAATGACTATGATTTCACTAGAGGGTCCGTCTGCCTTACGAAATTGCTGTCAAAAGAGCTTACCGATAATCCCTAGCAGATCACACGAGCTCAACAGGCCTTCACCTCCAGGAAGCCCTCCTGGGATGGGCCGCCCTGAGCGATGCCCTCTGGCTGGGCGCACAGGGCCCGGTTCACTCCGCCCAAGTCAGCCTCCCGCATCCCGCAGGCCCGTGCTGGGGCCCGCACCTGCTCAGCAGGCCCTTGAGTGCAAAGTGCGCTTCTCCCGCCCCACCCAGGGCAGAGAGTCCCGAGCAAAGGCGCCCGCCGGGGTCTCCCGGGTGCCCAGGAGGCTCGGTCCCTCCAGGGCGGTGAGTTCAGGTGGCCGCCCCGCCCCGGCCGGAGAAACCCCGAAGCCCCACCGCCGCGGACTCAAGGCTGCACAGGCCCCCGGGCGGTGCGGGCGTCTCCGGGGCGGGCGGGCAGCCCGAGGCCAGGAGAGCACCCGCGTGTTGGCCTGGACGCTGCGCTGGGGCAGCTCTTACTGTTTCACGTTGTCCCCCAGGGCCTCGCTCAAGTTCTTCTTGGCCGCCTCCAGCTCGCTCACAAAGGTCGCCATTGCTCCGCGCGTCTCAGCCCGACCGCAGACCGCCCGGCCACCGCGATCAACAACCAAAAAACCAACGCGGCGGAAGGCCTTGGCTCTGAAAGCTAAGCCTGCCGCCGTCAGCCCCGCCCCCAATCCCTCAGAAGTCGTTTGTTTGGTTTTCGGCTCCGCCCGCCTTTTTGTAGGGAAGGTGCCCAGCCAAACTCTGCTCTCTTCCTCCCGCCCCTCGAGTCACGTGATCCGCTTCACCTTGTAGCGCGCCCAACCTAAAGCCGCGCGCCCCGCCTCGGCTGCAGCGTTGCTGGCAGGCTGGCGGGTCCCAAGCCCTTTCATTCTGGTACCGCTGGGGCAATTCCGAATTCAGCCTGCTGTCCTTCTGCCTGGAGGAGTACCTTACCGTTCCATTTCAAAAAGTAGATGCAGTATCAGTTTTACTTTTTCCTTGCCTTATTTTTCCCCGAGCACTAATCGTCTCATATGACATTTAGTTGATTTATCTTGTAAAAGTTATGGCTCGAGGACAGGAGTTGTGTTTTATTCACTATTACCCGCAGTTCCTAGAGCAGCGACTGGCACATAGTGGATGCTTAGTAAGTATTTGAGTAAATGAGGTAATTATGTAAAATTTGGAAAATACACAGAAGGATAAAGATAAAAAGAAAGAAAAAGTGTTTTACCACTCCCGGACAAACACTTGGATTTCTCCTTTACTTCTCACACCCCCATGACTTAAAATACTCTGTTCAATTTTGCACGTTTTTAAACTTAAGGATTTGTCTGTAGTATTATGTTGTCTTTATAATAATTTTAATGACAACATATTAAATACCCCCACAGATGGAAAGTACACAATAACTTGTTTCCCAATTGTTAGACTGTTTCCTTTTTTTTTTTCTGTTAAAAGCAATACTGTAATACTGCTTTCGAAGCATATAGCATAATGAAGCAAAACTTCTTTATGCGTAAAACTTTTCCTCCTTTAGGATTATTACCTTAGCATAGAGTCCAACAAATAGAATTACTGGATCAAATGATAGGAATATTTATAAATGCCTTGGTGTATATTGTCAAATTGCCTCCCAAAGATTTTAAAATAATCCTAGATAGCTTTTAAATCTTGTGCGATTTCTCCAAAGAAGTCCCCTTAAGTTCATTCATTCAACTTCCTCACTGCCCAACCTAAACCCACAAGCCCTGTCCTGGCTGCAGTGCCAGCAGGGCACCTTCTCTTCACTTGAATTCATACAGTGAATTCAAGTGTCCTATTATGTGTCTGGAACTCTTTGGGTACTGGAGATGTACAGGTGAAAGGAAATAGAAAGATCAGGCAAAGTTTCCTCTCTGTGTCAAAACTCCGGGTAAATTTTGACACATTTTAAAAATATCCACTTAAGTTTTCCATGGCTCCCCACTCTCTGCTGAACAGATTCCAGACTCCAGCATTCAAATGTTCTCATGAACTGAACTCACTCTACCTGTGTACCTCACACACCACTGGCCTTCCCTCTTAACCCCCACACTTGCACTCAGCATTCTAATTAACTTGACTTTAACAAATCACATAGCTCTGTCCCTTTACACGTATCTCCCCTCTGCTGGTTTTCAGACACCATCTTTAAGAACTGTAACACCATGTTTAAGAACTTTAAGAGACACTGCAAGGGTCCGCAGCTTCATTCTTGAAGTCAACGAGACCAAGAACCCGCCGGAAGAAACCAATTCTGGACACAATATTATAAATGAATACCAAGCCGGGGGTGGTGGCACATGCCTGTAGTCCCACCTACTGGGGAGGCTGAAGTGAGAGGATTGCTTGGGCCCAGGAGTTCAAGTCTGCAGTGCGCTATGAGAGCACCACTGCACTCCAGCTTAGGCAACAGAGTGAGACCATGACTTTAAAAAACAAATTTTTTTGAAAGGAAATGAATATTAAAACCACTTGTAATTTGGAAGGTTACTTTAAAGAAACTAATTCTAAACCTTTTACTTATAGCAGTATTTGTACAATGCATAGTGCAACTAATAAATAGCTTCAGAGAATGTGTGTCAAAATGCTTTATAAAGAGCAAGGAACTTGACAAATGTTTAGTCTAGTTTTTTTTTCCCTTCTATTTTTTGGGTAATCCAGCTGGTTACAAGCTGGTTTGAGAGTAACTAGTAGAGTTAACTCAATAGGTTGCTGAGAACAGACGTCTGAGGATCCAAACTTACCTAACATCTAAGTATTTATGAATATTTCTCCAAGTATATGGATTATGTGTATAAATATTTACATATGTAGTCTCCATTTACATAAAATAAAGTTTCCTTTATCTTATCCATATCTTTTTTCCATTTCATTAGATAGATAACTGAAGGTTGGTGGTATTATTCATATATACTGCCTGTTTCTCTACAACTTTTTTCCTTCATAAATATAATGTGTACAAACAAGGAAAACCCTCTAAACGGTGTATTCTCATAGATAGTTTACTTATATATTTATGAGAGCCTGGCCTGTACCTCCTTAATTTTTCCCATTCTTATTCTGTATTTTATTAAGCACTAGTCTTTTAACATTAGGATTTCTTTTTTTATTGTGGTGAGAACACATAACACATGATCTTCCCATTTAACCTTTTTTTTTTTTTTTTTTTTTGAGACAGAATCTTGCTCTGTCGCCCAAGCTGGAGTGCAATGGCGCGATCTCGGCTCATTACAACCTCTGCCTCCTGGGTTCAAGAGATTCTTCTGCCTCAGCCTCCCAAGTAGCTGAGATTACAGGCACGTGTTACCACGCCCAGCTAACTTTTTTTGTATTTTCAATAGAGACGGGGTTTCACCGTATTAGCCAGGATGGTCTTAATCTGTTGACCTCATGATCTGCCCACCTCGGCCTCCCAAAGTGCTGGGATTACAGGCATGAGCCCCCATGACAAGCCCCCCTTTTAACAAATTTTTAAGTGCACAATACATTATTATTGACTACAGGTACTGTGTTGCACAGCAGATCTCTAGAGTCTATTCATGTTGCTTGACTAAAAGTTTTATGATTAGTGACTCCTCATTTCCCCTCTCAACAGTCTCTGGTAACCACCATCCCACTCTTTGAGTCTATAAATTCGACTATTTTAGATACCCACATAAGTGGAGTCATGCAGCAGTATTTGTCTTTCTGTGACTAGCTTATTTCATTTAACATAATGTTCTCAAGGTTCATCCATGTTGTCACATATTGCAGAATTTCCTTCCTTTTTAAGGCTAATAGTATTCCATTGTGTACACACACACACACACACACACACACCCACCCACCCCACATTTTCTTTATCCATTCATCTGTCGATGAACATTTTGGTTATTTCCACATCTTGGCTATTGTGAATAGTGCTGCAATGAACATAGGAATGCTAATATTTCTTTGAGATCCTCATTTTAATTCTTTTTGATAAATGCCTAGAAGTGGGATTGCTAGATCAGATGGTAATTCTATTTTTAATTTTTTGAGGAACCTCTACACTGTGTTCCATAGTGGCTGCACCATTTCGCATTTCTGCCAACAGTGTACAAGGATTTCAATTTCTCTCCATCGTCGCCAACACTTATCTTTTGGATTGACTTTAGAATTTGACGTTGAAGGGTTGAAGGAGTTCTGAGATGTTCCAGCTCTGGAGATTATATAGTTATTATTCTGTCTTAATCCAATATATGATATTTAGATTTAGTTTATTTAGCTTTTTAAATAAATCATAGACTCCTTCTTTACATGGCCAGGGCCTAGCATAGCAAAAATATTTGATTGACTTTCTTACTCCACTTACCCATTACCATTGACTCATTAGCACTGTCAGCAAATGTGTGAGTTATTTCCATTTCAGACATCAGCAGCTCTGCTTTCCTAGAAGGACTCTTACAGTTCAGCTTTAAAATATTATTAATCATATATTCAATTTTCTTGTTGAACTTATAACATTTGCTGTAGTTTGTAATACTTATATGTATGCTATGCTGTGGTACATAAGGTACATGCATATGGTAACTATACATATGGTACCTATACATATGGTTATACTATGGTACATGGTGGCTCAAACTCAACATAAATGTTTGTTGGAATTAAATATTTTAGAAAATTCTATGTAATGTTTTCCTCCTCTATATCTGCATCAGTCTACAGATTTTAATATAGTTAAAGGTTATAAACATGGGATATATTAGGCCCTAGTAAAATTTATGGTTGAAAATAAGTTGAGAGTTATCTTGCCCTGATACCACATCTATTTATTTTATGCCTGATGGAAGGAGGTAAAGAGGTTCTTAATTCTTTTTCTTTCAATGCCATGGGATCTCACTGCCAGTCCGGTGATGCCTTTGGAGTCCTTCTAAGAATAATGTTTTAATGCATAAATAACATAGCATTACATTTAAAACAATTTTATTGAACACAGTTCTATCATGGGCCTTTTTGGGGCCCATGGGCCCCAGCTTAAGACACTCTTAAGTTTTACAGGTACTTGTCTTAATCCATTCAGACATCTACAACAAAATACCACAGTCTAGGTGGCTTAAACAATTGAAACATCATCTCACAGTTGTGGAGGCTGGAAGTTTCATGTTTGGAAAGGTTTGGAAAAGAACCCCTTCAGACTTCTGTAACCACGTAGCCAAATAAAATTTGGAAATTTTGAAGCCTTTGACCACTACTCAGAATGTGGATAAGAGCTTCTCCACAGTGCTAAAAAATATGTTTGTATCGTGATGAAGGTAAAGCATTGGAGAGATCTTTGGCGCTCTGGGCAGGTAGAGATTCTAAACTGATGCACTGTCACTGAAGTTGCTACTAACATAGCAAGACTATGCTCGATGAAGACTAGGCTACTGACATCACCCTCTGGAAGGAGGAAAAGCCACAAGTGCTGATCCAGAAAGATGAATTGCTGTCTGGTGTTGCCCTGAAAAATCTGAGCCCAGGGAAGGAAATTGATACATGAATTTCGGAAGATTTGGCCAGGTTTGTTGGTGGAAATGTAGGAGGTGGTTCACTGTCTGGAATTACAGTCACAATTATACCAAACAGCGTTCTCTATCCTTGAGAGCCAGGACTTTCCCCAAAGTAACGCATTCAGTCTTGCATCTTTTGTGAGCTTTATGCCTAATTTCTTTTACAAATGTTGTTCTCATGAAGACATTTTTTTTTTTTTAAAGACAAGGTTTAGCTCTGTCATCCAGGTTGGAATGCAGTAGCGCAGTCTCCGCTCACTGCAACCTCCCTCTCCCAGGCTCAAGTGATGCTCCCACTTCAGCCTCCATCCAGTGTAGCTGGGACTACAGGTGCCCACCAGCGTGCTTAGGCAATTTTTAAATTATTTTGTTGAGATGAGGTTTCCCTATACTGCCCAGGATAGTCTTGAACTCCTGAGCTCAAACGATCCTCCCACCTCGGACTCCCTAAGTGGTGGGAATACAGGCATAAGCCACAATGCCCAGCCTCCTATTATGCTGTCTAATTTGGTTTGTTGGGACTTCGGAATGCAATGGAGGCAAAATAGCATAGTGTTAAAGTGCAAACTACAGAGCTAGTTTGCCTGAGGTTTCAATCCTGGCTTCTTCTAATTTAGCTGTGTGACTCTGAGCAAGTTACTTAATCACTCTGCCTCAGTTTCCACATCTGCAGTGTAGGAACAGTAATGCTACTTACTTCAGGGTTCTTGTAAAAATTAAATTATTGTAACATGTAAGAGTACATGAAAGCCTTGGCATAGTGCCAGATGTGTAGTAACAGTCAATATTTCATAGCTATTATTATGCCTATCTTGTGTATACTGACATTGCTAAACTCCTTTATTATTTCTAATAGTTTACCTGCAGATTTTTTTTAGATATTCTATGTGGATAATCATATTGTCTACAGATTAGGAAAACCTTGCTTTTTTCTTTCCAACCCTTAGGTCTCTTTTTTCATTTTTTGGTTTTTCTGTTGGCTAGACCAGCTTTGTCCAATAGAACTTTCTACAATGATAGAAATGTCATATAGCTGGGTTCTCCAATACGGCAGCCATATATGGCTATTTAGCACTTGAGACTAAATAGCTCACTAGTTAGTGAGACTCAGGAAGTGAATTTTTAATTAAATTTAAATTTAAATAACCACCTGTGGCTAGTGGCAATAGTATTAAACAGCTCAAGACTAGAATTTCCATTGCAGTGCCGAGCACCTGGCTTTCATGGCACTCCTTCTCACATTTCACCAGGAAGTATGATATTTGTTGTACATTTGGAAAGACACCCTTTATTCCCAGTTTGCCAAGAAACAGAACCAATAGAAAAAAAATGTATGTGTGTGTGTGTTTATTATCGCTCACGTGATTATGGAAGCTAAGAAGTCCCACCATCTGCCATCTGCAAGCTAGAGAACCAGGAAAGCTGGTGGTGTAATTTAGTCCTAGTCCAAAGGCCCAAGGAATGGAGGAGATTGCGGGGAGGCGAAGACACCGATGTAAGTCCTGCACTCCTGAGGCTAAGGAGCAGGAAGCCCCAAACCATGGGCAGTGGGCAGAAGCAGAGGATGTCTCAGCTCAAGAGAGAGAATTGGCCTTTCCTCTTTCTTTTTGTTTTATTCAAGCCCTCAACAGATTGGATAATGCCCACTCACACTGGACAGGAAGGACATCACGCACTTTCAGGCCGGCTGGTTCGGTCGTGGCCTCGTTGACTTAAGCTGACTCTCAAGGGCCATCACCCAGGCACCTGCCCAGGTGCGTCCTAGGCTCTCTCAAGTTCAAGAACTCACCTGCTCTGGCGGCGCGGGCGGCCCTTGTCCCTCAAGAAGGACTTTACCTGCGGTCACCCAACTCTAGGCACTCACGGCCTCTCAGCTTGAAAACCCTGCCTCCTGCAGAAAGCGGGTGTAGGAGGGTTAGTTGGCTTTACACTTACTCTACTGTAAGTGCCCCTGTCCAGGAGGGCGGCACGGTGCTGCGCTGAGCCCTAAAGCGGCTGTTGGCAGAGAAACGAAGCGAGGATGCAGAGCTGGCCCCCTGGCACGAGCGAAACGTCCCTGCAGCAGCACCGCTTGCCTTCGCTAGAGGAAGAAGGGACGACCCGGCGCGCAGCACCACCTCGGCCGTTGGAGTCTGCCCGGCTGCCACCAGGGGGTGATGCGCCCTCACCTTTCCTTCAGGATGCCGGGGATGCCAAGGAGGGCAGTGGGTCTCCACGTCCCAGCCTGGAGCCTCGGCCCCGGATGATACCCTTGGCCACCAGCAGCAGGTCTCTGGTGGCCACCTGACGCTTGCGCATTCCTTCTACGGACCCTGGGAAGTCCTACCCCTTGGACTCATAAAACGTCTTGGTTGTCCAAAGGTGCGACTTTCAGACCCTCCAATAATGGCAGGGATGGACTCAAAATCATTGCCATATTACAGGCATGGTTGTTACCTACAGGAAGAAATTGACGAATTGTCACATTTGGGGACAGCCTGGGAGCTGCGGACCAAAGGGGCCTGAGAGTAGTTGAGTGTAAAGGCGGGGCTTACAGAGGCCACCTGTAGTTTACCCTCTCCCCGCTCCCACCCCCGACCTTGGGTCCTGAATGAGGAAGAGAGTAGAGTGTAACCCATTGTGAGCTCTTTCTCATCAGGCTCTAGGAAATAACAACAGCTGAAATGTACGAGCTACCTGCTAGGAAGTGGGTCTACTACATTACCTCCTTTAGCCCAAACCATAATCCAATGAGGTTTGAATTGCTGCTATCCCCAGGCCATAAGTGAGGGAGCTGAGACTCTGGAAAGTTCAGTTGCCCTAGGTTACACAGGAAGTGGCAGAGTTAAGACTTGAACCTAGATCTCACTGACACCAGAGTCCATTTTGCCACAATAATCACAAAAATATGTTAACTCCAGTGAGCACTTACTGTCTGCCAAGCATTGTACTGAATATGTTTTCTGGCAGTGTTTTACAATCCTCGCCACATCCCTCACAAGGTAGGTACTATTATTGTTATTCCCATTTTACAGGGAGATAAACTAAGTTAGAGAGAGTTAAGAAACTTGCTCACAGTTACACATCTAGTAAACTTGCCCACAGTTACACATCTAGTAACATCTAGTAGAATTGGACATAAGCCCAGAAAGCCCCATTCCAGAACTCATACACTAGCTACCATGTTCTACTGCTTAAGTGCCCCTGTCCATTTCTTCCCAGAGATTTCATCTGAGACAAGCTGGAAGGGACTGAAAACTCCTTGATGCCCTCCAAATGTAGCTGATGCCACCCTTTCAACCATCCACATTCTACTACACCTCCCTGCAGCTCCATGATTTCTGCACACTGTGGGGATGGGGCTCATGCATGCCCTGCACCCACATTTTGAGAGACCCTCCCCTCTACAGGCTGCACTGTCCTCATTAGATGCACATCAGATAGGTAAGAGATTTAGGCAGAATAATCTTTTTTGTTTTCTTTCTCTTCCTCCCTCTCCTTCCCCTCCTCCTCCTCTCCTTGCTCTGTCACCTGGTTAATTTTATTTTTTATAGAGATGAATTTTTTTTTTGGGAGACAGGGTCTTGCTCTGTTGCCCAGGCTGGAGTACAATAGAACAATCATGGCTCACTGCATCCGTCTACCTCCCAGACTCAAGTGATCCTCTCACCTCAGCCTCCCAAGCAGCTGAGACTACAGGTGTGTACCACCATGCCCAGTTCTTTTTTTTTTTTTTTGTAGAGATGAGGGGACTTTCTATGTTGCCCAGGATAGTCTTGAACTCCTAGGCTCAAGCAATTGGCCAACCTCAGCCTCCCAAAGCGCTAGGATTATGGGTGTAAGGCACTGTGCCCAGCCCTTTCTTTTTAAATTACAAATATATGACACCTGAGTTTATTGCTTTCCCCAAGTTGCCAATTGTTTTGTAGAGTACAAACCTAGAAAATAGTATCTGAATGGTTGACCCCAGTTCAGGAAGATGAGGCAGGTCTCACCCAGGCTTCTTTGACATGAAACTAGGACTACTGCAATTTCCATATGTTATTTAAAATGGACTTTGTGGAACTGTACCTTTATGGTAGATCCTAACCCAGATGACTTTGCTCTGTTTCCTAGTAGGATTTCGGGGCTTGCAACTTCAAACAAAAAATTCCAGAAGTGAGCCCTTTGCTACTTCTGCATTATTAGAATCTGTTGGAAGCCTGTGATGTTCCATTTGCCTGTGAAGTGGGTGATGGCTGGTGTAAACCAGGATCTTGAAATTTGGCTGCTTCCATGGCAGTGATTTCAACCTGAGGGATGCCTAGCCAATACAAAATAGTAAATGATGGTCACTACTAGATATAATGGACTGCTGGGTAGCCTCAAACCTCAAAGTAGTTGTATTACTTTAGGCCTGCATGACAGGTTTTTGCAGAATGCCGATAATAGGAGCCTCAACATTTCCCACTATGTGCAGAAAAGAGGACACTGGAAAGAAGGAACTGTCTGTGTATGTTCTAATGCCCAGCAGAGCCAGCTTCTGACCAGATAATAATGTTAGGAAACATTTATGAAATACTTAACATGTCCACATAAATTAATGTCTAATCTATTCCAACAATTTCCATGTCATGTAGGGGATAGCGTGGAACCAACCAGGCCAGGACAATGGAATCCATTCCATCTGGTTGCTATGGAAAGCCCAAGGGGGACTACAGAAAACATGCAGTGTCACCCATAATTTCTGGAGCCTGATATAACCAAAGGAGATTACTGGACTTTGCTTGCTTGAACAGATTATTTCTATTTAATTCACCCTACAATAGCTTTCATAAGAGCAGTGGTTCTCGACTTTGGTGTTAGAATCACTTGGGAGAATTTTTAGAAACTCCATACCCTGGCTATTCCCCAGAAAGATTAAATTAGAATGTCTGGGGGAATGGAACCCAGGTGTCAGTATTTTTCAAAGCTCTCCAGAGATTCCAATGTGCAACCATTCCTCATAGTTTTTCCCCCTAAACCCTATTTAATAAGGGATAGGGCACCTATGTAATAGGCTAATAGATGCAGGGCACCTACCACATCAGCCAGGGCAGAGGACCCCTGTGGGCTGGGAACCCCAAACATTCCTGGAGAGCCCAAATGTTAAGTATGCTGAATTAAAGGAGGCAAATTCCAAGATGTTTGCTATGGCTGAAAGCAAGAAACCAATTTTACAGAATCATTTTATAAAAAGTTATAGATTCTTGTTGAGGGCATTCCAGGATGGAGGTAAACTGGCCTCAGTCACACGAAGGTGGTTGAGCCTGGGCCTTGTTCCCCAAAGCAGTCTCATCTGGTAACCAGCTATAAGTTTCCCTTTGGCTATCCTGAAGCTTTAAGAAAATTCACACCTGGCTGGGCGCGGTGGCTCACACCTGTAATCCCAGCACTTTGGGGGGCTGAGTCGGGTGGATCACGAGGTCAAGTGTTCGAGACCAACTTGACCAACATGGCAAAATCCCACCTCTACTAAAAAAAAAAAGAAAAATACAAAAATTAGCTGGGTGTGGTGGCGCACACCTGTAATCACAGCTACTCAGGAGGCTGAGTCAGGTGAATTGCTTGAACCAGGGAGGCAGAGGTTGCAGCGAGCCAAGATCACGCCACTGCACTCTAGCCTGGGTGACAGAGTGAGACTCTGTCTCAAAAAAAAAAAAAAAGGAAAAAGAAAAAGAAAATTCACACCTAATGTGACAGTCTACTTTCACAGGGAAAAGTCTAAAGGTGATTAGGGAAGAGTCTAAAGGTGAACAGATAAAAGAGAAGCAGTCACCATGTTTAAGCCTAGGCCTACATGGTGGCTGGACACTGCAGGACGGGGTTGGCAGTGGCGTGAGCAGTGACCAGAGCCAGGCAGTGGCAGAAACACAGTGCTGTTACAGACTGACTTAAAGCCTGTGTGAACCCCTTCAGCTGCCACGACCGCCGAAGTTCCCAGTGCCCCTGAAAGTGAGGCTGGAAGTTCTGTGTGCAGAGGGAGGGGCGAAGAGACATTATTATTTGGACATAATGATGAATGTGACCTTAGCTGTACTCATAAGCAAGTCACGTTTGCCACATATTGTCAGTAATCAAATAATTCAATCCCTAATCAAATTCCCCATTAAAACCAAGTCTCACTCCCAAATACATGTGTTTCTCTTGAGCCGTGTTGGACAGAGGTCTTCATGGTTGCTGCAGGGAAGAAATGTACGAGTAGTCTCTCCAAACAACCAAGCAGCCTGGGGATCAGAGGTCCAGGACACTGGGCCATATATGTAATGTGTGTTATATTGGATGCTAACGTCTTTCAATGAAAGGCTGTTCCCTATTTGGTGCAGTCATGAGCAGAAATGACCAAATAAAGCTTGTGCTTGTCTTAATCTATGTTATTTATGAATTATTTTGTCTCTAGTCTCCTCAAACAGAACAGTGGGAAAAAGCAAGACACTAACCTCGATTTGGCAAGTAATAGTGTCATTTTGAAACATCTGTAACATACCTGTTTACCTTTTTCAAAATTTTCACTGACAAAATCACACTATCCCTCTAGTCATAATCTGAAGCACTGTGTCTCCATAGTGATGATTCAGGCTCCTGTTGCCATGGTGATCATCTATGGGCTAAAACACTTCCATCAGTTCTTCCCCTCATTCTCATTACCATTGTCAGTTTCTCAATCCAGGCCTTTATTATGTCTTTGGGATCTAGCATTGGGCCTGACAAATAATAGGTGGTCAATGTATTGAATGAATAGCCCAACCAAGATAATTAAAATACGTCTTACCTCATCTTTCTGTCTCTAGGCTTCGTCCTGTGGGTTATTATGCCTTATCTTTTCATTTCATTTCATTCATCTGTTTTCATTTACTGGCACTTTTACAGAAGGAACACTTGCTCATTTTAGAAAATTCAAACAATTTTAGATACCTACAAAGTTAAAAGTAAACATTCCTCTCCATCAAAATAAATTCCAGCTGGATCAATGATTTAAACATAAAAAAAATGATAAAAGTTCCAAAAGAATTTATAATCTGTGGTGAGAAAGGCTGCTTTAAATAAGAACAAAATCCGGAAGCCAAAAAGAAACAAAATTAACATGTTCAACCATATAAACATTTCAAAACGCTGTATGAGAAAAAAATGCCATAAACAGTCAAAAGATTAATAACAAACTGGAAAAATGTGTTTGCAGAACAAATGGTAAAAAGTTAAACTTCCTCAATTACCAAAGAACTTTTACAAGTCAGTATGAAAAAGATGACCAACCCAGGAGGAAAATGGTCAAAGGTTACTAATGTTTGCAGAAAAAGGAATGCAACTGGTCAGAAAACAAATAACACATTAATGTCTTATAATTAAATAAATACAAATAAACAACAATGAATAAATAAGTTTTTTTCACCTCTCTGGCAAATATAGATGTTTAAGGACACCTAGTGCTGCAAACCTAAAGGGAAAATGAACACTTTCCTAAGTCATTGGTGGAAATGTGCATTGGTGCGTTCTTTCTGGAGGACAATTTGACAATATCTTTCAGAATTTAAAATGCACATCTCCTTTCACTGGTAATCCCTCTGCCAGAAATTTACACAACAGATATAGTTGCAAATGTTTAGCAAAATATATGTACAAGAATATTTATTGCTAATTGTTTTGCAACAGCAAAAGACTGGAAACACCCAGTATTCATACGTGGGGGCAAGTTAACTAAATAGCAGTAAACCTGTATGATGGAATAAGGATGCTTCTGTGAAAAGACTGAGGTAGTTCTGTGACCTCAAGAGTCAAAAGAATAAGTTGTAGTACAACATGTAACATTTTTATAAGAACAGACAGATGCATATATGGTGTGAACAAAGAATAAGTTGTAGTATAACATGTAACATTTTTATAAGAACAGACAGATGCATATATGGTGTGAACAAAGAATAAGTTGTAGTACAACATGTAACATTTTTATAAGAACAGACAGATGCATATATGGTGTGAACATATGCATTAAGAGTTTTTAGAATAAATTACAGTTATCTGTGGTATGGAGACTGGTATGAAGATAAGGAAAAAACCTTTTACTTTCATTTTGTATCTTTTGCTCATTAAATTTTTCATCTTACAGGGAGCCAAGTTATGAGGATGCAAACGCATAAGAATGATACAATGGACTTTGGGGACTTGGGGTTGGGAAGAGGGGAGGTGGGTGAGGGATAAAAGATCACACTTTGGGTACAGTGTATACTGTTAAGGTGATGGGTGCAGCAAAATCTCAGAAAATCCCACTAAAGAACTTATTCATGTAACCAAACACCACCTGTTCCCCAAAAACCTATTGAAATAAAAAAATTATTTTTCATTTGATACATGTTTCATGTATGACATTTAAAAGAACTGTCACCAGGGGTCTCCTTTACTTCCCTCAACTGCAATGCCCAAAGATATATTTTACATTCAGTTTTTTCTATATGTATATAAGAAAGATGCAAATATGTATCTTTGAATATGCATAATTATCATCTTTGTTGTTAAAAAATGGGGATTATATATAGTTCTGAAATTTGCTTTTCCAAATTTTTATATTATTCACATCTTTCCATTTAAGAATACACTGCATAAAATTCTACAGTAAGAATATGCTGTAACTTATTTACCCATTCTTATATTATAATGTTATTTCTTTTTTTGTGACCTTGACAATTAATTCTGCAATGACCATAATTTTACATAATTAATTTTTGTATGCATGTATTTTTGTAGGACTGATTCCCTAAAGTGGAATTCTAGGTAAAAACAGAGATGACTGAAGCACAGGAGGTCACAAGAAACCTCCTGCATGCAGGTCATTTAAAATCTCTGCTATTATCGTGTCTCTTAACCTTCCATTGGACAACACGAGTCACGTAGGTGGTGAATTACACTCTGCCCACAATGTAGCAACAGCAAGGACAGAGACAGAAGGAAGATTTGGGGATATATAATAAAGTTTGCCATATTGCCAGGATGTGTGTATTTTTGGTTTTGTCTTTTTCTTTAATGACATTAATTTCTTGAGCAGATGCTGCCAATGTCCTACTTATATCCCCCTCACATTCACCTCTGCAAGCCAATGCTGTCACGATGAATATCCAAAAGTTCTGCCTGAGAACTTTTCTTCAGCCTGGCAAAAACGATAAGCCAGAAGTTCTGGAGAGTCATGCCCTCTGAAGCAGTTCTCAACCGAAGATGGGCAAGGAGTTGAGGAATAACTAGTCCAGACTCCTCACTTCTCAACTCAGGTGAAGGAGGCATTCCTATATAGCCTCCCATATTCACCCGTCTGGATTGAGCTCCAGTTGCAGGAAATTCTAACTGCCTTAACGATGTATTCTTTTTTTTTTTTTTTTTTTTTTTTGAGACGGAGTCTCGCTTTGTCGCCCAGACTGGAGTGCAGTGGCCGGATCTCGGATCACTGCAACCTCCGCCTCCCGGGTTCCCTCCATTCTCCTGCCTCAGCCTCCCGAGTAACTGGGACTACAGGCGCCCGCCACCTCACCCGGCTAGCTTTTTTGTATTTTTTAGTAGAGACGGGGTTTCACCGTGTTAGCCAGGATGGTCTCGATCTCCTGACCTCGTGATCCGCCCATCTCGGCCTCCCAACGTGCTGGGATTACAGGCTTGAGCCACCGCGCCCGGCCAATGATGTATTCTTTATTGACGTCCTTTCTTTCCCTGTCTCACTTTCCCAGGACCAGCCCTCTCCAATAAACTACTTTCCTCAAATCCTTATTTCAGGGTATGCCTTTTGGGGAACCCAAACCAAGACTGTCTTACTTCAAATATTCATAAATTAATCCTTTGTGTGTTAAGAGTTTGGTGTAAAGATATGTAGAACATATCTATGGATTCTAATTTAGTATATCAACATTAAAGTACAAAATCAATAGCTTTTTTAAAAATCCTAGATAATTCTTATATATATGACCTAGATTTTTTTTTTGATATGACATTAAATTCAGAGTCTTTACCTCACAATGACTGTTACTTCTTATTTTCCCACTAAATTCTAACAAGTGAACTCTGAGAAATGCTCAGAAAAAGTGAATCAATTATGATTCTTCTTCAAAGAAAAATACAAAAATTACTCTATCTTCCTGCCTAGCTTGCATCTTTACGAACTCCATGTCCAGGCTCGCTTTCACTTCTTCTCAGTTATTTTCCAGGAACACAAATTTATTCTTATGCTATTATTGTTATTATTATCATTTCTGAGATGGAGTCTCGCTCTGTCACCCAGGCTGGAGTGCAATGGCGCGATCTCGGCTCACTGCAACCTCTGCCTCCCAGGTTCAAGTGATTCTCCTGCCTCAGGCTCCTGAGTAGCTGGGATTACAGGCATGCACCACCATGCCTAGCTAATTTTTGTATTTTTAGTAGAGATGGGGTTTCACCATGTTGGTCAGGCTGGTCTCAAACTCCTGACCTCAGGTGATTCACTGCCTTGGCCTCCCAAATTGCTGGGATTACAGGCATGAGCCACTGCACCCAGCCTATTATTTTTGACTAGAAGCATACTTAATAATTTAACCTCTTGTCACAGGGTCTCTGTGACACTCAGAGTCTAGCTAATAAAGGGAAACTATTCCTATTCCTATGGCAAAAGGGACAAAGAGAGGAGTGTTACTCATGAGAATTGAATTATGGAAGAGATACCACTCCTCTAGATGTCTCTGCTTTTATCAGAGATATGACATCAGGACAGATGTAGTGGGTTAAATTGTGGCCCCCAAAAGATATGTCCAAGTCCTTACCCTTGGTACCTGTAAATTTGACCTTATTTGGAAATAGGGTCTTTGTAAATGTATTTAAGCATCTCAAGATGAGATCATCCTGGATTTAGGATGGGCTTAACGGGTCATCCTGCATTTAAGGTGGACACCAACTACTGGTGTCCTTATAAGAGAAAGGAGGAGATTTGAGACACAGAAAGATATAAGGTAAAAAGTCATGTGAACATAAAGGCAGAGATTGGGGAGATGTGCCTACAAACTAAGGAATGCCAAGGATCGTCAGCAGTCATGAGAAGCTAGGGGAGAGGCGTGGAAGGGATGGTCTCTAAGAGCCTTCAAGAGGAACCAGCCCTGTTGGCACCTTGATTTTGGACTTCTGGTCTTCAAAACTGTGTGAGACAATAAATTTCAGTTACTTTAAGCTATCCAGTTTGTGGCAATTTGTTATGACAGCCCTAGGGAACTAGTACAGCAGGGAAGGTATGGAGAAGAAATACCCTGGCCTCTTTCTCCCCCTGCCCACTGATCTCCTTCCAGCGCTTTCCACTGGCCAAACTGAAATGGCAAGAGAGCACAAAAGAGGCAGTCTGCAGAGCACAGCATGCAGTAGATCTAGAGAGGAGCAACTGAGAATCCCAGCACCATAATGAAATAAAAATTATTGTAAACAATAACTATTTTAAACAAGGTAATAAATGAAAGTATATGAGAAACAACGGCTGAATTACTTCACCTAGACAACCAAGGCTAAAAATAATTCATTTGCTAAGGGGCTTTGTTAAATAACAGAAGTAAAAGAGAGCATTGAGATCATCCAACCCAAGTCCTTTTCATTCTGTTCATCAAAAACAGGCTTGCAGAAATTGGTGACTTGTGCACCTTCACTCAGTAGGTAAGGAAAGGAGTTGGGCCTGAAACAAGATCCGCCCAAATCTCCATTGGTTTCCCCTTGGCTGATGTGTTATTTTCCTCATCTAGAGAGATTTCTTTCCATCAAGAACTCCATCCTAGCGTTTTTACTTTCTCCATTTTTATGCAATTTACAGAAACAGAAACTGTCCTTTTCAGATGGGCTTTCAAGCAGAGTCCAACATACTACAGGAAGAAATTGCCCCATCTTCCCTGGAGAAAATGCCAATTGCAGCACCAGGCACCACTGATTTCCTGCAGAACTGTACTGTGAGGTGTCCAGAGGTATGGATGGAGTCAGCATGCTTTAAGACAGCTAACTAGCTGTTCACACCCTGATTCACTGTTTGAGCACATGTGCATTAACAGGTGCCAGGCCTTGCACCAGACAATGAAGGTGCAGCACTGAAACCAAACACAGTCCTTGCCCTCAAGGGGCTTACAGTCTAGCAGAGAAGATTAATGAACAAATGTGTGAATTTGGGGTTGGCAGGTGCAGGGAGTACCTACCTCACCCACCTTGGGATTCAGAGAGGCTTCTGAGCCATGGAGTGTGTAGGAAACTACTTTTTCCTCAAGCACCACAGAAGCTCATGAACAGATGTCTCCTCATTCGATGGTGTTGATTTTTTAAATACAATTTATTTTTAGAACAATTTGGGGTTCACAGCAAAATTGAGCAGAAAGTATAGAGATTTCACACTTATCCCCTTCCCCCTTGATAAGCTCCCTATCAACATCCCCTGTCAGAGTGGTTCATTGTTACAGTGAACCTACGCTGATGTATCATTATCACCCAAAGTTCAGTTTACATTAGGCTTCCCTCTTGATGTTCGTTCTATGAGTTTTGACAAATGTATAATGACATGTATTCACCATTAAAGTATAATACAGAATACTTTCACTGCCCTAAACATCCTCTGTGTTCCACCTATCACCCCTTCCTCCCCACTAACCCCTGGCAACCACTGGTCTTTTTCCTGTCTCCACAGTTTTACCTTTTCCAGAATGTCAAATAGTTGGGAACCTACAGTATATAGCCCTTTTCAGATTGGCTTCTTTCACTTAGTAATATGCATTTAAATTTCCTGCACATCTTTCCATGACCTGATAACTAATTTGTTTTTAGCATTGAGTAATATTCCATTGTCTGGATATCCCACAATTTATCCATTTACCTACTGAAGGGACCTTTTTTACTTCCAAATTTTGGCAATAAGGTTTCTATAAACATTCATGTGCAGATTTTTGTGTGGACACGTTTTCAACTCATTTGGGTAAATGCCAAAGAATGTGATTGCTAGATCATATGGTAAGAGTATGCTTAGTCTTGTAGGAAACCGCCAAACTGCCTCCAAAGTAGCTTACTATGGTCTCTTTCCGAAATGACTTAATCTTGTACCCAGCAGTACCTGGGTATACACGAGGTATGCTTTCAGCAACTCCACCAAAAAACCTCCCTGCTGGCCAGGTTCTTCCTTCTAGTTGTAAGATGCCTCTCCCTCTGTCCTTTATATGTCCTTCTTAGTCTAAGTCAGATTGTAAACCCCTATACAATTGGTAACAGTTTTTATTGTCATCGATTATGTATACCTTGAATAGGAACAAACATTCTAGGAATGTTTTAATAAAGCAAAATGCAGTGAAGGTTAAGGGAAAGAAGCAGCAGCGTACACAGTTGATCTATGAACTTCCTGTCCCAGGAGTATTTGCTGTATGCAGGGGGAGAGATTTGTCCTGTTTAATCTAATAAGTGGGGAAGGAGCTAACAGCCACCAGGCGTTGAACTAGAACTGGGGATACAGAGGTGAGAAACTGTGTCCTTGAGAAGCTCAGCACTCAGGCATGTACAAACACAATTTCAATATCATATAAGTACTATAATTGCAAAAACCATTTTTCCTTTATTTTCAGTAGTCTACCTAGTTGTCAGTAGAGGTGTCAAATCATGTGTTGCAATCTTTGATGCAGAAAATATAGTTTACTCCAAAAGGGGTATTAAAGCACCACAGAAGTGCAGAGGCTTAGAGGAACCTCAGTCTGGAGTGCCTGAGATATCTTCACTGAGGAGGCAAAATCAGGGCTTAACACTGTAGGGGATGAAAGAATATATTTTCTTCCCATCTTAGATTTATGGCCAAGGCCCCTATAATGAAAGACAGGTTTACAAGAGAAAAGCATATACATTTATTTAATATATTTAGGGACATGGGAGGCTTTGGAAATGAAGACCCAAAGAAACAGGTAGACTTATATATTATTATGTTTAGGTTTGATAAATCATGGACAGTCATAGAAAAATACAATGGGAGGACAAAAGAGTATAATCTAATGCCAATAAACTGCAGGGGACTTAGCAAGCCCTGTTTGTTCAGATTCTTCTCTGTGTTCCCATGTCTTCAGAGATAACCATACTCCATTTCTTTTGGTGTTCCCATGTCTTCATAGATAAGCATACTCCATTCTTCTTGATGTTCCCATGTCTTCAGAGATAAGAATGTTCCTTTATCTTCAGAGATAAGGAAGGGCATCTCTCGAATGAGGGTCTAAGAGTGATGGGGAGGTGAGGGTAGCTTCTGCTTCTGCTGTTTTCTGAAATGCCAAGATGCCATATTTTCTGGTAGCACGTCCTGAACTCCATCAATGTTCAACAATGTATGTCACTTTTTCTGGCTCTGTTACTGAGAGAAAGAACTTTTAAGGCAGACAAGTCAGCATGGACAAAGGTGTAGAAGTGGGAAGTAGAATGGTCTGTTTTGAGGAAGAGCAGATGGTTTGGTGTGGCGAGAGAAGAAGGTGCTGGTGCTGCTGCTCTTGGCAGGAGGGTTGGGATGGCAGGAGATGGGACACAGGTGGACAGGAGTCAGCATGTGAAGGAGTTGGATGCCACAAGCTGGAAGTCTTCTTTGTACTGTAGGCTTGTGCTGTTGAACAAGACAGTCAGTGGCTCTCAAGTAGGTAAAATGTGGCTTCTACAACTAAGCGGAAGAATTTTAATTTTATTTAATTCTATTCATGTAAAGTTAAAAATGGAAAAAAATATATATATCATGTTGAAATATTTTAGAAATTTTGGATCAAATAAATTATATTACTAAAATTAACTTCGTCTACTTTTTTTTTTTTTTTTTTTTTTGAGATGGAGTCTCACTCTTGTTGCCCAGGCTGGAGTGCAATGGCACGATCTCAGCTCACTGCAACCTCTGCCTTCTGGGTTCAAGTGGTTCTCCTGTCTCAGCCTCCTGAGTAGCTGGGATTACAGGCACATGCCACCACGCCCAGCTAACTTTTTATTTTTAGTAGAGATGGGGTTTCACTATGTTGGCCAGGCTGGTCTCAAACTCCTGACCTTAGGCTATCCACCCGCCTCAGCCTCACAAAGTGCTGGGATTACAGGCATGAGCCACCATGCCCAGCCTACTTTTTTCACTTTAAAAAAATTAGGCTCCCAGAAACTTTGAAATTACATATGCAGCTTACATTATATTTCTATTGGACATTGCTGCTATAGGCAATTGGGAACCATTGAGAGTTTTTGTGCAGGACAAGAATATGATCATGTTGGGGCTTTAGAATAACAACTCTGATAGCAGAGTAAAGGATGACTTGGTGGGAAGGTACAACTAGCAGTAAGGTGACCAGTTAAGAGGCTATTGCTGTAGTCCACATTAGAGCTAATATAGACCTACACAGTGGCAGTAGGGATAGAACAGAGGAGCTGTATTTAAAAAGATATTTAGGAGGGGAAGTTGGCATGGTTTGGTAATGGGTTGGCTGTGGGTGTGTGTTGTATATTAAAGAATTTGTCTGGTCTTTATCTCTGGTTCCTGGGAGGTAACCTCTAAACTTTGGGATTTCTTGAGTAACAGGAGTGTCTTTATTATTTATTCTGGGCTTCCTGGACCACCCCTAATTTATGCTAATAAGGTGATTCATGGTGTGCCACTAGATGATTTCAGATGGGGGCTGGTCATGCCAGAAAGATTAACTATGTGATTGAAAGGTTGGAGTTTTGAGCCAAGTAAAACCGACTGGACCTCCCAACCTTAGGGAGGGGAGGAGTGGGGACTTGGAGATCAAGTTCAATCACATGGACAATGGTTCAATCAATCATGCCTATTTAATGACACCCCAATAAAAACTCTGGAAAACAGTGCTCAGGTGAGCCTCCTCATTGGTAATATACATCAATGTCCTGAGAGAGTGACACATTCTGAGGACAGAGAAACTTCACATTTGGGACCTCCTCAGACTTTGTCCTATGCATCTTTCTTTTGGCTAGCCCTGATTTGTACCTTGATAATAAAATTGTAATTGGAAGCATAATGTTTTCCTGAGTTCCATAAGTTGTTCTAGTAAAGTATCAAACCTGAAGTCATCATGGGAAACTCCAAAATTTGTAGCCAGTTGGTCAAAAGTGCAGGTGGCCTGGGAACCCTTGAGCTTGCAGCTGGCATCTGAGGTAAGGGCAGTCTTGTGGTGGAATGTGCCCTTAACCTGTGACATTTGAACTCATTCTGGGTAGCTAGCATCAGGGTTGCAGTGCACAATGAAAGAAAACAAGTTAACAATGACTCCATAGTTTCTAGATTAAACAGTATAAGACACCCATAGGACATGAAGTCTAGTTGGGGCACGAATTTGGTGTTATGCCTGTTGATTTTGAAGAGTCTATTGTCTTCAGGATTGAGATGTCTAGAAAGCAGTGCAGGTGGAATTCAGGAGAGAGTCCAGGCTGGAGACAAAGATTTAGAAGTGTTCCATATACAGGATGTTGAAATAGAAATATTTCTGCCTCAGGGTTCCCTAAAGCCCCTAGATCCCCACATCCACTTTCCTCCGACTCTGCAGATCATTCTGTGTCTTTGTCTTTTCTACCAAAACTCCACCCCAAAGCTATTCTTTTCTCTTCATGGTCTTCCTACCCTGGCCCAAAGTAGCTCCCAGAACTCTTCCAGCCTGTGTCCAGCCAAAGGTCCAGAATGGCTGGATAACCAGGTGACTCAAAGCACACCCTCCCACCTGGTGTGTAATGTATCTTCTGCTCTCACCAGTTTTTCATCTGACAATCTTTCCACCTCTTCTGGATAAGGAGGACACACTCTGAAACTTTGCATGCTATTTCTCTTATCACGTGTACATGATATAACATAATGAGATCACTTACTTTTCTTAATGCCAAAGACATTCATTTTTTTTTCCTAACAAATATTTGGGTCCCTAGTATGTACTTAGTGTTAAGGATACAAAGACAAAAAGGAGGCCAGATGCAGTAGCTGACACCTGTAATCTCAGCACTTTGGGAGGCCAAGGCAGGTAGATTGCTTGAAGCCAGGAGCTCAAAGACCAGCCTGTACAACATAGGGAGATCCCATTAAAAAAAAAAAAAAATAGCCAGACATGGGGGCACATACCTGTAGTCCCAACAACTTGGGAGGCTGAGGTGGGAGAATCCCTTGAGCCTGGGAGGTCAAGTCTGCAGTGAGCCATGATTGCCCCACTGCATTTCAGCCTGGATGACAGAGCAAGACCCTGTCTCAAAAAACCAATAATTATGATAATAACAAAAAGATGAAAAAGACATGATTGGCTGGGTGCAATGGCTCACACTTGTAATCCCAGCACTTTGGGAGGCCAAGGCAGACAGATCACCTGAGGTCTAGGAGTTCGAGACCAGTCTGACCAATATGGTGAAACCCCATCTCTACTAAAAATACAAAAATTGGCCGGGCATGGTGGCGGGCACCTGTAGTCCCAGCTACTCAGGAGGCTGAGACAGGAGAATTGATTGAATCTGGGAGGCAGAGGTTGCAGTGAGCCAAGATCATGCCACTGCACTCCAGCCTGGGTGACAGAATGAGACTCCGTCTCAAAAACACAAAAAACAAAAAAAGAAAGAAAGAAAGAAAGAAAGAAAGAAAGAAAGAAAGAAAGAAAGAAAGAAAGAAAGAAAGAAAGAAAGAAAGAAAGAAAGAAAGAAAGAAAGAAAGAAAGAAAGAAAGAAAGAAAGAAAGAAAGAAAGAAAAGAAAAAGAAAAAGATATGATTGTTGTCCTCAAGGAGTTTACAGTCTGGGGGAATTTGAACATGCACATGCTAACCAAATTCTTTTGATTATGTGATTGTGTAAGTTGTAATTGAGGAGCTAACCTATTTCACTTTACAAGCTGACAGGAGTTAGCAGATTCAAGATGAGCCATGGACCTTTTTGCTGTCCTCTCAAGAACTTGTTCATAGAAAAAGCTGGATTTCAGAATATCAAATATTTCTTCATGTTTTACAGCTAAGTTGACATCAAACATTCAAGCATTTAGATCTGCTTTTAAAATCATTTCAAAATATGTATATATTAGCTTTTTTCAATACAGCCACTCTTCTCCTTGCTCTGGTACTTATATGAATATCCACAAAAGGGTAGGGGAAGATGAAGAATTATTCTGGGGCAAGCTCCATGAGAGCAGAATGCAAACAGATCTGTGAGAGTTCCAAAGATGGCTACATAGGTCAAAGGACAATGCAAGGATTGGCTCTACTCTCTTGATACTTTGAATCATTTAAAATCCAGTACAATTGACATCATCTGGGAGGCTGTTAGAAATGCAGAATCTCAGGCCTCACCCAAATTGTGCTGAATCCTAATTTGCATTTTCAGTAAGACACCCAGGTCATTCAAATGTCAGTATATATCTCTCTCCAAAGTTCCACACTCAGGTCAGCCTCCCAGCCTCTCTTCTCTCTATTGCTACCCTTTCATGCTCCCCATGGCAGCCTCCTTCTCTCTGTTGCTCTCCTTTCATGCCCACCATGGCAGCCTCCTTCTCTCTATTGCCATCTTCCATGCCCTTCACCCCAGGGCTGCCTCATCCATAATCCTCTTCAAAAACTCTGAGTTGCTAATGTCTGCCCCTTTTCCATTTCCCACTATTCTCTTGCTCTCTGATTTCTTTTCTCCAAGCATCCTGCCCCCACATATAAAACCTTTCATCTCATTGCACACACTTTGAGATTGCCATAGATAACAAATACAACAGATATTGAAAAGGTAAAATCAACAGGACTCAGTAAGTGCTTGGATAATTATAATATCCTCTAATATTTGTTTCTTTCTATGAAGCAGATATGGTTGTTATCCATATTCAAAGATGGGTAAACTACAGCTCAGAAAGGTTACATAACTTGTTTAATTCACAGACCCGGAAAGTGGCAAAGATGGGATTTGAATTCAGGCGGTCTGACCCTGGGACCGGGACATTTGACTCCTGTACTGGGTGAGAAAGTAAGAGAAGTCTGTAATGATTCCTAGGACTTACATTAATTAACTGCAGTTGATGAGGCCACCAACAGAAGTAGAAAAAAAATAGATGAAAGGGTGGACCTTTTGTTTTGTGGGGTGGTATGGGTAGTTCAAAGTTACTGTTACTTTTAGGTTAAAACTCCAGTTTATTTCTAAGGTTAAATGAAAAATTGCTTGCTTTGGATTTTCCCACCTTCTTCATTCTACTTTTGTAACTATTTACTGTGATGTTTAAAATCCCTAGACCAAGCTCTTCCTGAAGGAATACGAGATGATTGGTGGAGCACACCAAAAGCACACTCAAAAGCAGCAGCAGAGCCCCAATAGCTTTATAGCCTTGTCTGGTCTCTTTGGTCACCTTCCATTTTTAGCAATCAGTTGGTGGCCTGGAAGTACAGTCTGGGGCTACAAGGGGCTCATACTCTGTATATCTAATGCAAACTAATTGAGCAGTGCCCCAAATGCTCCACGTTCCCCGAGTTTCTCAGGTTCTTGGCAGCAACACTGGTGATTGAAAATAAACTCTGCTCCCTTCCTCCTGGGGGAAAACACATGGCCGGATCCACATCAACCTTAGAATCACTGGGTACCTCAGGGTTATTACAAATGTTAACTAAGAACTTCTCCTACAGCTCGTCTCCATGGCCAACTATGAACAGCTTTTGAACAAGTTTCTTATTCATAGAATGACAACCAAGAAAGCCCCCCAACCAGAGAATCTGTCTGCCTGGAGAGCAGGTGAGGCTTTGACACCTAGGCATTATTCTTGCTGGTCCTCTCCTCTTCCCTCCCTCATCCTGAACCAAGGCTCCTTTTGCCCTCAACGGCACTGTCCCAATTTGTTCTATATTCAAGGCCTGATTTCTCAAATGGTATAGACGTGACTTATAAAAGGGAGACAGTTTTAGAATCCTCTGTGATCACTCTGTCACAGGCCAAAAGACTGGATTTCTAAAACACTAAAACCAGGGCCAGCAGGGTTTTATTTTGCTGCCTTCTTCCCCAGTTCCCCACAGGGCTGCTTAGACTCATTGGTTGCAGACAGTTATCTGTGTTAACAAAATACAGCCACTGACATTCACATTACCTCATCCATGCAGCCGTTTTGTCATATGGATCCCTTTGATATTAGGAGTGACCTTCCCCCTTGCTGCCAGAGAGATTTTAGTGGGAGTGCAGTGGCGTGATCTCAGCTCACTGCAACCTCCGCCTCCCAGGTTCAGGCAATTCTTCCGCCTCAGCCTCCCAAGTAGCAGGGATTACAGTCATGTGCCACCACACCCAGCCAATTTTTTATTTTTAGTAGATATGAGGTTTCTCCATGTTGGTTAGGCCGGTCTCAAACTCCCGACCTCAGGTGATTCACCTGCCTTGGCCTCCCAAAATGCTGGGATTACAGGCATGAGCCACCAGGCCCAGCCAGTTTCTTTCTTTTGACAGATGCAAAAATCCCTCTTTTTCTGTGAGATCCTGGACCTCCTCTGTCTGCCAAGGCTGCACATCTCTCTCTCCCCACTTTACAGATTAGGAAGAAGAAACAAAGAACTAAAGTGCATAACGTAAACTCCTAATCAATCCTTCTTCCAGTCCTTCCCAACAGAACCTGAATTTGCCTGGGTGTCATATACTGTCCTCTATGCATCAGCTATGACTCAGAGAGCAGTAACTCCAAGCCTATTCCTTATTCATCTAAGCCAATCAGAGGGCAGTAACTCCAAGTCTATTCCCTATTCATCTAAGCCAATCAGAACATGACAAGCTAAGTCAGAAAGTTCCGGCTACAAAGACTTGTATTATATAATAAGAGAAATGACTTCTCTCTTCCTTGTTGGAGGTGAGTGAGAAAACACGTTGTCTCAGTCACCGACCACAAGAGGAACCAGCTTTAGAATGAAGCTTAAACTTGAATGGCAAAGAGTAGAGTTAAAAAGAAGATGTTGGTAACATATTTAAATTTTGGAACAACCAATTATTGTAGCCTGTTCTACATTTTGTAGGCTAATAAATGTCCTTATTGTTTTTGCCAGTTTATGTCAAGTTTTCTGAGGTTTGTTTGTTTGTTTTGTAGTCAAAGCATCCTATCCTACCCTGCACTTCAGTTTTGTCCACCTCAAGAAATTCCACTGCTGTTTCATTAGTTATTCAAGTCAGAGACCTAGGAATCATATTTTTTTTCCTTTTCATTCACTGTCTCCAAAATTGAATAAATCAACCAGCCTATTTGCTCTACCTCCAAAACACATTCATAATCTATCCTGTATATCTTTCTCCACTGCCATCGTCTTATTCCACTGTCCCTCACATAAAATCTGCATTCGCCCTCCAACAGTTCTCATTTCTTCCACTCTCATCTTCCTGTAATCTGTTCTCCACACAGAAGTCAGAATGCTCTTTTTCGAACGTAGGTCACGTCATTCATCTGTTTGAAACTTTCTAATGGTTTCCAACTTAGAAAAAAGTCCACATTTCTCATTGATTTAATTACAGTAAAGACTATATCGCTATAATAAAGATCTCAAAATAGAGTGGCTTAAATAAGAGAGAAGTATATTTCTCCTTCACTTAGTCCAGCCAGGCAGGCCAGTTCTCCATGAGCTCATCTGGGAGCCAGGTTCCTCCCATCTTGTTGCTCCACCATGCCTAAGGCCAGTACTTTGTCCTTATTTGCATGGTTGGGCACTCAAGGGAAGGAAGTTAAAGTCAAGTAATTTCCCTGCAGTCAAGTAAGGTGGGTGTTGCACATATCTCTTCTGATCACATTCCTTTGGCAAGAACTCTAGTCACATGGCCACAATTCACAATAAGGAAGGCAGGGAAATTTAGTCTCTGGTTAGCTATCCAGATAAGAGTCTTTTTCCAAGGATGAAAAAGAGAAGAGATTTGGGGAGGATGCCTAGCAGTCTGGCATCTTTATAATGGCCTTCTCAGCCTAAATGATCTAGATGATGTTGGGGGCCCCATAGCCTCTCACACAACAGCTCCTACGTCCTTCCTTGTTCACTGATTTTGAACCACGATGGCTTCCCTTCTGTTCCTCAAACATTCTGAAATCATGCCTACCTCAAGCACTGTTCCCTTGTTCTCCCTTTCCTTGGAACTCTGCCCGATGGTCCTCTCAATCTCGGTTTTTTTCTTATCCTTCAAGTAACAGTTTGAAAATGTCCCATCCTTTGAGAGGCCTTCTCTGACCACCCTTCTAATATTTTCCTCCTCTTAACAGTCAATGTCCATGATCCTGAGTTATTTTCAACACTGATCATTTTATGAAATCATTTGATTATTTGTGTATTGCCTGTCTCCCTCGCTGGAGTTTGAGCTCCATAAGGGTAGGCGATCTTATTTGTCTTAATCTTATTCACTGCTGTAAGCTCAATGCCAAACCATTGTATAGACATGATTAGCGCCCAACAAATACTTTGAAAAATAAGTTGAATAAAAGGATAAGAGTATCCTTAGCAATGTCTCCCCATCTTGTCCTTGTGCAATTATCTTTCAGATCAAAATGTGAGATTTTGCATTTATCCCTTCTCATTTCATCTTGTTAGATCTGGCCCATTGCCCTGGTCTATAGATCTCTCTTGGGTGTGACTCTGAACCTGCCCTCTGCCAGTGGATCTGCAGGCCCTTCTCACCACTGCATGTTAGTAAGCAGGCAGCCACATTGCTTGCACTGTATCAATTAACACTCAGAGTCCCACACTTCTTTAATCCATACTTCCTGTTCATTGCACCCCCTTTTCATATGAGCTTCTACAATCTCCATAGTTGTTTACAAAGCGAGAACTGAGTGCCATGGGGAATAATGAACAAGGATTCAGGAGATCTGGATGCTAGCTCCAATTCCACTGCTGTTTGTTGTTTTCTAAACCACCTTGAGAAGTCATTCTCCTCTTTGTGGTCTTAACTATTCCCTTTGTAAAATAGAGAAAATCATGCCTGTTTTGCTTTACTCAGAGGATCAGATAACAATGTACATAAATATGTACATTTGAAATTGTGGAACAATTTAAAATTCTGTTGGAGTAGAGGGTAGTATTCCAGGACAGCCAGGGCCAGATCACAGGAGTCAGAGAGAGTCTGTGCAACATGGGGAGATTGTGGGGTCCAGAGGCCGTTCTCTGGAGCACATCTTCCAAAACCCCGCTTCATTGTACACAGTAGGGCATCTTGTATTTTCTTCCCCTGGTTTTCATGCCAAGCATGGAGACACCTCCTCAAAAAAACTGCAAAAGAAAAAATCCCTTTGTGCTAGGTAACAAGATAAAGGCCTTACTCAGAAGGGAGACTTTTAAATATTGTTATAACCACGGTAACCTATGGCCCTATATTGCACATACTAAAGTCTCTCAAAAATCCCAAAGGGGATTGTATTCGTAATAAAAATTTAAAAACTGTAAAAGCTTCTTTTTATCTCTCTCTCAAAATCTCATATAAATACTGGCTATACCCAAAATCTACTTTTTTTCCTCTCCAAACTCTCCTAGCCCATCCTGGCCATGATCTCTTTTATCTTCTTCTCTCCCATGATCAGCTGGTTCCATGTAAATCAATTGAGCTGAGCCAGGTTCCACTGGATTCTTTCCTTGTGAACCCATTATATCGTTTAATACCACAACATTGCAGAAGCTGAGCCAGCTGTTCAGCATTTGATGTGCACTGAAGGAGGAAGAGTTTGAGGAGTGCTCATAACATTTACATTTTCTACCTATCACACTGATCTGTTACCTTTTAAACTAAATGAAACTGAGGCTCAGATATGGTGGAGAGGGAGCACACCCAGGGTCTACCCGAGATTAAGTAGCTTTCTCTAGTAGTTCAGTGACTTACCCTCCCCTCTACCTCGACAGGATGTTTTCCAGGCCCCCCTGAGTTGTCCAACCCTGATGTCTCTAACTTATACACATAGCTTACATAGCTTATACTTTTTTATGGTTCTCTAGAGCTTGGGAATAGTAATTGTGTGTGCTGATAAAAACACACACAAACAGCTTTTGAACTGGTTGCCTCCTTCATGTCCCAGCCACAGCATCATTTAGAACCTCTAGAGCTACGAATAAATCATCATTTGGAGTGAGCAGCCAAGGCTGGAAACTGATAGAGGGCCTCTGGTGTTTCTACTTCCAAAATCTGTGGCCGTACTATCTCAGAATCTCTTTTGCCCATGGCTTACAAGTGAAAACAATCCTCATCGCCTGCCTTCCTCACTCCTCCCGGTTTTTACGTGAAAGGAAACAGTTTTTTGGCAAGTCCCTTTGAAAAGTTTTCAAACCTCTGTTCTAGGGGATGGCTAAGCTGAAAGCCTTAAAGTGACTGAGATCATTTGTACTGGCCAAGATGTGACCTGGATGTAGAAGTGTTTGCGCTTATTCAACCTGCACGGGAGTGCCTGCTCTGCAGCCTTCCTGAGGTCAGAGCTCTCAGGATATCATCAAATGATCTCATTTTGGTTCAGTTAAGCTCACACTACAAGACCTACTGTGTGCCACATACCACAGTGGTATGACGGATACAAAAAAAAAAAAAAAATACTTTCAAAGAACTTGCATTCCAGTGGGTAACCAGACACAAAAACAGATCATTCTGTGTTCATGCATTGAACATGGTGACAGGGCGAACACTGCAGAGGAAGCATGGACCTGGGGCTCTTAGCTCAGCCTGGTGGGAGTGGGGCTTCTTAAAAGATGCAACATCCAAGCTGAATCTTAAAATGTATGTAAGAAAGCGCTCAGAGAGGGGGAGGAAGGTATTCTGGAATAAAGGAACAGAGGCACAGAACAACACAGTGTAGTCAAGCTCTACAAATGTTTCTGCATATTACAGCACAGCAAAGAAGTAGAAAAGAAGAGAAGTAGAGGTAGAGACTGGCAATGAAGCTGTGATGGCAGAAAGGGGTGGGATCATAAAGAGCTTTGCGTGTTCTAAGGCACCTGACACTATGTGAAAAAGACTATGGAGAGCCAGAAGGGTTTTAAGCAGAAAGTGGCAAAGTCAGTCTTGCCAGGTATCTTAATTTCAACGGAACCACTTGCTATTTGAGTTTTCTGCTTAGGAAACATTTGGAGGTCTGGAAAATTTCGTGACTGAGAGTCCTTATCAAGATATGACGTGGCTGTATGTGAGAGTTCAGGTGTATCCTCAGGCTCACCCTCACGAATGAACTGTGTGATGCGCTAGTGTTTTGCCTGGACCTAGGGGGCCCAGCCACCCATCAGTTCAGGGCCTCCATGGCATGCAGCCCAGTGCCCATTTCTCCTGTCCTCTGTGCAGGTCAGCACTGCCCACTGCCAGACTGCCCTCTACCAAAAACCAGGGTTAAGTAGCTCCCTTTCACCACTTACAATTCTTACAGCGCAAGTCTTTAGGTCAATTTTTTCTTTCTGATACTGTGAGGATAATTTGGCAGCATTATCAAAGCTGCTGGTCTCCTTAAGTCAAGAATTTAAATCATTCCATTTAGTTCTGAACTTCCTTGAGAGAAAGAGAGAAAAAAAAATGTGTTGATGAGTTCCTTAGAATGAGAAATATATTTGCTGTGATGAACAGCTCTTTGCCAGTTCTTGAAGACGTTTCTCTCCGAAGCACTGAAAATGTACACAAGAGCCCTCAAGTGTCTGGAGAAGAGGTTTCCTTTAGAAAATTCCCCACGGCCTACTGTGAGTAACCTGAGTTTGGATCACTGTGAAAATCCACCTCCATGTGATAGAGTTATTTATATCTCAAGAATCACCATGGAACAATGAGCACTCTCCAAGTTCTCTTCATGGAGGCCTGTTGTTCATTTCTTTTGAGGGAACATCTCTTAATAAATGGAGTCTCCCCACTCCAGAATCTGTTGCTCTAAATTTGCTAAAACATTTTCAATATTTTGTCGAATTCCTGTATTAAATTCTGGAATGGAAAGAAAGTTTAATATCATGGGTTATCAGTAATCAGAGGAATGTGAGATATTGGTTGTTTGGAAGCAATTAGTAAGTTTTTTTAAGAAAATGTATTTTAAAAGTCATATAATCTAATGTAAAAATTATATATGAGTGACACAGTCCTATTCTTCCATGACCAATGCTGTATATACATAAAGGCTACGAGTTAAATGGGAGCTCACCAAAGAACAACCAACTCCCAAAATGCAGGGTTTCTGATAACCATGTTAGAGAAGGCTGCTTTGGTCTGAAGCTGAGATGCAAAGAAAGGACTCTGCCCAAGTCACATGTTCTCCTTCACATGAGAGAAGGAAGCACAAACATCCTGGCCATCCCTGAGAACAGGAAGTGAAAGGTGTAGGACCAGAAAAGAGAATGTGGGGTGCGTAAACACTTACTTCACACTGTGAAATGTGGCATGATGAACTTCAGACACTCAAGGAATCCAGGTATTCTCCTTTCCTGCTTATACAGAAAAGAAGGAAGAGGTGGATAGTTGTCTTAGTCACTTTAGGCTGCTGTAACAAAAATACCATAGACTAGGTGGCTTAAACATCAGAAATTTATTTCTCACAGTTCTAGAATCTGGGAAGTCCAAGCTCAATGCACCAATACATTCAGTTCCTGGTGAAGGTCTTTTTCCTGGTTTGCAGACAGATGTCTTGCTGTATCCTCACATGGCAGAGAAAGAGAGGAAGTATTCTCTCTCCTGTCTCTTCTTATAAGGACACTAATTCCATCATAAGAGCTCCACCCTCCTGACTTAATCACCTCCCAAAGTCCTCATACCCAAATACCATCACATTCGGGATTAGGGTTTTGACATAAAAATTTGGGGAAGACACAAACACTCAGTCCATAGAAACAGAGAAGCAAAATGTCCCGTTCTATGGAACTTCCAGAGGAAGGCAGAAGCACCTTGCCCAGCATCAAGTATTTTTCTTGAAACTGTCTAGAACCTCTAACAAAAAAAGTAGAAGGTGAATAATTAGGAGACAACAGGAAGTAGGAGAGAAGAAATGAGGGTACCAGAAGAATACAGGAAGATGACAGATTCTAATGAAGGCAGTGACACAGAGATGGCTTTCTAAATTCAGAATGAGACAAGTATAACCAAGGATATTCACTGGTGTGTGGAAGGCTCTGGTAGGATTTGTCACTGAACTGTGGTGAAAACAGCCTCCCTGAAGCCTTGAGTAGGAATAATATGTGTGAGGGAATTGGCAACAAAAGGAAGCCAGAAGGGCTGGTTGTTCAGGGCTCTGTGGCTGCAGATAAAGAATCTTTTTGGATGCAGTAGCAGATAGCTGTTGGTATTGTGTATGTGTTTTGTCTACCCAGCATTGCTATTCCCACTTCTTCTGTTAATAACACCTCTCTTCTCTGTTTGGAGAAATCTTCCTATCCCACTATCCAGTCCATCGCAGTCTCACCTTCCTGGTCATAAACAGACTTGCCACATCTCTGGCCACATAATTAGCTCAGATATGGGCACATGACTCAATATGAGTTGACCATAGTCTTTCTCCAGGATTGTTCTCATGAGTAAGGTCTTTTGCCTGCTTGGTCAAATGAGCTGGAAAGTTGTGACTCTCAGACTGCTAGTGGCTATATTTGTGCCTTTTGGAGTAAGTCTATCCTCACTGAGAAAACGTATTGATGTAAAAATACAAGTAGGTGTGGATGATGGGAATCTTACTACATTGAGACCCAGGTTTGTTCTCAGTTCCTACAGCTCTTCTTCCAGCCTGTGAGCTACTCCTGGATCTCCCTAATAGATGAGCTCCATCTCTCCTTTTCTTGTTAAGCTAGTCTGAGTCATCTTCCTATCATTTGCAACCAAACATTTTAGGTGCCTAAGTCATACCAGTAACACGAAGAGGCTGGGAGGGTGGGGTTGGGTATTAATGTCCATTATAATTTAATTACATTCAGTTGAACAAAGGGTTTTTCTAAAAACAATGTTAATAGAAAGTGACATATATATGTGTGTGTAGACGTGTGTGTGTGTGTGTGTGTGTATCCCTCTAGCTTTGCTCTACTGGACATTAACATCTCAGGGAAAGAAAAAGAACCAGAAAAAGTCCACTGTGGCTATGCTTCTACACAAAATTTGTAACAAAACATGAGAAAATATCTCCAGAGAGCAAGGATTGTTTTCTTTAAAAAGTAAAGTGTTTTAACATAAGACTCTGGAATTTTCTCCTCTGCTTGTTTTTTAGAGACAGTGAGAGAACAAGAGACAGAGAGATTGATTCATCTCTGTACAGCTGAAGAATGGGGAATGGACTATTTAGGTCCTTTGGTTGTACAGTTTGATGACATAGTTTTTGCTTGTTAAAGAGAAACTGACTTCACCATAATTCTGCAGAATCAGCGTCTTGACCTGACTTCAGAAAGCAATTGTAATTCAATGGTGTTAAAAGCACACTTTAAAATAGCTTTAAGTTACAAAAGGCATGTACCTGAATCTCACTTGATCCCAAGCAAAAACCTCATGGTTTTCCCCACATTATACCCACAGAAGCCTGCCTCAAAAACATAATATGGCAAGTTCTAAACTTGCAAAGTGTAAGAAAAACATATCACTTTTAAAGAAAGAACTCCTAATTCACTTAATTTGTTTTCAAAAAACAAATTCATATATAAAAATTCATATATAGCCTTAAAATAAGCTATATAAATTCATATGTAGCTTTTCAAAACCACATCCCTTAACTAATGTCAGGCACACCTCCACCCAATACTGGAAGGTTAGCAATAGTCATTCTCTTGGACGTGTGCCACTAGATGGCGTGTCAGACTAACTCACCTCTGAGCGACTTCCTAGCTACTTCTACACCTCATGCCGTTTTTTGGTGAGTCATCTTAGGCCACCTGATAAGCATTCAGGAAATGCTTATAACCAATTCAGCAGAAAATATAATTTTCACCTAAGTGGTGTGATGAGTATGATTAGGATGTCTCTGCCAAGATTTTCTAAGAGAACCTGAAATTAGCCTACTTCTTATTTCTTGAAATGAAAACCTATAAAAATTGGATTAGAATTAGATAATCATAGGGAAAAATGAATTATTTGTTTTGCCTAATTTTAATCCGTCCTATGAGTCTAGTCCTTCCTTGCTTTTTTTTTTTTTTTTTTTTTTTGGTCTTTAAATTTTTACCTTTGTGTGGAGGATGGGGTCTTGCTATACTGCTCAGGCAGGTCTTAAACTCCTGGCTCAAGCTATCTTCCTACCTTTGTCTCCCTAACTGTTGGGATTTCAGGTGTGAGCCACAGTGCTCAGCCTTCCTTGCCTCTTGAATGAAATCTATATCTATAATTTATTTGGCCACTCTTAACAATTAAGAGCCTTCTGTTCACTTTTAAACCCTAAAATAGTCTATGTCTATAATTAAGACAGCTATTCTCTTATATTATCAAACTCCAAAGAATATGTAAAGTTAAAGGCTCTTGCCCTCCCCATCTTAAGTTTTTGTTTGCGGTCTAGAGGTTGCATTAGAAAGAAATGCATGTATGTGTGCCTTTTCCATTTTTTCCCATTTAGCACACTTATTTCTCCTTTACTCAATCATTCATTCTTCCTGGGTCCCCCAGGGTTGCTGTGTATCTATAGAGTCATTATGGAGAAACGGAAGGCAGATAAGGAGCAGGAAAGGTTTTTCTTGACGGCACAATGTAATATGGCATTGCACCACATATGAGCTTACAATAAAAAGCTATAAAACCCATAAACAAAAAACTGTGAATGAAAGTTAGCAGAAGTAACAAACTCTAAAATTAGACCCATAAAGACTGTAGATATTGGAATTACTGGATGTAAAATTTTAAGTTAGTATCTTTAAGATATTCAGATAAATAAGGGGCATTGTTAAAAAAAAAAAAAGAGTAAGCCACAGACACTATCAACAGGGACTATGCAGATTTGAAAAAGAACTAAATTCCTAGAAATGAAATATATATTAATTAAAATTAAAACTCAAAGAAAGGAGATTAGAGGTAGCTGAAAAGAAAATTAGTGAGCTGGAAGATAAACCTGAAGAAATTTACCTGAATAGGGAACAGAAGACACAAAGAAAGGAAATACTAAATATAGATTAAACAATATGGGGCATAGAATGAAAAAAAATCTAACGCTTAATTGGAATTCTCAAGAGAGAGTTTAAAAAGAAGAGGAAATATTTGATGTGTTAATAGCTGAGAGTTTTCCATATTTAATGGGAAATCCAATCCACGGATTTAGGAAACACCACAAATCCTAATCTAGATAAATAAAAAGAAATCCACACCTGGTCACATGTTAATTAAACCGAAGAACACTACAGACAAAAAAAAAAAAATCTTTAAAACAGCCAGAGAGATAAGACAGATTAGGAAGGATAATTAAACTGGTAATTAATTGACTTCTCAAAAGCAAAAATAAAAGTCAGAAGGGAGTGTAATAATAACTTCAATATCCTGAAAGAAAATAACTATCAATCTAGAATCATAACCAGTGAAATTATCTTTCAAGAACGAGAATGAAATAAAGACTTTTAAATCAACAAAGACTGATGAGTATCCTACCAACAAATCATTACTGAAGTAAACTTCCTTCAGAAAGAAAATATTTCAAAAGGAAGATCTGAAATATAGGAAAAAAAGATATGCAGAAAAAACATGTGGGTGATTCTAAACAAATACTTTATAAATAAAAACAAAAATATTTTATAAAGCTGAAAAACCAAGATGGAATTAAAACATTAGACAAAATAATACAAAATCCAGAGGAGGTAATCAGACTTAAACTGTTTTAGAGTCTGTCTTTAAGTTAAATCTACATGTTAACATTTTTAAGTTAACTACTTAAAGAAAAAAATTGAGCCCAGATGCTTCAAGCAAAAACAGATTTTCTGCTTGACAAGGTCCCTAAAATCTGGAATTCCCTTGAGAGGGCTTAGCCATCCAAAACAGGATTAATAGTTCTCTGAGATATTTATCAATTCTTTTGCTAACAAAGGTAGTTTTAATTACCTCCTCTTAATTATGGTGCTGTGGAATTTCTCAAATCTTTACAGAACTTAAAATGTCCTCCCATGAACAGCTTCCTTCCTGCCTTCCCCAAGTGTAATTTCTAGCAGGCACATGCTTGTGCCCATCTTGGAAATGAGCTAGGTACCATCACCTTGGTTATCCAACCACCTTTCCTATGCCTCATCTCCTTCTGAATGTTACACAGTCTGTGGAGAGCAGTAAGAGTGACAACAGAATTTATCTAACTTATTACAATCTATAAAAACATACCTTTTGCTCTGTCAGTACCAGCCCCCTCTGTAACCCCGCAATATGTATTCCTCTATTACCATACTTACAACAATCAGAGGAGGACATGTATCATATGATTATTTCTCTTGCTGAGGCCATTGAATGTCAGATCATGATTAACTATAGTTGTGTTAATTATGAGTTCTTGGTAACAAATGTAGGTAAGAATTCTTTATTTAGTTTAAAACATTACAACCAAATTCAATTTGTATGTCTGACATAGAAAAAAAAAGGTCATGGACAACAGTAATACAAACATTTCAGTTTTGATGTCACAAGGCACAAAAACAACTGACAGGTGGCCCTCACGAAGCTAATTTCTCACCCTTCTCTTTCCCACCCTTCTATTCCCTTGTTCTTTATTCTCACAAAGCAAATTTCTTATGCAGTGGTGTCTAATCCTTTTGTTAATAAAACGACTTTTCCTTAAAGCCAAGGTAAAAGAGAAGCTATTTGTGTCTCTTTTAGCCTTCCCAGAAGAAATGAGTCAGACTAGTTACTACATGTCCAGCCCTACCAAGAAACTCTAAGAAAAATTTAGCTAAACTACTATATCTTTTTCCTTCTCACATTCCTTGTCTCTCTATATCTGATCCCTCTTAGTTCTACCTATAATCTTAAAATGTAGTGAAGATGCCAGATTTTTCGTTATTAAGCAGCTTCTGCCCGGAATTCTGAATCCAGATGAATCTGTAGTTTCGCTTAGAAACTTCTCTGCAAGGATTCCCCAGAAAACCTAAAGCACATATTACCCCTCATAGCACAGCTAATGAAAATGAGGCTCTCAGCTGGGTTCAGTGGCTCATGTCTGCAATACCAGCACTTTAGGTAGCCAAGGTGGGAGGATCACTTGAGGCCAGGAGTTTGAGACAAGCCTGGGAAACATAGCTAGACCCCATCTCTACAAACAAACAAACAAACAAAAAAAAATTAGCTGGACATGGTGGCACATACCTGTAGTCCTACCTACTTGGGAGGCTGAGGGAGGAGGATTGCTTGAGCCCAGGAGTTTGAGACTGCAGTGAACTGATACCACCACTGCACTGCAATGTAGCATGGGCCACAGAGCAAGACCCTGTCTCAAAAAAAAAAAAAAAAAAGAAAAGAAAAAAAAAGAAATTGAAACTCTCCTTGAGTGAAGCCACAACTCCCTCTTAGATTAGCATTTGAGGAATGAATGGTGCTTAGCTGGATGAAGCAGCAACAGTATCTGTCTTCATAGAGCTTCACCACATCCATGACATATGAACAAGCATCAAGTCTACGACTCTTCTCACCGGATGTCTGGCTGTGAAGAGAAACTGGAATCTGGAATATCCAGATTCCAGTCCCATGGGTATTTAAGGAATTGGAAAGGTCCCTAGACAAGACAGTCAGAAGGCCTGGCTTTATAATTTTAAAAATCATTTGACTACGGACAAGTCACTTAGTATTTTTCAACCTCAGTTTTACATTCTATGTAACGAGACCACAACATCTGCCCTGCCTCTTTCACAGGAGTTGATGCTGGGACCAAATGAAAGTGTTCTGTAAACAGTAATATACCATAAAAATAACACAAATATTATTAGTATTAACCTTCTCCCCTTCAAATAGTGCTAAAGCTCAGGCTGCTGCTTAAAGCAGTGCAACATTGCCCTTGTGCCACTCTGATGTTAAAAGCCCCTTCTTCAAGCTTCATAGATCAGTTTACCAGATGACTAGGAGGTAGGATACTGGCAGCAAAAAGCCAGGCACTTTTTCCTTCTAGGACTTTAAGTAACTGGCCCCCTATTTTAGTGAATTTGGATTTCTACATCCTATCAATCAATTTCAGACTTCCATTAACATGCTGGAGGCATTTAAATCTGATTTTGGAAGGATATATAATGAGGACTTTTATTATTCTTGTCCACCCAACTTTGGGAAAGACCAAAGTGGAAGTGCTATTGGCCAGTCATCCTTATAATTTGTACGCTTTATAAAATGATTGAGTTTTTCCATTTCCCCAATGGCATCTTTTCTTTCTATTCATGATTTAAGTTTTGCTAAAAATATATCAAGGGAATGAGAAAATTACCTGTAATTCTTGTTGTCTGTTCTGAGACTGTCACAATAGATCACTATTCTGGGAATGGAAATATCTACAACAGGCTCCCTGGGAGTGCTCCTGACACTCCTTTCTCTCTGCCTGTTTTCCTACTACCACTACCATACTCTGGTGAGCCCATCCACGTCACAGCCAGACTTCTGGGAGACTCACCACAGCCAGCCCCAAAGGAGTGAGAGGGACCTCACCAGGACATTTGAAGGAAAAAATTTTAAGGCCCAAGGAAGCCTCAGGACTAGCTGTTTGGAGTACACCAGAGGTATGACTTAGTCCAACAATTTCCAAATGCATCTGATCTCAGGAGTCTCCTGGAATGCGTATTAAAAATATGAAGTCCGGCTCTAGACCCACCCAATCAATCTCCAAGGCAGGGTCCAACAATACCTTTTTAACAGCAGCAATCAAGTTAATTCTTACGGTTAGGCAATGTTGGGAAACACTGATCAGCAGAAAAGATCCAGAGGTTGGGAGTCTAAAGACCTAATAGGTTTGTGACTTCATTAATGGCAGTGATGGTTTCTTCACCTATTAAAAAAAATTGGGTGGGGAGGGGTAGTAAATTACAACAATATCTGTGACTTCAGCTTCCCTCAGAGGCAAGATCTAATCAGATTACCTATGGAGAAATTTTGTGGACTATTCAGAAATATTTACAGATGTGGTCAGGTGCCTTGGGTTTGGGTGGCAGCCTTTTCCCATCTCCAGTATGCCTAATCCTATGTCAAGTGCACAGTGAGGATCATGAGAAGGGGGATGAGAGACCTAGCATCTCCGTGAGACCTGCCCTGTGTTGGCAAAGATGGAACCTGAGCCCCAGGAGCAGCTGACGCTGAGCTCCCCTGTGAGCATGCTCGGATGGAATAGCTGACATGCGCCAAGTCCATGGCCATTGTCTCCAACTTCCTAATGAATCCATGCATGGCCTAGAGAAGCAGCTCATCTACCAGGGGACACCTCCTTGCCACCTGCATCCACACTCCCTCCTCCAGCATGTTTCTGACTCAGTAGTGACTCATAGGCAAGTACAGCAGCTTATGCATCATCCCTCTGGGACCCCTGCTACTCACCCTTTCCTGATCCTAATTCACCTCTTTTCAGCCTTTTGAATATTGGCTTTTCAGATCACCGAGCATATATTTAAATAGGATGATGGACAAACACATACAACACTTTAATATCAAAGTATTCCCATTTAAGTTTTTTAAAAAACTAAATCTCTGGGTTTATTATAATTTATCCATAGCACTATTTCATACTCTATGTATAAAATCTCCTTTCTTGAGCATGTCTTATTTCCCCTATTAAATTACAGGGTCCTAGTGGACAGAGATTATGTCTTACACAAGATTTACTTTGTACCCCAATAAAACCTAGAAAAGAAGCTAACAAATATAACCATTTCCTATGCAGGACACACTATTCAAGGGAGAAGAAACGAAAGGACACATAGAGGAAAGTCAGGGGTGCTGAGGACAGCAAGCTTTGATTTGTCAACTCAGCCTTAACTCCTGTCCATATACCCAGAAACAACTGCCTTTTTCTTCTACTGAAGGCCTGGAAGTCTGAATGATTTATGCAGTTCTACAAAGGACAACCTGGTCCCAACTCCCAAGGTTAATTCAGTAGCCTGCTATTTTCTTTGTATTTTTCCGTCTATCCGTAGTTTTGTTGTCTTTGGAATTGCAGGTTTCCAATTTTAATAATTCTTTAATTCTTTCCCATTGCTACCCTCAACCTTCACCAAAATCATATGTCTTTAGTTTTTTAAAAAAACATTATTTTTGGTCTCTGCAGCTGGTGCTATGAGGCTCTTTGGTGGTGAAAAGCCTGACACAGTGCTCAGTATAAAGCGATAATAGCTACCACAGCTACCCATTCTCCAAAATTGCCTGAGCAAGTTGAAATCCAAAGCTGGTGACTAAGAAATGTTTTTTATCATCTTTTCCATCTGAACTGGAGTCCAAACAGACAGGCTAGACCTAGGCTTTCAGAGGCCAGGGACACCAGCAAGTCTAAAACTCAGCACCAGGGTTATGGCTTGTGTCTTCCAGCCCTTGGAAGTACCAGCACTGGGTTCAACTGTTTTCCTGATTTCTCTGGGACTGGCCAAAGTAACAGGGAAATTCTTTCGTAGGTCAATTCTCCAAGCAATGACACATACCAGCTCATCCCTCCGACCCTCACCCAGCCACTTTTTTATTTCATTGCAAACATAGGATGTTTTTTGGAAATGTCATGAAGTACAAATGGATACTAGAGGAATGGTACTCTGAGAATATGGTCTAGCTCCAGTAAGGTGGCTCTGGAGAAGACCAAAAAGATGTTAAAGAAGAGGCCTTCCTCAGAGGTTGTCCACAGATCCATAGACAGGGAAGAAACCACTGCTGGATTAAGGGATAGCAAAGTCAAGCATTATTCTCCACGGATTTGACCCAAACATGTACCCCACAAGAGTGCAAGGTGAAAAGTTTTGATAAAAATCTGTCAACAAAAGCGGAGGCTATGAGAAACACAAGTTTGGATGGAGTAAGCGGTTCATGGATAAACATCCAGACAAGAACGAGTCAGGTTTGTTCTTGAAAAGAAATTAACATAAACAATGCATCAACTTCTCATGCCTTGAGTAGGAATCAGAAATTTGGGCTGGGTTCAGCTAGGCAGTTCTTCTGTTGGTATTAGCTGGACTCACTCATATATCTGCAATCAGCTGAAAGTTGATGGGCTGTCAGATAGGGTGACAGGGTAACTGGGCCCTTTTCTTTTGTCATGCAGCAGGATAGTCCAGGCTTGTTTACCTGGTGGTAGTTGCAAGGTTCCCAAGGGCAGCAAAAGAGGACAAGCCCCATGCACAAGAACTTTTCAAGTCTCTGTTTGTGTCACATTTGTTGGGCTACTGGCTAAATCAAATCACACAGCCAACTCCAGATTCAAGGGGTAGGAAAAAAAGACGGCACCTCTTGATGAGAAGGAAGTTGTGGCCATTTTTGCTATCTACACAAATGACAAAATCCAGAAATCTAGCTTTGGAATTTAGGCAAACTCTATCATTTAGGCAAGGGTGGCAATAGGAAGTACTCCTTCCTGAGAAAGCAGTATCTCTAATCTCTTGAAAGTGGCCATAGTGGCAGTCTAGTCAGGCCAAATGCTGTATGTTCCACATCCCCTATGTCCTAGAATGGCAGAACTGGGATGGCAGAAACAATTAATGCTAAGTGAAGCACAAAACCAGAAAAGATTGAGTGAAGTTTGTGGGTGAAATGGTCCACATTCAAAATATAATGAGACGATGTTATTTCCCTCTTAAATTCCTTCTCATTCTTTTCTATATGCATTACTGCTTTCTCCTCTTTTCTCACTCTTCTGTTTCATGCGTATATTTTAAGCATTTATCACAAGGCACCCGATGACAATCTAATCCGAGTGCAGAGGGAGGCAGGGCTCTGTGTGTGGCACCAACCTGTGGAAAGTCCAGGAGAGGGGAGGAAGAGAAGAGCCCTTAATGTCTAAGACTCAGATGTTGACATGTGCAGCAGAAAAGGAAAAAGCAGTTTACGTTCTCAGAATGGAAAAGGAAATACTACTTAGACAGCTTTTCAAAAAGGTATACTTGCTTTTGCTTTGTCCTAGCCACTTAAGAATTGTCATTCAGAACAGCAAATTGAAGTCATTTCTGTGATTGTACCAGAGGTCACTGTCACTGAGCTCACCAAAGGCCTTTTGATTTTAGTGTAACAACAGTCATTGACTAGTGACTGGAAAGTGATGGGGATAAAAGGTATATTTTGACTTGAAGCTATCTTTCCTTGTCAGCAGAAGGCCTTCTTCTAATAGTAGTAATAAATTCTTCTGTCTCTAAGTATAGCACAGGAGGTATAGAAAAGCATACTGTAGGCATAGGCAGTTTCTGGAGATTAGCAGTCCAGAGCAAACTCTCTTTCAGAATTGTAAATGGAGTCCTGGTTCTGTTAAGGGAGGAGGTTGGGCAGGATAAACGCTATAGTTGAGAAACTCTGTATGTAGGAATGTTCTCGCACATTCTTGCTTTCTTGGTAAGTTTCTCAAACTAGTTAGATGGGCACAGAGGTTTGAAATCAGCCTCCCTTAAAGGCTGCCTCCCATCCCTTGCCAAAGCAGAGATCAGCAAATCTTCCAAGGTGATGGCCAGAGAAGGTCCCGGGTCTGCTGGCTCTTGGATTTGTGTCTTGTCCCCATAGTCCATGTCTGATTTCTCGTCATCCAGAGAAATGTTGACAACATCAGACCACAAGGGACATCCTGGTTGGAAAGTCATTCTAGGAAAGAGCAGAAAGAGCCCAACATTAAGCCACACGCTAGTTAAAGAAAACAACCCATAACAGATGGCTCTCTGGGCAGAGTCCACAATCTGTTCAGTGCCAGGTACCCCTGACTCTCAGAACCTTTCATTAGACCTGTGATGGTTGATCCCAAGCCTCAGAGAGGCAAAAGCCAGCGTACATCTGATAGGCTTAGTTCCATGGTCACAGAATAACTTCTCACCCCCTTTAGGGTAACTACTATGTTTAGAGCTCCACAACAGCAAGTGTGGTTGGTATTCCATAAACCTGAAATCGCCTGAAAGTTTCTTCCCTACTCATAGTACTTTGGTTATTGCATTTTTTTATTTAAAGAAAAATAAAATACACTGAATTCCTTTGGAAGGGTTAATCGTATCAAAATCTTTTTCTGTTCATATTCCTTCTCCCCATACTAAACACTAAAGACAACGTCCAGCTTGGATTCATATAAAACAGAAGGAGGCGGGGTAATTGCAAAGGGGGAGAAGCAGTTGTGTTGGAGAGTGATCTCCAAAGCATGGGGGTCAGAGGCACTTGGTACCCCACAACGGACATTTGTGACTGTCCCCCAACGTTTCTCTGAGGTCGAGGGCTCCCATTTTGGGGCTGTGGGATGGAGTAGGCAGCTCTTGGCATTTTGAAAATAATGAAGTCTATATAAGACCACTTACAAAAGAGACAATGAACTGGGTAGGGACCAAAGGATTTCCTTCGCATATACGGGCACAATACAGTTTATACTCCATAGAACATCAAAGGAGGAGACATGAATTGTCCTTTGAGTTGTCCTTTGCAAACAGCAGTGGCTCTTAACCTTCTCTGGGATGTGGATTCTTGAAAATCTGATGCAAGTTACAAACCCTCGCCCCAAGCAGGGCTGGGGAGGAATGCACATAGAAGCATGCATTGAAGATTCTGCACACAGACCTCAGAAGCCCACTAAAGGCCGGTGGTGGTGATGGCTCCTGGAATCCCTGATACTAAACCCTTCCGAGTTGGTTAAATACCTAATGTTCCCTGTAAAACTACCTACATGCCTTCAACTTTCTTCTTGTTTTCCAACTCTCCCAGCCCTTGCTTCCTTCCTTCATCTGACCCTGGACAGAGTGAGGTTGAAAAATCCCCCAGCCTACCATCCGCGGATGAACTCGCCCAGGCAGGCCCCTGTGGCCTCTCCAGGCAGGGCCCTCCCGCCTCGCCACCTCCCCGGCCCCGGGACAGCGACACTGCCCGCCCTGCCTGGCGGCTCCCGCTCAGCCCCCTCGGAGGAGGGGAGGCAGATGCAGTCTCACAGTTTTCTTGGCGGGCTCCTTTTTCCTCCTCTTCTCCGAGTTGCTGTGGTAGGGCAGGTCGCGGCCACGGTAGGATGGGCCGCGGGTCAACTCCAGCTCGCTGTAGGGCGGCAGCGCGTCGTCTGACGCGTCCTCCTGGTCGTCCTGCGACGAGCCGGCCTTGTAGGTGCCGGGCGGCGACCACGCATAGTAGGAGGCGCTGCGCGGGCCGAGCTGCGCGCTCCGTTTGGACGGTGTCTCCAGGCTGCCGCCTCGGCTGGCGCCCTCGGGCCGCGGCTGCCGCTCCCGTGCACCGCCCAGGTACGAGTGGTCGTATTTGGGCGCGGTGCCCGGCGTGCGGCTCACAAGCCGCGGCAGGTGCGCGTCCTCGGTGGGTCTGCGGCGTGCGGGGCTGAAGGCCCAGCCCCGGTCGGCGTCGGTCAGGGGCTCGCGGCTGCGGCTGCGCTGGCCGTAGTACTCCTCCAGGGAGTCGTCCTGGTAGAAGCCGCCGTGCGCCCGGGACTCCGAGCGCTCGAAGCGGCTCCCGCCCCGCGCCTCGTGGCTGTTGCCGTCGGCCCGGCGGGGCCGCTGGCCGTAGGAATCAGCGAAGGCTGCCAGCTCGTCCATGGAAACGGCCGGCACCCCCGTGGCGAAGTTCTTCCGTGACAGCATCTCCGATTTGGAGCGTGGCTGGCTGCAGGTAGAGGAGGAGTGGGTCAGACGGTCAGTCCCTCCCTGGAGCTCGAGGCAGAGCTCCAACATCACCAATCGTGTCCCGGGGCTGCGCTCAGGACACCTCGGCCTGAGCCTCAGCCCTGCTCCAGGCTGGATGAAGCATTCCAGGCTCCTCTCTCACCCCAGAACGTCAAGTGGGGGCAACCTAGTCTATCCCACTCGTGTGCCACGCATCAAAATGGAGTCGTGTGGACAGAACATATTCTGTGTCCTATGGAATCCCAACACACTGTGGGGCTGCCTTCTGGTCATTATGTTGTGACTTCTCGTTGACAGCCACACGTCTCCAACCTCAAAGCCATCGCAGGTGTCGTCAGTACACAGTTATGGTCCCAGGAATCCCTGTAATGTGTGGTGACAGAGAGGCCTTTTCTTCCCTTAGAGCCGAGGGCCAATTTACCTACTGGGGCAGGAGGGGAGAGGGACCCTTGCAATTTGTAAGGGAAAGGCAATGTCGCCTGTCTTTTAAGGTAAAGGACAGATGAGTGGTGAAGGTGCTATTTAGGGGGAATAGTAAATCTTATCCTCCCACAATTGTGGGAGGCCACATCACCTGGGTAAGTGCCTTAGCACCTGGAAGTTTCCATTTTCCCAGCTTAAAATTGGGGACATTAATAGTAGCTGCCCTTTAGAGTTATGAGAATTAAATGCAAGAGAAGTGTTTGGCATTTTATCTTTCATATACCAAATGATCAAAAATGAGGGAGATGGCCAGGCATGATGGCTCATGCCTGTAATCCCAGCACTTTGGGAGGCCAAGGTGGGCAGATCGCTTGAGTTCAGGAGTTCAAGACCAGTCTGGGCAACATGGCAAAAACCTGTCTCTACCGAGAAAAAAAAAAAGATGTGAGATGATGGGTGGGATTCTTTAGAGGTTATAGGATAAAAATATGAGAAGGGCAGAGATATATTAATGTTCATTAAAGGGTCTAGGGGACCCATTTCAAAGGTCTTGAATAATTACTTCTACACATGTTATCACAAGTGTTCCCTGTCTTGACAAATGTGAGATATTCAATATCCTGTAGAAAGAGAGATGTGTCAGGATAACCTGGAATGGGAGACAGAGATACTACTGGATGGCATCTTCCTTGCCTCCGATCTACCCTGCTTTCCAGCTCCTGCCCCCTCACACCGACCAGACCTGCCCCTCACAGCCATCACCTGTGCCTGAAGCTCTCTCGATCCTCTTTGTTATACTCCATGGCTGAGGGCCCGCGGCTTGCCCCACTGCTGCCTCCCATGACACCTGACCAGTAGTCAGGATTGCTCTCCAAGTCCCCAGACACAGGGAACTGTTTGCTTCTCATCTGACGGAAAGATTGGCGGAAATTGCTGTCCTCCTCATGTAGGGAACTGAGTTCTGAGATGGTGTTGTTATCTGCAGGGACAAAACCAGGCATCATAGAACTTTCTATGTGTTACTCTGTGTTCGACAGGAAGGGAATCCTGTTAAGGGCTGAGAACCTAGGCTGCAGGAAACTCCCGCCTCATTCCTGTCCAGGGTGGGCTGTAAACCTGAACTAGTGGTGTTTGCATTCTTAGCTCAGCAGGAATTGGCTCCAGTTTGAAGCCTACTTGCTTATAGAGAGGGAGGTTCCTACATGCTCTGTTCTTGGAATAGGAGAACAAGTTTGTTCTTGTTGCACCTAAGGCAGGCTTTCCAGAACTCAGGCTCTCTGTTGCTGGCCTCCGCCTAGTAACATCATCATCCTTGTTCAAATGTTTTCTTCTTCCTTTATAATTCTGTGATGAGCTGTGTTGATCCTAGGCATGTTAAGCCAGAAACAGAAAGAGAGAGACAGAAGCCACAGATCGCAGCATCTTCCTTACTGCTGGCTCAGTCCTAAGATGGACCTTCAGAGCCAGTCCTGCCATATGCTGTGGAGGCACCACGTTCTGGCCTCCTTTGGCTGTGCCCCTCCCCAGAGAGCAAGACGTCCACAGAACAGTTGAATAGTCAAGGGGAAACATGTACCTAGTATCCATATACCCACTGCCTTAGCCCATGCTCATCTAGGAACCTGGAAGATCCTGCTCAAGTAGCACCAAGCCTACTTTCAGCACTTGGGCAGACCTCTTCCCCTCTCCCAAAAAATTTTTCCAGGGGTATGTGTCCATGAGAGGCTAGGCCAGCATTTTGGAAATATGGGAAGAAAAGGGGGTTGTGCTGTACTTATACCTGTGGGCCTCTACTTATACTCTGGCCCCAGCCCAAAAATATAAATGGGGTATCTAGTCACAGCTTTCTAATTTCCTAAAGTGGCCTGATTAGCTTTTCGCAAAAGCAGTTGTGAACAAGGACCAGAATCACAGTCTGGAAAGGAAAAAATAAACAAAAACTCAACTATTTATTTATACAACTTTGAAATGTATTGAATTTCATTGTACTTAAAAAATAAATCTAGTGAATCTATTTGCAATGTAACTGAATCCGTTTGTTTTCTAAAATCCTTTAATTAGAACTTCAAAATATTATCAGAAACAACATTTACCAAATTTCAGGCCTACCTGTTGAGTGAGAGGGAGGCCAAGATAAGATGTGGAAATATGTGTCTCAGATTCCCTCTACTTCCCCCCCTCACTATCCCCAAGAGTCCTTGGAGGAACAGGGGATGTTTGCACAAAGATGAGGGAGGGTCTCCCAACACAGCCTCCTAGTTCTGTTTCACCAGGGACACAGCGTTTACCATGAATGTCATTCAGTTTAATCATGCAATCAGTTGATTTTTAATTATAATTTAATTTTTAACCTTTTCTTCCATGTAAAAAGAAGGGACTATGCCTATTTTAAGGAAAATAACTCGGATACTATTGATTACTAAAATCTAGAACTTTCCCTTTCTCATGATCCCCATGAATTCCAATATCCCAGGGATCACACAGAAGAGGCTTTTAAAATGCACCAAATGAGCCTACTGAAAAATAGCATTGTTGGCTCAGAACTTTCCTTAAACTTCAGGGAATACTTCACTTTTTTCATTTATCTAGATAGTGAGGACGATCTATGTTTCACTATTCACAGTGATGGACTGTCTAAGTTGTATGTTGTGCTAAAATTTCTGCCAAGTTGAACACAAACATCAACCTGCCCCCATATCACAGACATCCATAATGTAACTCTAGGATAGGGGTAAGCAAACTTCATTTTGTTAAGGGCCAGAGAGTAAATATTTTAGGTTTTGCAAGCCATATTGGCACAACTATTCAATTCTGCCACTGTGGCATGAAAGCAGTCATAGATGCAACATAAGTGAATTGGCATGGCTGTATTCCAATAAACCTTTATTTATAAAAATAGGAAGTAGGGCTGGGCATGGTGGCTCATGCCCATAAAATCCCAGCACTTTGTGAGATCAATGAGGGAGGACTGCTTGAGCCCAGGAGTTTAAGACCAGCCTGGGCAACATGGCAAGATCTTCATCTTTATAAAAAATAAAAAAATTAGTTGTGCATGGTGCCATACGCCTGTGGTCCCAGCTACTGGGGAGGCTGAAGTGGAAGGATCCCTTGAGCCCAGGAAGTTGAGGCTGCAGTGAGCTGTGTTTGTGCTGCTGCACTCCAGCCTGGGTAACAGAGCGAGACCTTGTCTCAAAAAAAAAAAAAAAAAAAAAAAAAAAAAGGAAGTGAAATATATTTGGCCCAGGAGATATATTTTGCTGAGCCCTGTACTAGAACTTCCCAGACTAAAAACATTCCCCAAACAACCCCCACATTTAGAAGGGCAAAACAAATGAGGACCATACTGGCTAGCAAATTCATGAGCCTGGACCTCAGACTCAATTCTTACAAAATCTGTTACTCTCCTGCCCCAACCTGAAACCATGAGATCCATTTCATAATGAGATTTCAAGATTGCCCACTTCCATGATTCACCCCATGGTTTACTATGTTCTTCAGGAATAGGACTTCTCAAAGTAAACAGTATTCCTATTTTATCTCTATGCAGTTATAATAATATTAACTTGCAGGTTCCAGGAGATCAGGGTTCCAGTTCTGGCACTGGCACTGAGTACTGGCGCCTGTTACTTTCCCTCCCTGCCTTAGTGAAAAGGACGGATTCAACAACCTCAGAATCCCTTCCAGCTCTAGCATTCTAAAGTCCTATTAGCTAGAAGGCTGTGGTCTCTGAATAGAATGGAGCCATGGAGCCATCCACAGTTTGCTCAAGAGTTTCTTGTGGAAAGAGCACAGGACCGGGAATCAGAAGAGCTGGAATCTTGTCCTAATTGTGTCACCGCATCCCTAGGTTTCTGTTTCCTCATCTGCACACTACAAAGGTTGACCTAGACCATCTCTAAGACCCCCTTCGACTGTAAGAGTACCTTATGACCAGTAAGCCCCTAGAGGCCATTTTAATCGAGTAGAGAGAGAGGAGACATCACCTAAACCAGAATTCTTCCTTTAGTTTTAACCTTAGCTGGTTAACTTTTTCTCTGAGCTGTGAGATTCGCAGATTTCCTGCACAGACTCCTCTGTGGTCCCTGACTCACTCTGTCTCTGGCCCCTTACAGGGATCCATGACAACATTGTTACAACTAGCTTGTCAAGTGCAGTGACATCTGCATTCCTGACATTCCAATCTGGAAATGGTCTTTTTATAGTCGGTGCGGTGGGAGGATACAGCAATGGATACAACGCAGACAGGATGAATTTAGAATTGCAAACTGGGTGGAATATGTTGTCCTTAATCTGAATAAAGCTCCTCTAGTCTGGGACTGTTTCCCCAACAATTCCGTCAAGTCTCTCGTTAGTTCCAAGAAGAGGAGGGTAAAGAGACAGCGTAATGACCTCACTTCCACACCCGCCAGCACCCTCTGATAATGAGCTTGTCCATGTGGGACCTGCCCTGTGTTGCCTCCCATGATACATGATAAGTTGGAATCCACCCCAAGAATCAGCTGTGTCAGCTGCAAAGTATCCAAGGGCTGGAGCTGAGTTAAGGGTTGGGGCCCGGCCACTTCAGTCTTAGTATTCAAAAAGTTCTTTTGATAAGAGGAGCAGCCTCTTTGCTTGCCCCTTAATCTCTGTTGTTTGGCATCTTTGAGAAGCGACAACCTCTTTTTTCCAGATTCATGTGCCAGACTTGTTCTTTTACTTTCAGGAGGCCTCCTTGCAGCGAGTTGGTGGTTGTGTTGTCCAAGGTTAGGGCCCTTCATGTTGGAAAAAACTGATACTTAAGCTTCCACATTTTAAGACATTACTTTGAATATATTTTAAAGGGAGTAGAAGGGAAAGACTATTTTAATAAAGCATTCCAAACCCCAGGATAACACAGCCCCAGCAATACTGACTGCCCCATGGAGAGAACCAACACAAACCAAGATGCTACCGAATTGCTCTATTCTTCATACCAGAAGGCCTGTTTTTCCCCTCTGTGTACTGAGAGCTACTTTCTTTAGTAGTGTCACCAGTACCCCTGTTAATTCTAAGCCTGCAAGCTCAGGGCTATCCAAGTTTGGTGACCCCCAAATCCCCTTAACATACTAACTCCTGCATAATGCACAGATCACAGAAAACTAACAGATGCTCACATCTGCCTCTCATCCTTCTGGCTGGATCAAACTGAGCCAGCTCCTTCTCAACATAGTACAGGACCTTCATGGAGTCTCTCTCTTTGTCAGTCTGGATCCGGTAACCTTTGCGAACTGTTGAGAAAAGCACAAGAAGGTGAGCTGAAAAAGGAAAATATCAGGAGAAGGAGGCCTCCATTTATTTTACCAAGTAAAAAATAGGGTTTCTAATTATAACAACTCTTGTTGAAATCACCCAGAAATAACAATCTATATTTATACATATGGGACCATATCTGTGATCCCCTTTATCAGATGGCGCCACTGGAATGGAGGACCTAAAGGTCAACAACAAAATTCCATTACAGTCTATTTTTAGTCATTTGTTAACCTCTGCTTCCTATCTGTTGACCTCCTACAGCTCCACGTAGCGCTCATCTTCTCAATGCTTTTGCGTTCCATTGGAGGAGTGTATTCACACTAAAAAAAGACCACTTTCTAGATTGAGGACATGTGTCACTTTACTGTCTGAGGATCCCAACTTCACTTTGTGGGAGCACAGGTAACTTACAGATACTCAAACATCAAGGACTTTGACAAAGTTGGCCTGAAAGCTTTTAGTTGCCCAGAAGATAGTGCAAAAAAACTCCTTAAACTGAGTTGTGTATAAGAACTAGTATTAACTTCTAGACCATATACATAGTAGTACAAAACAAAATTCAAACTATGTGGATTTTTAATTATGGTTCCATTTTATTTCTTCAGCATTTTCCTTTTAGAAAAAGGAATACTGTATTTTAGACATGATTAATTTGACCTGCTGCGATGTGGTTACAAGCAGCTGTTATTTTCAGGGCTTAATAAAAAACAAAACTAAAGCAGGAGAGAGAACAACATCTCCTACATCCCTATCACTCATATTGTCAGAGACAAAGGCTGTTTAAGCCCCATATCACTTAAGTATCAGTCTAGCCCAATACCAGCCCCAAGAGTGATAGATACCAGTGGGCCTAATGCACAGATAAGAGAAAGAGGAAAAAAACGAAAGAGAGAAGGGAATGATGGGATGGGTATTGAAAAACAATGGTAATTAGTCAGTACTTACTGGGCACTGAAAATGTGCTAGGTACTGTGCTAAATGCTTTACATGGACATTTGTTCCTCAGAACCACCTGAAACAGTACTATTATCAGCCACATTTTATGTTTGAGAAAATTTTGGGTCAGAGGGGTTTCATAACTTGCCCAGGAAAAATTTAGCAGTGCCAGGGCTGGAACCATGTAGTCTGATGGAAGCTTAACCATATTTGGGCATCTTGCCTCTCTAGAGTCTAGGAAGAGAGGTAGTAAGAAGAGAAAGGTGAGAAAGACAATGAAGGAAAGCCCAGAGTAAGCAATGCTTTAGCTATGCCATGGCTTGTATGGTCTGCACAGCATGGTCCTATCTTCCAGCTATTTAGGACTTTTCAATGGGATGTAAGCTAGTGACCTAACTCCAACATTCCCTGTTCCCAAAGTGGGGCAAACACCATAAAGAAACCATATGACTGCATGTAAATCCAGAGAAAACCCTGCTGTCTAGTGTCTGGCCACGTTACCCTGGCTGCGGACAAAGCCCTCCCACACAAGCTATTTACATGGAAGATTAAAATATAAAATTCCAAACCACTCTAATTGTAGTCCAAGCACTAAAAACAGAAGTCACCCACACACCCATTTGCAGGTGCACTGATTTTCTATATGAGAATATACTGGGCAGTCCACATTCATCTCAAATTGTGGAATTACTTAGAAAAAAAAATTAATGAATCTCAGTACACACTTTTTAGTGGCACTTTCAGAGGTTAGATCCATAATCCTTGCATGGAAGCAATGATTAGCAGAAATACTTTTATTTATCAAGCTAAACATTCTTCCATCTCTACAGAGGCATTTACTGAGTTGTACAGACAGTTCAATTAAAATGCAATTATCCCACGGAACTGCTATGTTTGTTCTGGAGGCAGTTATGTCTGATGGATGAGGCTCTGGTCTGGGAAGTGAGGAACTGGGCATCATGTAGGCATGCTGTGCTATTTATTGAGGGGCCTCAAAGAAATGGTGAACTATCTAGGACTCAGTTTTCATGTCTATAAAATGCAATGAATACTTCCCAACCTTTAAATAATCTCTTAATGATGAGAGGACAACTAAGACTAAATCAGTGGAGCACTTTGGGTTCTCTGTCATTATCAGGAGCTGCTCAAATACTGCCTCAGCCAAAGGGCTTTCTTTGATTCTCATAGCTTGAAAAGTTCTCTCTCTCGCTAACTTACAAATTATTCAGTTTGAATTTTATTATGGCCCTTAATATATTCTAGTTTGTTTCAAGTTATCTGTATAAATGTCCAATTTTCTCAAAGATTCTTGAAGGAAAAGAATCCTTATGGTTCTAGATCTCCATGTGCCTAAAACCATGCCTTACACATAGTGGGGAACTTAAAAAATGTTCGTTGCGCTGCTGTCAGCCTGGGAATCGGGGCAGGGTTAATGGTTTCTTTGAAAAGTGCATTTTCAGTAGAGTTTTCCTCTCTAGACTGCAAACTTCCTGAGAGCAAGGACTAGGTTCACTTCTGTATCCCTAGCACCCAGCATAGAGCCTGGCACATTGTAGACATTTGAAATATGTGTGTTTGTAATGAATGAAGGAATGAGTGAATGAATGAGGAGAAACTGGGGATAGAAATCATAAGAGATCATAACACATAGCAGATGAGGCCATATGGGTCGTTTATTGGAGAATTTTGACCAGGAAGGGAAAGGCTTGGATCGTAGAAAAGTTTAGATAAGTATCATGATGAGGATGATGATGAATTATTTTTTAAGGAAAACTAGCAGGTCTGTAGGCATTATGAAAAGGGCCTACCCTACCTGCAGCTGTGGTTTTATCAAGGTGTTCTAATTTGTGAAGCACTGTTATGGTAAACATTCAGTGATACTGAGCTAGAGGTAATGGGGGAGGGGGCCCATAAAGTTGTTGCTACAGGGAACAATGTACCAGCTGTGCCCTGGTGGAGAGAGACGGTCGGTGAGAGATGGCTGCTACCCTGAGAAGCAGCTGGAGGATCCTCAGTTAACTGCCACTTGGACTACAGCATAGTTTTCTATGTCATTATAACAAATTACACTCCTCATTATGATACAGATTTGATTGTGTATGCAGAGGTTATCATGTCCCTGAAAAGTTACAGTAACCATTTATAGCCTCAAATGAAGATGATGGTTTTGCCTTCAGTACTGGCATTATAAGGAAACTCCACTGTACCAGATACTTTCAGCCTTGACTTCTTAGTCACAGCAGCCATGACTTCAGAAATCTAAATTCCTCTAATTTGTCAAAAAAGACGGAGGCAAAGTATTGATCTTGTGACTTTAGGAGTATCATCCATTTGGTTTCAGTAGTTAAAAACCTGGGCAACCCTCCTTTTAAAAGCTATTGGACTTTTTAAAAAATGATAAGCTACAAGTTCAAATACACTAAACTATTCTCTGATCCTGGTAGAATCTGGCTCTATGTCACATATATTCTGAGGAGCATATGAAACACCAGAAAACCTTTCCTGGTCCCTCCTCTCCAAGGATGAGATTTTCCTTTCTGAGCTGGCATCATGGATCAATCTTATAATATACTGCCTTGTATTACTTACTCTTTTATTTCCACTTACAAGCCCCAGCAACCACCTGGTAGACTGTAAATTCCTTGTGGGCAGGTAAAATTTGTAGGCATTCATTAAATTTTTCTTGATTTGAAAGCAAATAGCATGGTGTCAAATTGATTTTTGTCTGTAATTTGTCTGAAGATCAGAGAACTCTCTGGGACACATGGTGATGTTTTAACAAGAAATGTCCTAGAGTATTTAACAAGAAATGTCCTAGACTATTGGCCAAAGTTCAGCATATTTGGAAAATGACTTTTTTTAACCAGTGATGTTTCAGTTTAAGATCGATGGATGATTTATCTGTTTTCAAGTTCAGTCTGGCCCAAGTCCTGTGGTTGCTGTGGCTCTTCATACATACTTCACCTCCTCTAATTTATTAGCCTTGCCAACTTCAATTTTACCGGAGAGGGGATATTGGGATATTCACTTTGATGCCAAACTACAATTTTAAAAATTCTTATTGCTGAAGGATTTTCGCTGATACTTTTGACCCAATTAAGGCTTAGGAAGTTTTCAGCTAATTTCCCCATTACAGCCAAAATCCAACTTGTAAAACTTGCAAAAGAAGTCTCTGAGGCAGATACTCATGGATATAGCCTTGTTCTTCCTGTCCTATCTTAATAAGCTAAGTAAAGCTGTTTATGGATGATGGAACAGCTGCCAGATTCCACCCCCAAGGTGACAGCAGCTCAGCTGTGGGAGAAGTGATTCTTAAAATTTGCATATTCTCTGTGTACATACAGTAGGCATATATATAGATACACATCCTTATTAATTTTGAAAATGACATTTCAAAACCCTTCTTGCCTACTCAATTCTTTTGCATGAAGAATGGGTGGAGGACAGGTAGATGTGGAAACAAAATGGATTAGAGCAAAGCAGAGTAGCTGTGGAAGGACCAGGTGGGAGATAATTGTGTTAGGCAAGGTGGGAGGTAATGGCAGCAAGGACTAGGACAGTTTCAGTAGAGATGGAGGGAAAGAAACTAACTCAAGGTTATTTTGAGTTACAATCTAAAGGATTTGGTGATTGATGAGGGATGGAAGTGAGGGAGAAGGAAGCGATAAGGATGAAGTCTCTGCTTCTGGTTTGGGCTAAAAGGTGGACAACAATGCCATCCACTGAGATAAGATATGTAGAAGCTGGTTCAAAGTGCAGCAGCAGCAGATTAATTCAATTTCCTAGGGGCTGAGGTTGAAATGCCTACAAAACACCCAGGTGGAGAGATCCAGAAGACAGTTGGATATATGGTATTGAGGAGCAAAAGAGAGGCTGGAGATAATGATTAGAAGTCATCAGCATATAGATGATGACTGAAGCCACAGGAGTAAATAATGTTTCCCAGGGAGAGGACCTCAAACAAAACATCTGGAGGATGCACAGTGGAAGAACACCCAGCATACACAGAGATAGGTAAGAAAAATTACAAACTACAGTGCTGAGAAAGGCAAAGGAAGATGAGCGCCTCAGAGTGGCAAATGCTTTTGAGAAGTCAAGGGAAGTAATAACTGAAAAGCATCCATTAAATTTAGCAATCAGACAATCTTAGCAAGAGCTGGTTTCTGGAGTGGTGAAAGCAATAACAAGATGGAAGGGAGCTGGGAGTTGGTAACAGCAGAGGGAAAGGAAACATTTAATATTCAAAACTCTTTCAAGGAGTTTGGCTGTGAAGAAGAGTAAAGGGACAGGAAAGCAACATCTGAGGACCACAGGATTTTTGTGAATTGTTGTATTTTAATGGGAGAGACTTTAGCATATTTTGAATGCTGACAGGAAGGAGTCACTAAAGAAGAAATGAATGGAGATGTGAGGTGGGAACAGGGCGGAGTGTGGGTATTCAACAAAGAGAGAGCCTTGACAAAGCTGAAAGGGATGGATCCAGAGCAGCACAGAAGCAGGCAGTCTTCTTGCGTGGTAACAAGGTCTCAAGCAGCTGCTATGAAGAATGTGAGAAGGAACTAGAGTGCCTCTTACCTCTTCCATTCGGGAACCAACTGGCTATACTATATATAGTTCATCAAAGATGCCCTTTTCAACCACACAGTGTTCAAAAGACTATTGTGTACAAATGTAATCTGAAAAATTAGTGTTGTGAAATAATTACCCTAAAATTTAAGTAGCATATAAATATAAAATAGGCTAAATTGACATTTTTGTAAATTAACATTTCTTAACATTTGTAATGTTCTTTAAAGAATAATCTACATGGAACACTGGCATCAGCCACCTTGGCTAAAGGAGGACTAGCCAAACACCATCACTAACACTCCCCATGGGACCATGAGTACAGAAGTGTGCCTGGTGAGGATCATGAAGACTGTCCTGGCTCCACCAGCCAGACCATGACGGCATGGGCCAGACTAGCTGCGGTGACACTGATCACCACCCTTCCTCTTTTCCCTTGCTAACAGAACCCTGATTTTGTTCACTTCCGAAGTAAACAGTTGTTTAGGCCTAAGAGGTGAGTCTTGAGTAGTCCAAGCCAATTTTGTTTGTGAATGGGCATGAGCCCAATTCTTGCCGATAAAACTAAAAGGGAAAGTCTGCTGGAAAAGTTTTTCTCGCTCTTGAAAAGAGTGGTACAAGGAAGAGAATACCATTTTCAATCTCTGAATGTGCTTAATTACCCGGAACTATGCAGTCATCAAGAGATCATGAGGTGAGCCAGCTGAGGAGGACAGGGGATGTGCTCAGGATAACAGAACAAACAACAGAAGAAACTAGGTCCTTTAGGGCTGCTACCTGAACTGTTCTATTAACCAATCCTGGAACTACCTTACCTTGACATTTCTTGTTATGTGAAATAATATATTTTCCTATTTTAATGCCACTTCTAATTGCAATTGGTTAGTATGGCAGAATGAGACCAAAATGGTTGAACTGCAACGAAGAGAAACTGGGGAAAGATAGAAAACGAGAGAGAGCAAGTATTTGCTATTCTGTGAATATAAGAACAGTTTTGTTAGATAACTCATTAAATAAAAAATAAGGGGGAAAGGATTCTGGTGGGAAGAAAGATTAGAAAAAAGGCAAATAAAGAGTATAAGTTCCACTAATGTCTCTTTTGCCCACTTTATCTTTCATGGAAATGGACTACATTGTCTTTATTTCTCTAATTCCCTGTGTGTCACTGATCATTAACTTTTACTTCTCAGTCTGTGACTCATTCTGTATCAGATGTCAGAATTCTACTGATAGCTCCTGGGAGAGAAAAATACAAATCCTAATTACTCGCTGAGGATATCCACTCATTCTACAATCAGGCACTGGCAGCTCATTAGGTGGGCTAGATACCCTTCCTCACTTCACAATAGAGGCAGTCCAGGTACCTCCAGGGAAGAAATGTCTGTTTTACCAACCCTAGCGGCTCATCTACATCTAGGGATTTAAAAATCACCTTCTAAATGTATAGCACATACAATCCTAACCTTCGCTACCCTGTAATCCTGTTCAAATGCCTCCAGAAGAGCTATATTTTAATGCCCTCCAGCTCTCCACCCTACCCTGCCCCTCCACCTATACCTCCTACCTACCCCTGCCTATTAACCACAAGTTAATAGTGCCTCAAATGGGGGTAACCTTCAACTAAATCAGCTCTCCTTACCACTTATTTCAATTCCGTCTATGAGCTATGATCTAGACAACTTGGGGTCATCCTAAAGCCTCCTTTTCCTTCATTCCCCAGTATCTCATTATTTCTTTCAAAGTGTCTCAGCTTTACCCACACATTTCACTTCCATTGTCTCCATCATAATCTAGATGCTCACATATCTCAACCACTTCAACCACACCTTAGCTCATGTTCTCTGGCTCTACTGTCTCCCACTTGCCACTCCCTTTGTCATGGTACCACCTCTGCCCTCAGGAGTCTGCCCACAGTGGCTCTCACACCAAGTCCCAGATCTTCTGGAGGGGTTTCAAGGCCCTCCCCAATCTGGCTCCATCATATCCTTCTACCTTCTTCCAGTCAATTTGACAAACTGGACACTGTCACATACTCACACTGTGTTCTCCCAGCTCTGGGATTTCATCACGCTGACCTTCCCACTTCGGGTGCTCAGTATCCCCTGAATGTGCTTTCCTAAATCCTATTCATTCCTCTATGCCCAGCTCAAATTTCACCTCCTCCCTGAAGATTCTGTAACCAGTCCAGCTCTTTCTTCTTTGAACTGATGGTCTTTAGCATACTCTTTAGCATCTGATTGTCCTAATAAAGGTCCATTCTCTCCTTGACCAGGCCATGCTGCTTGTCAGAGAAACCATGTCCTACACTTCTTGCAGGCCCTCTCAGTACTAGTGGACTCCTGTAGGTAGGGAAGAAACAACTATTTGCTAACTGAATAATCAACATTCAAGGGATACCTTGTCTCTTTTCTTATAGTTTTAGTAATTGAGGAGCCTAGGGAGAAGGCAGGGGTCAGCAACGTCCTGTAGCCCTTGGAAAGCATGACATGTACCCCAAAAGATATCTGACATAGCTGGAAGGATCCCATTTCTGGAGTGGAGAAAACTATTTTCCAAAGACACATCACTGAACTGACTGTTCTTAACAACAAGGAACCACTATGGGGGCCCGAGAACAAGCATGGGGCAGGGCAGTCTGGAACTACATTTACCACTGTGGCTTCCTCCAGTGGAGTCACTTGGTGCCAAGGGAGGTGGATGCGGCTTGTCCATCAGCATGCCAGATGAGGGGGCTCCTCCCAAAGGGACAGAGGGGATGGAGTAAGGGCCAGGGACACCGGAGACAGAGGGAGGGTACCCGGCCTTTGCTGCTTTCCCTGCTTCATACACTGTGGAGGGAGATCAAGAGCAAGAGAGATTATGTTGTCCCACCCTCCACAACCCTCACACCAAAAATCCCTGAGGATGCACTTCAGGGAGTTCCTGTATGTGTGTATGTGCATGTGTGAGTGTTTGTTCTCCTAGAACTGAACTGATTAATCAGAATCACTGTCCCCCACTCCCTTGGACTCCTCCAGCTCCACCAAACAGCAACGACATAAGGAATTACTGTGTTCAGTACCTGGCAAGTAAGTAATTAAGTGGTTCTGGGAGCTGTCACAGCAGCATCCCCAGTGACGGCAGCAGCCCACTCTTCCCCACACTGTCTGGAGGCTGCCTCGGCCCCTCTGGAGGCAGCCTAGCACACGGACTGCCCAGGGCTGCTTCAAGGAGGATCCTGAACTTTGTCTTGAGAAGGAAAGCAAGCAATGGGCTTGCACATGGTCCCTGCTCTGTGATTTCAAAAGCAGGGCAAATAACTTGATTCTTCCTAGAAACTGCTTTATTCCTGAAGATACTAAAGATACCTCGTGTACCTCTCTCTTTCAAGACATGTTTGGTTTATGGAGGGGTACCAAACTTAATGTCTATATGGTCTTGGCCAGTAAGGTAAAAATTGTGACTCCTCAAATGAGAACTAGGCCCTATTGTAGCCCATGTCATCATGGGAGTACATAAAATAAATCTGTGGCAGGGTGGGTGCCCAAAGGCCACAGTTTGCACACTCTTCTTATATAAAAAGGAGGTTCTCTGCATGGGAAAGGAATGACCAGAGAAGGTTTCCTCTAGTTTGAATGCCTCAGGGAGAGGGAACAGCTTTACCCCACAACCGCACCACGCCAAACCTGTCCTTCCATTTTATCAATAGTGTCCATGAGAATTCCAAATGCATGGAGTGATAGGTATGGATAAGAATTGTGGACAGGTGTACGTAGGTGAACAGGCAAATGAGAATGGTCATCCCTGAGGCCAGGGGCATCCAGCGGAGAAGAGTCTGGAATGACCAGTCTTGGGGGTGGCAGGACAGGAGGTGGAGGAAGAACCCAGCGCACATAGCTGTCAGACACAGGTAGACATTTCTCTCGATTGCTCTGTCTCCCCACCGGTCACTGTACTCACAGGCTTGAGGGCAGCAGCAGGACTCTGGGCAGCATGGACAGCGGACATAGCAGCAGCAGCTGTGAGGGCAGCACTGGCACCAGCAGATCCCCACCAGGACGAAGAAGAGGAAGACGCCCAGGAGCACCAGGCCAACAAACACCCACTCTGGAAGGATGCACAAAGAAATCCACACTCGAGGCAGCCCACCTCCAGGGCAGGTGCACTCTGATTGGCATCTCCCAGTGAAAGGGGGAGAGGAGGGGGGACCTAGGGAAGAAAGCATCTCTTAACAGGAGACAGAGACCCAACACTCAAGAGGAACTCTGAGAGTGAGAAGTGCAGACCCTCAGTCCAGGGGAATGGAGAAGAGGGAAGAAGGTTTTCTACGTTACACTGGGCACATGTAATAACCGGCACAAAACAATGTGGGGATTTCAGAGTCCTATACTGGGGAAAGGATTTACACTACTGACTGTAGCATCAGAACCAGGATGGGACCAGAGCTGAAAGAATCCTGGCTGGGGGGAGGGAGAACCTTGTCTGTTGGGCTATGAAGTGGTGGGTTCTGTGAATACTTATTTTTTTTTTTTTGTCAAGTTAATCCTCTCTATAAAAGTCTAAGTCCTGAGGAAACGGTCTCTATGTCTAGGGGTCTAGATGTAGTTTATATTTAGGTGGTTCCAGGCCCCTTATGTAATGTATTCACCTGCTTTCCCTGCTGATTGCCCCTAGAACACCTTTCCTGTACTCAGCACCAGTGCTGAGATCCAAACCTTTTGCTTATACCAAGACAATAGTCCATGGCTAGAGAAAACTACAGACATGGCCTCCATAGAGAAGACACTGTCCCCATGAACAGATAATGAGTTTGGTTTGATCACACTCAAGCTGTCCATACTAGGCAGCCAACCTAGCCAAGGGCTCAAGTGGCTCTGAGCTTGGATAAATGGCAAGGCTGACATGTATATCTGGGTATGTTTGTTAACTCTGCCTCTTTCACAGCTCTGCCAGAAGCTGAATGTGAATTCCATTTCATTTGCCCATCCAAAAGATTAAAAGAAAGGAAACAAATTGCAAGTGGCTTAGATAAAAATGACTATGGCCCTCAGGTGACTTGTCGCAGCATCATACTTTAGAGACTTGGCTACAGGACCCAACTTCCCCCTGCAGACCTGGACAGACTGGGGAGAGCCATGCTTTCCTTTAAAACCAAAAAGACTAAAGAAATTCATTTTGGTTAAAAGCCATCTATCCCAAATCCCTTTGCAAATGAACCTCAAGCACACATTGTTTTTCTTAGATTTTGATTACTAAATATTCCTTCAATTAAATGGACATTCAGCTGGGAGCTTGAGAATATGATATTTTTATTAAATAATGGGTTGTATAATAATGGTTAACAAAATGACTTTGTTTAGAGGAAACAAACAACATGTTTCCTGAATGTCCCTCCTCACTAATCTTTCTGAAATACATTCTTAATTTGAATGGGAAGGCCTTGTGCCTGGCTGGAGTGGCCTGGAGAACATTCATGCCAAGGACAATCGATAGCAGAAGATTTGGCCTAAGCCTTAGTAACAACACAATAATGTAATGTAGCCTGAGATAGATATGAGCTCTTAGGTTTAGATGAGCTGTATGAAGTGGTGGCTACAACTTGGGTCAAGCAGTCAAGGATAAGATTGGAAAGTTATATGTGAGAAACAAAAGAATATTATCTGTGAAAGGATTCTTGGAATCAAAGGGAGGGAAATTTAGTCCTATATGGCCAGCTAGGAAAAACACAGTAACCCTTTCTTGAGACTGGGAGATGTAACAGCCTGGGAGATGTAACAGCTAGTTTCAAGCACTGCAATGTAACATTGTTTTTGTGATGAACAAATGCTTACAAATGGAGGGAATTCTGGATAAAGGGATTACAAAGAGGCATACATTTGTGTCCTTGGGAGCAACATCAGTAAAAAGAATGTCTGTGTTTGGGTTGGTCACCTAATGGAAAGGGACTAGAATTCATAGAAGAATAATTCATGAAGCTCAATGGTGAAGACTCTGGATGTTTTTAAAAATCTGAATTAAGCTAAAAACCAATACCCAGGGATATTCTGTATCTCTGTTGCTCTTAAAACTCTGGCAGAAACCCTCCAAGACAAGACTAAATCATCCCTTTTCCTACTGTTTGAGTTTGGATATGTTCTTCCCCACAGTTCATTCTTGCTCCTCTCTGTGCCTCCCTCAACTGCAGACCATAAAGGTGCACCAAACTGATGTTGGCTTGTCTAGGATGGTGGATTCAACTGAAGGTACATAAAAAGACAGAGATGCATATTTGTCCCAGATGTCCTTCACATATGGTCTGTGGACCTGTAGGGACTCAAAGGGACTAGTAAGTCCCTGAAATTGTATACAAAGTGATGTAGGTCTGCAAATGTGTATTTTTCAAGGGAGGAGGGGTACATAGCTTTCCTAAGGTTTGAAAAAAAGTTTGATGATGTTATAAAAGGCAATTCAGAGTAACATGGTTGTACAATAATGAATCGGTAAACATATAACTTAGGAAATAAGGAAGGCAGATAAATACTGATTCTATTAAAAATACTTTTACGTATATGGGTACAGCTGAAATACTGAAATGGGCATGGAGATTGCCAAAGAGCCTGCATGCCTGACACTGAAGGACTGGGTTGCCATCTCAGCCTATTTTTAATTATCATTATTCTTTTAAGGCCTAGTAACAGAAGAAATACAATTTAAAAGTCCTTCCAGTGGGTTTAGTTAATCCTGGAAAAGATCAGAGACATACAAACAAATGTGGAAATAAATTAAAGAAGCAATTAGCGACTAATGCAGAAGCAAAACAGATGGAGTAACAGCAAATCAAGCAAATAAAGAGTTAAATGACTGAATACCTGGCATAATCTCCACAGCAAAACTGGGCAAGAGATCAGCAAGCAGCCCTGTCCTGCCTAGAAGAAGTGGAAGGAAAAGAAGAAGGAAAGTGGTTATTCCAAAGGAAAACATAGCCTAAAGCCTGGTTCCAGTTGGTACCATCCATACGTGGGGCCATGAGTGCATGCTCTTTGTGGTATGAGAAGCACATCACCAAAGCTAGGCTGAGACAAGAGAATGACTTTCTCTCTCAATCTCTGGCAGCCATCTAAGTGAACTCTGCACCTAAACTAAGCGGAAGCAGAAACAGAACTTTCTCTCCAACTATTTATAGGAGGAGGAAATCTCTGCTTGAGCAGACTGACATACACTATCTCCATTCATTTATACATCCGTCTCCATACACTTCATTGGAAAGTCAAGCCCGTCTGTATCCAAATGTTCAATCTACATTTTCATACATCCATACACAGTCCTATGTCCATATAAAAACAAAAGTACATATTTGGTTTTAACTCAGAATTATCTCACTACATGATTCTATTTGTGGCCTAAAGATATTTCAATGATTAAAATTTTCATAGGCAAGGGAAAGATAAAACTAGATCAGTTACACATTCCTCTACACTCCTTCTGGCTTCTGAAATACACTGTACATATGTGGATGGTATGGCTTTTCCATATGGCACCCACAGCTGGCATTATATGGACCCAAGTGCCTTCTGCATAATATGGCAGAGAAACTTAAAAGCTGGAGTTGGAACAGGTGCCCCTCAGGGGCTCTGAGAAGCAAAGAGCTGTGCAGGAAACAAGAGGCTGGAAGATGTAAGAGAGCAGATTAGTCCATTTTAAAACTAGACTGATTTACAGAAAGACATGATGAATGCTTTCATCATGTTCTCATATCAAGGTGAAGTCCTGTTATGAACTTCTTCCCCTGATATTATATGCTCTACCACACTGAAGCCTTGCTAATAAACTAGTAGTACTGTAAACAACTAGCAAATTTCCCTCCTTTCAGACTTGTGATGATGGTGAAATGTCACTGTAGCACCTAAACATGCAACTAAATTCTACTTCATTTAGGTACCTGACATATACCTCTAGAACAGCACCATCCAACAGAAATATAATGCAAGCAATGTGGATAATTTTAGTTTTTCTAGGCAGTACAATAAAAAGTAAAAAGAAACAAAGGAAATTAATGTGATACTATTTTTAGCTTATGTAACTATCACCAAAATATTGCCATTTCAAGAACATAGTAGACACATGTTGCTATTGGACAGCACAGCTCTGGCAATCTGTTTCATGCATATAGATATGGCTCATTTATAAAACAACTCCTTCATATTAAAGTTTGTTGAGGTGCATTAGAGAAAAGGTTACTCATGTGTGTGGTTCATATTTTAAATCTGAAGTCATGGTTGGTCACTTGTCCCTTCCTCTATCAAGCCACCCACAGAAAAGAAGCTCTGACAAAGGTCAAAGAAAAAGGGGCTCCTCCAGGACACTAGAGGAGTATTCTGGAGCTGGGGCAAGATTTAGTGAGTGGAGTAGAAGGGTCTTTGCTCACTTTTTTTTGGCTCTCCTCAACTCTACAAGGCCAGTGTCGTAACATGTGTCCTAGTCTATGTGGGTGATGGTCCCATGTTTAAAAAAATAATGGGGACCAGAGTATATTCCAAGGTAAGGAAGTACCAGATGGGTGACTTAGGCCAACTCTGCTTTTGGCTTTGGCAAATACAGCTTCCTTTTTTCTGTCCTCCATCTCATGCAGCTGACATGGTAAGATGGCTCTGCTGCTTGCAAGGTCTCTTGGAAGGACAAGTAGGAGTCAAGTGGGACATTGGAAAAAGGTGTCTTCTCAGGCTAGTCTTTGACCTAAGCCTTCATAAAAGACTAAGAGGTGCCCCTAAGGCTTATGCAGTTCCCTAGCATAGGAAACTAGTACAGATTTGGGGCCAAAGTTTGAGAAAGTGATTAAGAGACAGCATGCATTGGTCTCCTCTGAGTGTTATCTATAAAAATATCTCTTGGAAACTCAACAAGGTAATAAACAGCTAGCCAAAGATTTGGGAATTTGGACTCCTGGAGATTTCTTAAAGACCAGGCAACAATCAATGATCAAGAAGTCAATATATACTGATTTTTAAAAATCCAGTTATCAGATATGTACTTGATGGTGGATTTTTATTGTGTTTTTTTCAATCTGCATAATTAGCACTTGTAAATATGTATCTTGGTGTATCTTGTAAAATCAGAAACTTTGTTAGTGTTTACTCTCCACTTCTCAAGACTACCAATGTTTTAAACATCTCTGGATATGCTATGGTCCAAATCATTACTTAAATTCATGATAGAAATGTCATTGATGATATAAGCTACCAATTTGTGGGCTCTCATAGCAAACTGACTGTGATAATTAACTATAAAAATTCATACATTCAAGGAGGATGTGGTGCTCATACATATTATATAAAGCATGTTATATTGGAAAATGCAGTGGACTGGGAGTCAGAGTACTTAGGGCAACTTTATCATTACCTCACTTGGTGATTACTCCAGGCAAATTACTTTCCCTTTCAGGGTCTCAGTTTTTTCATTAGTAAAATGAAGGGGTTGAATAGAGTAGTTTATAAACAGAAAGACCATCTATCTTAGTTTGTCTAGGACAGTTGTAGATTATGCCTATGGTCCAGGTGTAATTTTTAATAGCACCCCTTTTTACTCTCAAAGCATTCTAGTTTGGACAATTAATTATATGGTCATTCTACTTATATAACTTTTAGTTCCCAAATCTGATACTCGGTGATTGGAGTTAAAAACTCAAATGTCTATGGGGACCAGCAGGTAATACAAATGAGTACAGCTGGCCAGATGTAATACAACAGGGAGTAGCTAGAGATGTTATTAGGAGGCTGCTACTAGTCACCCCTAGCCACTTGTGCCCCCATAGAAATGTGTCTTCAGTGTTTCAGATCATCCTGTTTTTCAATATTTTCCAGGCCCCAGATTTTATGTGATATATCTTGATTTTCAAATGTTGGCAACCAATTATTTTTAAAACACTGGGTGAGCCATACACAATATGTCTGCAGGCTGTATAGAGCCCAGAAATCATGAGTTTGCAACCTCTGAAGGGTATACACACACAGATAAATTTATGGGATGGTAAAACACAAAGCTGCATTTCCCCACAGGCTGTTTAGGTTACCTTGAGGGTGTTCTAACATTATTTCCACACACAGAATGATAGTAAATACAAGATCTAGTCACCTATGTTCAAATTAAAATTGGAAACAATAGTATTACGCACCAAATTGCTAGCCTTTCTTACTTCTAGGGAGCTAGAATGGACATCATGGAAGAACAATGAAGGAACTTGCATTATTTTTTACTTTAGACTTTTTTACTTTTATTATTGAAAAAATTAAAATAAGGAAAGGGTGTATCAGACATATGGACAGGTGATTCACAAAGCTTGTCACTCCAACAGGAAGACATACATCAAGCTTCTCATTCTCCCTGAAGCAACAGTCAATAGCTGATGCTTCAGAAGGTGAAGGCTTCCCATAATGCACCTGTGTAGTGTTAGCCACAGGGTAGTGTAGGTGATATGTGCAGTAAAGTGGGCGAAATAAAATATCTTCAGAATTCAAAACATAGTAGGAATTTTGGGAGAACAGACAATACCAATATATCATGTCAACAGCAGAGACGGTGCAAAGCTCTATAGTTTTACACCATTACTTATATTTTATTGGAGCTAAAGGCATTTTTAAAAGTGGATTTATGCTGGAATCTTGTATTTCTGAAAATATTCCACTTCCAGTTTCTTCCCTAACAGTTTTTAAAAAATGCTATTGCTAGTTAGAAATGCTTTATCTTTTCTTCTATCATAATCAATGAAGGCCTGATCTTAGAGAGTCTAAACAATTGCAGTAAATACATCCCAGATTTCAGCAGCACTTTACCAACACTTGTGAATCACTATCATTCTTCCAGGATTCAGTTTAAGAGTGGCAATTACAAGTCACTTTAATGTCTGAGGAAAGGATGGAAAGCAAGCCCTGCAAATAGAAGGCCACATTTACTCTTTTCAAACCACAGCTCAAACTATCAGTGGAAAATACAGTTTTTATGTAAGCACTCCAACAGTTTTCCCCAAACCTTGCAGAATCCATTACTTTTAAGAAATTTCCACATGAATAGACCAAACGAATCAGGCATACTAATACTTTGTACATGCACACACACACAAGTGCCAGTTTCATATCATACTGTCACAAACTCTAGAGCTAAACACATTCACACGCTTTGGATTAAATGATCAGGATAGAAACATGCATTGTGAATAAAATAACTTACCTATCTTACCTATAAAATTCCCCATTTCAGTTGTTTTCTGCCACTGCCACTGCTGAAGTTATCCTCAACTGAACTCTTTGTACACATTCCTGCAAACCAGCTCACGGTTGGAATGTCCCTCATTTATTCATTCATCATTCATTCATTCATTCATTCAACAAAGAAATTTATATTTAGCTAGATGGAGACACAGGGGACAAGATGTGTTCCCTTGAGACACTTGAGAGGCTCACAGTCTAGCCCAGACAGAACTCAGCTTTAGTTATCTGCTTCTGTGCTGCAAGACCTATTAAATCTTCCCACCAAATTAATTTTCATCAGCCTTCTTTGCATTTTTGACATCAGGTTCTGTCTGGTCATGGGACCTTTCCCTAGAGACCTAGTCCTTGCCTGGTTTCCCACTTCTACTCCGAACATTATCTTTGCACATTTCACAACAAATCATGTCCTAGTGGCATTTCCCCAAGTTTTTTTTACACCTTTTTCTTGGTAGGTTAGCCCCCTCAAAGCAAACTTTACTTACTTTGCTCAGACAAGCATTTGAACTGCTTTGTTCAATTCCTTACCACATAGAGTCCACGAGACTTGAGATCTGTTCTGACCGAGCCCTGTAACAATGCTGCACTAAGAAGGTGCTTCCTCATCCATGCTCCCTAGGACCACTGCACATGCCTGCACAAAAGCACTTACCTCGTGGCTGCAGTGTGCCTTTACTTTTACATGTGCCTCCCCTAGCAAGATGGAAACCCCTCCAGAGCAGGGATATGCTCTATGCTTGGTATCTCCAGAAGCCTAGCGTGAGGAGGCACCTCACCCACCCATCAGGAACTTGAAGTGTTTCCAGTAGCAAATCCCCTTGTTCAGTAAGCAGGGTTTCTAGCTGGACTTCTGATTTGCTGCTCATTATAGTGACTTTATCAACCTCGGGTGGAAGTAGGCTTTTAATGAAAATATGAAAGAACTATTCATTTCTTCATGCAGCATTATTCTATATACTGCAGAATGTTTAGCACTTCTGAACTCAGGGAAGAATGCCAGGAGCATTCTCCAGTCACTGGAATATCCCCAAATGCCATCTTGCTATCTAAGGAGACAGAAGCACCACCCTACCCCACACCAAGGAGCTGAGAATCACCAGCCTAGTGTATTTTTGAGGAAGTCATTACAGAGATATAATACACATAAAAATTTCAGCCAAAAAGACTGTTTTGGTCTCTACTTTTAAAACTTAAATCCAAGGTCTAATCATTTCTAAGCCTCCAAAGTTGCAATGGAAGGTACAGAAGTTCAGGATTTAGGACAAACTTGTTTTCAGAACCTGCTTACTCAATCACTTGATAACACATTGTTTAATGCACTGGAACTTAGGGAAAGGAAGTATAACATTTCCTTTATCTTTATGACACCACTGCTGATAGCAGAGTTATCTCCATTTCTTTAAACTTACTAAGCTGGAGTCCTCCTAGGGTTTGTCAATACACTATACAGATGAACTTTCTGTTCAGGACAGTGAGGAATGCCTTTCTTCCCCAGCTCCGTGTGGTTCCCCTCTTCTCCCTATGTTTAATGCACATCTCAGCTTCATCCCACTTTCAAGCTTTCCTCAGATGCCCTAGATCCATTTTCAGGGATGTACTGTATCCACCCCCTGTTCTGTCAGCTCCTAACCCTCCAAAATGTTTCACTCCTATGTCTTTGAGGAGAACAGATGCCTTTCTCTGGCCCTTTTAAGTGTAAAGATGTTTCTATGGCTATGCTTTTAAGTGTTAAGTTGTTTCTATGGCTATTTGGAATCCCAAATAGATTGGAAATTTCCCAAGGGCACAACCACATCCCGGTTTTTATTCTATATTCCCATGGCAACCATGCATTTAATAAATATAGTTTATGACTATCTATCACAAATGTGGATATAGCCTCCCTTTCTTTTATATATATTTATAAACTATGTTCTTAAGCATTTCATATGTTTACTTTTTCTGTGTCCTTTAAATTTTAGTTCACTTTATAGTCTTAAAGGAGAATAATTCTGAGACTGAATTCTATCCATAAAATAACTAGTATTGGACCATCTACAATTAACTGTTAATAAATGCTTTGGGGTTTGTTTTTTGTTTTTTGTTTTTGTTTTTGGCAGGTAGTCACAAGCTTAGCCTAAGGAGCTGACTTCTATTCCCACAGAATCCTAGAATCAGATTTTATGACCAGAAAGGATCTTAGAGGTCATCTAGTCCATATTCTACCCTATGTTTCAGGGACCTGAGGCTCTGAAAGGTTAAGAATCTTAGCCCAAGTCACACAATTCACTAATGATCAAGCCAGGAAAACCACCAGGTGTACTCACCCCAATTCCAGTGCTTTTCCCAATATCTCACCACCCCAAAACATTCACTTATCCTTCATTTAGAAATGTGCACCAACTGCTTTCCAGTCTCCTAATATTTATAGTGAATGACCCCGAAATTTGTTCATGTTTTTGGCATTACTGCTCTACTTATGTAATTAAAGTATAATTTTTGGATGTAGGAAATGTTGGAGATAACTGAAATTCTCAGCACCTTTTAAAGTTGCAACCGGAAAAAATGATCACTGAACACATCATAACACAATATGAGCTAATTAAAAGGCATTCACCATGCTGCTACAAATAAACAACAAAAATGATTGCAAAGTAATCTGACTTCACAAAGTGCTATAGTGATTCAACCTCCACCCCCAGAGAGCGACTAAATACAAAATATTATCAGAAATATAACGTGGTCGACTTGGCCTGAGGTGAAATGCAGAAGACTGCTAGACTGACTTTAAAATGCCGTGGAGGAGTGTGGGATGTCATGGAAGGGGGAAAGTGAGTTTCTTGGAGCCCAGCGTAGTGTCTTGAAGTCACTGTGCTCCATCCATCAGACTACCACAGATAAAAAGATAGCAAGAATGGCCGCTTTCTTTAACCAAAAAAGGCCCTGGCGGTCTCAGGCAGACACAGAGGGGTACACACTTGGTATGTCTCAAACTGTCAGAGTTCCTGCCCTTTCCTCCGTGGCCAGCCCCCTTAGTGTGAAGGGGTTGGCTGTGGGGCCTTTCCCAGATCCTCTCATGGGAAGCCAATTCAGCAAAGTCGGAGGCACAGCCCCCGTGTGAACGCAAACCTGCACGCCTGAATAGCGGCAGCTGGCTTTGGAGAAAAATGGAACGACTGTCTCCTGCCCGGCTTTCAAGAGCTGCCATTCTTTCTTTCCAGGGGCTGAGCCGATTTCTCGGTGCCACCCACTCTCGCGCCTGCCCCCCGCCCCCGTTTCCTCCCCGGCTCGGGCCCGCGCGGGTCCACCCGACTACAATGCAGCTGACCCAGCTGCTCCAGCTCCTGCTCAGGGTAACCACGGCAACCGCGGGCCGCCAGGAATGCGCGCTAATTGAAGGCCGAGTTTCCTCCCACAGTGATGAGCAACAAGTGAAGCAAAAATAGTGAGGCGGAATAAAGGCGGCGAGGAGGGGGCGGTGGGCGCGACCGGGGTGGCTGGGGGCTTAGGGAAGGGGAAATAGCGCCTGCAAGACCGCGTTTGTTCTCTTAACACAGGGCAGTGAACGGCCGCGACCGACGTCATTTACGGTTCAAAAATCTTAGGGCAAATTTTTCAGAAAACAACTATTACGTCAACCCCCCATCTCTTTGCTGGGCCCCTTTGCTCGATTCAAGTATGTAGATGAATGGAGATGTATGTGCACATACATAGGTCCCCAGGAACGAAATGCCAGCTAGCAGCAGGGTTCCGCAGGTGGAGGTGAGCCCACACTAATTTCCCCTCCAGCCCTCTGGATCTTCTGTTCTCTTCAATCTATGGGAGACCCTTCAAGGTGGTCAGCAGCTAAAGATGCGCGACCATCATATCAATTTGCCTAGACAGTTGCGGTTTATGCCTGTTGTCTTGCCAGAAATTATTAAGTCCCCCCTTTTCATTCTCAAGAGTATCCTAGTTTGGATGATAAGTTGTAAAGTCACCCTATCTAAAGTCTTCCCAAGCCCACCCAGATTCTAATCCAAGTTCAGTGTTCTTCAGACCCCTTCAGACTTCATCAAATGGCCTGGGCTGTGTGACCTAATCCTTGTATTTACAGTAGGCAGTAAACACCCTGCAATTAACTAAGGGTCATCCACTGAGAAATGGGGGCTTCCAACAGCAACCAAAAGATAGCATGCTGAGACAGAATGCTTTCAAATCCACTCGCAGGAAGATTTCCACTGGGCTGATTAGGGTCACCACTGGCAAAACACAATACAGATGTCATTGAGAAAATGTGACTCTATTAGCAATAGGATTGCCAATTCACAGATAGCCATTAAAGCCTCTGCCCGTGGAATGGGCTAAAGGAAAGTGAGCTCTTTAGCAGGAGTCCCCAAATGTAGAATTCCCTAAAGAGGGTTCCCTCAGATTAGGGATGACACGCTGGTGATGTGGTGTGGGGAGTGGTAAGGGGTGGGAGAAGGGAGCTAACATTTACTAAGTTCTTTGTGCATTTAATCTTCATAATAGGTCTTTCATGTAAATTTTATTACCCCTCCCCATTTATTCCGCTAAGGAAACCCATGCTCATAGACATTGACTTGTCCAAGTTCATATTACTGCACTGAGTCCAGGGCTGCCTTCTCGAAGCTTCTGCTGTTCACAGTGGACTTTATCCAACATCCAGAGAGACCTTTGGTCAAGATCCTCTTCACAGCCTCAGCACTATTTCTATCTGGAGCCAGATACTTCCTTTGGGGAATGGGAGAGCTGCCCTGCACTTTGTAGAATGCTTAGCAGCCTCCCTAGTCTCCACCCACTAGATGCCACAGCATCCCATAAGTTGTGACAACCAAAAACTGTCTCCAAACATTGTCAAACATCTCCTGGAAAGGCAAAATTGCCCCTTCTTGAGAATCAATGGCCTACATGTTTAATATCCAAATACAGCTTTAATATTTTCTTGTATTGTTCTCTAACTGCTTCAGAAATATACCTTTTATCTTCACCAGAAGACAGTAATTTTTATAAAGACAAGACACCGTCATTTCTTCATTTTGTATCCTCACTGTGCTAGGGATATAATATGCAAAAAATAATCATTTTTTAAAATCATAATTTAAATGCAAATCATAATTGAAGCAAAACTGACTCCACTCTATGGTGCCTATCAAAGAGCAAAGTTGAGATTATGGAATAGAAAGGTCTGAAGGCCAAAGGAAGCTTCTTGCAAAGAATGAAAGGCATGATCTCACATCTTTGAAGGAACCACAAGCCCTACGCCACTCTTCATTCAATAGAATGAAGGTTATTGGCGGTCATTAACCAGAATCAGATTCTAGTTGACATTTGGCTAACTTTTCTGGCTCTTCCCTCTCCTCCATCCCTTCAATGCATTTTTTTTTTCTGGTTCTTTTTAAAAACAAGACCAGCAGGGGCATCTAGGTAAGCTCAGGGCAGAGCAGGCCAAAGCTAGGAGAGAGTGCTGAGAGAAAAGGCAGTGGGGCTGAGGCCTGAAAAACCACTACTCATTTGTTTTCTGTCTCTCATGGGAAACTATGGAGTTATTTCAGCTGTTCTGGAAACCTGAAGGCACAGGTGTCTGCTGATGATAGAAAGGATGATTCTGCTTTCTTTGGGGTAATCAACCCTACTGACGCATAATCTGAAGCATATCTGATACATAATTGAGTTTACAAATGAAAATATAGGCACAGCTCAAGTCAAAAGATGTTCCAAAGAAGTAGCCTCCAAATTTATGGCGAAAGTGTGGCTCTGTAATTAATTCCTTTTCTCCCTTCTGCCAGGAGTAAACTTTTTCTTCCTTCTCCCCCAATTCTTTTTCCCTCTTCCTCTGTTTGTAAATCTTAGAAAGAAACAGCAGCAGCCACTCTCAGAGATCAAAGTTTTAGCAGGCAACAAAGACCTCCAAGGAGGCTGTTGCCATGGGAACTCTGGGAGCTGAGGCCCTTTTAATCTTCAAATCTCCTTGGTTAGCAGCACCAGGCTGGGGCTGGCAAAGAGGAGGAGAAGGAGGGAGGGGAAGCATTGGCAACAAGTAGCCTTTCTGAAGAGACTGAACTAAAGTCAGAGGGGTGGGGGGTGGACAGGATTCAAACTGAGGCAGCAGTAACACAGGGGCGGGTGTGGGGACATTTCTGCATAGCCTAAGACGCACACTCCCATCAAACATCCCTAAAGTCAATCGTGAATTCTGAGACATCCCCTCCCAAGAACTGACTGATTTTATATTAGGTTATTAATGGCTTTTTAGTACTAGTGGATGGAGAAGTTTATTTTAAAGCAGAAAAACAATTTCAGGCACAGTATTGTAATTTGATCATATATATATATACATATATATATACACACACACACACACACACACACAGAGACACACACACACACACCTGCCCATTCCTTTACCCCTTATCTACGTAATATAACTGTACTTCTGGTTAAATCACAGGAAGGGATAGAAGAAAAAACAGGAGCGTGACAGGAAAACAAAAGCAATTCTGTGGCCTTACATTCGTGGGGAAGAATCAATCCCAAATGAGCGCCTACTCACAAGGACCTGCTGGGAGCATACCTATTTCTGGCCTCCTGGATTAGCATCGCATTTGGACCATAAAGAAGCACAAATGGATGAATTTCCCAAAATGTTAATGTTTGTTATTTGCCTGCCTGACATTCTTTTCTTCATTTGGAAACAAATTGCCAGAGTTTTCTTTAGGAAGTTACTCTTTTTCCTTTTTCCCTTCAGTTCATAGGGTTCAGTTGGGGTTGGTGGTATAGTACAGTCCTCTCACACAAAGGCCACCCCCAACAACAAGACTTTTACTGAAACTATGGGGAAAGAAGCACTTTATCCTCTTGAGATGGAAGGTGCTAAAGACCATGGAAGGGTGGATCTGCTGGGGGCTGTCATCTCTGCCTCATGCAGAGAGATCCTGCCTGAAAATGATGCCAACACAGACAGTGCAGAGCCAGGAGACGGAGATAAGGAGACAGAGATTCTTTAACACATAATCTGAAACCCAGGACTCAGCCATGCTTGAAGCTAGGAATACCCCTGGATTTATCTGTTACCTAAATCAAATTATCTGTTACCAGAGTTCCCCTAAGCCAGTTTGAGCCTCTATTCCTTACAATAAAAGAGTTCTGAAAAATACAACAGTTAGCTTTGGATAGTGAGATCTTTAGGAGATACTTTCTTGTATACTTTTCTGTTTTGTTTGAAATTTTTATAAGCATGTATCTTTTTTTCTAAAATAGAAACAATATTAAAACAACACAAAACAGCAGTATTTGAGGTATCACCCTCAATACAGAATTAATTCTGCCATCTGTGGATCTTTTAAATAAAGTCAAAATCATAGAAAGTATTCTGAAAAACCATCTTGTTTATCATAATATCACCAACAAGATAACCTGTTCCATATTAAAAGTTCATCAGAGAAGGAGTTTCTTATAATTTCCCTCAACCATCCATAGTTTCCAAAAACTGTTATTTACCATTACGAACGTCTTCCTTAGGATGAATCTAAACACCCCTTCCCTCATATCCTCTTATTCTATTCTTGGGCCACAGGCAGGGGTGTTCATCCAGTCACATTTCCTCCCAGGCCTTTTTCCCCTTTTTCTAATTAAAGGCCTTTAAAAAAACAAGTTACCACATAGGACATCAGAAAGAAGGGGTCAAGCCCTCAGATTGTACATTGAAAGACATAAGAACAAGGCAAGCTGCTTTTAGATTTTAAAATAACTTCCCTGTTTGAGCCTTCCTGAAGTGGTGAAGTCCTTTGCCTGCCAGCTGGAGATGCCCCAGGGAACTTTATTCCTATCCAAACAGTGGCATGGTTCCAGATTATAAACAGCCTGTCCTTACCATTGATCCTAGACAAATTTCTAATCTTGGATGGCAGATTTCTGGACACTCCCATCTTCTGTGACTGCAGGCATGGCCCTAGGATCCCAAATGACTGTCTAAATATTTCTAAGGTACCTGTCACTGTCATCTTAAAGCACCAAAATACTATATGCATTTCCAACTTCACAATGACTTTACCTTCTGAATCATTAAAAAGACATTAAAGGGTGTTCAGTATAGTTTTCGTGTTTAATGTTGAATCAGTGGTTGTCCTCCCATTTCTGTGAATCACATGTCTTTGGATATTTCTGAAACCACTGAAAGAGCCATCCATAGTGATTTGTGGATGGTTCAGATGTATAGAGAGGAAGGAGGGGTGAGTCATGCTCAGTGGGAAGGAATGCAATCTAGACAATAACAACTATGCCTTTGAAGTCAGAGCTTCGGTCAATGGTTATGGGCAGTTTGACTAAGAAATAAAGTGAAATACTGAAGCAAACCTGGAGCAAGTAACAATCATTACCCATGGCCTCAAGCAGTAACCACATTTTTTTTTTAACATAGCTTATTCTATAGCTTCTTCATACAGACAGGTCATGTGGTATTGCAGAAGGAGATAAGGCTAGGAATCAAAACACTTGAGTTTGATCGATGACACTTTTTTAACTGGGATATTAGTCATAAAACATAGACATCAATTTTTTCATTTGGAAAATAATACCTGCCCTCCTACCTTACAATATTATTACAGAACAATTTTATAAACTACAACTTATTTTCAGTGTACATTAGTATTAGTGCTAGATGTAGTAATGGCATCCTCCGGTAGACATACATTGTTGTTTTGGCATGCCACATCTATTCTTCTTTTACGTTAACAGTGTCTTAATTTACTTAGGTGAATTAATTCTTCTCTGTTTCTTGATAAAGTAACCACGAAGAGCCCCAGCCTCAAAAGGCTAAGCAGGGGACAACTGACCAAACTGGGTCAACAGAAACTTCACCTACCCTGCTTGCTAATAAATGTTCTGACCCTAAGATCTAATCTGATTCCTCTGTTAAGATTTCTTCACTGGTTCCCCTAAGTCTTCAGAATCTAGTCCAAACTTCTTAGTCTTGCATATAAGATACTTCACAATCTTGCTCCATCAACTTTTTCATCCTCACGTTTCTGAGTATAATGAAGAAACCAAATTCTTCTTAACTTTGCCTCTAATTTATATCTTTAACCCGTCTTTCTTTACTAATTAATCTTCTGTAATTCCAACCTATTTTCTGCTCCCCATTTTGTGATCATCTCCAAGAAAAGCTACAGCAGTTGACTCTTTCAAGCCACCATCAATAGTTTCTTTCTTCACTCTTAAGGGATTAGTCCTCTTAGCCCTGACCTACTGCAAAAGACCACAGTTTATTCCTCCGGGTTCCTTGTGAATGAACATCAATCACCCTGTATGTTCTTATAACCAACCTGTTTCTCCATTTATCTCTGTCATGAGGATTGATTTCCTGGGAGATCATTTTCTTATTCATCAAGGGAGTCACATCAATCATGTTCATCTGCTTTTTAAACCAAGAACTTTAGAATAGAAATAAAGCTCAAAAGTAACTTAACTGAATACCTTTTCCTGTGCATAAGTACCTCCAGAGACATAGCACTCACTTCTGAGAACACTTATTCCATCTTTAGATGTCTCCAGTTGTTAATGTTAGAAGTCTCCAGCTCTTCTTTTACACTGAGATAGACTCCCTCCCTTTGTAACTTCCACTCCTGATTCCATTTTATCTAGCCAGACAGAGTATGTTTCCATTCTGTCTTCTATATAATTTCACTTCAGGTATTTGGAGACACTTCTCATGCCCACTGTTCCAAGTCCACTTTTGCTAGACCAAATCCTCCAATCATCACTCATATAAAATTCAATGACTGAACCAGTGGTTCATGAACATTATAATTAGCAAACTGTGGGTCCCAGTTATCTTCCCACAGAGGTCTTCATCTCCTTAGGAATGAACTCAGAAATCAGCTTGCTCTTCTGGTCTCACATAAAAAGAATACTTAGGCCAGTAGGATGAAATAATCCCAAAATAAGAGATTTTACAACTGTGACAGCATTTTGAAATATTGTATAAAGAAGTGTGAAGACAAAAAAGACTCAGAATTTTGTATTTGGAAAGTAAATACAGTGCTTTATGGACTCAAAAAATTTTTGTAGATTTCAAACTAACCCGTTTAAATAAGTACACAGCTAGTGTTGCCCTAAAAAGTTTCCATGACAAATTTATCATGCTTTGAACATCTCTAATGTTGAACAAAACAGAATGATGTGTTTCTTCCCCAAGAGCCCCAGCATGTCTCTATTTCATGGACAGGCTGCTTCTACTGCAACGAGTTTGGATTTGCAGCCTCGGTAAGTTTTCCTTTATGATTCCTTTAGAGTTAATACTGATATTTTTTCTTCATCTTTCCTCCCATAATTGGCGACCACTGTCATCTGAACTTCTGTTTTACTCACCTCTCCGCTGCTGGCTTTTTTCCTTAAGAATAGCATTTTTGCCCAAGTTGCTTTGCATGTTTTGATCCAGAGGACTGCCCTTCATACACTTTAACACATCCTTAGATGACAAAGCTTTCACTCTATTCATTTCCCCATGTTTGCAGAACAACTGGGACCAAATTATTTAAAGTGGTTTTTACCTGGCCTCCTTTTCCTGCACAGGCAATTACTTCTCTGCAAATGGCTGCCCTGGCCAAATAACTATGTTCGCAATTAGCTAATTGTGGGCTCAGTGAGCCACTTGTTCCTTCAAACTTGGCTATTAGAGTTGTGATTAAGCAAAAATGTGTCTTTTTATTCCTTTCTGATTTACAGAGTCACAGCAGATCCCAGATCTGATCTCCCTATGTTCTATTACAATGTCAATATAAGCCTTTTACTTTTTCATTTCCTGCTGAATATCAGTCATATTTCCATTCTTTTACAAGTCACAAGTTACACTTTATATATTGGACCCGAAGACTTTGTTTGAATTAAGTCAACCTTCTAATAAGGCAGACCATTATTACCTTAATCCAATTTACAAAATATAATGAGGCTGGGTGGGCGAGGTGGCTCACACCTATAATCCCAGCACTTTTGGGAGGCCAGGGTGGGCAGATCACTTGAGGACAGGAGTTTGAGACCAGCCTGGCCAACATAGCAAAACCCTGTCTCTACTAAAAACTACAAAAAATTAGCAGGGCATGGTGGTACACACCTACTACTCAGAGGCATAAGAATCACTTGAACCTGAGAGGCAGAGGTTGCAATGAACTGAGATTGAGCCACTGCACTTCAGCCTGGGCAACAGAGTGAGACTCTGTCTCAAAAATAAAATCAAATCAAATAATTTTGTAAAGTAAAACAATAAAAAATACAATGTTAAGGCATCAGAATAGTTATTTTGCCGAAGTCACACAATCATGATAAAGACTAAAACTAAAAATCCTAAATAACAACTGCCACTTTCTCCCTAGGGACTGAGTTTCTCTACAATCTTTGCATAGGGTACCAATCAACCTTCAACCTCATTTACTTTTAATAGGAGGCACCCTTACGAATTCCTCCAAATTGCTATCACCTGGTTTCTTGGAAGCTACAAAAATGTAATTTCTTTTGAAAAATGGTTTTAAGTGTCTCCTGAACTACCTTTTTCCCTATAACTATGCAGTTTCCTTTCTTATTTCTGTATGTTCTAATTTTCTTGTTCAAACAATATTAACAGAGCACAAAATATGTGCTCAATTCTCAGTTTCATACAAAGAGGTCAGCTCCCACTGACATTCCTCCAATCCACAAAAAAGGAAAGTAGCCAAAAGTAATGAGTTTTCATTTATAAGGAGATTAATATTAATAAGGATTAGATGTATGTGCTTTGAGAATAACTTGGACACTTTTAGGTTTCAAGATATCTGGCTTCCAATTAAACACTAGTACATCTCCCAAGCAGCTCTTTTTATTGGGTATCTTTTATTACTGAACTCTCCAGTTTACAGCTATCTTTTCTTATGATTGTTTTAAGTGGAGATAACCCAGTGGGAAAAGATTCCTGATGTCTCCAGAGGTTCTGACACATCAGTGAATTCTTATCTCTGTGTAATCTCTACCTTGCTTCAAAGGCCTCTAGCATTTTCTTCAAAATTAGCATATAACAAGACAAAGAGAGAAATCAAGGTTAAAGGTGAAAGTGGAAAGGGGAAAAAAAAAAAAACGAAGAAAGCAGAAGAAATATTCGGGACAATGATAAAAGGTGGGGGCGGGGGGCTGGTCATAGCTTTCAAGAAGTAAGACATAATAAGTACAGCTACTGCTCATAAACCGCATATTCTAAAAGGGAGTGTGCATGAAAGATAAAACTGTGTATGCAACCTGCTAATGCACACAGGGGTAGAAGTGAGAAGAGGGATAGGATACAATGCAAGTGCAAGCAGTCTAAGATGAAAATGTCACCTGTGGTTTTCACTTACCCAACACCAGCAGTTCCACTGAGTCCTCATTTTTCCCCTCCAGGTCATCTGGGGTGGTGATAATACAGTAATAGAGTCCGCTGTCTCCCCACATAAGCTTTCCAATTTGAAGATCTGCATCTGTTATCACAAAAAGAAGGACTCAGTCCTAAAACTCTGTCCTCTGAAAGAAAAACATTGAACAATGGGGGTTGGGAGGGGAGAACCCTTCTAGGGTATCTGCAGTATTTTCTTTCTTTATCTGGATGGTGGTTGAAAGATGTGTGCTTTGCTTAAAACAAACAAACAAGACCAACAGAACCGTAACAAAAACTAGCATCTCTAAGGAAGGACAATTACAGCCTGCCAGAAACTGGTCTAGTTCTAGTCCAGTTTCAGGAGTAGGAGATGGCTTTGAACCAGGCCTGCAGAGGCCCCTAAGAGCCAGGAAAATGCCAGAATTATTCTGAACTCCTGGAGATAAGCTAAATCACAGGAGTTCTTCAAAATTCAAATAATCAAATAGGTCATATCAGACTCTTGGGACCTTTTGATGTCCAGAGCTTTAGAGAGCAAGAGAAAGGGTGGAATTGATGCAAAGCCACCTGGGGCTTGGGTCAAGCATCTACCTGGCTCTGTTATTTGTATGCATACATCCCTTCTCCCTGCGAAGAGTCTGCTTTCCACATTTGGGAAAGGAGCCTAAAGGCTGATGTCAAGGTATAGGATGTTTGACTGAAGAAGTTTTTCCCCTAAAACCGTTTCAATTCAGCTCTAAAAACAAGCTCCTGAGGCTTGACGCTGGGCTCTGGAAAGACTCTTTCCAAAGTTCATCTGTATGTCTTCGAGAGATTTTACATGATTCACCCTTTTCCCCCTCACCATCCCGCTGAAGCAATGATAGGTCTCTTGATGCTCCCATTTCCAATAAAATAAAAGTCTCGAGGGTCTGAAAGGGTGAGAGGCTAGGATATCACCTTACTGACATAAGGGAAGGGAAGAATGAAACTAACCTCCCTCCCATTCCTAGATTCAAAATAGGGGCATTATTACCATGAACAATCGTGATCTCTCTGCCCCTGTAGAAATCTCCCAGGGTGACAGTGGAGCCCTGTTTTGAAGCTACTACTCGAACAGTCCTCCTGCTGTCTAAACAATCCAAGTAGGGGTCCCATTCCAGATTTCTCTTGCTGAGAGATTGGGCCCGGGTAGAGGACATGCCCAAGGATTCTCCCATGCGATCCTGGCAGTAGGACTTGAACTTCCACTGCACGACTGCAGGCTGATGGGAGGATGTTGAGAAGTGGCAGCGAAGCACAGTGGGCTGGAAGAGCATGGCCACCTTCTTCTTGTCAGGCACCGTGACCTGAAGGCCTTCGACCATGGCTGCAAAACAGAATAAACATGTCCAAACAGTGTCCATATCCTGGACCTCACCTTCCACCACATGGTCACACCTTTCCACTTCACTTACCTAACTTGTGTCCCCTCAACCTCATTTTCACAATTACAATTAATGGCATTAATATCCATCTGGTTGCCTTGTGCAGAAATACACCCTCTAATATAGTTTGGATTTGTGTCCCTGCCCAAATCTCATGTCAAATTGGAAGAAGGGGCCTGGTGGGAGGTGACTGGATTATGGGGGGCAGGTCTCCCCTGTGCTGTTCTCATGATAGTGAGTTCTCATGAGATCTGATGGTTTAAAAGTGTGTGGCACTTCCACCTTCACTCTCATTCTCTCCTGCTGCCATGTGAAGAAGGTGCTTGTTTCCCCTTTGCCTTCCACCATGATTGTAAGTTTCCTGAGTCTTCTCAGTCATGCCTCCTGTTAAACCTGTGGGACTGTGAGTCAATTAAACATCCTTTCTTCACAAATTACCCAGCCTCAGACAGTTCTTTATAGCAGTGTGAGAGTGGACTAATACAACTTCACTCCCTATATCCAGTCAGGCATTAAGACGTATCAACTTAATCTCTTAACATCTTTAATATTTCATCCCTCCTCTTTAACCCCATTACTATTGCCTTTGCTTAGACTCTCTTCATTTCCTCCTTATAATATTACGATAATCTTTTGGTCTTCCTGCCTTCCATCTGTCAACATCCAGTACACTCTTCTTGCTACAGTTCAGATGATCTTTCTAAACTGATTGTTATGGCTCTCTTTCTTAAGACCTTTCACTCATCCTCCATAGCCCTCAGGATAAAACCCAAAGTCCGTGGCAAGGTACTCCATCATTTAGTTCCTCTTACCTCCTCAGCCTTACCTCTTGCCTCTTGAAACACCTCTCTTTGAGCACCAAGCTCCAAGAGTATCAAACAACTAATAGCTTCCCCAGTGGGATATCCTGTTTCATGCCTCCAGGTTTTTGCACATGATGTCTCCTGTTTCTGGGATGCTTTTCCCTCACAAAGTTGCTTGGGCAACTTTTTTGCATCTTTTAAAACCCAGTTCAAGGGCTTCTTGTATAGCCTTCTCTGACCAACAAATTTATCACTTCCTCCTTTGTGCTATCAGTACACCCAGCATTTTCTTCTGTTACTCTCACAGTCTTCCATGTATTTCTTTTCATGCCTGTCAGGTCTGTCAGACTTATCAGGTATGGAAGGTATCTTACCTTGCTGCCCTGGCTTGTGAAGTCCATAGGTACTCAACAAATATTTGATAAATAATGACAATGAAGCCAGGAAGTATCACTTCAGGAGGAAGTGACTTCCCTTCCAGCTGGTGACCCAGCAAAGGGGACACAGATGAAGAGGAAAATAAGTCTTTGAGAGAAATGGAGGATTTCAGATCAAATGCAGTAGACTAAGTTCAAAAGCTTTGAAGGTTAATCAAAAGAAGGAAAAAGTTGGGGGGGGTGCTAAAAAGCAGATGAGAAGTTTAAGTGGTAAAAAGATCCAACCTGAGGCTTGGTGACCAAGAAAGAATGAGAAATTTCAGTGAATGAGAGACCAGGGGAGTGTGTGAGAAGCAAAGGTCCCACATGAACTCAATGATAAGGTCTAGAAATTCCAAGCAAAGGGAACATAACTTTCTCAGTTGAATCGGAGAGTCAAGAGTTTCTAGCTTGATGTGAGGTTAGAAGCAGAAATAGAATTATGATGAGAGGCAGAAAAAACAAATATGAAGATATGATAAAGAAGTTCCAAATTGAATCCAGGAGACTGCTAAGTCAGCTTCAAGTAGCTTGGGGCAGAGACATGCAATAAAGGACTACTTTCCATGGGGTCCTGTCCTTTATTAGTGCCAGTGTTCACAATGACATCCTGCAAAGCCAACTCACTCCCACAGCTAAAGCATAAACTTATTTATGAATATGCCTCCTTACTGAAGGACTCTTGACAAGGGAAAGATATATATTTGTACTCATATCTTCTGACATCCAGACCTATGTCTCTATTCAGTGAAAGGAACGATGAAAAAATAGGTCCTGATTCCTGTTGGGGAAAAGGGTTTCTGCATTCTGTAACATCTGGAAGTGAATACAACAGAGTATTTGAGATTTATCAAATCTCAAAGCATTTTGGACCTACCTGTGCTCAACAGCTACCTACAGAATAAATGAAGAAATGTATGAGCAAATGAATGGCTATTAATATGGGAATTTCTAGGACTTTGCAGAGAAAATTAGTTAAATGAGTCAGAAGCGTAGTAAAATAGTGTTGGCATCAAATAGGAATGGCTTTGAATCTCATCTGATCATATACTAGTGATGGTTTCTTAAGCAATCGGAGACTCATTTTCCTCACCTATAGAACGAGCATCATAATACTTACTCTCAGAGTTGTTAACAAACGTTCTTTCATTGGGCACCTTCAGAGAGTAGACTCAATAGAAGAGCACTGTGACCGGTAAAGAGTAGGTCTCAAATGCTAATTCTCCCTCACCTTGCCAACCTTTCCCCTCACCTCCCATCCTGAATCTTGATAACCATCCATCACCACCAGGCTTGATTACATCCAGATTATGCAGATCAGCCCCATCAAAAGGCAAACAATTCTATCTGGAAGCCCACTGAAGAACCCTAGTTCCCATGCTTCCCTTCACCACCACTAAATGTTGATGTGGCTAATTCCTTTCTCCCTCACTTACGTAGCTAGATTAGGAAAATCAGTTTCTTTATAGTTTCTCCTTAAATTCTAGTGCGTTTTTTAACCTTGTAATTATTCTTCAAATCCTTAGTTACACCCCAATTTTTCAGGTAATAAAAATAGGAACAAGTGAGGTGAAATGACTTCAATTAGCAGTGGTTGAGGCTGGATAACCACTCACAGGCACCATTCCCATACAAGGCTGTGTGCTTGACCACACTTCTTTTCTGCTCCACTGCTATTCTGGCACTGCTTGGGAAATCACATTTCCTAGCCTTTCCTTTTTTCTCCTTTCTGACTTTTGTTTTAGGTTCAAGGAGTACATGTGCAGGTCCATTAAACGGGTAAATTGCGTGTTGCAGGGGTTTGGTGTACAGACCATTTCGTCACCCAGGTGGGTGCTGTACAAAAGTGTGGTGAGATTTATTTATTTTTTTAGAGAGAAAGTTTGCGGTTTTGTTCATTAGATAATTACTAAGAATAACCTTGCAAGCTCTGTTCTCTGTTAACGAGATTAGCCATTTGAGCAAGCCACTGGCCTCTCTTAATCAATTATTAATAGAGGTTGGTCAATTCTCAGCTTCTATTACATAAACTCATGCTCCAAAAAAATAAAAATAAAAAATACATTCTCAGAAACATCTGCCTTTTTATAGCATGATACTTAAAGGCATGGATTTTGTAGTCAGTCCTAAGTAAGAATCCAGGCTCTACATGACCTCAAGCAAATTACTCAACTCTGATGAGTTTCAGTTTCCTTGCTGGCAAAACCAGAATAATAGTAACTACCTTATGGAGTTGTTTGAGGGTTAAGTGAGATTGTATTCTAAGTATTTAGAATAATACCTGGTATGTAGTGAGCATTCAATAAATGTAGCTGCTAACGTTGCTGAGGCTATCAAGAGCAGTCTGCTGACTTCTGTGAAGTTACAAACCTAGAGCTACGCAAGCACAGAGATCAAGGTGTGAGATGCCGAGTGTATATAGGGCAAAACCTGCACAAGAATGCTGGAATATGTCATCAGGAGTTCAACAGCGACAGTGCCTGGGTATGCTCCTCACTGCACATCACTTATACACCTCCTGGAACTCAGAAGTAGAGAGTAACCCTGTGTGTGTGTGCACACATGCATACACATGTGCGTATGTATAGGCACAATGGGACTCTAAGCTAAAGGTAGATCTGGAGAAGACAGGACTAGAATTCCAAGTAAATGTCAGTTTATTGGATCTTTGAGAACCACAGAGTGACATGTTGGAGATAAAAGTAAAAATGCCAATCCCTCCTTCCGCACCACAGGTTTCAAACTGTAAGATGAATGCCATCCAGTCCCTAAACTGCCCTGACCAAGTTTATCAGGACCCCCATTCCCACTGGAGGGTCGGGTCTAGAAATGCTCTTCTGGCCCTAACCCTGGATCCCTGGTGAGTTCCTAGGTTTCCTATAACCACTGGGCAGCATCTCTTTCTCTCAACTTGTGTTTACCTTATTTGGAGACTGTTTTTCCACCTTGGTATCCTGATTTGCAATCCAGTTGCTCCACTGGGTCTGAACCCTTGCCCTGGACTCTGGCCTGCCTGCCTGGGACCCTAATACCAGCCCCTTCTCCTGAGGGTCCAGTATTGTTTCCTATAACTCTTCATGCATGGCTGATCCAAATGTGAACCTGTGATGCTGCTATCCATCTAACTTCAAAAAATACCTCTCATGGGACCCCCACAGATCAGGCCTCTCAGAGCTGGTAGCTAATTTGGGTGGGGACTAGGATTGCCAGTCCCCTGTGGACACTGAAGTTTGACCTGGAGATATCCTCTCTCTGGCTCCCATTCCCAAGAGGTCTGCCCTGGGAGTAGGGGAGTATCCTGAGCTGGGGTTCTATCTCTTAGTTTTTGTTTTTCAATTTTCCTACTTGTCAGATGCCAAAAACCAGGTACCAAGAACAAGTACTTCTTATGCTGCAGTCTATACAGGCTAATAAGAATATGTAACTGTAAGTTTGAATTCCAGATAAATTAAACATTTTCAGCCTCTTTGTAGTGATAAGCTGTGCATTTGATCTAAGAAATCTCATTTGCTCCCAAGGTTCCAACTACCAGTTATGTCTCACACCCCCAACTCCCTTAAGCCTCATCTGCATATTTAACAAACACTTTAAATTAAACGTGTCTAAACCTCATTCATCATTTCCTCTTTTCCCACTCTAGCTCTTTTTTATAAACTCATCCTTTCTCTATCCCTCGCTCTTTTGCCAAAATACCACTTAACCTATTGCCCTAGATAGAAATCTTAGTTTTGATAATTTCCTCTCTGTCCCTGACCACATTCAGTTGGTCACTAAGTCTAAATATCTCTCAAATTTGATCCTTTTCTCTTCCCACTGTCACTCCCTTAAATCAAGTTTCTATTCCTGCTGCTAGATAATAGATGTAAAATGTTTACTGTGTGTCAGGGATTGTGCTAAGCACTTTTCACGTAGTATCCTAATGAATTCTCTCAAAATCCTAGAAAGTAGGCATTGTTATTACACCTGTTTTATAGATGAAGAGACTGATGCTCAGAGAATGCTTGTATGCATGTATCTTGCCTAACATCTCAAGGTTAGCAGGTGACAGCAGTTCGGGTTTGAACCTAGACTGACTGGCTCCAAAGATCTTCACCATCCTTTTACACAGGTCCTCACCACCACCTGGGTTTGACAATAGCCAACTAAATGGTCTTCCTACTTCCTACTTTCCAATCCACTCTCCATATTTTTCTAGAATACTGTTTTTAAAACACATATCAATCATGTCAGTTCCTGCTTTAAGGCCTCCATCGATTCCCCATTCCCTCCAGGACAAAATTGAAATACCCTGACATGGCATATAAAGTTTTCTCCTTGACATGGCCCCCAGTATGCTCCAGTCATACTGAAATATTTCCCATCCTTTGACCATAAGTATGTTATCCCCTCCTCCTGGGCAAATATCAGGCCATGTAACTGAAGGAGTTCCTGGGAGGCAGACACAGAGAAGCACTGAAAAAGGGTCTTGCCCACACATAAACAAGCATACGCTGGCACAACAGGAAGGCTGGGCCTCCAAGTCCAGGCACTGGTAACACCATATGGGACTTGAGTTTCAAACTCCTATAAAAAAATTTACAGAGGTGCAGAAAGAACCTGTGCTTCATCCTATAGACTAAAGTAGGTATTCTGGAAAACTAGAGAGAGGCACCTTAGGGAAGAGAGCAAAAGAGAGGAAAAGAAGTGAAGCAAGGCAAAGAATTATACTGTAGAGATTACATCTATAAAAATTAGACCTTCTAAATCTAAAAAAAAAAAAAAATTAAGAATTCCTCACTGAAAGAAGGACTAGAATTGAAGACCATAGGTGGTTTTCTGGTTTGCAGAGGAGGGGGTCATCATTTTTAGACCACCAGACTATTCTTTTAACTGTTTTGGTGCCCTGACCTCCAGGAAAACCACCCTTGACTATCTAATTTTAATTCAACCAAAAACATATTTTGAAACACTACTCTAAGTTCTGGTAAAACAGATTTAAAAGACCAGTCCCTCATCTTGAGAAATTCAATGTAAAGTTCATTTCTAACTATAAGGTCCCTGAGGGCAGGGGCCAGGATTTGGTTGACTTTGTATCCCTAGCATACAGCAAAGGCAAAGAATATAGGTGAAGCTAAAAAATGTGGAATGCATCAATGAATGAATGAAAACCGAACCTGTGAGTCTTAGGGGCCTTTCTTAGCAGGTGGTCCCCAGCTCAGAGAATGGATTCTGGCCAGTAACTAGGAAAGTTGCCTGAAGGTAGAGTGAAGAGTGACAGCTCAGAGCAGCAGCCCCCATCTCAGCTAATCTCCAGGTGTAGGTACCTCGTCACCAGGCTAGGGAAGATCAGCTTCAAGTGCAGACAATGTCTCGCTGCATGTGCAAAAAAAGGTCCTGCCCCAATTCTCAAGTAAAGAAAAAGATTCTATATATGATGAACTGTGTTCTTGCAAGAATAACAAACACAGACTCTAAGGCAATGCTATTCTTATTTTTAGCACTTTCAGTTTTTTCAAAGCAAGTTCCTTTCCCCCACTAGTTGTAAGCTATTCCTGCCAGCATCTTTGGGAGGCAGCCCTATAAGCACAGCCCCATTTTAGAGAAACAAAGATTGCTGCTAAAGGTCATGGAAAAATATCATCATTAGAGACAGGCATCTTTAGAAATACCATATAATGCTCACCGTCCCTTAACTCTTTTGAGTACCAAAAGCAGGATTTGACCTCAGAATTGCCCATTCTTGGCCTTCAGGTTCTTTCTTCATTCAGTATGACAATATAGTTTGAGTATCCCTTATCTCAAATGCTTGGGACCAGCAGCGTTTCAGATTTCAGGTTGTTGTGGATTTTGCAATATTTGCATATACATGAAGAGATAGCTCGGGGATGGGACCCAAATCTAAACACAAAATTCAATTATGTTTCATATATAGTTTACACATATAACCTGAGGGTAATTTGATATAATATTTTTAATAATTTTGTATATGAAACAAAGTTTGTGTACATTGAACAACCAGAAAGCAAATGTATCAGGTATAGAATTTTCCACTTTTGGCATTATATCGGCACTCATAAAGTTTCAGATTTTGGAGCATTTTGGATTTCAAATTTTCAGATTAGCAATACCCAACCTGTACAAATCTTTCTTTGCCTGCCTTCAAGTTAGGTATTTTTTTTTTTTTTTTTTTGACAGGGTCTCTCTCTGTCACCCGGGCTGGAGTGCAGTGGCACCGTTGTGGCTCATTGCAACTCCATCTCCTGGGTTCAAGCAATTCTCCTGCCTCAGCCTCCTGAGCGGCTGGGATTACAGGCACGTGCCACCATGCCCAGATAATTTTTTTGTTTTTTTTAGTAGAGGCGGGGTTTCACCATGCTGGCCAAGCTGGTCAAGTTAGGTATTCTTTAAGAAATTTCTCTTGTTTTTACAGTTTTAACACGTTGTCCCAATTTCCTAAAATACTTTTTAGGAACAACTAATGGGCAGGTTTTTTAAGTGTAGGAGATGAAGAGGGGGATGAGTAAACACCTCCTCTGGGTTTGGTCATAATTCAGACAAGGAAAGAAAGCTTGTTCAGCCCTTAGTAGTACTGTCAGGATGAGAATAAAACATTTTGGGAAATATTTAAAGACAAGGCTAAAAGTATAAAGACAAAGAAAATGCAGCTTGAATCTTTTTTTCTTCTCGAAATAGGAACTATTCATCGCCTTGATAAACTTGTGTTAAAAAAAAACCTAAAAAACTAAAATAAAAAGTCTTTACCAAGAATAGTAGACACTGCCTTGGAATCTGCCTATTTTCTGAGTCTCATTCTCCAGTTTTCCCATTGATTCTGTGAGTTAATCAACTTCTTTCCAATAAAGTCCTTTCCTGCTTAATTTGGCCAGAATCAGTTTCTCATTTGTTACCATGGTATACCTGATTGCTCAATCCACTTGAGGAGTAGGGTAACCAGATGTACCGTCTTGAAATTTTTAAAAACACGATAGTGTTGTCATATGTTTTCCCCCAAAGAGTCTCAAAAGTAGCAATGTGTCACTGTTTTCCAAAGGGCCATGGTAAATACCAGTGCTGCCACTGCCCAGGTGGATTTTTGCTCACGGCATAGTTATTATTTGCTGCCAATAACTCTGGTGTCTGTTTACACAAATCTTGCTATTCATCAAGCATATTTTCTCCAAATGGGCCATCCTTTCTTGTTCTCTGCCACCACTGTGTAGTTAAAAGCTAGAAACATTTTCTTTCTGTCTCATTTGCCTCATCTTCCACAGATCTGAAATGAATTCATGGGTGATGTCTAGCTGGCTTACATGCTGTTCCAATGGGACAAAGCAGTGCTAAAAGAGGTCGGTCTTTACCCTGCAATGTGGAGGTACTTTGAAAACTGTCTTGGTTTCCAAGTGGGTCAGACTTCTGGGATGGAACAGCCATTTAGACAGGAAAAAAACTCCTCTAACAAAGCTCTTATCAGCCTTTACCAACTTGTTATCTGTATCTCCTGTGTAGATCTCTTTCCTAAGCTCCAGAATCAAATATACAACTTCACTGTCCATCAAGATGTTATGCAAGCACCTCAAACTCATCTATCTGTAGATGGAGACACCAACTATCTCCTTCTTCCTTTCAGTAATAGAAATTCCCAGGTTTAATTTGGCCAGCCAAGTAGTATATATTTCCTAGCCTCTCTTTTAGCTAAGTGTGGCCATGTGACTAGGTTCAGGACAAAGGTATGTTAGAAGTGATGTGTGTAACGTCTGGGCCACCTCTCTCAAAACAAGTGGCTTGCCCTTGAACTCTGCTTTTCCTGCCCCTTCCTGCTGAGGAATGGCTATGAGCAGTCTCGGAAGCTGCATGTTGGAAATGGTAGACTTATCCCCACAGATTTGGACTCTTACAGGAGGGAGAAATACACTCTTTTGTGTGGGTTACAATCTTTTAGGATCTCTTAGTTATAACAGTTTAGGCTATACTTCAAATGGGAAGGAAGGAAGGTAGGAAGGTAGAAAGGGAGGGGGAAGGGAGGGAGGGGAATGTTCATCTTCCTTCCTTAACGTATTTCTCCTGGCTGGATGCTGTGGCTCATGCCTAAAATCCCAGCACTTAGGGAGGCCGAGGTAGGCAGATTATTTCAGGACAGGAGTTCAATACCAGCCTGGCCAACATGGCGAAACCCTGTCTCTACTAAAAATACAAAAGTTAGCCGGGCATGGTGATGTGTGCCTATAGTCCCAGCTTCTTGGGAGGACGAGGTACAAGAACTGCTTGACCTGGGAGGCAGAGGCTGCAGTGAGCTGAGATGGTGCCACTGCACTCCAGCCTGGGCAATAGAGTGGGACTCTGTCTCAAAACAAAACAAAACAAATTTCTCCTCTTGTGTTAGTTCATGTTGATGAATGGCATCTCCAGTAGTCTCCAGCCAGAAACTTGGAGGCATTTTGACGCTCTCTCCCCTTCAACCACCACATCCATCCAAGCCAGTCCTATGTCCTCCACCTCTGGTCACTCTGTCCACTTCTCTCATCCTCACTGTACCATGTGAGTTGAGGATCTCATCGTGTCTTGCCATGCTTTCTGCAAGTGTCCCCTAGTTGATTTCTCCTACAAGCCTTGTCCCATATCTAATCTACTCTCCACACTGAGGTCCACGTGATATTTCTAAAATGCACATCTGATTGTGCCACTCTCTTGCTCTGACTCTTAAAAGATTCCCTCTAGCCTTCAGGAGCACAAAAACTCCTCTGAGATGGGGCCACTACTTTCCATTCTTCCTACAGTACTAAATACTCTAACCATACTAAAGCATTTGAGTTTTCAGAAAACATCATGCCCTCCCTTGATTCTTGGCCTTTGCACAGGCTGTTCCCTTTGCAGACTCCCCTTCCCCCATGCCACTCTTCTCTGGCCAACTCCTACTTATCCTTCAAGACTTGCTCAGCTATCACTGCCTCTAGAAGCTTCTTCCTGTTCTTAGAGCAGTCACAGTACCCCAAAGAATCACATCACTTTCCCTGAGAATTTCTTATTTAGCCATCTATCCCCCCAACTAATAACAAGCTCCCTCTGCAGACTTCTAAAGACTGATACATGGTAAGTACTCCATACATGTGTTGAATTATTTAACCTAGTAGACAGATTATAGTATTTATTCCCAGTGATTTGTTTCTTCCCCATCCTTGCGTTGGTCCCTGTGGGCAGAGTATACTTACCACCCCGTAGACTATAAGCTTGGCCACATGACTTGTTGGGTCAATGGGTTGTGAGCAGATGTGCCATAGATATGGCCAAGCAGAAGCTTTAAAGGCATCTGTATGGTTTGGCTCTGCCCTTGCCCTGACCCCCTTGAGCATTTGCCCTCCACTGTGAGAACAAAATGCTCAGATAGTGGTTGATCCTTCATCCTGGGTCTTGGAGTAAGAAGAGAATTAGAATTGAGCCAAGTCCACCAAACCTAGCCAATCCATAACTACCCACAGCTGACTGCAGGTCTCATATAATATGAGCAAGAACTAAGTGTATATTGTGAGCTATTGAGATTTGGGCACTGCTTGTTTCTGCATCAAAATACTGACAAATACATCTAGTTTGGGTTCATAATAAGTATTGAGGGCCTGCTGTGTGCCAAATATTTTGCTAGAAGTTTTATATAACTTCATTTTAATTATCACAACAATCCTATAAGGTAGGTTAGCTTTCCATTTTAAAGCCAAAAAATAAAAATAAAAACATAAAAAATAAAATCCTAAGCTGGCATTCAAATCCAGGTCAGTTTGAGCCTTACCACCCCCGTACACACTGCCTCCTGGTGAGCCAAGGGCATGGAAGGAGTGAGGATGCAGGGCCTCAGCTGAATGCAAGGGCCCTACTCCTAATTCAGCACCACTTTCTGTAGGGTTCCACATGCTGAAGGAGAACAGAGGAAGCAGCATGTTCTTCTGAGTTCTTCCTTGTTCGTTGGCCTGTAAAGAACTCTAGTCATCCAAAACACCTTATTTCATTTTCAGAGAGCCAAAAACTATCTTGAAGACTGAGACTTTAAGCATGCATATGCTATAGCTACATCCTGTGTGGCTCCTGAGAGCACAGCAGCAGCCCCTAGTCCCAGATGGGCTCTGATGTGCCATCAGTTTCTGCTCTGTCACTGGGGCACATCCTCTGCTCTCATGTGCCTTGCTGGAGTCCTCTTCATTCGCTCCTTTCCCACTAGATCTCAGGATTTCATTACGAAAAACTAACTGCCATTGTTTCTCACTTTTCTTGCACTATTTCCCTGAGTTCTATGAACTCTGTGCATCAATATCCAATACCCCATAATAGACACCACGTATGTTCTCCTAAATCAGGAGTTATAGTTTGATCTACTTTAACCAGAAAAGAATGTTTCCCTGAATTGAGGCACTTCAAATAACCAAGTCATATTAAGGCAGTGACATGATTTCTTATTCTTTTAACCAGTAAGGTATCATGGATTTGGACAAGTCATCTATTTCCTCTGAGCCTTGGTCTTCTTAAGTATAGGTAGGCAACACCGGCCTTACTTACTTAGCAAGATCAAATGGGATAATGTCTATAAAAGCCATTTAACACATAGAAAAGCATCATAGCATGTAAATAAGTGAGAACAACATTGGGAAAAAGAAGGCATAAGAGTTAAAATAGTTGGAAGGGCTGAACAGGTGAGTCCTAGAACAAAAATTTTGGACTAGAAGGGACATTCTAGGACCAGGTTGGCTGGAGTAAGATTCATCCCATCTGGTCCAAAGTACTTGCCTCACTTTACCAGTTCCCAATATGACCACATTTAATTGCTCAGAGTAGAACCTGTCCTGTCCAGCAAGAGCTCCATTTGTTCTTCTGAAAATTCGAGCAAGAGCTCTTCCTTTCTACCTGGTGTTTTTCATTCCAATCATTAATGGTCTGGGAAAGTCTGAAAGGAAAAAAAAGAAAACTGGGTCTCCCTTGATGGCTCTTCCTGGGTAAATTATAAAAGGAATTATGTACCTGTTACTCTTTAGCTTTCATTTATAACTCATCAAATTTTAATGGGGAAAATTTCAGAACCCTAGAATCTTAGAGCTGAAGTTAACTTTAAAAATCAACTTGCTCAATATTTAAGACCAAGATCCAAACCCACGGTTATACAGTGATTTATAGAGGAGGTGGGACTAGAACCTAATCCTCAGCTCCCAGGTCAGGGCTCTTTCCACTAACCGTGTCCTGATACTAATACTACTAACACTGAACTAAGCACTAGGTACTTGCACTGTGGTGCGAGTAGTGCAAGACTACTCACACTGATACTCAAGTTTATATAAACTAGCCACCCAGAATATTCCTATGTCTAAAATGTAAAGAGTGATGAGGATATTGAAACAACTTCCCTCTCCTAGTCCAGAGAGAAGCATCCAGGCTGGGGGATGATGCCGAGTTGGCAGAGCTGTGCTAAAGTGATGAAAGAAGATGAACGAGGTAAGTTCCATGGAGAAAAGTAGAACAGAGGAGGAAGAGAAATTGGAAGGTATACAGGACAGGAAAAGAGATAACGGAAGTTGAGGTGTCAGCAGTCTCTAAAAGTGATTCTTCTTTCTCCAGGGCTAATAACAACATTTTAACTCTCTACACCCAAGCCTATCCTTCAGTCACCAGGTGTCTACCTGAACATGAAACCAGACCAAGTAATGATCATTCCCTGATACCTCCCTTCCCACTGCAGGCTGGGTCAGGGGCCCCTTCAAGGCACTCCAGAGTGCAGATCTTTACCATTGCTTTCGCATAATGCTACTCCATAACTGGTGTCTCCATCACCAGACTGAGTACCTTAAAGGCAAGGGCTATGACTTATTCATCTTATTAACCCCAGCATAATTTCTGGTACATAGGAGTAACTCACTCACTGACTATTCATGAACAAATATCTTAACGTAGCTATCACGTTTCTGGGAATTTGTTTCAGAGCTGCTGTACCACTCCTGGTTTGGGTTGAGTGTGCTTCCTCCATGCTCTCACAGCAGGGGTATGGCTCTCATCAAAGGACCTTTAACGACCATAACAAAATGACTGGAAAACTTGGTTTTTGGTTTTTGTTTTGAGACAAGGTCTCACTCTGTTACCCAGGCTGGAGTACAGCGGCACAATCTCAGTTCACTGCGGCCTCTACTTCACAGGCTCAAGCAATCCTCCCACTCAGCCCCCTGGGTAGCTGGGACTACAGGTGCAAGCCTGTAATTGGCTAATTTTTTTTAGAGATGAGGTTTCACCATGTTGTCCAGGCTGGTCTCAAACTCCTGGGCTCAAAGAGATCCGCCTGCCTCAGCTTCCCAAAGTGCTGGGATTATAGGCATGAACAACTGCACCTGGATGAAAACCTATTCGAATCACTGACTAGACTGACAACTCTTTGAGGGCAAGGACTAAGTCTTTTAGTGCCTCATTTTCAGTACTTATTATAATCCTTAGAAATCACAAAAATTTAATATGTGCTTGTATAATAGACAAACAAGTGAAACCAAAAGAAATGCTAAGCCAGGGCCGGGCATGTGGCTCACATCTGTAATCCCAGCACTTTGGAAGGGCAAGGCAGGCATATTACCTGGGGTGGGGAGTTTGAGACCCACGTGGCCAACATGGTGAAACTCTGTCTCTACTAAAAATACAAAAATTAGCCAGATGTGGTGGCACATGCCTGTAATCCCAGCAACTTGGGAGGCTGAGGCTCGAGAATTGCTTAAACCCAGGAGGTGGAGGTTGCAGTGAGCCGAGATGGTGCCAAAGCACTATGGCCTGGGTGACAGAGTGAGACTCTGAGTCTCAAAAAAAAAAAAAAAAAGAAAGAAAAAGAAAAGAAAAGAAAAAGAAATGCTAATCCATCAAGCAATCTTTATTACAGAGATAGCCAAAGAAGCCTCCAGGAAAACACACCGCTTGCTCCAGGAGTGTGTTCCCAGAGTGTCGACACAGCTCCAGCGTTTCTCACAGCCTCTGCTGCCAGGAAAGGATGAAACGCCACCCATATTCAGGAACAAAGACAGAGTGAACCCTCCTTCAAGTCTTATTGCTAGATGGCACCTGTTGCTAAAATAGCAGCTGGTAAGCATTTTGTTTTGTTCAAAATAACAACAACAACAGCAGCAATAACAAAACCAATATATTACAGGAAGCAACATCACAATGACAATAAGGAATCATGAGGCTAAATATATAACAGGAAGAAACACAGAATTTTAGTAATGAAAGACAAGGAAGGAGCTGCTAGAGCCTGGAGGAAAAAACTGAAGTGTTGATTAGAAATTGCTCAGCCTGCATTAAAAAAGAGAAACAGGAGGAGAGGGGAGCGGAGGAGAAATAGAGAGGGAGTGGGAGAGAGATGATGGGGAGAGAAAGGGAGGGAGAGGAAGAATGAATGTGGTTTTTTTTCCTGGCTCTCTGTCTCATTTTTAATCTGTCCTTCCCTGTCTCCCTTCCTTTCTACCACCCCCTCAAAAGAGAATTCATTGATTGGGCTGGACTAAAATTTCTCACCTTTCCTCTCATGGTTCTCTGTGAAGAATGAGTCTGAATTCATCTCCTCCTTGTCTGCTTCTGTCTCCTCCCTCCCCTCCCCAGCCGCCATTGTTTGCTCCTTTACTTTGCTGAGGCTGAGAGGCAGCTTGTCTGTCCACACCTCTGACAGCAGTGATGGGATGAGGGGAAAGCAGGAGCAGGGAGCAGAGGATGATCAATGGGATCCCAGGAGTCAGCCTCACTTTCACAGCAAAGAATCCCCAGCCATCTGACAGCTGAGCTGGTCCTGATAACTAACCTGTTGCCTGATTCCAAGCAGAACAGCCTCTCCAGGTGCAGGTGGCAGAAGGTACAGACAAAGCATCACCTCCCTCAAAACAAAAATAAAACAAAAAGCCCTCCAGCAAAAAGCCCGGAGAGGCAGCTTAGGAAAGGGCAAATGAGACTGGTCTGGGGTTCGGGAGAACTGGGATCTGGTCCCTAATCAATCATGAACGTGCTATGTGCATACTGCCTCTATAGGACTCCATCTGTATAAACTGAGAGGGCTGAACTACAGTTCCTGTAGTCCCCTCCAGTGATATGATTCTATTTCATAAAAAGCTGTGAGCCATCTAAAGAGAGCTCTGTTTCCCTTCTTCTGTCACTCCCTGCAAACCCCCAGAGTACTTCTTTTAGGCAGACCCCAGTGTGTCTGTAAGAGCACCTCTGACTCAGGGACCCCTCCCCAGATGCCTGGCTGACTTCAGGGCTGTTGTGATACAGGCTCAAGGACTAAGTGCCCTGAGAATATTGACAACCGAGAGTAGAGGCAGATTAAGGATGTGAAGAATCAGTGAGGGTGGGAGTGGAAGGCACCGGGAGGCCAGGGGAGCAGGGAGGCATGGATCAGCCAAACCCTGAAATTAGAGATGATTCATATTTGAATAACGTGGGAGGGATGAACTCAAAGCAGCCAAAAGAAGAGGCTAACTCTGCTAAGGGTGCCTCCCCCAGCCTAAACCCAGCAGTGGGGCAAGGGCAATGTTAGGGGCATTTCATTTGAAATGGGAAAAATATTTAGGCAACGAAGAATCTTATTCTGAAGCTAAGGGAAATGCGGTATTTGCCTTTTCTTGCTAAATGTATTTTACCCTCTTTCCATGACTTGTTTTAGCTATTTTAAGATTGTTCCCCTTTGCCTAGTGCCTTGACTTTGATGGTGATCCTAGAGGGGACAAAACTTCTCATGTGGTGCTATTTTCCCTTTTCTCTCCTGCCTTCCATCCCCATCCTGTCCTCACCTTTCTGACCCCTTGTTCTGTTTCTTCCATCATTCTGCCTCCACCTTGATTTGAATGGTTGCCTCTGACCCAGTCCAAGCTATCCAGACCTTCCTCACCTCCATCCCACTCCCTTCAGCAGGGCTGCTTTGTGAATCTCTCAGGGATGACCACCCCCAAGGTTCTGTATCCCTAAGGGAATTGGAATCCTCATGTGGGGAAATGGGTTAAGAATAAGAGCATCTCCTGACCCCAAGAGAATGGGGAGAAAGTTCATCAAAAAGAAGGGGAGGACACAGAGGACCCAGCTAGACCAGTGATTCTGGTGCTGGGGAGAAGCCCAATGTCTCTAAATCTCTCTGCAAATTATCTTTTAGGGAGTGGGAAGTGCAGCTATTAGAAAGGCTCTTCTGCTTTCTAATTATCATTTCGGACCACTCCCCAAATGACACCAAGTGAGAGAGAGCCAGGCCCTAACCTCTACAACCAGTGAAGGTTCCATCCCCATCTCCTTCCCAACCTCCAGTTCCTTGCACCCTCCAGAGAGCCACAGAGAGAATGCCCTGGGTCCCCCTCCTTCTCTAGGGAAAAAATTAAGGAGGCAGTCCTCCAGCCCCCACCTCCAGAAAACCAGTTCATTTTATTAATCAATTCCCTCTGAGCTTCCTTGATTCCAGCCAGGCTTTTCCCAGGACTCACAGCATTACAAACTCAGGATAAGACCGAAGGAGAACCGTTTTATGGAGGGGAAATGCACATTCGAAAGAACAACCTCAGTGCCAATGAGTCAAACACCTGCATCTAGATGCGTCTCACTTGTCATTGGGCTTCTCCCCCGCCGCCCCCATCATTCTCTCTCTCTCTCTCTCACACACACACACACGCTGCCCCCTCCCCCACTTTCCACCAGACCGCTAAGCAGCTTTAAACATGGTCAGTAAGGAGGAAAATGGGGGGTGGGGGCGCGGTGAGAACAGAACCACTACAGGAATATACAAAGTTATTCGTTTCCGCAGAAAAGGACTCTTACCTGTCAGCCAGAAGAGAGAAATCCACCTCAGCAAGACCCTGTCCATCTTCCCCAACTTCCCATCCGAATTACGGAGTGAGGAAAGTGGGAAACGGCTGGAGCAGAAGGATTGCTGTCACCCCGCGGCAGCGGGCGGCGGCGGAGCGGCGGACACCAGGCGTCCCCGGGCGCAGCGCCCGCCGGGCCGGCCGCGCAGGCGGGGCCGGGGGCTGTATCGCGCCGCCGGCGGAGCGCGCGCTGCCGCAGGCTTCCGGGGTCCGCGCGGCGCTCGGCGGCGCATCCGCACGCCCAGGCAGCGCGGCGCGGGGCTAGCGTCTCCCCGCCGCAGAGCCCGCCGCGCGGGGGAGCTCGGCCGCCGCACCGCCTCCCGCGCCTCCGCCCCGCCGCCCGCTGCCCCGACTGCCAAAGTTTCTCTGTCACGTGCTGGCCCCCGGCGGCCCAGAGGTCAGCGTGGAGTGATTGAGGCCACGCAGGGAGAAGGGGCCGCTGGGCTGCACGCAGCGAGAGGCGCCGGGGAGGCCGCCCCGCGGGCCGCGCCGAGCTGGGAGCGACCATCGCGGCTTCTCCCAGGGACGCCCGCGCTCGGGAACCCCGGCGAGAACGCGGGCTGGGGACTCAAGCAGTGGCTGCAGGCTGCCACAGCCAACCTGAACCGGGAGAGAGCGACAGCGGCGAGGGTGGGGGACGGCGGGGACTTGGCGTAACTTCTTACGGGACTTAACTAGCAAGTCCTCTAGGCTAGAATGTTCGTTTCTGCGGTACCGCCGCCCCTCCGTCTGGTTTCCTTTTTGACGGTGCAAGGAACCAGGCAGGAGGCTCCGCAGAATTGAAAAAGGTAGGCGGGAATCTCGCGTCATTACTTTTTCCTGTTAAAATATGAGGTAGAATAAGGGCATCCGGCCCTTTAACAGAAAATATGTAAAACCAGAATGAGATAAATGATTATAACGGCTTAAATCCATCCAACACTTTATAGATTCCAGCACGCATTCACATGGATTATTCCTATTTGTCAGACGGATTTGTCTTGTGTCTCAAAATGTTATGCGTTGAGAGAGAACTGAGAAATGTATGATTTTCTTAAGAAATATATATATGAAGCCTCTACTAGGTGTAAGAACTAAGGTTACAAAGTGGAACGAGATAGACTTCCTGCCCTTAGGAGCCTCATCTTGGGTCCAGGAAAGGGAGGAAGGTCAGATCATTAAAGACATGATACTTATTCGTAGTAAAACGGGGCAAGTGCAGTAATGGAGACATAGAGAAAGTGCCTTGGGAACATAGAGTAAGGAGTAAGTCGTGGGTAGGGTGGGGGCACCACGATAAAGGAGAGGTAATATCTGAGTTGGCATTTGCAGAAAGCACAAGATTTGAGCCATTCAAGGATCCCTGGTGGAAAGGGGGCAGGCGAGGGCATTCTGGGTAGAGGAAAGAGACATAGCAGAAAGGTCTCAGGTAGCATCTGAAAACAGAGTGGTGCCAGGCTGGAGGGGAGTTCCTGGAGCAGGCAGACTCCACACCTGAGAGTGAATGTGTATGCAGACAGGGAGGATATGTATGTGAACATGTGAGAAATGGTAAGAGTAGACCCTGGACAGCTGTCTTTTATGGCTGCCTGACATCTCAATTCCTACTTATTCTGAGGAATTCCAACTGCAGAAGCCAGAAAGTCTAGAGCCACCTTCCTGACCATCCCAGCTGGAGTGCAGGCCAGGGCCCCTGGCATAGCCAGGCTGACCTCTCCCTCAGAGCTTTTTGATTCTGGAGCAAGTGGTGGATATAAGGAACAAGGACAGTGGAGAACTGATTTTGTCACTGAGGCAGCAGCAGCAGCATCCAGTGTACACGATCAGCTGTGGCAGAGGTCAAGCCACCAGGATGCTCCAAGGTGTGATTTTTGCCTGTGGTCTTGCAGGCTCTCTGGGGTCTAGCCTCTCTTCTACACTTGGCTCTTCACTTCCCCGGCAATTCTTTGAGCCACCCAATATCCTTTCATAAACTCTTTCTTTGCTTATTTTGGCCAGGATGATTTTTCATGCTATGTACTGCATGAGAGAAATTTGAGGACTATTTCCTTTCATAGACAGAAAAATAAAAATATAGGAGGTACCTAACATTTGTGAGTTTCCTATTAGGTTCTAGGCAGAGTTCTACATGTTTTACAAGCCTTCTCATTTAACCCTAAACAGGGAACTTAGGCCCAGAGCATTTAACTAACTTCTCTAAGATCAGGTTACTAGTAAGTGGCAGAGCTAAGATTTGAATCTGACTCTAAAGCATATACTGTTTGCACCATAAAAAGAACATCTACACCAGAAGATTGAGGTGTATTTATACCTCATAATAATACCTTATGTTTGTATTATGCTCTGCCATTTACTGCATGTATGTGTGTGTGCCACACAGTGCACAAAAGAGCTTGAATAGTGTTTATTATCTAAGTGCACATAACTGGCATTTTGGCCAGGTGCAGTGGCTCACACCTGTAATCTCAGCACTTGGGGAAGCTGAGGTGGGCAGCTCACTTGAGCTCAGGAGTTTGACCAGCCTGAGTAACATGGTGAAACCCCATCTCCACAAAAAATACAAAAATTAGCCAGGCATGGTTGTGCATACCTGTAGTCCCAGCTACTCTGGAGGCTGAGGTGGGAGGACCACTTGAACCTGCGAGGGTGAGGCTGCAGTGAGCTGTGACCACGCTACTGGACTCCAGCCTGGGTGAAAGAGTGAGACCCTGTCTCAAAAAATAATGGCATTTTATGCAAAACTTGGACATATGAGCAAGTTTATACATGTGAAAAATGGGAGATGGACTGAGTGAAGGGAGCCTGGATGTGTATATAAAGTGGAACGTGAATGCCCACAGAAATGAACTCATGTCTGCTCAGAGGAGGTATCTATGTGTAGTTGAACAAGAAATCAGGAGACTTGAAGAAACACTTGTGCCACAATGAATCATAGAATGCAGTTGCCTTGTCCATCATCCCAGAAATGTGTTTTCCATGTAGTGCCCTGCATGTCTACTTTATAGCCAGAGTTACACATGGTATATCCTGAATCTTCCTGAGTGAGTGGGGCCCAGGCCATCCTGAAGGGGATGCTAAACTGGAGTGAATCACAGTGTGTGCCCCTCCATCACCTTGCACATGTTATTACCAAGGTGATGAAGGGTTAATATAAATGTTGTATATGTAATGATTCAAAACATGTAGCCTAAGGGATGGAGGTGAAAAGAGGATGGGAAAATGGTGTTATTTTTCCATATTGGTGGTGGTTGATGGGATATGGCACCCAGAGTCCCAATGTGGTTTCTGAACTTCCAGTATCAGGATCATATTACTGTGTTTGTTTAAACACAGATTCCCAGGCTCTACTAGAAATAATGAGCTCAGAAACTCCAGGTGGAGCCCATAAATCTGCGGTTTAACCACTTTCCCCAGGTGCTTCCAATGCACATTAATGTTTAAGAAGCAATACCTCTTTTTGTTGAGCAATACCTCTTTTGGGAAGCTGTTGAGCTGATGTTTTCTACTGCACCTTGGATCTAGTTAAGCTCCAGTTGTCCATTCATTCTGAACTAATAGGACAGGATCCCAAATAGAGAGATTGATTCATCACAGCCAAGGAAGGGGTCTGGATCTGCAATACTTCAAACTTTCTACTGCAATGAGACAAACATGGCAGAACAAGGACCTGTATGGGACCAGAATAAGATTCCCAGGAAGCCACAGCTGGGATTGTATGTGGTGGGGGGACTAACAGGCTGCTTCAGCAAAGCTCTACACTATAGAACAGAATTAGGACACAGAGAAAAGAGAAGTGAACCACCACAAGGAGACATGCTGGTAGCTGGTAGCAACCACATAGTTATAAATATAATGTAGCTGAATCCTCTTTAAAACATGATTTCATTGCAGACACACAGGCATGCATGCACATGAATACTGCTTAACGTGAGTCTGTTTAAAGCACACAGATAAAATCCTATTTCTACTTCTCCTCTCTGATCCTACATTCCAAGAGGGATATATGAAGTATGACTCTGAAACAGATACCATTTTTCTCATGTAAGTTTGGTCCATCTTTTTTTTCTCCTGCTACCTTTTGGGTTTGTTATCTTTCCCATCCTCCATACCTTCAAAACCACCCTCAATGAATTATAAGTTAAAAAAACTAAATTAAACCAAGGAACTAAAAAAACTGGAACTAAAAAAACCAAGGAACTAAAAAGACTGGAGACTCTAGGCACCCTATACTGAAAACCAAAAACATTTTCAATCTTGAAGTCCTTTCATGTTGAGGAATAAATTGTTTCATTAAGAAAATGCTTTAAAGAAAGGAAATGCAAATATACAAATGCATTATGCCAAAAAAAAAAAGAAAAAAATCTGAACTGGCAAGAACAGTGTACAGTAGACACTATGCTATCTAGAAATTTAAAAAGGTAAAAGGTTGGGAGAATGTGTTGAAAATTCCATGTACTTCCAGCAGATTTAATCCAAGAACCTGCAATCTCAGGCTTCAAATCCAACTGCAGTGGTGCTGGGTGCTGAATTAGGTGATGCTTTGCGTGCCTCATCCAAAGGCTAGATCCTGCTCAACAGTGGGGGCAGCCCTTGCCTGAATTAGCTCTCTACCAATGCGTTCCCTAAAAAGGTCCATCTAAGGATAATGTGCAGGAAAAAAAAACATAAAAGTATATTCAGAGCTTGCTATCAAATATGAAAACATACATTTAAAAGGGACAAAGGAAACAAATGAGTAACAATGGTTACCTCTGGGAAGATCATCATTCATTTATATTTTTTCTTTATAATTTTCTTTCTTTCTTTTAGAGACAGGGTCTGACTCTGTGTCACCCAGACTGGACTGCAATGGTGCTATCATAGCTCACTGCAACCTTAAACTACCAGGCTCAATGCTGTCCTCCGGCCTCAGCTTCCCAAGTAGCTGGGACTGCAAGTGCATGCCACCATGCCCAGCTAATTTTTAATATATATATATATTTTTTAGAGACTGCATCTTGCTATGTTGCCCAGTCTGGTCTCAAACTCCTGGGCTCAAGCAATCCTCCCACCTCAGCCTCCCAAAGTGCTGGGATTACAAGTTTGAGCCACTATGCCCAGCCTACAACTTTCTATACCCTCTAATATTTCTATAATATAGGAAAAGGTGCTGGACAAAAGCTGTGCCCATGCCAACATTTACTCATTGTAAATTTGTCCTCCAGTCTCTAGGACATCCCTGCAGAAAGGAGAGAAGGAGTGACAGGTGTTTTGTCAGGCCTGTATCTTCAGCCAGATACAAAGCCCCTAGATGTACACCTGTCCTCATTATGTCTCAATCGTGAGCAGTTAATCAAGTTAATTATGAGCAGTTGAGCCCTGGGAGCTTTTACTGACAGTGCAACCTATAATTTCTTTGTGAGTTACAGAGCCAGAGATGAAGGTTACTGCTCTTTTAGGAGCCCTGTCTCCAGTGTTTGCTTTTGTTTCTGTTTTTATTTCATTGTTAGCATCCTTTGGAGACCAGAACAGCATTGACAGCCCCCCAGATGAGCAGCAGAGCAATTCTTATACTAGTAGTCAAGCAGCTTCCTACAGCCCAAAGGTTATAGGAAGAAAGGGTAACTGACTGCCTATAGTTTACAAGATGAAGCTGCCTTTCACTCTGGGTCTTGGTGATTTAGCCAGAAGACTGTTTCTCGGAGCCCAGCCCTATACATTCTTCTAAAGGCCTTCTTCCTGGCACAGGTCAAAGACAGAACCTGAGAGAGGGAAATGAGCCAGAACAAATATGTCATCCGATGACCTCACCCCCAGAAAATGGGCAGGGAAGAGAGCTAGAATGAGAAGGCCAGAACATCGAGCACCATGAAAAGAAACTGCTCAAGCAAGAGAAGTGGCATGTGGGCTTTAAAGACCAGGGTTAGAAAACAGCAGCCTTGACCTTCGTGTTGAAGTAGCGGGGTGAGGATCTCTCATAGAAGTGTTAATTCTGTATTCCTTCCCCAATTCTGAGTAGGTGCCTTTTACATAGAGATGATCAATGTGTACTTGTCTAATTAATTACAAACTGCCCCCAGTGTATTCATCTTCCCTTTTCCTCATCTCTCCTTTTCTCTTCCCTGAATTCATTCATTTATTCCACACACATTTATTGAATACTTACTATATTCTAGACACTATGCTATCTAGAAATTAAAAACTAATACAAATTCAAAGATGAATGAATCGCAGCCCCTTATGTCAAAGAGCTTACATTTGAGTTGTCTCCATGTGTGTAGAGAGGGAGGGAGGGAGGCAAATATGTGGTCTTTAAGTATGATGGTGTGACAGGGCCTGTATTAGGACATGTACCAAATATGGTAGGAAATAAGTGGGGGAGGGTCAATTATTTATCAGTAGTCCTGGTCAGAGACATCTTCATGAAAAGGTGACCCCTGAGCTAAGCTTTAAACATCATCTGGACAGAATTTCTAGGGGCAGAAAGGGAGCAGGAGGTAGCACAGATGCACAAGCAACAGGCAGAAGTGAGAACAGGAACTGCTGCCCAGAGCATGGGTTTACAAAGGGCAGAGTCAGCAATAAGGCTGGAAAGGTAGGCTGAGGTTGAACCAAGGGAAACCAAGCTACCAGATCTGGATGTAATTCCACAGGCAATGTACCATCCATGAGAATTTCTAAGTAGAACAAGATCAGACCTGTTTCTCAGCAAAGTTATTCTGGCCACAGGGTGTAGGATGAATTGATGGAGACAGAGACAACAGATTGAGGTCTCTTCCATGGGAGAGATTACAAGAGCTCAAGAAGTAACAAGCACCTAAAAAGGGGCAGCACGAAGAGAATGCTAACACCAATTGAGAAAGACATTGCAAGGAGTCACAAGAGGTAGAATTCACATGTATATTGCAAGCAGGAGGAATCAACCAGACATCACGTTGAGTTACTAAAGAATCTGAGCACATTCAAACAATGTCTACATGGTACTCAGAAATTTCTCTCTTAACTTTGGCAAAGCATCAGGTAGTAAACAACCTTGAATATCTAAGATAAACAGATTGGAATGAGTGTTAAGCTGGGATCTCATAGATGTCAAAGCCACTCAAAGGCTGTGTGGCATGCGGAAGTCACCTTACCACTCTAAGTCTCAATTTCCTTTTCTGCAATATGGGGATAATCATGGAATCTATTTCACAGGGTTGTTGTGAAGGGGAGATAAGATAACCCTTGTGGAGTGTTTAGCAGAAAGCCGGATGTAGCTTACAATGAATGTCACCAATTATTACTACTACTATTATTATTAGCACAGGAGGGAAGATGCACACTGAATAATGTTGGGCCTTCACTTAAACTACCATCAGGAAAAAACTCAGCCACATTTTCCACGAACACTTGTGGTGCTCTTCAGTGGTTTGCATAACACGTACTTGGTTGAAAATCACACCTCATACTTAATTTTAAAAAAAAGTAATAGTCATCCAAATCTCCAATGGTTTCCCCCAATTTAGACAAAATCTAAAGTCCTTATGGTGGCCCTATAAATCCTATATGATATGGCCCTAGCTCCCTCGCTAATATTCTCTCTACTTTCCCCCTCACTCACTTTACTCCAGCCGTGTGACTTACTTTGCTATTCCTCAAACATACCTGATGTGCTCCCACCTGAGAGCCTTTGCACTTGCTATTCTTTCTACCTGGAATGCTCTTCTCCAGATATCTTCATGGTTTACTTGCTCTCTTCCTTCTAGTCTTTGCTCAAATTTCATTTCTTCATATAGGGCCTTTACTAACCACCCTAAAATTGTACCCTCTATCTGTTGCTATTCCCATATCTTACATTATTTTTCTTCATTGGACTTATTGTCCAAAAAGATGTTCTGACATCTTGTTATATAGGTAATAGTTTATTTCTTTATTACCTGTTTTTTTCCACTATAAGCTTTGTTCTATTCAACCTATTCTTGTGCTTAAAATAGAGGCTGGTATTCAGTGGATTCTGAATAAATACCTATTGAATAAATGAACCACTTGCTACTGAAATCACTCGCCTTTCTTGGTTTTCCTGCCTTTCTTCCTACTTTTTCACATATTCTTCTCAGTCATCTTTACTGGGTCTTCCTTCTCTGGCTTCTAAATGCTAGTTTTCCTCAGGACTCCATCCTGGATCCTTTTTTTCTCTCTCTTCACTCTCTCTTTAGATGATCTCATCTAGTTCATGAATTTAAATACCATCTTTATGTGGCTTACTTCTGAATTCTTTCTCAAGCCCAGAACTCCAGACTTACAAGGTCAATTGCCTATTTGACATCTCCACTTGAATATGTAGTAGGCATCTCAAAATGAACATGTCCATAATAGAACTCTTGATCCACCCCCTCTACATATTTCAACCCAAACCTGCCACCCTTTAGAATTTCTGAATAGAAAAAAATCAGTCTGGTTGGAAAGTGGGGAAAGCTGTTCTGTTTATGTAGTACTTACGTAAAATAGAAAAAAATAAATTTTATCAAAGAAGGAGAGGAGCAGTGGCTCACACCTGTAATCCCAGCACTTTGGGAGGCTGAGGCAGGCAGATCACTTGAACCCAGAAGTTTGAGGACAGTCTGGGCAACATGGCAAAACCCCATCTCTACACAAAATACAAAAATTATCTGGGCATGGTGGCACACACTTGTATTCCCAGCTACTCAGGAGGCTGAGGTGGGAGGATCACTTGAGCCCATGGGACTTAGGCTGCAGTTAGCTGTGATTGCGCCACTGCACTGGAACCTGGTTGACAGAATGAGATCCTGTCTCAAAAAAAAAAAAAAAAAAGGACCTGTGAGGAGAGGAGCAGATAATAGAAATTATCGGGAGCTTTGGACCTTGGACCCTTCTTGGCATTAGCACCGTCTCCCTCTGCCCCAAAGTCCTCTCTATCTTAGTAAAAGCACTAAGTGCCAGTGGGATACTCAAGCCAAAATCCTAGGACTCCTCCTTTTTTCTTACTCCTACAACCAATCCATTAGCTAGTTCTATTTTTCCCAAAATACAATTTGAGCCGAGCCTTTCTTTTCTGTTGAGGTTGCCATCATCGCTCACATGGACTCTTGAAGGAGCCTCCTAACTGGTCTCACCATGCCCATTCTTAACACTTTGAACCCCTTCTCCAAATAGAAAACATGACATGTTTTTTAAAAACCCTTAGATAGAGTAGATCTCAAGTGTTCTCACCACAAAAAAGTATAAGTATGTGAAGTATTGCATACGTTAATTCATTCAATTTAGCCATTCCACAACATATACATATTTCAAAATATGTTGTACACAATATATACTATTTGTATCTGTCAATTAAAAATAAATAAATAAATATAAAATAGCCCCCCTAAATGAACACCAATTGTACTTAGAGCAATATTTGAACCCCTTACAATGGTCATGGTCAAGCCCAGATCCCTGTTGATCACTCCAACCTCGGCAGGCACCATTCTTCACCTGACTAGATACAGTACAGCAACACTAACTAGTCTTCCATCTGTTCTGAAGACACACCCAATTCTTTATCACCTGAGGCTTTTACACATACTGTTCCCTCTGTCTAGAACTGTCTTCTTTCAATTCTTCACATGACTAACTCTATTCCTTCCATCCTTTCTCATAAAAGTCACCTGCTCCTCATAGAGGTTTGTCCTGATCACCCATCTAAAAATTGGGTAGTTAAATCTAAATATGGTTTAAAAAATGTTAAAATATGAAAAAGCCATCTTGCCCAAGGTGGAGTAACAAGAAATGAATGTATCCAGTAGCTTGAAACAAAACTGCAATTACTTTTGCACCAACCTAATAAAAAAACTGTTCAAAATATATGAAACAATGTTTCCAGACACTAGACATTGGGGAGTAGTGATGAGTAACCCCTGAAAGAACAGCAGCAAACAAGGTGAGCTCTGTGATTGTCACAGGTAGCTGCCTGGAGAGAGTATCGGAATGCAGTATCAAAATGGGTTACCTAGGCAGAGCCCAGTGGAGTCTCCTTGAGTTGAGGAGATGGAGTTGGGTATCCAGGTGCGCCATAGTGGGTAGAGTTTGCAGGGCAGACTACCAGAAACAAGGGAACAGCAAAATGACCAAAAAAAAAAAAAAAAGGCTCTGGAGATGTGGTAAGGATCTCACTTCAAGCCTGAGCTGAATACTGATCAGTGCATGTGTGGGAAGAAACTACACAAAGCCAAAGAAAGAACAACCTGAAAGGATTACAAGTAACCATCCTTGGAATTCACATAGGACTAGAAATAGTTTGTATTCCCATCAGCCAAAGTGGAATTTCGCTCCAAATTTTATAGAATATCAAGTACAGTACTCAGAAAGATGTTATATCAGTAGAGGAGAAAATTAGCCTTAAAGATTGCTCTAATCTCAAATAACAAAGCAGAAAAGCAAGCCTAAAAAGAGTGAAAAACAGCCTCAAACTGTTTCCAAGTAACAGAACTGTGTCCCACAACAAAGCCCAATAATGTTTATAAGAATATAGAAATATGCAGCATTAAACAGGGTAAAATTTACAATGACCAGTATCCAATCAAATATTACCAAGCATACAAAAGAAGCAGGACAACACAACCCATAAGAAAAATGAATCAGTAGAAACAGACCCAGAAATGAAACAGATAATACAATGAGTAGATGAGAATTAATGGTTATTATAATTATATTACATGTTGCAACTATATTCCATGTTAAATAACGTAACATGAAGGATAGACTACATTAAGTAGAGATATGCTTAAAGGTTTTTAGATTTTTTAAAAGACCCAATCAACTTCTAGAGATGAAAATAAATAATCTGATATGAAAAATACACTGGATGGGATTAATGCAGATTAGATATTACAGAATAAAGTATTAGTAAACACAAAGACACCACTGGACACTGCAAAATGAAACAGAAAAAAGACTGAAGGAAAAAATGAACAGAACATGAGTAAACCGTGGGCAACTTCAAGCAGCTTAAAGGAATAGTGAGGAAACTTTAGGGGATAGATATGTTCATTATCTTGATGGCAGTGATGGTTTCACAGGTGTACACATAAGTTTAAACTCAATAAATTGTACACTTTAGATATATTGTGTTTATTATACTTCAATCATATCTAAATGTTGTTATAAAAAAAAAGCAACGTGAAATTAAAATCCCAGATGATACCAAGGTGGGAAACAGAATTGGGATGGTGGTGCATGGAGTGGGAAGAAGTAATAATTTTCTAAGCTTTTTGTCTATTTGGGAAGAGGGAATGTGAATACCTATTAGCTGTAAAAGTTGTGATAAAAATGTAAGTTTTAACACAAGTGCACTAAAATTTATGGGTAACAACAGAATGAAGAAAGATAGAATGTATAACTTTAAAACCAGTGGAAGAGAAAGTACAGCAAAAAATACTTATCAATCCAGCTAACGCAGAGAAGGGAAAAATTAGAAATATAATAAACAGGCAAGAAAATGAATTGAACAAAGCTTTTTATTCAAGAAACTAAAAAAAGAAACATAAAACAGCCTGAAGTAGAAAGAAGGAATTAATAAACTTAAGGCAGAAATGTGTGGAAAGGGAAAGAAAAACTGTAAAGTGGATCAATAAAACCAAAAGTGTTTTTTAAAAGATCAACAAAATAAACAAAATTTGATAAGTACTAAGGGAAAAAACCCAAAAGACATAAATAATATTAGGAATGAAAAGGAAGGGGACGTGTGTGTGTGTGTTTAAAATTACAATCATCTGTTACATTTGTTTTTATGCCAATGTTTTTTAAAGTCAACTTTACTGACTTTAAAATGAAATGCACATATTTTAAGTCCGTAGTTTGATGAATTTTGACAAATAGATACTACTAATAGCCACCAACACCACAATTAAGGTAGAGAACATTTCTGACAACCCAGAAGGTTCCCTGTGTCAGTTCTCAATCTCCTCTCCCCACCTCCTGATTCCAGGTAACTGCTGATCTGATTTTTATAACTACAGTTTTACCTTTTCTCAAGTTTTGTATATATTGAATCACATCCTCTGTATACTTTTATGTATGCCTTCTTTCACTCAACAAAATTTCAAGATTCATCCATGTCGAATATCAGTAGTTCATTCCTTGTCATTCTTGAGTAGTAGTCTACTATATGAATGTGCCACAATTTATCAGTTCACCTGTTGATGAACATTTGGGTTGTCCCGCTTGGAGCTCTTATGAATAGTGCTACTGTCAAAATTCATCTACAAGGCTTTGTGCACATGTATTTTCATTTTTCTAGAAGAATGGAATTGCTGGGTCCTATGATAAGTATAAGAAACTGTCAAGTAGTTGTCCCAACAATAACGTATGAAAGTTCCAGCTGCTTCAGATCCTTGCTATATTTTATACCAATACACTAGAAAAATCTAAATGAGATAGACACTTTTTCTAGGAAAATATAATTACAAAAATTAGGTGAGGAAAACTAAGAAAACTGAGAAGACTAATAACCATACAAAAGATATTGAAATGGTAGTTAAAGGTTGACTCACCCACCAAAGATATGAAAGACCAGACAGTTTTACTAATATGCTCTACCAACCTGTCAAGGAATAGATAATTCCCATCTCTTATTCAATCTGAACACAACCCTGATAACAATATTTGGTAAAGAAAATACCACAAAATCTATACAGTTCAATATTACTATAATCAAGGAAGCCAAAATTCTATATTATGTTTTTTAAAAAATAAGCAAAGCCTCATGATCAACAATAGTTTATACTAGGAATGGTAGGATGCATCAACATTAGAAAAATCTAGCAATATTCTTTATGTTAACAAATTAGCCCGGGTTCAGTGGTTTATGCCTGTGATCCCAGCACTCTGGGAGGCCTAGGCAGGCAGATCGCTTAAGCCCGGAAGTTTAAGACCAGTCTGGGCAACATAGGGAGACCTCATCTCCACAAAAAACAGAAAAATCACCAGGGCCTGGTGGTGTGCACCTGTAGCCCCAACTACTCGGGAGGCTGAGATGGGAGGTCCTGTTTGAGCCCGGGAGGTCTAGGCAGCAGTGAGCTGAGATCATGCCACTGCACACCAGCCTGGGTGACAGGCTGAGGCCCTGTCTACAAAAAAAAAAAAAAAATTAAGAGATAAAACCGTGTGATTACCTGAAAAGATCCAGAAATTTAGCAAATTTTCAACTGCCATTCTTCATTTTAAAACATATACATACCCCATATATACACACACTTAGAAAGCTGACCCGAGAAAGGAATTTTCTCTGGGAAACAGAATTAGAAAACCAAGAGAACCAATTAGCACGATTTAAACTAATATAAGAGATCAGTACTGTGACTAAATACACAGGACTAACACTAAAATCAATACCTTCTCTAGACATCAGCAGTAACCAATAAGAAATATAATTTTTTAGAAGAAATTTTTCACAAAATCTCAAAATATTGTCACTTGGGAATAAAACTGACAAAAAGAAACAGTTTTATGAGGAAATTTATAAAACTTTAAGGATATTTTAAATCTCAACCTCTTCCTCCGTGTTTCCTTCTAACTCTTATTTTTAAATGTACTTTTAAAAAATTCGGTTTTGTTGGTTCACTGGTTTTTGTTATCCTCTCCCCTCATTCGATTGTAAACTTGAGAGCAAGGAAGACCTTATTTGTCCTGTTCCTCATGCTGCCCCCCTCAACACTTTTCACAGTGCTTGGCACAAAGCTAGCTGGCCCTTTGTACCTGTAAAACACGGAAACACCCTCAGCTCCTCTTTTTCTCTACCTACTTTGTCGCACATTACGCAATAATGTACAGCAATTGCTCCAGGCCTCCCACGTGACAATGCCTCCGCCTGCCTCGCACCCAGCCAATCAGAGCACTTGCCACCTGCGACCGCGCTCTCCCCCCACCTCACCTCCAAGGCGGCACGAGCCAGAATCTTCCAGTCTCAGGCTGTTTGTCCCCCTAGAGGGGCAATGCGACTGCGCGCCCCGTCCTGATTGGCCGAGAATTGCGGGCTGCGTGCGCAGGCGCCTACCTCGGTTACTTAGGGCGGGAGCCCGGCGAGGGCGCCGGTGCTTTGTGCTGTCTGAGGCCGGGAAGCCTGACCGCGCTGCCATGCCGAACCGCAAGGCCAGCCGGAATGCTTACTATTTCTTCGTGCAGGAGAAGATCCCCGAACTACGGCGACGAGGCCTGCCTGTGGCTCGCGTTGCTGATGCCATCCCCTACTGCTCCGCAGACTGGGCGGTAAGGCTGGAGCGGAGTGAGAGGGCTGGTCAGGGCAGTTGGGCAAGCCAGAGGGTGAGGCGGGAGGGCAGAAGGCCTCGAGGAGGTCGGGCGGCTTGGCCCTGCCAGAGGAAGAGGAAGGTCCTGGTTTGTGGCCCTGGGCAAACCGACACCAGAACCACCTCCCTGTAATGCCCCGGCATCTGCCTGCGGGCCCTAGAGCACTCGATCCTCATGGCTGTTTCTCTTCTTTGTCCCTTTAATCTCCAAAAGCTTCTGAGGGAGGAAGAAAAGGAGAAATACGCAGAAATGGCTCGAGAGTGGAGGGCCGCTCAGGGAAAGGACTCTGGGCCTTCAGAGAAGCAGGTAAAGTTAACAAGGGAAGGGCCGCCATCTGCCTGGCACATAGACGTATTCAGTAAAGGCTGGATGAGTGAATGAGTGAATGTCAAGGGTAGACTCCTTTGGGGGTTCGGTTAGTGCGAAGACGACGTTCTTCTTTTCCCCTGGTGTCAGAATGCCTGTTAAAAGAAACCAGCAGCCTCCACAACTAGGGCATGCACACATTGGTGTAATTTGGTGGTGAAAGACGTGGGGAATTCCTGTTAGGAAACCTGCGGACAATACACTTTGATCAGTAATGGGAGTGTAACATCTAGGGGTTGTACTGGATGACATCAAGGTGTCCCTTTCAATTCTTCTGTGATTAATGAGCCTTAGTGGGGGTGGGGGAGGCAGTGGGGGCTTAAAAGTAGTTTAGACCATTCTGTCTTTTTTTTTCTTTAGCAAAAAAATACCATTCTTTTAAAATGACATCTGAAACAAAGCCAGCTGCTGTGTTTAAAATATTGGAATAACAAGACTTGGATTAGTTGGTGTATGTGTGTGTGTCTTACAAGAGTTGAATAGGCTGGGCACGGTGGCTCACGCCTGTAATCCCAGCACTTTGGGAAGCGGAGGAGGGCGGATCACTTGAGGTCAGGAATTTGAGACCAACCTGCCCAACATGGGGAAACCCCAAGTCTACTAGAAATAAAAAATAAAGAAAGCTGGGCGTGGTGGCAGACATCTGTAGTCGCAGCTACTCAGGAGGCTGAGGTGGGAGAATCGCTTGAACCTGGGAGGTGGAGGTTGTCGTGAGTCGGAATTGCGCCCCTGCACTCCAGCCTGTGCGAAAGAGCAAAACTTTGTCTAAAACAAAAAAAGTTGAATGAAGTTTATTTGGGTAAATTTCTGTGTAGTAGAATGTTAAAGGACTAAATAAAATTTGTTTTCTTGTTGATTTGTATCAGGAAAGTGCAAGGTAATTATTGGTGTTACCCCACCCTTTGTTTTTTCCATTCTTCCATGGTAAAATTCCATTCTTAAACTGTCAACATTGGATTGAAATTCAAGAGAGAGTTTTATTTTGTGGATTTATGAGTAGAAACTCAGTTGAGTTTGTACTTACACTTGCAAGCCTTATTCTTACAAGATATCTCTCCTCAAAACTTAAGCTATGGTGTATGTGTACCTCATGTGAGACTTGGAGACAACATAATCTGGTTTTGACTTTAAGTGAAAAACAAGCAACATTAGAGTACTTTGGGGCATAGTATGCTTTTGGCCACTGGCCTGGCTCAGGATGATTACCTTGGATAATCAGTAGTGGGCAAAATGGCTTTCAGTAGTAGTGGCATTGGTTATTTACCACTCCTTTTCTGATTCAGAATATTTATATATTTGTTATTGTGCCTTTGGGTGTTGGTATTATTGACAGATATATTTATTCATTGGATACATTGACCTTGGTAATCTCTAGGCTGTTTTGAAGTTATTTGGCTAAATTTTAATATATGGTCTAAAGTGCCCAGCAAGAGTTTATGTGGCCAATCATTCTCTTCCTCTTTAGAAACCTGTTTTCACACCACTGAGGAAGCCAGGCATGCTTGTACCAAAGCAGAATGTTTCACCTCCAGATATGTCAACTTTGTCTTTAAAAGGTGATCAAGGTAGAGTAATCCTGAAATATTTTGCTTAGATAAATTTGAGTGCCCAAAACACTATATTTGTCAGTAAAAATGTTTTCTGTTCATTTTGATCCTCCATTTCAAAATAATTAACTACAAGTGTTAAATATTGTGGTACTGACATTATAAAAGATTAGGTAATTTGTTGAAATGAAACAGGAGAGAGTGGTTTTTTGGTTTTTTTGTTTTTTTTTTAACAAAAATCTGGTCTCTGTTTCTACCACTCCATATGTTGATAAACATAGGTATTTTTTAGACTTGTTTATAATTGGACACTTAAATACACTTAAAAACAAAAGTAAACAGGTGGGATAAGGTTTTCAGATCTATTCTACAGTGTGATGACTACAGTTAATGTAATGTATGTTTCAAAATTGGTAAGAGCAAGTTTTACATATTCACACCACAAAAAGTGAGATGATGGATATGTTAATGACTTGATTTAATCATTCCGCGGTGTATACATGTATCAAAACAACATTGTACCTCATAAATATGTATATAATTATTATTTGTCAATTAAAAATAAAATATTTAAAAATCCTGGGTGGTGGAGGGGAGTTATAAAGATACAAATGAATTATGGAACTTGCCAAGAAGAGAACATAGTTAATAAGGGTCGTTGCTATTCCTTCTGTCTGGTTTTGTTGTGTTCTGTCTTTGTTGAACACTGATAAACTTTTAACAGTCTTAAATGTGACCAGTCTTGGTAAATAACACTTCACACATTCTCACATTCCTTTATTCCTTTAGAGGATTTATAGGTGGTCTTATATATATTGGTAAAAAGTGAAAAAAGAATGAACTAAATTGTTCATAGTTTTTATATTACAATCTTTCTACATTGATTCTGCTTAGCTTCGTTTCCCCAACCTTTACATTTGTTGAATATGGGTCACTGCTCTATGTCATTCCTGAGATTCAGGGCTTATCTATGGCCGAATTATGTAGAGCTGGCTGCAAGTTGGAATAATTTTGTTGCTTCATGCGAAGAGTGGTTACTTTAATCCTTGATAAGTGTAATTATAAAAATTTTGATTTCTTTATTCGGTACAGCTGATTAGTTTTCTCTTTTCCAGCTCATTTAGGAATATAGGAACAGAAAGAAAATTGTTCTAAAACATTTTTGTTTCCTTCAACTAAAGAGGCTTTTGTGGAAGAGGTAAATTTGAGACATTCATTTATTCATTTTATCTTACAATTTTTTTTTTAGCTCTCCTTGGAGGCATTTTTTATTTTTTGAACATTTTTAGCCATGGCGAGCTACCTCCTCATTGTGAACAGCGCTTCCTCCCTTGTGAAATTGGCTGTGTTAAGTATTCTCTCCAAGAAGGTATTATGGCAGATTTCCACAGTTTTATAAATCCTGGTAAGTAGATGCTAGATCTTAAAAGTGTATGTTTGTTTTTTTTTTAAATCTTGACTTTATTTGACAATAGTACTTTTTCTTACAAAGTCATATACAGCTCTGTTCTTAATGTAGCAAGACTTCATAATACTGAAAAACTGTTAGGAATTAGGTGTTGACACAGGGTTTTTTGGTTTAGGCTTTTAACCTCAAGTTACCGTTAAAATCAGATGGATAGACTATCTGAACAATTCATAGCCTGCTATTCACTTACCTATGGCCTTACATCATGGGATTTTCTAAAAGCTGTGTATGCCATGATCTTTTCTTTCTCTACCTCATCCTTCACAGCAGTGGTGACTAGCTTTTTAAGCTGCTATTGCTTTGTAGCCTTGAAGAAATTATTTAACCTCTCTGAATCTGTTAGCTCATCCGTAACGTGGGGATAATACCTATTGGAGGGTTGTTCTAAGGAATAGATAAGAAATATGGAAATAGCCTATACTTAATCGGCTCTCAGATATTATCAGCATCTCTTCTTCCTACTGTTCCATCCCATTAAAAAGCAAGATAGCTATGAAGACATAGGATTTGATACCCCCGAAGGTAAGTAGGAAAAATGTATAGGGAGAAGAGACTGGGGACATGACTTCATTTTTAGTTTTGTCAATTATCAATTACTTTAAAATTAATTAGGACATCCCAGTACTTTCTCCTCCTCATTTTTAGATGACAGAAAAACTAATCATCTTACTCACACTTGTGAGTGTTGCTACTTAGGACAAGTCAAAGAGCTGCTTTTCCCTACATGGGTTGTAAATATTAAAAAGATCGAATTTGGGGACTGTTTTTCCTCTGAGAAACGCATATACACCTTGCCATATCAATGCCCTTATGACCCCCGGAGGCCCATTCATGGACATGGAGCTAAGACTCTTTTGTCACATGCTTGCTTTATCTAGCATTTCTTTCTGTGTAAGGAGTAACTTACTTTTAAAAGTAACTTAGACAATATACCAAATTCTTCAACAGTTTTCATACCTTTGGTTGAAAATAAACCCTATAAAAGTTTAATCTTTTGTATTTTCATGTAATAAAAATTACCTTTCTGTGTTATAACTTGGTCATCCTGTAGAGTATTAACTGTAGCACTACTAGAGAACTTTCAAATTTCTGCTTCTCAACAAGATATTTTGTATTATAGGTGAAATTCCACGAGGATTTCGATTTCATTGTCAGGCTGCAAGTAAGTATAAAGGAATGGGGTATGATTTGTGACTTGAATGTATTCATACCTGGTTAGACTTATTCCTTTAACACACAAAATATAAAATGAGAGGAAAATAACTTTAGGTTATTGTTAGAGAATCTGCATAGATGTGATAGTCAGTGTCTGTGATCTTTAAATTTTTTATAGACTGATAGTATACTGTACCTTTTCTTTTCAGGGAATTGTTGTTTTGTTTTTTTCTGTGTATATCCTTTGACCTCAAGGTCAGCTGTTCTTAGTGGCCGGGTACTTAGGAATCCCTTTTAAGAGGTCTCAGATTATCTAGATTTAGGACCGTTTTCAGGGACGTCCATTTCAAATGTGTTTTAAAAGTTAATACTTCAAGAAGAGTTCTGAATTTTTTAGATGAGTAAAACAGTTTTCTAAGTATTTTGCAACCAAAGGGCATGACTGTATACCTAAGCCCTTGAACTTAAACCCTTTTTCTAGGAATTAGGTTTTAAGCAGTTTTCTGCTTAAATAGAATGAAAATCAGAATAGGTTTATTTTTAAATGTATATTAAAAGCGTCAGTGTATAGGGACCATTTAATAATTCCTGTCTGTAAGGTAATTTTTTTTCTTTTTTTTTTGAGATGGAGCCTTGCTCTGTCACCAGGCTGGAGTGGAGTGGCGCGATCTCAGCTCACTGCAACCTCTGCCTCCTGGGTTCAAGCAGTTCTCCTGTCTCAGCCTCCTGAGTGGCTGGGACTACAGGCGCACGCCACTGTGCCCAGCTTATTTTTGTGTTTTTAGCAGAGACGGCGTTTCACAATGTTGGCCAGGATGGTCTCAATCTCCTGACCTTGTGATCCGCCCACATCAGCCTCCCAAAAGTGCTGGGATTACAGGCACTGAGCCGCCGCGCCCAGCCGGCAATTTTTTTTTTTTAACTCAGAAATATGGACAGCTAGCCTGTAGAAGTGTTTGAAATTAAAAATAAGTTTTTCAAATCTGCCACAACAAGCAGCTATATTATAATACTTATAACTGTTGTTTATAAATGAACATATTTTGGACTTACATTTGGTTGTATATTTTGAATTCCTAATATGTACTAATTCATTATTTGTTTGACTGGAATCAGGGCTGTAGGCTATGGAATAAAAAATGTAAGGGAGGATTGTTTTAGTAGTTCCTTTTTTTTTTTTTTTTTTTTTTTTGAGACAGAGCTTCGCTCTTGTTGCCCAGGCTGGAGTGTAATGGCACAATCTCGGCCTGCTGCAACCTCTGCCTCCTGGGTTCAAGCGATTCTCCTGCCTCAGCCTCCTGAGTAGCTGGGATTACAGACACGCACCACCACACCTGGCTAGTTTTGTATTTTTAGTAGACACGGGGTTTCTACATGTTGGTCAGGCTGGTCTTGAACTCCTGACCTCAGGTGATCCGCCCGCCTCAGGCTCTCAAAGTGCTGGGATTACAGGCGTGAGCCACTGTGCCTGGCAATAGTTCCTTCTTATATAGCTTTGACTGGAAAATAATTACAATATGGAAGAAAAATTCTGTACTTGCTTTGAAGTGTGAACATAGCTAATATCCCCAACTGTTACATCATCTGAGGTTATTGAACTAGATGGCGGTAAAAAAAATAAATAAATAAATAAATAAATGGAAACTTAGCCGATGAATTAATTTTCACGTTTTTGCTTAAACTCCGTTTCAGGTTTATTCATCTTTAATTAAATGCATTGGAATCCCTACTATGTGCCAGACACTCATTTCTGAGACTGTCACTGACTTACTGTTTCTTTACTATTTTGATTCTGTGAAATCCTTAAAAATCTATTTTTGACAACCTAGTTTTACAACCTTTTCAAATTAGTCAGATTAACAGAAAGCGTGGTTCTTTAAAAAAATCTATTAAAGATTCTAGAAATATTTTCTTAATTTATTATTCAACATAGTCGAAACAGTACAATGTTTCTCATTCAAGGAAACTTTAAAATGTTTAGAGCTTACTAATTTGAGCATGTCTTAAGTTGCCAATTTGATAATCCTGGGAAATATACCAATTAAATAAGATAAATGACTATTAGAGTGACACCTGTCACCATAATAACTAAAAATGCCTATGCTAATGTAATTGAGCTGATTTGGAGGAGACCATGTTTTGTATAGTAACGCACTGAAATGAATTTACATGTGGATGTGAAGAATTTGAGTGGTATTTAAGGAACATGCATATTGATCTCTCAGATACTCCTGTGTTGTCTTATCTTTTATGAACTATGAGTGTGAGGATAGGAGATCCTGGTTCTTCTCCTTCTCCAGTTTAACCAGATGAGCTCTGCTTCTCTCCATTTTACTGGTTAATGATTTTCTTGAGAGAAATTCTGCTTTAAAACATCAACATTTTGCAAATTGCTTTCAGCTTCCTATACAAAAGGTCCATCCGCTTTTCAAAGGAAGCTTCTACACACAGAACAGATTATAACATTTATTTAAGGTATAAAGAACATTAATAAAAAACAAAGCCACCCACAAGTCAACTGAAAAAAATAGCACATTTCCAGTGCCATTGAAAGTCCCTGTGTCTCTCCCTGATAGCATCCCCTTCCCTCTTTATGAGAAAACTACAATTCTGAATTTTGTGTTTGAATTTTGTGTTATTTCTTTTCTGAATAGTTCTACTACATGTACATATTTGTTTAAATGATGTATTTAATTTTACTTGTTTCAACTTTTGTGTAATTAACATATTGTATGTATCAGGGTGCCCAGTCTTTGGGCTTCCCTGGGCCACTTTTTTTTTTTTTTTTTTTTTTTTTTTTTTTGAGACGGAGTCTCGCTCCCTCTCCCAGGCTGGAGTGCAGTGGCGCGATCTCTGCTCACTGCAACTTCCGCCTCCCAGGTTCAAGTGATTCTCCTGCCTTAGCCTCCTGAGTAACTGGGATTACCGGTGTGCACCACCACGCCCAACTAATTTTTTGTGTCTTTAGTAGAGGTGGGGTTTCACCATGTTGGCCAGGCTGGTCTTGAACTCCTGACCTCGTGATCTGCCCGCCTTGGCCTCCCAAAGTTTTGGGATTACAGGCGTGAGCCACCGTGCCTCGCCCCCCTGGGCCACATTGGAAGAAGAATTGTCTTGGGCTACACATAAAATACACTAACACTAATAATAACTGTAGAGCTAAACAAACAAAAAATCACAAAAAAAATCTTGTAATGTTTTAAGAAAGTTTATGAGTTTGTATTGGGTTGCATTCAAGCCGTCCTGGGCCGCATGAGGCCTGCATGCCACGGGTTGTACAAGCATGATATATATATATTTTCTTTCCTGTATTTTTTAACTCAATATCTTTCACTCGTTTTCTATTGAATTGTTTGTTTTTCTTACTGATGTGTGGAAGTTTATCTTATCTGCTGATGGATTTTTAAAAATAGTATGCAGATACCTGTTTTCAGTTTGTGTCTTGTATTTTTCACTCTCTTTATGGTGTCTTTTAATGAACAGACTTTTTAAACATTTTTTGTTTTTTAGAGATGGGGTCTTGCTTTATTGCCCAGGCTGGAGCGTGATGGGTATTCACAGATGCAGTCATAGCTCACTGCAGGCTCCAACTCCTGGGCTCAAGTGATCCTCCTGCCTCACTCGCCTGAGTAGCTGGGACTTGAGGCATGCTCCACTGTGCCCAGCTTGTTTTTATTTTTAATTTGGTAAATGTGTCGATGTTTTTATCATATGTGGGGTTTTGTGTCTTATTCAAGAATTCTTTTTTACCCCAAGGTTGTGAAAATAGTCTCTATTTTCTTCTAAAAATTATAGAGTTTTATTTTTTGTATTCAGGTTCTTATTCTACCTGGAATTGACTTATGTATAGTATGAGGGAGAGATTCACTTCAAGTTTTAACCATGTAGATAATCATTTATCACAGCATCAATTATTGAATAATCAATTTGTGCCACCTGTACCATATGTTTCTGTTTGTGTGTGGGAGGATCTTTTGTTCTCTTTATTCTGTTCTATTCTACTTTTTTGCTGTCAATATCATATCCTTAAACACAGTAGTTTGATGATATCTATTTAGACAAGCCCCCAACCTCGTTCTTTTGGAATATCATGGCTGCTTTGACCCTTTGTTCTTCCATACACAATTTAGAATCAGTTCTTCATGTTTTACATTAAGTCATTTTGGAGAAAACTGGTATCTTTATTATATTGAATCTTTAGATTTGTAAACATAGGGCTTCCCTCTTAATTTTTAGGTCCGTAATGTCTTTCAATGAAATTTTATAATTTTCTCCATTAACAGTCTGAATATCATTTGTTAAATTTATAGTTTATCATGCCTTTTGTTGCTGTTATAAATGATATCCCTTGAAATTATATTTTCTAATTGTTTACTTTTATATTTTGGTTTTGTCCCACCCATTGGTAAACTCTGAGTTTTTAGCAAATTACTTAATCATATCTGTGAAATCACTTTATTCTTTCTAATCTACATATCTTCATTTAAAATTTTTAAAATTTGTTTTGTCTTAGTATACTGACCAGGACCTCTAGTTTCTAGTGTTTTTGCCAGTGAGTATGCTATTTCCTGTAGTTTCTTCTTTCTCTCCCCACCCCCGTTTTTGATGTGTGTTCTTTATCAGGATAAAGATGTTTCCTTCTACATGCATACCTTGTTTTATTGCATTTCACTTTATTGCACTTTGCATATATTGCATTTTTTTACACATTGAGGTTTGTGGCAGCCCTGTGTTGAGCAAGTCTATTGGCATCATTTTTCCAGTAGCATGTGCTTTTCTCTGTGTCACATTTTGGTAATTCTCGCAATATTTCAAACTTTGTCATTATCATCGTGTCTCTTATGGTGATCTGTGATCAGTGATCTTTGATGTTACTATTGTAGTTGTTTTGGAATGTCAGGAACCATGCCCATGTAAGATGGCAAATTTAATCAATAAATGTTGTATGTGTTCTGACTGCTCCCCTGACTGGCTATTGCCTCATCTCTCTCCCTTTCCTTGGGCCTCACTATTCCCTGAGACACAACAATATTGAAAGTAGGTCAATTAATAATCCTACAATGGCCTCTCAGTGTTCAAGTGAAAGGAAGGGTTGCATGTCTCTCACTTTAAATCAAAAGCTAGAAATGGTTCAGCTTAGTGAGGAATGCATATCAAAAGCTGCAATAGGCTAAAAACTAGGCTTCTTGTGCCAAATGACCAAGTTGTGAATGCAAAGGGAATGTTCTTGAAGGAAATTTATGTACTACTCCAGTGAACAACCAATGATAAGAAAGTGAAACAGCCCCATTGCTGATACGAAGAAAGTTTTAGTGGTCAGAATAGATCAACATTCTCCAGTTACCACATTCCCTTAAGCTGAAGCCTAATCTGAAGCAAAGCCTTAACTCTCTTCAATTCTGTGAAGGCTGAGAGAGGTGAGAAAGCTGCAGAATAAAAGTTTGAAGTTTGCAGAGTTTGGTTCATGAGGTTTAAGGAAAGAGCCATCTCTATAACATAAAAGTGCAAAGTGAAGGAGCAGGTGCTGATGTAGATGCTGCAGCAAGTCATCCAGAGGATCTAGCTAAGATAACTGATCAAGGTGGCTACAGCAAATAGCAGATTTTCAGTGAAGATGAAACCACCTTCTGTTGGAAGAAGATACCATCTGGGAGTTTCATAGCTAGAGAGAATAAGTCAGTGCCTGGCTTCAAAGGACAGACTGATTCTCTTGTTAGTGACTAATGCAGCTGGTGACTTTAAGTTGAAGTCAGTGCTCATTTACCATTCTGAAAATCTAGGGCTCTTAGGAAATTATGCTAAATTGACTCTGCTTGTGCTATTATAAATGGAACAACAAAACCTAGAAGACAGCACATCTGCTTATAGCATGGTTTACTGAATATTTTAAGACCACTGTTGAGATCTGCTGCTCAGAAAAAAAAGATTCCTTTCAAAATTTTACTGCTCATTGACATTAGATCTAGTCATCCAAGAGCTCTGGTGGAGATGTAAAAAGAGATTAATGTTTTCATGCCTGCTACCACAGCATTCATTCTGTAGCCCATGGATGAAGGAGTAATTTCAACTTTCAAGTCTTACTGTTTAAGAAATATGTTTCATAAGGCTATAGCTGCCATAAATGGCGATTCTTCTGATGGATCTAAGCAAAGTAAATTGAAAACCTTCTGAAAAGGATTCACCATTCTAGATGCCATTAAGAACGTACATAATTCACTGGAGGAGGTCAAAATATCAACACTAAAGGCTGTTTGCAAGAAGTAGATTCCAGCCCTCATGAATGACTTTGAGCGGTTCAAGACTTCAGTGGAGGAAGTAATAGAAGAGAACTAGAATTAGAAATGGAACCTGAAAATGTGACTGAATTGCTGCAATTTCACAATAAAACTTGAATGGGTAAGGAGTTGCTTCTGATGTATGAGAAAAGAAACTAGTTGCCTGAGATGAAACCTACTAGTGAAGATGCTGTGAACACTGGTGAAATGACAAAGGACTAAGAATATTTCATAAACTTGGTAAAGTAGCAGCAGGGTTTGAAAGGATTTACTTAAATTTCAAAAGAAGTTCTGTGAGTAAAATGTTATCAAACAGTATCACATGCTACAAATTCTTCATGAAAGGAAGAGTCAATGTGGCAAACTTCATTGTTTTATTTTAAGAAATTGCCACAGCAGCTGCAGCTTTCAGCAACCATGACCCTGATAGTCAGCAGCCAGTAACATCAAGACAGGATCTTCCACCAGCATGGGAATGTAAACTAGTACAACCACTATGGGAAAAAATATGTGGAAATTCCTTAACTAACTAAAAGTAGAACTACCATTTGAAAATTCTAACAGTCTCACTACTGGATATCTACCCGGAGGAAAAGAAGTCATATGAAAAGGATAACTTGCACACACATGTTTATAACAGCACAATTTGCAATTGCAAAAATGTGGAACCAGCCCAAATGCCCATCAATCAACAAGTGGATAAAGAAACTGTAGTATATATATGTGTGTGTATATATGATGGAATAGTACTCAGCCATAAAAAGGAATGAGTTGATGGCATTCGCAGCAACCTGGATGGGATTGGAGACTATTCTAAGTGAAGCGACTCAGGAATGGAAAACCAAACATATGTTCTCACTCATAAATGGGAGCTAAGCTATAAGGATACAAAGGCGTAAGAATGATACAAGGGACTTTGGGGCAGAAGGGTGGGAAGGGGGTGAGGGATAAAAGACTACAAATTGGGTTCAGTGTATAGTATTCGGGTGATGGGTCCACCAAAATCTCACAAATCACCACTAAGGAACTTACTCATGTAACCAAATACCACCTATTCCCCAAAAACCTATGGAAGTAAAAACATTTTTAAAAAAAGATCTTTAACCAACAAAAAGACTGTAAGTCACTGAAGACTCAGATGATCGTATTTTTAGCAATAAAATATTTTCATATTAAGGTATGTTCATTTTCAAAACAATGCTACTGCACACTTAATAACAGTATAGTCATAATTTTAGAATGCCGTAAACAATAATTTATAGGCACTGGGAAACCAAAATATTAGCATGACACTTTATTTCAGTACTCGCTTTATTATGGCAGTCTGGAACTGAACCTACAGCATCTCCAAGATATGCTTATATTCCCCATTTGGCTAGGGAGATAGCAGTTGCACATTTTAGTGAATGCTTTTTCTGCATGTCATATGATTTTTGTCTTTTGTTCATGTGGCCATTTATTTATTTTTTGGGACAGTCTCACTCCATCACCCAACCTAGAGTGCAGTGGCATGGTCTCAGCTCACTATAGCCTCTGCGTCCCAGGCTCAAGTGATTCTTGTGCCTCAGCCTCCTGAGTAGCTGGAATTATAGGTGCACATCACCACGCCCAGCTAATTTTTGTAATTTTATTAGAGACAAGGTTTTGCCATGTTGGCCAGGCCAGTCTCAAACTCCTAATCTCAAGTGGTCTACCCACCTTAGCCTCCCAAAGTGCTGAGATTATAGGCGTGAGCCACCGCGCCAGCCTCGTGTGGTAATTTATTAGTGTTAAACCAATCTTGTCTTCCAGGAACAAACCCAGCGTGGTCACTATATATCTTACATATAATATACTGAGTTTGGTTTGTTACTATTTTGTTTTAGGACTTTTCCATTTATGTTAAAGACTGAGATTAACTTTATCTAATTTTATTATCAAGGTTATTTTGCCATTATAAAATGGGCTTGGGAATAGATTTTAAGATTTTGGATTTGATGCTTTTTTATGGCTCTACAAAAATTACTAATATTGCCTTTAATTTCCCTAAACATAATGAGCCTAGTTATTTTAAAGGGTTATGTTAGATAATCCTCTTATAGGGATCTTCTTTTTGGAGTTGATTTTATAGTCTGTTGGTTATGGTGATGTTCATTCAAGCTAACAGAATCTCTTCATATGTCTAGTTATTTTCGAGTGCTAAACAGTGTATATGAAATCTCGTTATTTCTCTCCAAAGAAGATTTATGATTGTGTCAGTCAGAAAGCTGGAGTCAATAGCATCTCAGATTACCTTAATCCATTTTCAGGGATTGAAGTGGTTTTAAATTGGGTTTCAGACATCACAAAAGTCAATTTGTAGTTGGCCTTTACTAGAAAAGGGGGAGGGATGAACAGGTAATCACCAAAGGATTATTAGTAAAATTTACAGTTGACTTCACAGCATAAACAATGGAAGCCAGAAGACAATGGACTATTTTTTAATTTTAATTATAATTTTTTAAGTAAGTAATATTGCAATAAAATATCTAGTTCTTACCAGCTCTGAGTTCATTGGAAAGTCTGTTCTGTTTCTCAGCCTCTAAATGTCCTCTTCCAGAATTGGTAACTGGCCCTGGGAAGAAACAAACCCAACTGCCAGATTCAACTCTCCAAGATTTCTTCCTTTCCAATATTTTGGGCCCATGATTCATGATTCCTCACCACATTTTTGTCTCTGCAGGTCTTCGAAGAAGGTGTTTTATTTGTTCAGCTTTTCCCTAATCTATCATTAGAAGTTGAACAACTCCTGCATTTCTTTGGGGGAGAGTAAGGGGAAATGGAGTTCTTGCTCATTCACTCAGGCTGGAGTGCAGTGCTATGAACATAACTCACTGCAGCCTCAAACTCCTAGCTCAAATGATCCAGTCTCAGCTTCCCGAGTAGCTGGGGCTGCAGGTGCATACCACCACACCTGGCTTCCTGAATCTCTCTCTCTCTCTCTCTCTCTCTCTGTGTATATATATATTTAACAGTTTTGTGTTAAAATTTGTAATTTGGTCTCCTCAGACATAATTAAGTAAAATCTGTCCATTCAAAATCTGGAGTACCTGTGGGTATCTTTCTGTCAACTATATATTCATTCTCATTCTTGTTTTATTGTGTACCTGATTGTTCATGGAGTATTTGGTGGAAGTAATGATTTCAGAGTAATTTGAGACTTACGATAATGTTAACTTCCTCTGGAAAGGGTTTGTGTTTGCTTTTTTAAGACACCTGGAGGCCTAGAAGGCCAGGCCCAGAAGCTGTTAAAAGCACTCTATTCAGTCATTCAGCTTCCTCTTCCGGAACTGGCAAATGATCCAGAGGAAAAACTTCCCTAAAGCTAATCTCACCTCTCTGAGTTTATGTATTCTCTAATCTTTTTTTTTTTTTTTTTTTTTTTTTTTTTTTGAGACAAAGTCTGGCTCTGTCGCCCAGGCTGGAGTGCAGTGGCGTGATCTCGGCTCACTGCAATCTCCACCTCCCAGGTTCACACCATTCTCCTGCCTCAGCCTCTCAAGTAGCTGGGACTACAGGTGCCCGCCACCACGCCCCGCTAATTTTTTGTATTTTTAGTAGAAATGGGGTTTCACCATGTTCGCCAGGATGGTCTCGATCTCCTGACCTTGTGATCCGCCCGCCTCGGCCTCCCAAAGTGCTGGGATTACAGGTGTGAGCCACTGCGCCCGGCATATTCTCTAATCTTAACCCATTAATTCCTTAATGCTCTGTGTGATCTTAATATCCTCACACTTTTTTATTTTCTGTGGGAAAGTTGGTCTAAATTACTTGGTCTTTTTTTCCTGTGAAGTGGACGTCATCATGTAACTTTTTTATAAAGCAATCATTACTATTAGGTTTTCCAGCCTTATTAGTAAAAAATTTATGAAAGGCAGCATGGGAGTAGTAAAACACTATAGGCCTGGTTACTGAACAAACCTGGGTTTAAGTCATGACTCAATTGTTTACCAGTTATTAACTTACTAATTTTTCAGTTGTTTCTCATACACGCACACACACACACACACACATATCACATCATAGAATGGCTGTAAGACTGTGGGTTAAAATATGTAAAATCCTTACCAAAATGCCTTTGTACAGGTACTTAACTTTGTGTTACCCACTATCCTCTTATTGTACCCCTACTTCCATACCTACCCCATAATATTTGTCTTGCTCAAAATTTGAACTTCTCCTTTTTATTTCCCTCAGGTGATTCTAGTCACAAGATTCCTATTTCAAATTTTGAACGTGGGCATAACCAAGCAACTGTGTTACAAAACCTTTATAGATTTATTCATCCCAACCCAGGGAACTGGCCACCTATCTACTGCAAGGTAATTTCAGGTTAAGAAGTACTTTTAAGATATCAATTTATAATACCAAAAGATACATAAAACAAAGAATTTTTGCCTGTGTATTTTTGTCTTGTGTGTCTTAAACACACATTCATTTTGAATTGTTTTGAATGTAATTAGGTGTAGTGCCTATTTTTAAAATGTCTCCAATTTTGGAGGGATTTTGAAGACTGCAAAAGCTAAACATATTTCTATTTTGGTAGAGTTCATGTTCTCTGAGTTCTTCTTTCTGAAATATCTGCAATATCTTTTTACCCTTAAGAATGGATACTCCATTCTGTACACCTATCTTACCAAACAAGATTACCTTTTCTTCAAAACTATCTTTGTAGCAATCCCTTTCTTCTTTCTTTGTAATGTTTAAAGAGATGATAATCTTCGAGGCTTGGAGTTGAAAAGTGGACTTTAACCTTGCTACTTAGTATAACCAATGAGGTGATTATCTGATCTTTTTCTGAACATTGGTTTCTTCATTTGCATACCCTAGGTCTCCCTTGCTTCTCATAAAGTATCTTAACATTTCTGTATAAATATGACTAATAATAGCTGTAGTCTTTTCTAATATATGTCAATTTTTTATAGTTTTCATTTTGTTGGCACAAACTCTTCAGTCTTTCTCCTGTGCCCCCTACCTCCCAACCCCCACATTTTGAAAGTACAGCATTATAAGTCATTCAAAGTAGGAGAAGATACAAGTAGCTTTTTGTTTTGTTTTGTTTTGTTTTTTGCTTTCTCCAGTCTGATGATAGAACAAGAGTCAACTGGTGTTTGAAGCATATGGCAAAGGCATCAGGTAAGTAAAACTCTGGGTTGCTGCAGAAGTGCGTTATAATTAATATCTGTGTTTGTTTCTACTTTGATATCTTCCGAGTATCTAAATTTACTAATTGTATGTGTTTTTCTATTTACTCTGGAAGAAATCAGGCAAGATCTACAACTTCTTACTGTAGAGGACCTTGTAGTGGGGATCTACCAACAAAAATTTCTCAAGGAGCCCTCTAAGACTTGGATTCGAAGCCTCCTAGATGTGGCCATGTGGGATTATTCTAGCAACACAAGGTATTGCTAGCATTTTTGTTTGAGTCATTTTGACTTCTTTTCTAAACTGGGAAAATATGGTAGGACTTTTTTACCTTTTTATGCAATATTTTCCGATGAAAGCTTGGAATCATTGTATTTCCTTGAATATAAGATTTCATTGATAGTAAGATACATTGTTACTTGTGTATCACTAAAAACAAACCTGCCAAATAAACTGTTCTTTCTTATCACTTAGAATTTCTATACTGATGAAAGAATGTCCTTAGATTTATTTAGAGAGATGTTTATTACATAGAACTCTTGTACTTACATGTAAAAGAATATATAAGTGAAATCAATTGGCAAAAGTATTTTTTATTTTGAGATAATTTTACACTTACAGAAAAGTTGCAAAAATATTACAAAGTTTACTATTCTCTGTTTCCTTAATTGCTAACATTTTAATACATTTTCTTTATAATTTTGTTTCTAAATATATATACACTTTTTCAAAATCACTTCAGGGTAAGTTGCTGTCATTATGCCTCTTTATACCGAAATACTTCAATATGTGTTTCCTAAGAATAAGAATGTTTAGTCTACAGCCATAGCACCCTGAACACGCCTGATCTTGTCTGATCTCACAAGCTAAGCAGGGATTGGCCTGGTTAGTAGTTAGATGAGAGACTGCCTGGGAATACCGGGTGCTGTAGGCTTTTACTGTGTGTGTGTGTGCGCGCACGCATGTGTATATAGAACATTTATATTACCATAGTGTAATGATCAAAAATCACGATATTGAATATAGGATGCAATACTATTATCTAATCTGAAGACCATATTAATATTGTATTAGTTGTTCCACTATGTCTTTTATAGCCAAACAAATTCTAGAGTCCAGTCCAAGACCACATGTTGCACTTAGTTATTTATCTCTTTAATCTGGGAAGTTATTTATCTCTTTAATCTGGGACAGTTCCTCAGTCTTACTTTGACTTTCATGATCTGGATATTTTTGAGTACAGGCCAGTTATTTTATAGAATGTTTCTCACTTTTAGTTGATCGGTATTTCCTCATGGTTAAATTGAGATTATGCATTTTTGGCAAGAATACCACAGAAGGGATTATGTGACTGCTCAGTGTGTCATATCTGGAGGCATGTGATGTCAGTTTATCCCATTACTGATGATGATAACTTTGATCACTTGTTTAAGATAGTACCTGTCAATATTTCTCTCTTGGAAAGTTACTGTTTTTTTACCATATATATATATATATATATATATATTTTTTTTTTTTTTTTTTTTTTTTTTTTTTTTGAGACAGAGTCTTGCTCTGTCACCCAGCCTGGAGTGCAGTAGCGTAATCTCAGCTCACTGCACCCTCCACCTCCCAGGTTCAAGCAATTCTCATGCCTCAGCCTCTCGAGTGGCTGGGATTACAGGCACCCACCACCACGCCCAGCTAATTTTTGTATTTTTAGTAGAGAAGCGGTTTCACCATGTTGGCTAGGCTAGTCTTGAACCCCTGACCTCACGTGATCCACCCGCCTCAGCCTCCCAGAGTGCTGAGATTACATGCATGAGCCACTACTCCTGGCTTTTTACCATATAATTAATAAATATTTTGTGGGGAAATACTTTCAAATTGGGTAGATATTCTCTTCCTCAAACTTTCATATACAAATTTTAGTATCAAGTGCTGACTTTTGCCTGAGTCAGTTATTACTATCATTGTGAAAGGTGATTTTTCTTATTTGATTGTTCCTTCTGCATTTATTGGTTGGCATTCCACTGTAAAACCAAAAAAAGTTTCTCCTTTTTACCCATTTTTTTTTTCATTTATATGAGCATGGACTCATGGATTCTTATTCAATACATTTTAATCTATTATTGTAATTTATTTTTATGATCAAATTGTTCCATATATGGCCAGCGGGAGTACCTTCAAGCAGGGGTTTGTGTATCCTTTTGACATTGCTTCATTGCTTTCTATCCAACAGTGCTTCTTTGCTTTCTATTTGGCACAATATGTTACAGGCTTATCTTGTACTTTCTCTGTTCCAGCCCTGGATTAGCCATTTCTCCCAAGAATCTCTGGTTTCTTTTAGTGGAGCATAATAGTTAGGAGATAGAATCTGGGTGGTAGGTGTGCTCATTTCTTACTAAAGTGTCATTGATTCTATATCCCTTTAGTAGAGAGCTAGGAAATATATGTTTGTGTGTGTGTGTACACACTCTCCATACATATCTGTTTGTAGCTAGGTCTGTCAGTCTTTTTATCCATCTCTGTCTTACCATGAGTTCACACTTAACCTGTTATTTCAATCCAATACCATAGAGTTCTCTAGCTTTTTTACTTTTTAAAAAATTTCCTTTCTCTAAGAATGAGAACCCTGGCTGTCAGTATTTTTTAGAATTATATGGTACCATTATTTTTTTAAAAAGACATACAACTGTTTAGAGTTTGTTTATCATTGTTTATAGTCTGAAAGTATATAGTCAAAATACTTTGTTCAGAAGTTATTTAGGTTCTTTTTTCCCCTTTCAGTACAAATTACTCTTTTGGAATATATTAATAGTTCATTTGCTTGTTTGTATTCCATGTTCATATTCCATTTTTGCTAATTTAGCTTTTGAATGTCTGATGCATTTCCATTTTGTAAACAAAAATAATATTCAAGAGAACTTTATTCTAGTTTCATTAAAAAAAAGCTTGTTAGGATTGCATTAAATTTATAAATTAACTTGGGGATAACTGAAATATTTATAGTATTGAGTTGTTTCCAAAGATTGGGACATCTTTCCATAGTTCAAATCTACTTTTGTGTCTTTCAAATATGTTTTAAAATTTTTCTCACACAGATTGTGCATCTCTGGGACTGGCGCATTTTTGTAGGAGCAGTTCCTTGATAACTTTTTCTGTTTTTCTATGGAAATTGATTTTATTAGGCTTTCTAATTTTAATGAGGTAAATTTTGGTAATCTGTATGTTTCTAGAAAATGGTACATGTTATATAGCTTTTCAAAGTTATTTGTTTAAAGATCTGCAAGGAAGTGTGGTCTCTTAAAATTTTTTTAAATTTCATCTGTTTCAGTGGTTATCTTGTCATTGTATATTTGTGCACTCTCATTTTTTTGTAAGCAAGTGTGTTGTCTACAATAGGATTTTAATTTATTAGACCTGTTTTTCTATTCTCTTCCTAATTAATTTTTGCTGTTATTCTCTTTGTACGTTGTTGTTTTTCTAGTTTTGGGGGCTGGAAATGTAATTTATTTATCTTTTGCCTGATTTTTTAATGTGTTTAGTAGAGTGAAGTTTCTCTTAATCATTGTTTTCAATGAATTACATAGATTATTGCATGCCATATATTCATTGCCATTTTAAATAAATTATGTCATTTTAACTCTCAACTACCATCTCTTTAAAACAAGGCTTTTACATGTCCACGTGAAAAGGACTTTCTGCATTTTGTTTCTTTTAGTAAATTCCAGTGCTTTTACATTGTGATCAGAAAGCATTTATAATAGTTTTACTTTATGGAAGTTACTGGTATTTAAGGGTTTTTTTTTCTGACTTAATATTATAATCAATTTTTGTGACTGTTCTCTTGGCATATGAGAATATACTTTCTTTTCAGGATATAGCATTTGAGATCCACACACATACATCATCTACATTGATTGTATTTAGATTTTCTTTAGTTGTATTTTATATTTTCATTAGTTATATTTTATCCAGTTGATATATCTTGTGTTGAGAGTAATCTCCTGTTGTTTCATTGCATTTCCTGTAGTTGTAAGCTGCCTGCTGTGATAATTTGATGCCTTAAAAGTTAAAGTTTGCTGAACCTTGATACAGTAACTTGATCAGGGGCTCATGGAAGAGTATTCCCTGTGTTCTTGAACATTTAAAACTTTTTCTAATGGTTTACACCGTGTTTCCTTGAGTTTCTAGAAAATGCCACTTCATTTTATGGCTTTGTGTGTTCCTTTTGTGAAATTTGGTCAATTAATTCTCTTGGCCTTAGTTATTTTGGCCTTAGTTATGTGATCTTTTTGACTGGAGTTAGTTGATCATTTTGCCTGGAGACGACCTTAGTCTTTTTTCATTTTTAAAGTCTAATACTGTTGCTAGGATATTTCTCTGAGTTTATATGCAGGTCCATTTTCTGAGACATTTGGTGAGCCCCTTCAATATGCAGAATCAGGTTCTATTTCTGGAGATTTTTTTTTAGATCATAGTTTAATACTAGTTTTGTTCCACTGCTTAATGTTTCTTCTTAAAAGGAGTCCACTATATATGTATGTTTGATCTTCTTTGCCTTTCAGTCACTTTTTCTGATGCTTTTTACTTTGTTTATTCTCATGATAGTTTCTGCTTTCTTCAGTTTCTCTTATTAACTTTACAAATGAATCTGTTCAACCTTGGGCAGTTGGTAATTTAGTTCTTTTCTGTAATGTTTTTGTCTTTTTTTCCCCTCTCTTTCCTGAGTTAATTTCTTCTTTTTTGTTTATTTCTGTTTCTAGTTTTGAAGTTTCTCATTCAGGGTGTGTTTTTATATTCTCATATGCTTTTTCAGGATATTTAATTTAACATGGAATGGTAATTGATACGGTTTGACTCTATGTCCCCACCCAAATCTCATATGGTTTGGCTCTGTGTCCCCACCCAAATCTCACCTCAAATTGTAATCCCTGTAACCCCCACGTGTCAAGGGTGGGACCAGGTCGAGGTATCTGGATCATGGGGGCAGTTCTCACATGCTGTTCTCATGAGATCTGATGGATTTAATAAGCATCTGGCATTTCCCCTATTTGCATTCATTTCATCCTGCTACCTTGTGAAGAAGGTGGCTGCTTCTCCTTTGCCTTTCCCATGATTGTAAATTTCCTGAGGCCTCCCCACCAATGCAAAACTGTGAGTCAGTTAAACCCCTTTCCTTTATAAATTACCCGGTCTCAAATATTACTTCATAGCAGTGTGAGAACAGACTAACACAGTAATGTTACGTTTTTCCCCTCCTTCATATTTTTTGGGGGGTGGGGGTATGAGAAATTATCAGCTAAAGTGTTTTGAGTCTCCTTTTCTGTTTTCTTTTATTTTTCTTGTATTTATTTATTTTTTTTTTTAAGAGAGTCTCACTCTGTCACCCCGGCCGGAATGCAGTGACACAATCATAGCTCACTGCAGCCTGGTACTCCTAGAGTCAAGCAATCCTCATGCCTCAGTCTCCTGAGTAGCTGGTACTACAGGCATGTGCTACCATACCTACCTAGTTATTTTTCATTTGTCATGGAGACAGAGTCTTGCTGTGTTGCCCAGGCTAGTGTCGAACTTCTGGCCTCAAGCGATCTTCTTGCCTCAGCCTTCCAAATTGCTGGAATTACAGGTGCAAGCCATCATGCCTGGCTATCTTCTTCTTATAATAGCTTGTTTTCTTCCTATAATAGCTTTCTGTAGATGAAGATACATTGCTCCTTTGCATTTCTTGGACAAGGCTGATAATTTATGGGGAGGTTTGATTGAGAGTCTTTGTTCCAGGGACCTTCCTCTCTGTCAATGTGACAAAGTACAGGTTCTTTAATGAATGTTTTCAGGGTGGTGGGAGTGTGGTTGTAGGTTCTTAGAATTTTATTTCCTGCATGATCTTAAATTTCCCCGTTTGCTTTTTTTTTCTCCACCTAATTTTTAAAGGGCCCTTCCCCCTTCCTCTTTCACTTAGCGTGGCACTTGCCTATAGTCAGTGCTCTGATCTACTAGGACTGTTTGAATATTTACATAAAGAATGGGCTTCCTCATTGTAAAAATGATTTTAATTTAATCTTAGGCTCTCCATTTTCTTTCTTCCCCACAGTTTTTTCTGGACTCTACTCCATATAAAGATTGGGGTAGGAGACTGAGAAATTGCTCCATTGGAAATTACAGTTTTCATTTTTCTATTTATAGACAACTGAGTTTTGTAGCATTCTTCTAGTTATGCTGCAGGTGGAGATTTTGTTTTCCCCACGTTTGTTGTTGTTCTTGTTAATCTGTAAAGCTTATGAATGAAGTGTTAAGATATTTGGATTTATGTACCATTACCTCAGTTACAGGCTGAAGTATTTCAGAAATTTCACATTGAGTCATTCATTTTCCATGTTTTTATACATTATTGTCCTCTGTGCCATTAAGAGTGTTGGCGATACAGCATTTCTTAAAAAAGAACTCCACTGTTGTCTCTGGGGTTTTGTTCTAAGCATACCTTTTCTGCAAGTTTTGATGCCAGTTCTTTCTTCATCTTTTCAGAAGGGGTCAAAAGAAAGTTTTCAGGGACAAACTAATATGTCCTCAAATAATCTTTAAATGGTTTATTGACTAAAATGTTGAAGGATTGCAAATGTCTGGTTACCATCAAGATTAATAATTAAATTTGTACATGGTTAGGCAATGGCAACTATTTCTAGACTGTCAAATGTACATTGTGCAATACCTTCAATTGTAAAATGCATTCTAATTTGGGTTAAAATGTGAAGAAAATGTGTTTTATAATTGAAGAAATACAGTATTGAGTTCAGCAGAGTAGCTATACTCTGCAACAAGATTAGAGTAGCTCTGGTTTAAAACATTTGAGGTCCATGCTGTGGGATTTTGTTAAAGGTAAAACTCTTACACAGTACTGTAGGCACTTTACTAAACTTCTTTGGACAGGATAGATCTACTTTTTATTGAGCTTCACAACATAATAAGATTCAAATGTATGATATTTTACAAGGGAGTTTGGATTGTAGTATACAATAGAAACTGTTAGAGTCTGTTAATACAAGCAAATGAAACCTATTCCAACCACTGCTCTTAAACGCTTACTAAAAGACCTTAAAGTTGGTAGTAAATTTGTGGTAAATGTTTTGTTTAGTTCTAACAGAAATGGGTAGGTTTTGTATTGGTGAAACTGAGTACAATTAGACAAATTGAATTTTAGAATCTTAAACAGTCTGTTAATAACATGCATTTTAGAGGCTAGAATATTTATAACTTTTATAGACCCCCTATTCTCCTGATGCTTCTTGTCATAATTATTCTTGGACTAATTCACTGTCTATGACTTGCTGACTAAAACATGGTAGCCTTTATTTCATCAACAAATATTTATTGAGCACCTCCTCTGTGCCAGGAGATGATCCAAAAGTGAGCAAAATTAATGTGGTCCCTGCCATCAAGAAGCTAACAGTTAAGTAGGAAAGAAACATACAGTACATAATAAAGAAAATTGTGATTTTAGCTTGTGGTAAGTGCTAAGAAGAAAATCAACAGGACACTCTAACAGAGAAGAATGTATAGAAAAGTAGACCACTTTATAGAATGGTCAAGAAGACTTTGAGGTTGTGACATTAGAACTGAGAACCGAAGTGGGAAAAGGATGCAGCCATGCAAAAAATGGTAAGAAGAGCACCCTGGACAGAGATGGAAAAACCTTGAGGTAAAGGCTTGGTGTTTACTAGAAATTGTTAGACAGTGAGTGTGACTGTGGAGTAATGAGTAAAGAGGAGAATGCACAAGATGAGGTTGAAGCAATCGGGTGGGGGGGGTCATAAACCATTAGAAAAATTTTAAACACGCAAGAACACAGGGAGAGATGGAGAGGAATAGGTCGATTTAGGATAGGTTAAAGTCAGTAGACCTTGCTGATGGACTGGACCCAGAGAGAGAAAACGGAAAAAAATAATGAAAGATGACACCCAGGTTTCTAGTGTGTACTACTGGATAGATGGGGAGGAGAGGAGCAAGGTTACAATGTTCTGAGGTCCTGGTGAGGCATCACATCCAGAGATAGCAGGCAAGCAACTGTCACCCTGCTAGAGCTCAGTGAAGCAGTTTGGGTAGTGTCAGCATTCTTTTCACTATGTGCTGGGCACGGAAGATACAGTACAGGAAGACAAGTCTTCTGCTTTGATGGACCTCACAGCATGTACATGAGATCACCTCAGCAAACAGCAGAAAGAGAACTCAGCACAAGCCCTGATGAGCTCTGACAAGTTAAAATGTGGGCAGAGGCTTTTCGAAGTCTCAGTACCTCTCAGCCTGTAAGTGTTGCTATGTTACACAAATCATAGCCATCATCAGTGTTGATGAGGGTTGAAGAGATGAGAAAAACTGGGATTTTGGATTCTGGATGTAATAATTTTATAAATCCATGTGAAGTATTTGGTCTTCTTTACCACTCTATAAAGTACTCTGCCTTTCTACACAATCTTATATATCCTATTAGGGCTATTAGTTTGCTTTTGTTCCCAGGATTATCTCATTCTTCTGGATTGTGAGTTGTGGTCTCCCTGTTTTGTTCTTTTTCATGTTGCAGGCTTTTCTTGAATGCCTGATTATCCTTGATTGTGTTCATATTTAGAAATGAGGCTACAAAGCTGAGTGTTCCATATTGTTCAGTGGGGATTGTTAACTGATGAGGCTTTCCTGTAAGGAAAGCAGATGAGAGATGTTTAGTTGGAGGCAAAATCCTAAATGCTAGAATATGAAAGGCTTTGCTTTAGGGTACCAGCAGCCATTCTTGCTGCCTGGTTTTCCAAGAACAGTTTACTTTTTTGCATGGGGGGTCAGGGAAGTAGACTATTCTTTTTACAGAAGTTCAGCCTCGCGTCTTCCCTTTCTGTTCTGTGAGTAGAGACATGCTCACAAGTCCAGAGCCTCTTCAGAGTTCTGATAGGCAGACCTTCTTCTGCTGTTAGCCTCTTGAGCACTGAAGACTGTGACTTCTTTCCAGCTTCATCAGTTACCATTTATTTTGTTTATTTGCCAAAGATTTGTTAAAACATTTTCTATGGAGGCCTCTTCCTGCCTTTTTCCTTTATTGTGGACAGCTACCATTTTTATTCTTTGACTGTCATCTTCACAGGGTCTTGGGACCAAGAAGAGATAAATTTGTGCATGTGTTTAATTCACCATCTTGAACCAGAAACCCCAGCAACAGTAGTATTAAGAAATGCAGTTTTATACTTTATCACTTTAAAATAGTTTTTCTTAGCCCAATTTAATGAGCTTTTGATACTTAGCAGGATTGGAACTGCTCTTGTACATAAGGCACTTGTATGGGAAAATTTCTGTGGGAACGAGTGACACAGTCATCCTTGGCCTCAGAATCTCCTGTCCAATAAGACTCTAGTGTGAAGATATTAGTCATGTATGGTAAATTCTGGTAGAATTTCAAGAGTTTCAAAAAGTTATGAAAAATCATATGCAGAAGAAGTCACTTAAGTGTTGTAAGAGTTTAAAAACTATTAAATACTATATGGAATAAATGTTTTATTTGTTTCTTTTGTGAAGATAGAATTTCTTAGAGCAGAGATTTGGGTTGAAAGGGGGACCTTTCCAATAAAAAATGGCCTGAATGGTGACTCAGAGAAATGAAAGCCTGCTGGGCGCAGTGGCTCATGCCTGTAATCCCAGCACTATGGGAGGCCAAGGTGGGTGGATCACCTGAGGTCAGCAGTTCGAGACCAGCCTGGCTAACATGGTGAAACCTTGTCTCTGCTAAAAATACAAAAATTAGCCAGGCATGGTGGCACATGCTTAAAATCCCAGCTGCTCAGGAGGCTGAGGCATGAGAATCACTTGAACCTGGGAGGTGGAGGTAGCAGTGAGCACAGATTGTGCCTCATATCTAAATATGAATGCAATTAAGGATAATCAGGCATTTAAGAAAAGCCTGCAACATGAAAAAGAACAAAATGGGGAGACCATAACTCAGTCCAGAAGAATGAGATAATCCCAGGAACAAAAGCAAACTAATAGCTCTAACAGGATACAGAAGATTGTGTAGAAAGGCAGAGTATTTTATAGAGTACTGTGCCCAGCCCATTTAGGGTTTTTTTGTTTTCTTTTTTTTTTTTTTTGAGTCTCGCTCTGTCGCCCAGGCTGGAGTGCAGTGGCCGGATCTCGGCTCACTGCAAGCTCCGCCTCCCGGGTTTGCGCCATTCTCCTGCCTCAGCCTCCCGAGTAGCTGGGACTACAGGCGCCTGCCACCTCACCCGGCTAGTTTTTTGTATTTTTTTTGGTAGAGACGGGGTTTCACCGCGTTAGCCAGGATGGTCTCGATCTCCTGACCTCGTGATCCGCCCGTCTCGGCCTCCCAAAGTGCTGGGATTACAGGCTTGAGCCACCGCGCCCGGCCGTATTTCCATCATTTCCTCACCAACATCACCTCCTGAGATCTCCATTGAAACATCACCTTCTCAGTGTTACCTTTCATTGACACTTTATCTAAAATGTTGCTCTTCCCGCATAGTTTATATCACCTTTTTATTTTTTCTCCTTAGAACTTTCCCAGTTTTCTAATTTACTATGTATTATGCTTGCATATCTTTCTTGATCTGTCTTTCCCACTGGAAAGTAAGTTTTGTGTGGACAGTAGTTTCTGTTTTTTCAATACTGTATTTCTAGTGCCTACCACAAGGCCTAGCAAATAGTGTATTGAATAAATGTTTGTTGAATGAGTGCATGTCACTGATGTGCCAGAAGCACTCATTTTATTTCAAGGTAAAATTTGACTGTATGGTTATGTGTAGCTTGTGTAGTATCACGAATTTGTATCAGAGAAGGTAGCATTAAAATCTGTTTTTTAAAAATCTTTGTGTTAAATTTGAAGTTTTAATCTTTAAGTAACCTCATTTTTTAAAAGATTTCAGATAGAAATCTGGCATATAAAAACCTTTAAGCAGTGCTACTTCAGTTAGAATATTAAAGTCCTTTTTTTTGTACAGGTGCAAGTGGCATGAAGAAAATGATATTCTCTTCTGTGCTTTAGCTGTTTGCAAGAAGATTGCGTAAGTTGGGGAAAGGAGTTTCTTCATAATACTGTATTCTGATTAAATTATTCTGTGCTGTTTTGCTTGCTATTGCTTTGGCAGTCAGGGTAACTCTGTTTCCACAATGCTCTTTTAAAACAAAGGGGGTCAAATCAAAACTCCAATGAGATATTATCTCACCCTGGTTTAAAATGGCTTATATCCAAAAGACAGGCAATAGTAAATGCTGGTGAGGATGTGGAGAAAAGGGAACGCTCATACACTGTTGGTGGGATGTAAGTTAATACAACCACTATAGGGAACAGTTTGGAGGTTCTCCAGAAAACTAAAAATAAAGCTACCATATGATCCAGCACTTCTTCTGCTGGGTATATCCCCCAAAGAAAGGAAACACATTGAAGAAATATCTACACTCCCATGTTTGTTGCAGCATTGTTTACAATAGCCAAGATTTGGAAGCAACCTAAGTATCCATCAGCAGATGAATGGATAAAGCAAATGTGGTAAATGTGGTATATATACACAATAGAGTACTATTCAGCCATAAAAAAGAATGAAATTCAGTCATTTGCAATAGCATAGATGGAACTAGATGTCATTATGTTAAGTGAAATAAGCCAGGCACAGGAAAATAATCATCGCATGTGCTCACTTATTTGTGAAATCTAAACATCAAAACAATTGAACTCATGGAAATAGAGAGTAGAAGGAATGATTACCAGAAGCTAGGAAGGGTACTAGAGGGGTGAGGGGGAAGTGAGGATTGTTAATTGGTGCAAAAAAATAGTTTGAATGAATGAATAAGGCCTAGTATTTGATAGCACAACAGAGTGACTGTAGTCAATAATAATTTAATTGTACATTTGAAAATAACTAAAAGAGAATCATTGGCTTGTTTATAATACAAAGGATAAATACTTGAAGGAATGGATATGCCATCTTCCATGATGTGATTACTACACATTGCATGCTTGTATCAAAACATCTTATGTAGTCCATAAATATATGCACCTACTATGTACTCACAAAAAATAAAAATAAAGGTGGTTTTGTACATCGTATTACATTTATTTTCTGTCCATGTCACCTCTCCTAGCAATATGGGTGAACCTTCAGAACCACTTCCTTATTGGGGTACTCTAACACATAGGTCTTTTGTTCTCGTTTTGTAGTGAAAGTACCTGGAGCCCCAGATAATCTGGGTGCCCTGGTAGCCCAGTGGGTGATATTTAGTTCAGAGGATAGATTAGTGTTTATGGTTGTTGTCTTATTTCTGCCACTTCCCTCTCCTTGCCTTAAACATTTGGGAATCATAGTAATCTTTACCTTCATTGCCATGCCCTTAAAATGAACCTAAAATTTTATCTGGTAATCAAAAGATTGCTTACCAGTAATAACCTGTTTTATTATATGTATTGCTATTTATTTATATGTCTTCTCTGAATCGCCAAATTTATTTTTTTCCCAGTTTATAACAGTATCTCAGATGCTTGCTTTTTGTTAGAGATTTTAAAATACAAATACTTTTAGGTGAATTAAATGAGATTCTGATAGTGAGATTTTTATTTCTTTTAAAGGTACTGCATCAGTAATTCTCTGGCCACTCTCTTTGGAATCCAGCTCACAGAGGCTCATGTACCACTACAAGATTATGAGGCCAGCAATAGTGTGACGCCCAAAATGGTTGTATTGGATGCAGGGCGTTACCAGGTAAGAACCTGACTTGAAGAGCTGCTGGTCTCTTTAGCTGTTCTACTCAATGTGATTCTGGCCAACAGCTGTAAAAGATCAAGCCTTTGTTTGGTTCTTTCCCTCCCCTTAAACATTATTTTGAAGTCCTTCATGGACTGTCAAACAGTTCCTAATCCAGTTGCGTCTAGTAAAATTCTTTTTTTTCTGGTGTATTTCCTACCAATTTAACAAAGTTTTAAGAAAATTAAAACCAGTATTTAGTCGTTATATAAAACATTTCCAAAGATGTATTCCAAAAATTAAATATCTGAATGTAAGTAATATAAATATTCTGAACATCTACTTCAAAAATGTTTAAGACCTGATTTAGGATTTGATTAAAAGCTATCTAATTTTTCTACCACCTTCCTTCCCTCTCTGCTGTTTACTTATTAGTAGGCCTCTAAACCACTAAGTACATAGCAGTTAAGAGTATGGGCTATAGGGTCAGAATTCCTGAATTTTATTTTAGGTTCTGCTACATACAAGCTTTGTGACTTTATGCATGATACTTGAACTTTCTGTACTAATTTTTTATTTATTGAACAAGAACAATAATGGGGGCTAGTATTTGTTAGGATTAAATGCAGCAATATATGACAGTGCCAAGGCCTCCCTGCCTTAGAGCTTAATAGATATTAAATAAATATTATTATTTTACAATACACATTTAGTGAAAAGGAAACTCAAAGGCAAGAACTACTGATAAAAACAACTAGATTCATCCTAGTTAATTATGCTGAACAAAAGAAGCAGTCTCCAAAATTACGTACTTTAGAATATACTGTATGATTCCATTCATATGACATTTTTTTGAAGACAAAACTATAACAAGAACAAATTAGTGGTTCCCAGGGGATAGGCGTGGGAACAGGGTGTCTGTAAAGGGATGGAGCATGAGAGAAGTTTTTGAGGTGATAGAATGGCTCTGCATCCTGATTGTGGTGTTTACACAAGTCTGTACATAATGTTAAACTTCATAGATGTGTACACCAAAAAAAAGTTTTACTGTGTGATAATTTAAAAATAAAAATGAAGGACTTCAGATCTCTCCATACGTACTCTGGGCAAGACCCTTCTCTACCCTCCCTTTAAACCTTTTACCCAGTGGTTCTCAACTCCATTTCATGTCCTCCGTGGGGCATCTAACAATGCCTGGGGGCATTTTTGGTTGTCACATCTGGGGAGGGGGTGCCCCTGGCATTTAGAGGATAAAGGCCAGGAATGCTGTTAGCACTCTATCTATACAGGACAGCCTTCCACAACAAAGCATTTTCCAGCCTAAAATGTCATTAGTGCCCAGGTTGAGAAACCCTACCTTAGTTTCATCACCGCCATCTGTGTTCACATCATCAGAATTAATCTCAATAACGTGACTTTTCATTGTTTACATCAGTTACTATAGGAAGCCTAGGAGTCTTAAGATTCTTTCTCATCTCCCAGACTCATCTTATTTGGCTGGTCCTATTTCCCAGCCCTCCCCAACTCCTAAGAAACCTTCCTGTCAGTTTTCTCAGCCTTAGTTATCAGCAGAATTTCAGATATCTTCAGTCTCTTTGGGGGAAAGTCTATTTTACCTTCTTGGTTGTAACTAAAACTTGACCCTCCTCTAAGGACACTGCTTCTCTATTAGCCTTTTCAAATGGTGATATCTTTTTCTTCTTCATGTGTCATGGGCCTATATTTGAAGTAGTTGTCCTTGATTGTGGCTTCCAGACTTCTTTATACAGTCTCCCCAAAATTCCTAGGCATTGAAATTCCTGCCATCCAAGATGTAGTACCTTTTTGGAGTCAGTAGACTCCAAATGGCCCCTTTTTGGAGTCAGTAGACTCCTGAGTTGGTTCCCCTCATTCTTAGAGCAACACCGATCCAGAAAACTGGTTTTTCCATCAGAATTATTTATTTCAATTTCCCTACACATAGTCCTTCCAGCTGCATAACCTCTCAGTTCGATTTCCTCTCCTTCAATAATCCTTCTACCAAACAATCATATCCTGGACCCCAGTGGTACCTCCTTCATAATCTCAATTTCAAACATCCCCCTCTCAGACTACCACCATCTTCTAGTACCCCAGTGCCAACAGTTATTTAGTCTCTACTGGGATATACAATTCATTTATGCCTCCACTGTTTTGCACTCCCTTACAGGGCCACTTCATTGCACAACTCCAGGGCACCATTAACGCTAGTAATGCTGTAGCCTCATGTCTCCTCCTTTGCCACCTTTGTCTCTACCCTTCACCTTCTTCCTTCCCACTCAGATTCCTTGGCCTATCTTTTCCACTGCCTTGCATGCACTGTCAACTCCATTGGCCCTCTTTTTTTCATCATACTTGACAGATACTAACCCTGATTACATCTAACTCTTCACCTACTCTCCTCGTATGCCTGTGAAGCTAAATGCACCTGGAAAGGAACTACCATGCTGACCGATCTTACTATTCATCACCACCAACTTCAAGGGGCCTTTAATGTTGCCTGACAGATACCCATTTCTCTAGTCTGACTGATTTCCTACTCTCCTAGACAGTTATTTCTCACCACCTTTTTCCTTCAGATTTCATCATCTCTTCCCTTACCTTTGCTCTAGCTGATGCCTTTGCCTCCTACTTCTCTGAGAAAATAGAAACAATTGGGAGAGATTTTCTACATATTCCTATGACTCATCTACCTGCATCTACCATATCCTCTGCTTTACTCCTATTTTAATGAATGAATTTTCTGCGTTCCTATCTAAAACCAGTCTGGCTATGTGTATGTTAGATTTCCTTCCCTTACCGTAAAATCAAGGACATGGCTTCAGTAATTTTCCCCTCCTGTATCATCAGGGATTCACTCTGTTCTAATTCATTATCAGCAAACGTGCTATAATCTCACTTAAAAAAAAAAAAAAAAAAAAAAAAACCCTTTTTTACCCTGAAATTCCTAATCTTCCTCCAAAGTCTATCCTATTTTCTCCCCCTCTTTGCAGCAAAAATTGATCAGACACTGGAAAAGTATTTGAGTGTTAGTTTGCATTTTTAGAGAGTAATTTGAAACTGAAGACAGACCATCCAATAATTGATAAGAAATAAACATTTTTCCCCCTGGTATTTTCCTGCTACTTACAGAAGCTGAGGGTCGGGAGTTCAGGATTCTCTCATTTCAACTCTGCTAATCAGGAACAAAGATCAAACACACCCATTGGTAAGCACCTTATATTTTACAAAAATGCACCTAAAGGATGTTAGAGCCTATTACTAAGATCCCAGGGTGTGGTATTTAAATAGTGATATCTAAATTAGCTTTAGGATATAAGGCACTTGTTGAATTGAGGGTTTTATTTGGCATTAGCACCTTAAACAGTTTAGCTGTGTACATTTTTGGGTCACTTGGATACATTGTAACTTCTCAGAATTTGTTAGGGCATTTAAAAGAAAACTTGTTTTTCTTGTAGCGGCAATAGCTTTATAGTTTTGATTTTAATGATATCTTTTGTGGGGTGAGACACTTTAAAAGCTCGTGACATGAAATTTCAAGTGGTACCTAAAGAATTTCAATTAAAAGTTTCCTGGGCTAAAAACAAAAACATTTTTCTACTGTTGACCCATTGAATTATGGCTTAGTGAAAGGCCTACAGTAGGATGAGTCAATCGAGGCATCTCTTTGTAATAAAATTATAAAATGGCTATATTTCTTTTCTCGTATTTTCAATATCCCAGGTGACTACCCATCTAGGGCGAAAATTTCTGGCCAAAACAGCAGTGTTCGGGGAAGAGGGATTACCCGCTTACTAGAGAGCATCTCCAATTCCTCCAGCAATATCCACAAATTCTCCAACTGTGACACTTCACTCTCATCTTACATGTCCCAAAAAGATGGTTACAAATCTTTCTCTTCCTTATCTTAATGATGGTACTCTTTTCAATTTCTGAAAACAATAACAGGCCCAAGTTCCTTCTTACTACAGTCATATTAAACAGATCACATCAATGATAAATGTCACTACTATAAAAACTACTTAATTTGTAAGGAAATTGTTTCATAGATTTAAAAAAATTGTGGTTGGAGAGCATCTTGGCATTTGTACTTTTTTTCTTGAGGGATTGTTCTGCTTCCTGGCTGTATGATGGGTATATCATTAAAGTTTTGAGTCCTATACAAACAAAACTGACATTTTTAGAGTTGTACTTTTGGGAATGTTATAGATTGATAATTATTTCCCCTGATAATAAAGGTATTGAATGTCTGTTATGAAAGGTTCTAAAATAGTGTTAATCTGTTTCTTCTTGTCAAGAAATGGGACTCTTGCACTACAGACCTGCAGGCTGTTTTTATTGCAAATAACTAAGAAAATTTTTTAACAAACACAGAGTTTTGCTACCTTAAAAAGTTTTTGAAATATACTTACTTTGGCAAAAGGAGTCACTTGAAAGATGAGAAGGCAAAATTAGAAAGGTTATGTAATATACCCTAAATCACATCACATGGCTAGATATTGAATGAATTTCTCATCCGTTGGACTGCAAAGCAAGCAGGTATTATATCGAGTCAGGTGTTCACTCTGTGACTGATTTAAACTGGCTTATATTCTCAACCTGGGGTAATATATAACCTAGGATGAGTAAAATAGGTATGGTAACCCCTTTTGCTTGAAACCACAAGCCAAGACCACACATGACATTGACAGAGGCAACAATTTGATTTAAGTCTGTCTGACCCCAAACTCTGGTCCCTCTGATTACAGAGAATGACTGTCCTGGGCCTCTGGTTTTGTAACCCATATTTTCCTTTACTAACTGTTGAATACCTGCCTTATGGATGTTTTATATGTGTCATCTTAATTAAACCCTTATTACCACTCTGAAGGAGGCAATACATTTTAGAGACCAAAAAATGCTCAGGTCACATAGCTCCTAACTGAAGGAACTGTTGTTATTCCAAGTCAGTCTGACTCCAAAGACCATGTTCCTTTTTTTTTTAATTGACCGACCTTTTGTATAGATCATGTTCCTAATACACTATATTGTCCTCCATCTCGCATTCATCTATTTCTGATACCAGATTTGGAAAAAGAACAATTCATAGACTAAATTTGTATATTATACTTTCTAGTAGTATATTTTTCTTTAAAAACTTTATATCCAAGCTTTAAAACCATTGTGTCTTTCTTAAAAATCAACTTAGACCAGGGGTGGTGGCTCACACTTTTAATCCCACCAGTTTGGGAGGCTGAGGCAGCAGGATCACTTGAGGACAGGAGTTTGAGACCAGCTGAGGCATAATAGCACAACTACAGCTATACAACAAGTTAAAAAGTTAGCCAGGCATGGTGGTGCATGCCTGTAGTCCTAGCTACTAGGGAGGCTGAGGTAGGAGGATCACTTTAGCCCAGGAGTTTAAGGCTGCATTGAGCTGTGATCATGCCACTGCACTCCAGCCTGGGTAACAGGGCAAGACCCTGCCTCTAAAAAACTAATAATAATAACTTTGAAAAACTCGGCTTATTAATAATTGGGTAGAGAAGATGAGGAAGGCTTAAAATATTCAGACTTATGACTTCAGATGCCTAAGTCTTGTTCTCTGTCACCTGAATTCAGTCCTCTGTGAACTGTTTAAGTTAATTTTTTAATTTAAACAATAGTATTGGTTATACTTCTGAGATATATGTCAAATAAACGAAAACAATTCAATAGGCCCCAGGGATTTATTTTAAGAGAATAGCTGGTCTTTCTCTTAAAAGAAATTCAAAATCCCCAAACTACATTTTTAGTAAAATTCAAACCCTGTCTCCTCTTTAAAAAAAAAAAAAAAAAAAAAATCTTTGGCATTGAATTTGAAGTATTAATTACCCTTAAGGAAGACTAGGTGAGTGATTGGTATACTCATGGATATCCTGGTTGAGAGTGATTTCTGCCCCCTCTAACTCCAGTAGTATTTCCTTTGTATTATCTTACAATATTTAACTGTTTTTAATTACAGCTATTTTGGTTCATGATATTATCTCTTTTTCTCAATTGCAAACTTTGTGGTGCCCATATTTCTATATGAGAGGGTGTTCACTACATGTTAGAATCAATAGTTGCCAATTTGAGTAATGGCGAAAGGATGTCAGAATTTCAAAGGCACTTCATAAGGTAAAGTACTACATGGGAAAGGGAACCAACTTTATTGTAGACTCCATTCCCTTTATTTTCCTCAAAATTAAGTGGTTAGTTTCATTTGTTCAGTGAAAATGTTTTGAGAGTCTGTTAAATGCTGAGTTAAAAATACTAAGGTGAATAAAGATGTGGCTCCTGGTCTCAAGGGACTCACAGTTTAATGGGGGAAGTAAACAATTACAATGCATTAATAAAAGTGGTCTTAAGTATGAGGAGAGATGTATGTAAATCATTGGAACAGAATTGAATCTATTCCAGAAATAAACTCATATATCTGTGCCAAGACCATTCAATGGAGGGAACAATAGTCTTTAAAACAAATAGTTCTAGGGCAACTGGATATCCACATGCAAAATAATGAATTTAGATAGGCTATGGTTTGAATGATGATGTCCTTTCAAAATTCATGTTGAAACTTAATCCCCAGTGCTACAGTTTTAAGAGATGTAGTCTTTTGGAGGTCTTTGAGCAGAGCCTTCATGAATGGGATCAGCACCCTTGTAAAAAGGCTCGAGGTTGAAGGAAGCACACTCTTGTTCTTCTGTCCCTTCCACCATGTGGGGACACAGTGTTCCCTACAGAGGATGCAGCAACAAGGTGCCATCTTGGAAGCAGAGAGAAGCCCTCACCAGATATCAATTCTGCCACCACCTTCATCTTGAATTTTCCAATCTCTAGAACCAAGGGAAATAAATTTCAGTTCTTTATAAATTATTCAGTCTGAGGTATTTTGTTATAGCAGTACAAATGGACTAAGACAGGACCCTACCTAACACAAAAATTAGTTCAAAATGGATTAAAGACCTAATGTAAGAGCTAAAATTATACAACTGTTAGAGGAAGAAAATACAAGTGTAAATCTTCATGACCTTAGATGAGGCAACAGTCTCTTAATAGGACACCAACAGAACAAACAAGAAAAAATAATTTGGAATATATCGAAACTAGACCTAAAAAGCAGCCTTGTGCATTAAAAGACACTATCAAGAAAGTGAAAAAGACAACATACAGAATGGGAAAAACTATTTACAAATCATTTATCTGATAAAGGTCTAGTTTACAGAGTAATAAAGAACTCTTAACAATAAAAAAAGACAACCCAGTTTCTAAATGGGCAAAAGATTTGAATAAATATTTCAAGTATCTGTTCCAAAGAAGAAATACAAATGGCCCTTAAGCATACAAAAAGATGTGCAATATCATTAGTCATTAGCATATGCGTATCAAAACAAAAGAAACTGCTTCACACTCACTAGGATGACTATCATCAAGAAAAGGAAAGTAAGTGTTGGTAAGGATGTAAAGAAATTGGAACCCTCATACACTGCTGGTGGGAATGTAAATGGTACAGCTGCTATGGAAAACAATTTTGCAATTCCTAAAAAAGTTCAATACAAAGTGACCATATGATCCAGCAATTCCATTTCTGTGCATGTTTCTACAGAAACTTGCACATAAATGTTCATAGCAGCATTACTTGTAATAGCCCCAAAATGGATACAACCCAAATAGCCACAAACTGATAAATAAGTAAACAAGAAGTGGTATATCTACACAATGGAATATTATTCAGCCATGCAAAAGAATGAAATGTCATTTGCAGCAACATGAATGGAACTGGAGGCCATTAAATGAAATAAGCCAAGCACAGACAAATGCTGCATGTTCCCACTCACGTGGAAGCTAAAAAAGCAGATCTGATGAAGATAGTAGATTGGTGGTTACCATAGGCCAGGAAGGGGAAGGGCGTGGGGGACATGAAGGAGCAAAAGGAATAGAAATGTATTATTACCACTGAAATGTACACTTAAAAATGGTAAAGATGGTAAATTGTATATGTCTATTTTACCTCAGTAAAAAATATAGACTGGGTAGGAAGATGAATAAAGTATCAAGATGACTAGATCAATGGATTGGAGGTAGGACTGAAGGATAGATAGAGATGTTGTGGTACCAACGGGAGTGAGCTAGAAAGACAGGAGGTGGTAGAGAGTGCAATGCATGAAATTAAGATTATAGAAGGTCACAGTTACTGATAATGAGATAATCTGGGTATTGTTTTATGAATGAGTTCCTGAGGGAGGTAAAGAACAAGATCATTGGAGGAGAGGCATTTAAGGAACTGAGAAGTCAGCAGTGAAACTGAATAGAGAATCCAGAAATAAACCCAAATACTTAACATCCAACTGATCTTTGACAAAGCAAACAAAAACGTAAAGTGGGAAAAGGAGACCCTATTCAACAAATGGTGCTGGGATAATTGGCAAGCCACATGTTGGGGAATGAAACTGGATCCTCATCTCTCACTTTTTACAAAAATCAACTCAAGATGGATCAAGGACTTAAATCTAAGACCTGAAACTATAAAAATTCTAGAAGAGTACATTGGAAAAACCCTTCTAGATACTGGCTTAGGCAAGGATTTCATGACCAAGAACTCAAAAGCAAATGCAATAAAAACAAAGATAAATAGCTGGGACTTAAACTAAAGAGCTTTCGCGTGGCAAAAGGAACAGTCAGCAGAGTAAACACAGAGTGGGAGAAAATCTTCACAATCTATACATATGACAAAGGACTAATTTCCAGAATCTACAACAAACTCAAATTAGCAAGAAAAAATCCCATCAAAAAGTGGTCTAAGGACGTGAATAGACAATTCTCAAAAGAAGATATACAAATGGCCAACAAATGTATGAAAAAATGCTCAGCATCACTAATGATCAGGGAAATACAAATCAAAACCATAATGGCCATAATCAAAAAATAAAAATAGATGTTGGTGTGGATGCAGTGAACAGGGAACACTTTTATACTGCTGGTGGGAATGTAAAGTAGTACAACCACTATGGAAAACAGTGTGGAGATTCCTGAAAGAACTAAAAGTAGAACTACCATTTGATCCAGCAATCCCATTACTGGGTTTCTACCCAGAGGAAAAGAAGTCATTATACAAAAAGATACTTGCACACACATGTTTATAGCAGCATAATTTCACAATTGCAAAAATGTGGAACCAACCCAAATGCCCATAATCAATGAGTGGATAAAGAAACTGTGGTGTGTGTGTATATATATACACACAATGGAATACTACTCAGCCATAAAAAGGAATGAATTAATAATGGCATTTGCAGCAACCTGGATGAGACTGGAGACTATTATTCTAAGTGAAGTAACTCAGGAATGGAAAACCAAACATCATATGTTCTCACTAACAAGTGGGAACTAAGCCATGAGAATGCAAAGGCATAAGAATGACACAATGGACTTTGGGGACTCAGGGGGGAAGGGTGGGAAGGGGGTGATAGACTAAAGACTACAAATTGTGTACACTATATATTGCTCAGGTAATGGGTGCACCAAAATCTCACAGATCACCACTAAAGGATTTACTCATGTAACCAAACACCACCTTCTCCCAATAACCTATGGAAATAAAAACTTTTTTTTTAAAGAAATGAGAGGTCAGGATGTTGGAAGAATCATCTCCAGGTACATTGAAATTACCAGTAATTAAGACTTGGAGAGAGTGGTAGTATCCCAGAAGCCAAAATTATTGAGAAAATGGAGGGTGGAGGTGGGGTCAACCCAGGGGTTGATAGGTGACATCAAAATGAGGGTGATAGATATTAAAATCTGATGACATGAAAATCAAAGCTGAGAGTTTTAGGGAGAAGGAAGATAGAAAGTAACAGTGAGAAACAAGGAGGCACTATCTCACCTCCAGACCCAGTGGTAACAGGGGTATGAGAAAGAAAAATAGCCAGTACTTGAGAAGGCTTCAAGGGAATACTGCTCTCAAGAAAGAGTCAGATTTCAGTTTTAGCAAGCAAGTGAAGGGCGAAATCAGAAAAATGCTTGAGGCTGGCCACGGTGGCTCATGCCAGTAATCCCAGCACTTTGGGAGTCCGAGGCAGGCGGATCGCTTGAGCTCAGGAGTTCAAGACCAGCCTGGGCAACATGGAAAAACTCCATCTCCACAAAAAAATACATAAATTAGCCGGGCATGGTGGCATGTGCCTGTGGTCCCAGCTACTGGGGAGACTAAGGTGCGAGGATCACTTGAGCCTGGGAGGTTGAGGTTACAATGAGCTGAGATTGCACCACTGCACTCAGCCTGGACGATAAAGTGAATCTGTGTCTCAACAACAACAGCAGCAACAACAACAACAACAACAAAACAAAAAAAAAGAAAAAAAAAGAAAGAGGAAAAAGAAAATAAAGAAAAATGGTTGAAATTAAAGCAGTTTTGCTGATAATGAATCATAAGTTGTAGGGGGCATGATAGAAGGGTTCAGGGATTGGTTAGGAGAAGAGGCTGCAGTAGAGATGTACAGAACATTAGGGAGATTTGGGTGTAGGAGATGAGCAGTGACCTAGGAGTCTGGTGGTTCTTGTGGTAACTGATATAAACAAAGATAAAGGACATAAGAAAGTTGGTCCTGGTGGAGTCAAAGCAGATAGTAATGTTAAGGTTACGATTGTTAGCAGACTAGGAGTGCGTTTCTGTGACTCTTCACTCGTGACAATGAGATTAAAGAAGATATGGGAGTCGTGCTCCTAGAAGCAGTACAAATAGTTCAAGTAGACCTCTTTTGAGGAAGAGGTCTTCACTCTAAGCATGTCTGCCTCATTTTGACCCCTGTAGATGGACTGAAGGAATTTTAAGGAAGCTGAGAAGTTGGGTATGGATGGCCTGGGAGTCGGGGTAGGTGCAAATAGCACTGCTATCATTTGTCTGAGCCTAGGGCCAGCAGCAAAGTAGAGAGCCTAAGCCTCAGACTTCTGCCTCTCAGGGAGGTGAAATTGTATCAGGTTGGTGGCAACCCTTGGACACTGTCAGAAAAGGTAACAATCCTCTCTTAAGAAATGTTTGTCCATTTTAGTTTCCCAAGATTCCTACAGATTAAAATCAAGCAGTAAGCTCATTAAACAAAGCCTTAAAAAAGGTGACACACTGTGAGAGTAGAATCATCAAATAACAGTTACCCACTCAAGACCTGCAGATACTGAAATTGTCAGACGTAGAAAATAAAAGAGCTATGCATGAAATGTTTACATAAAAGACTCATTCACAAAGAAGAGCAAACAGGTGTATTTGAAGAACAAGAAACAAAAGGAACTTCCAGAAATAAAACAAATTAGAATTTGAAGTGAAAAAACCCACGATGGCAAGTTAATCACAGCTGAAAAGAAAATTACTGTGTTGGAAGATAGTTCTGAAGAAATGTAGAAAAAAGAGACAATGGAATGGAAAATAAAAAAGAGATGTTAGGAGATATGAAGAAAAAAGATGAGGTTTAAGAATAGAGAGATGGATGAGACGCTATATTTAAAGAGATAATGGCTGAAAATTGTAAGAAATAATGAAAAACACGAATCCTCAAGATAAATATTAAAAACCTATCCCAAAGATATTGAAGGGAAAATTCATTAACACCAGAGTAGACTTCGAAAGCAGCCACAGAAAAACATTACCTACAAACGGACAATGACAGAAAACTCTAGCAGCAGTAAAGCCAGTCAGGAGATGTGAAATAATATCTCCAAAATGTTGAGAGAAAATAATTATCAAACTAGAATTGGGTACCCAGTAAACTATCTTTGAAAAAAGAGGATCAAATAAATACATTTATAGATTTAAAAATCTGTTGCCACCAATTGAACTAATAATAAAGGACTTCTGAAATTATCCTAGAAGGACAGTGCATGATGAGATAGCAAGGATATAAAACGGCAAACATGTGCAAATCTAGACAAATACAAATATTGTTTTATAAAAATTGTAATTATTAGTATATTTTTTAACTTGTGAGGTTATAAAGGATGGGACTAAAATACTTGCTCTATAATAACATGTAAGTCTGAAGGAGAGTTAAATGAAATGAAGGTATTCTAAGTTATTAGAATGGTTTATTAAGAGATTAATATATTATTTTACACTCGATATTATTTAGTCAAATAGGTGTGGCAAAATTTCAGAGGTAGCCATTAAGAGAATATAAATAAAGTAAATAATTCCAAAACAATAGAAAACATTTGGAATAAGGAAAAATGGAATCAACAACAATAAAATTAACTCATACCTCTGGAGGCAAGGGAAAAAGAAAAACATGGGGTTGGGGAACAAGGAAAATAGTATAAAGTAAAATGGTAAAATCTAATGCAACATATCAATGCTAGCAATAAATATAAATGGACTAAACTCACCAGTTAAAAGTTTGCCATTCTGAGTTTTTAAAACTCCAGTAATATGCTGCTTATAGGATTTACACCTGAAGCAAATTGCTACGGAAAGATGAAAAAAGGATAGGCTGGTGCAGTGGCTCATGCCTGTAATCCCAACACTTTGGGAGTCCGAGGCTGGAGGATCACGAGGTCAGGAGTTTGAGACCAGCCTGACCAACATAGTGAAACTCGTCTCTACTAAAAATACAAAAAAATGAGCCAGGCGTAGCAGCGGGTGCCTATAATCCCAGCTACTTAGGAGGCTGAGACAAGGAGAATCACTCGAACCTGGGAGGCAGACGTTGCAGTGAGCCGAGATAGCGCCACTGCACTCCAGCCTGGGCGACAGTGCAAGAGTCAGTCTTAAAAAAAAAAAAAAAAGAAAAGAAAAGAAAAAAGAAAAAGAATAAAAAATATATATACTGAACCTAAAGTAAAAGTTTAAAAATAGATAGACAGAGAAATACCAATCCTGTCATAATTATATTAATACCAAATAAGAGTGTTTAGTATAAGAATCATTGCATTGGCCGGGCGCGGTGGCTCATGCCTGTAATCCCAGCACTTTGGGAGGCCGAGACGGGCGGATCACGAGGTCAGGAGATCGAGACCATCCTGGCTAACACGGTGAAACCCCGTCTCTACTAAAAAATACAAAAAACTAGCCGGGCGAGGTGGCGGGCGCCTATAGTCCCAGCTACTCGGGAGGCTGAGGCAGGAGAATGGCGTGAACCTGGGGGACGGAGCTTGCAGTGAGCTGAGATCCGGCCACTGCACTCCAGCCTGGGCGACAGAGCGAGACGCCGTCTCAAAAAAAAAAAAAGAATCATTGCATTAACCAGGAAAAATAAAATACTCAACATTTTTATATTTCCTGGTTAATTCAATGATCTTTTCCTTTTATACACCTATTATAATAATTTCAACAAATGCAAAATGAAAACTAATAGAATATAAGGAAAAACAGACAAATCCATCATCATGCCAAAAGATTTAAACACAAGTCTATTATTGATAAGTCAAGCATACCAAAACCCAGTAAATATATGGAATATTTGAAATTTTAAACTAACAAATTTGATCTAATGGACAATTTGTCAATCACATTCATTTCAAACAGACATGGAACTTTTTCAAAAACTGATAATGGACCAAACCATAAATTAAATCTCAATACATTTCAAGAAATTGACATACAATCATGTTCTTTCTCCACTATTCATCTATCAATATAAATTTTTTATAACATTTAAAACCTGTACATCTGAAAGAAATAATGGATGCTAAAACCTTCTTGTGACTAAATGATAGTAAAAATTCTTCATAACAACTGCATAATAATCAAACACTACATATTAGAATATAGAAATATTGAGAAGACACTTATATTACAAGTAAAGAAGGGCTGAAAAGTCAACAATTAAATACCAACTTAAGAAGTTAGAATAAGCCCATTCAATATAGAAGGAGGGTGATAATAAAAAGAAAGCATAAATGAAATAGAAAAGACATAATAGGTTCAACAAAGCCCAAGTTGGCTTTTTGAAAAATATTAAAATAGATAAAACTCTGATGAGATAAACCAAGCAAAAAGAGGGAAGGCACAAACAACATTATGTTCCAAAAGGAGACATTAAGTTCAGACCAGCAGGGGTTAAGGACGTAAAATAAAATAATAATATGAACTTTCCATACCAATAAATTTGGGAACTTGGATGAATCGGAAACAAATTCCCAGAAAAATACAATTCACTGGAAGTGTCTCAGGAAGAAAGAAATCCTATATTATATTTCCTGAAACAGAGAAATTGAAACAACAGTTTAAAGTATTCTAAAGAATAAAATGCCAAAGCCACACAGTTTAACAGCTGAATTCTAAACTTTCAAGGAATATAGTCTTTCCATATATTAAAAAAGTCATGTCCAAGTTGAGTTTCTTCAGGAGAGCAAGATGATTTAGCATTCAAAAATCTATAAATGTTATTTACCGTATTAATAGATTCAAGAAAGAAAAGTGATGCTCACCTGTAGTCCCAGCTACTCAGGAGGATTGCTTGAGTCCAGGAGTCTGAGTCCAGTCTGGGCAACATAGTAAGACCCTGTCTCTTTAATTAATGATAAAGAGAAATTTTATGAGAGGCTTTTTGGTGACTTGGGCAGTACAATATTGAAATACAGAGTTTTCCTTCTCTCAAGTTAGGGGTATCTTAATCTTTAAGACAGTTTGTACTGGTTGATTTGGAAAGAGCTAGAGTTAAAGAGTTGCCTGAGACTTTTCCCGTTTTAGAAAATAAAGGTGGAAGAGTTCTGTGTGCTTTCCCAGTAAATCAGATGTCTTTATCAGCTGCTGAGCTGAAACTCTGTGTCCTTACTTAGCTTTAAAAAAAAAAAAAGAAAAAGAAAAAAGAAAGAAACTTTCAATCCAGTCCTAGTTGGATGCCACCTTGGGGTTTTATTCACCCACCACATCACAGTTTGAGGAACTGGAAAAGTTCATTTCACTCGTTGAGATGACAGACAAGGATGGCAATTTAAATACATTTGGCTTTCCAGGAGCTAAGAATCAAATCTGCCAGCAGAGTCCAAAGAGCATCCACCATTTGCACTAGACTTTACTAAAAATAACATGCATTTTCTGTCTCCCGCTGGCACACAATGGTGTTAAGCACAGCTACTTTAACATTAGAACAGGTCACAAAAGAGGGTGATGAGTGTTTAAAAAGCTTTTAACTAGCAATATTAAACCCTTGACTTTTGCCAGATGCTAGCAGCGCCCTTATGGAACTTTACAAATTTTCTGGCACCTGTTTTTTAACCAAAAAACTTGTTGGAGGCTAAAGCACTGCTGAACATGACCTGAACTTGGAGACTGGGGCATTCATTCCAGTTCCACTGAAGTATATTTAAACAGAATACAAACTCACACTTGTACCTAAATTTCCACCAGCCCTGACTTTCTAGCCAAGCCTGGAATACAATCTCATCTCTGCCTCTCTTAGGACACTAAACACTTTCCATTTTATAATAAGAAGTGTATGCATATTTTGTCTCCCCAACTTGAAAAAAAAAGACATCCTTTTAAATTAATATCACTATTACTATTTGTAATTAGCATGGCATGTGTGTAGCTCAAATTCAAAAGTTGCCAGGGATACACAGTAACCCCTGGGGATGACACCATTGTCCCCATGTACTTAATTCCTTTCCCCAGGAAATCAATGTGGCCAGTTGTTGAGCATTTTTCCAAAGTATTATACACCTACAGAACTATAACAATCAAGCATACAGTCATATATTCTTTATTCTCTCTTTGAAAAAAATGGAAATGGTTATGTGAGATGTTGGGGGATATCTCTCCTTCTACCCATCTTAGGTTCATGGCCGAGACCCTGTAACAAAAACAGATTAGCAAGAGAAAAGCATACACATTTATAAGTTCTATATGACATAGGAGCCTTGATAAGGAAATAAAGACTCGAATAAACAATTAAACCTGAGTGTTTTTATCATAGATTTGATAAAGAATGGATAGTCATGGAGAAATATGATAGGATGAATTGGTATGGTCTAATGGTAATGCACTGAGAGAAACTTAGTGAGGCCTGCCTGTTCATATGCTTTTTGGCATCTCTTGATCTTCAGAGATAAGAATGTTCCTTTCCTTTTCCTCCAGATACAGGAAGGGCACCTCTCACATGAGGGTCTTATGACTTACTTCAGGGGAAGATGAGGTTGACAAGTTATGTCACCACTCTTCCTCATTGTTGCTGTCATCTACTCCACCAGATCACTCCCACTCCTTCTTTGATTATTTTAGCTCTGAGCTCTGTCACACTCTCCAATACTACTTCTGCCTTAGTTCTTGGAGAGTTCAGTCTTCATGAGATGATCTTCTCACGGATCAGATGTCTTGGTTCTTTGACATCCTCTCCACAGGAATTTGCCCTTCACCCTGCTTCTACTGTCCACTTTCTTAGACATATACCAATAACACAAATCCATACTTTCCATTTCAACATTATACTCTCTGCTCACCACCTCCATTTTTTAGCCCATACATTCTGTCACCCCAAGTTAAACAATTCTCCTATTTTTGAACTTGTAGGTTTAATAGGACCTACAACCCATTAATTTAATCATATTTTTTCCTGTGTCATACAATGCTTTTGTCTTTGATCCTTACCATGTTCGAAGTCCACAATCAAGTGTTATGATCACTCCCTGGTATACATTCCCACTTCCCTTACTAAACAATTGTGTGGCACAATCTAAAGCCTTGCTAAACACAACTCTCTGCCTACTTCACACCAACACCTACACATCTGAATAATGCTGAAGAAAAGCACACTGCCATGCTACCTGGTCTCACTGTGAATTCATGACCACCACCCTCAAGGAAACCCTTAACACTACTGCATTTGCCTCATCCACTATCTCTCCAGTCATGCTTTTCTTTTCCTGTTCCACTCACTTGCTAACTCCTCTTTTTTAGATGACTCTTTCATACCTTCTCTTCTTTCCTTAAAATGCCAACATCTCCTTCCCATCCTCACTTTTAGCTTCACACTTCACTGAGGAAGAATTATTCAGAAGAGAACTTCTATAAGCTCTGACCACCACATGCTGTGCCCCCTACTCCACCCCCAACCCTGCCTGTTAGAATGAATAACTTGTTGGTGCTCCTCTTAAGGCCAATAACTCTCCCCTTCTCTAAATCTTAACCTAGACTCAGAGTGTTGAACCAGCAGTTCTCCCCTTTGGCATCACTAATGGTTCCCTCCCAGTTGGATCATTCCCATCACTGTGCAATTAGATCTCTCATTAAAAATAAAAATAACCCTTGAGCCCCTCTCTGTCTACTGCTTCATTATTGGCTCCCTTTTAGAGCAAAGCTTCTCAAAAGAATTATCTTTTCTTCCTGTCCTCAATTTCTCTCCTCCCATTGTCTCTTGAACTCAATCAGGCATTTGTCCATGTCACTCAACTGTAATTACTCTTATCAAGGCCACCAGTGACTTCCACATTGCTAAATCAAATGGTCCAAGTCTCAGTCCTCAACTTAATTGACCTATAAGCAATATTTTGTAGACAGAGTTGAAACAATTTCTTCACTTGGCTTCTAGGACCACACGTCCTCTTGGTTCGCTCTTGCCTTATTGGTTGCTCCTCAGTCTTAGCTGCTCTTTCATTATCTCCCTTCCTCAAAATTTTATAGTTTCCCAGAGCTCAGCTTCCAGATATCCCAATTTCAGACTTCTTGCTGCCAGAACTGTGAAAGAATAAATTCTACTGTTTTAAGCCACACATTGATGGCAATTTATTTGGTGGCGCCAGGAAATTAATGCATACTTCAATAAAGTTGCTTAAAAACAAACAAACCTGTACTGGTTCTTCATCTTAAGTCATGTCAAAGTTCAAAGTCAAAGTCCTTTCTGTAGCCACTAAGACCCTGCACTATCTCCCTGACCTTGCTTCCCACACTCACCTCTGCTCCCTCTGCTGCAGCCACGCTGTCCTCCTTGCTCTTCCTTAAATACTCCAAGCACACTTCTGCCTCAAAGCCTTTGCCCTAGGTGGTTCATCTGCCCAGAATGCTCTTCCTGTAGATATCTGCATACCTCTCTCCTCACCTTCCTCAGGTGTTGACCCAAATGTCACCTTCTCAATGAGGTCTTGACCCCTTCTTCAAAATAGCAGTTATCCATATTCTGTAGCCCCCTGGCCTGATTTATTATTCACCATTGTAGTTATAAGCATTGGACATACTTTGTTTTACTCATTCATTTTATTTAGGATTACCTTTTCCCACCACGGGGAAAAGAAATTTTTCTTTCTCTTTGTTCACTGCTTTTTTTTTTTTAATTTGGACAAATTTATGGCATACATGTGAAATTTTATTACATATATATAATGTGTAGTGATCAAGTAAAGGTATTTAGGGTGTCCATCACCTGAGTATAATACATTTTGATTAACTATAGTCTCCCTACTCTGCTATCAAACATTAAATTTATTATTTCCATATAACTGTACACTTGTGTGCTTTAGCCCACTTCTCTTCAACCTTCCCCTACCCCCAACTCACCCTTTCTGTTATCTTTCTCTTCTCTGTCTCCACATAATCAAATATTTTAGCTCCCACATTTAAGTGAGAATATATGATATTTGTCTTTTTGTATCTGGTTTATTTCACTTAAGGTAATGACTTCCGGTTCCATCAGTGTTGCTGTACATGACACGCTTTCATTCTTTTTGAAGGCCAAATAGTACTCCATCATGTATGTATACCACATTTTCTTTATCCATTCATCTGTTGATGGACACTTAGGTTGATACCATATCTTTGCTATTGTAAATAGTGCTGCAATAAACATGTGAGTGCAGGTATCTCTTTGATATATTGATTTATTTTCCTTTGGGTAGGTACCCAGTAGTGGGATTGCTAGGTTAATCTATTTTTAGTTTTCTGAGAAATCTCCATGCTGTTTTCCATAGTGGCCGTACTAATTTACATTCCCACCAACAATGTATAAGAGTTCCCTTTTATCCACATACTCAGCAGCATCCATTATTTTTTGTCATTTTAATAGTAGCCATTATAAAAAGGGGTATGGGGTATGATGATATCTCATTGTGGTTTTGATTTGCATTTCTCTGATAGTGCTGTTGAACATTTTTTCATATACCTATTGAGCATTTGTATGTCTTATTCTGAGAAATATCTGTTCACATTCTTTGCTCACTTTTTAATGGAGTTGTTTTTTCTATTGAGTTGTTTGAGTTCCTTGTATGTTCTGGATATTAGTACCCTGTCAGATGAATTGTTTGCAAATATTTTCTCCCATTCAACCCCCTTCACTCTGTTTATTATTTATTTTGCTAGGCAGAAAGTTTTCAGTTTAATTAGGTCCCATTTTTCTATTTTTGGTTTTGTTGCCTGTGCTTTTGAGGTCTTAGTCATGAATTCTTTGCCTAGACCAATGTCCTAGAGTTTACTCTAGGTTTTCTTCTAGTATTTTTATAGTTTCAGGTCTTATGTTTAAGTCTTTAATCCATTTTGAATTAATTTTTGTATATGGTGAGAGCTAGGAGTCCAGTTTCATTCTTCTGCATGTGGCAAATTTTACCAGCACCATTAATTGAAGAGAGTATCCTTTCTCCAGTGTAAGTTCTTGTTGGTTTTGTAAAAGGTCAGTTGGCTGTAAATATGTGGCTTTATTTCTCAGCTCTCCATTCTGTTCCATTTTTCTCTGTGTCTATTTTAATACCAATACCATGCTGTTTTTGTTACTATAGTTGTTCACTGCTATTTTTACATTGCCTGGAACAGAGTAGATAATGGATAAATATGTGTGGAAGGAAAGAAAGAAGGAAGGAAGGGAGGGAGGGAGGGAAGAAGGAAGGAAGGAAGGAAGGAAGGAAGGAAAGAAGGAAGGAAGGAAGGAAGGAAGAAAGGGAGGGAGATTACCTATTATTCTTTTTTTCAATCAAAATGCTGGGGCCATCTTGTCATTTGATACAGGGCTTTTGTTTTTATTGTTGTTTTTGTTGGTTTAACTTTTTATTATAGAAAATTTCAAACATAAAAAAGTAGAGAAAACATATAAAGAATCTAGTGTACTTCTCACCCTGATTAAACAGCTATCAATACAAGTATGGCAATTTTTTTTTTACCTATACCCCCACCCATTCCCTATACCTCCCACCAGATTATTTTGAAGCAAATTTCAAACATACTATTTTAATTTATAAGGATTTCAATCTGTGCCTCTGAAAGATAAGGACTAAAAAGAACAAAAACAAACCCAAAAAAATCAGGCAATCTCAGTACACACCTAAAATCAATTTATAATAATGCCTGAATATTATTCAGTAGTCAGTCTTCACATTTTCTCACTTGTCTTAGAAATGATTTTGGTTTTGCTTTTTGTTTTACACTTTGATAGTTTGGATTGAGATGCAAATAAGTATCATATATTCTAATTTATTGATATGTCTTTTTTATTCTGTAGGTTCCCCCTTTATTTTCTGCAAACTTAAAAATTTTTGTGATAAAACAAGCTCTGTAGTTTTCCATAGTTATACTGTAGTTTCCCATAGTCTGGATTTTGCTGACTGCTAGCTGCCCTAATAGATCATTTAACATGTTTTCCTCTGGCCTGTATCACTTATGAACTGGCAATTACATTTACATACTTGGTCACATTTTTCCCCCACCTCAGGCCTTCACAGGTGGTGTTTGTACTTCTAATAGGAGGGACAGTCTCTGTTGTTTTCTTTTTTGGGGGTGATGATCATTGCCCAAATCCACTACTTCAGTAGATTTTGAAACGTAACGATACTATAATTCTATCCCATTCTTTTTCTTTTTCTTTTCAGTGGAAATGCTTTTGCAAAGAGAAGCCCCTCTACCTCCACACCATATCAAATATCTGGTTTTTCTAATCATTTAAGAAAGAGAGGACAAATATTTTATTTACCCATTTTTAAATTAATAATGTGGGTTATTCCTAGCATCTTCCAAAGGGGACCAATGAGTTGTTGTGGTTATTTTAGTATCATTATAAAAATGGATATGTGGTTTTTAAAGTTTTTACTGTAATAATTATCTTTATTATCATTGCTCAAGTTATCCTGTCCTTTGGCCAGTAGAAACTTATTTAGATTGGTGTCTGAGTCCTAGTGACACAATTCTAATAATCTTTGATAACTTCCTTATTCTCTGATACTTTTCCTTTTTAATAGCCATTCTAACTGGGGTACAATGATAACTTATTGTGGTTTTGATCTATACTTCTCTGATTGTTAGTAATGTTGGACATTTTCTTCATGTACCTGTTGGCTATTTGTATGTTTTCTTTTGGAAAATGTCTATTCACATCCTTTGCTCACAAATAACTTAATGAAGTTATTTGTTTTTTTCCTGTTGAGTTGTTTGAGTTGAATATATTGTAGGCTCACCTTGTACATTTCCTTCCTTAGACCTGGATTCAGCCATTTCTCCAAAAAGACCTATTTTTGTTTGTCAGCAATGGTATTTACCACAATCTGTGTACTAGTGGTGCCTTGCTGTCAGTTTGCAGCAAAGGATTAACTCAGCAAGCATGGGTTGCCCAAACCCTGTACATTCCCAAAAAAGTTTGGCCCTTGACCAACTCCTGGGAGATAACTTCAAAGGCCTTGGGATATCTTTCCTGATAAGAATGTCTGTTTCTACAGGACCTTGGGCCATACCGGGCAGTCTATGCTATTAATGTGATTTTTGATAGATGCCTTGGGCCATGCAGTATTTGTTGACCTTTGGAAATTCATGCCCACATTACTAACCCCAGATTTAAAAAAAAAAAAAAAAGTCTTCTGTAGTTGGCACTACCTTGTTTGTGCTGCTACACATCATTGCTGGGAAAAATTAAGGCTGTCCATATGACTCCACTGGGATGGGAAAAATTGAAGCTTGTATGTTGTCTTTCTTGCAATCTACCCTATGTGCCTTTTTCCATTGCTGATTTTAATCTGTATCTTTTCATTGTAATGGACTGTAACCATGAGTACAACAGATTTGCTGAGTTCTGCCAGTTTTTCTAGAGAATCACTGAACCTGAGTTTGGTCTTGGGGATCCCTGACTACAGTCAGAAACTCTGTCTGGGTTTCTTCAGTAGGCAGAACTAGAAAATATGTTTTTAAGATCAAACACGTCATGATTTTATATAGATATTCCAAATGAAATACAGGTCTACAGGTTCTGACTAAACTCACCAATCTGTATCTCCTTTCAACCACACCAAAAATATATAGTTCTCAATGAAACCAAATAATCACTTTTCTTTAACCTACAACACGGCAGTCTTAAAATAGCAATACCAACTCTACCACCAACAATATGACTACGGAGAACAGTTCAAGGTTTTGTTTTTGTGTTTTTTGTTCTTTTTGTCCTTAGGCTTGATCTCAATGGGAATATATGGCCAAATTGCTGTTTTAAAGTCATTTGAAGGCTGGGCATGGTGGCTCATTCCTGTAATCCAAGTACTTCGGGAGGCCAAGGCAGGAAGATCATTTGAGACCAGGAGTTTGAGACCAGCCTGGGCAATATAGGGAGACATTGTGTCTACAAAAAGTTAAAAATTTAGCTGAGCGTGGTGGCACGTACCTGTGGTTTGAGCTATTTGGAAGGTCGAGGTGGAAGGATTGCTTGAGCCCAGAAGGGGGAGTCTGCAGTGACCCAAGATCAGAGACATAGTCTCAAAAATAAAAAAAAAAATCATTTGAGGTTGCTTTTGTAGCTTAAGTGTGATGATTGAGTTCGCATGTGCACATGTGAGATGTGCCCCCTTGAACCTTGTTACAGCATGGCCACATTACCCATCTGACATGAAAAAATATAAGATAAAATAAAGTCATTTGAGTTCATTTCTCTTTGTTTCATAATGGTGTTTACTGGCTACACAAATACAATCACTTATTTTATTTTTGCTTTGGGGGATTATGTTTTTATTTAATTTTGTTTTATAATTTAAAAAAATTTATGTTTCTAAAGGGACAAATATTTGGAATATTCAAAGATAAAATATATTCCTCCCTCTCGTCTTCTATACAGCTATTTAAAAATATTTTTTATTCCCTTATTGGTTTTTATAATGTAAGCAAATGCATACCTACAGAGATAGGTAGATAGGTTCTACTCTTTCTTTCATATGTAAATGGTAGCTTACTACACATATTTTTCTTCACTTTGCTTTTTTCATTTAACAATATACCCTAGAGATCACTTACTGTATAGAGATAATCCCCATTTTACACTGCAGTGTATCATTTTGTGCCTGAAGCATTGTTTATTTAACTATTGTGCTATCGATTCTGATTGTCGCCAGTCTTTTGTTATTACAAATAATGTTGTAACAGTACCTTATACATACACAGTGTCATATTTTTGCTATTGTGGCTTTGGGATAGTGTTCTAAAATCTAGATTTTTAAAAGATAAATTTCAGTATGATTGCTGAGTCAAATGGTAGATGCGCATATAATATTGCTAAATTTCCCCCATTCCCCTCCATCGTGATGATGCCATTTTTTATTCCTACCAGCAATGTACAAGAGTGTTTGTTTCACCTTAGCCTCACCAATAAAGTATGTTGTCCAAATGTTGGATTTTTGCCAATCTTACTGGTGGAAAATGGTATCTTAGTGTAGCTTCAATTTACACTTATAAGTGAATGATATTGAGCATCTTTTCCCAGGGTTAAGTGTAATTCTCACTTCTTTTCCTGTGCATTGTCTGTTCATATCTCTGATGAGGCTTTTCCTCATGTTTCAAGTTATTGTATTTTTGTTAACTAACACAGCCTTAAATTCTAGCAAGATCTGAATTGCCAAAGAGACCTCAGGTCCTATGGAAACTCAATTGGAGGGTGGGTATGGGGACGATGGAGTATCACAGACATGTACTTAGCACATGGATAAAAACACAAAGATTTTCAAGTATTAATTACAGTTTTGAAATTTAAGAAATATTGGATTTCTTGGATATTTAAGTTTATTTTATTAATTCATTAATTCAAGTAATATTTGTTGAACACACGCTATGTCCAAGCACTGTTTTAGGCACTGGAGATACAAGAGTGAACATATTTTCCTTCCTCAGAAAGTAATGGAAAAAGAAATGACATTATTCTCCTGATTCAGGCTGAAAGATCATCTCTAAAAGAATAGACTATTCTTTCATATGATTTTCCCCATATTCCCATTTGCCATATTCATAAATTGCAGGTCAACCCCACTGATAAGTCAAAAGCAGAGGTAAAAATGCTGGTTTCTTCCATACAGATGACTGTTGGTGCTAGAAGAGGATCTTGAACCGCTTCCTGACTCATTCTCTTATCAATAAGAGGGAAAAAACTCCAGAGACCTTGCCACTGTTCAAAGTCACACAAAGCCAGAGCACCTGGTTTTCAGGTCTTCCTCGATTATTTCCATGGCATCAAACTGATAGAGAAGTTAAGGGAGCAGAAATAACATAAATACAACCCTGCCCTTTGGTCCTGTCTGGTCTGGAGAACAACCCTTATTAATGGGACCTTGGGTGATATTTGATAGTGGCATTGTTTCTCTGCTCTGCTTAACTGTTCCCCTGCCAAGCTACAGAGCTCTCCCCTGTCATGGAGTGGGTTCAAAGGAACTGCAGGATGTTTTTAGTTTCATAAAAAAAGACAATGAAAGCCAGTTAGAGAAAAATCGCAACAAGAAGATGAAAGTAACATGCTGGGAGAGGAGGAAAGCTGCCCTGAGCTGATAAACCATATAGATTGTTCCTGAAGGGAGAGACTAAGGCTTATGGTATGAAGAATTCTACTTAAGCAACTAACATTTTTATTTAAGGGTTCTCAATCTCTTTCTGGGGGAAAAAAAAAATCTGTAAGACAGTCCAGAACTAAAATAGTTAGACCTAAGTTTGGGCTCTATCTTTGTCACTAACCAGCTGCGTGATCCTTGACAAGTCACTTTAATATCCCGAGCCTTGGTTTCCTCATCTGTAAACTGAGATGAATAATGCCTGGCTGATAATGTGGCTGTGAAGATTAAAATGGGTCATAACTTTGAATATGCTTTATAAAATTCAATTCTTCTTTCATTTCCTCAGCTGATTGTTCATGTTCCTCTAATACACTGTCCCCACCCTGGACAACCTCTAGCTGGTATACGCACACCACAAGATACTGAGACACGGAGACTGACTAGTTGTGAGGCTGATGTGTCTAGAAAGCTGCTCACTAAGTATTCCCGCAGGGTGTCTGAAGCCTCTTCCTGGATGCCTGGTGAGACGAGACACTTTGAATCCACCTTGCAAAGCTCCTGCTCCAAGACATCTGCAGCCTGTGCTCTGTCGAGCGATATGAAATAATTGCCCATTGGCACAATAAGCCCATCTCCTCTCCGGGCAGCACAAAAGAAAGCTCAAAAGCATCTCCGGTTTTGATTGCCAAGTGGGGGAGGCAGTGAAAGTAGACTAAATTATGCGTCCAGGTGCCTCTCTACAGAAATCCACTTCCGCCTCGCTGCTGCTCTGAAGGCGCGCAGTGGGTGTTGACGTCACCTTCGGCCACAGGAGCTTGAAGAGGCTGGGCCCTGGCTCCCTGGGGGGTCCGCTGGTGGATCAGGGCGTGCTCTCAGACTGAAAGTGCTGGAAGGCTCGCTTATTTTCGCCGTAGACCACACTGACAGGGGTCTGCCAAGGCTGCTGGGAATGTGGGAAGTGAACTTTAGGTGGAAACAGAAAAGCTTCTCTCTCCGTGGGTAGCCTTTTTTTTTTTTTTTTTTTTTTTTTTCAGGAGAGAAAAAAAAAAAAAACCCATAGAAGCCTGCCAAGCCAAATAAACTATGCTCAATTAAGTCTTTCAACTGTGCAGTTCCTCTTGTTGATTTTATGAGGAAAAGGGCAGAATAGAAACATGATGGGCTTGTTTAAAATACTTTCAAAGGGAAGAACCTATATTCTCCTGCTTCCCAGCCCGTCCTCTCTCGGGCTTTCTTCCAGCCTCGCTGCAGGCCTTTCACTGTCATCTCCTCCATCTGTTAGAAAGCTGTCCTCAGAACCCGTGCTCGGCTGCTTTCTCACCGCACACCCTCACCCAGGGCATGTCCTCCATGTCATGCCCCTCATCCAGGCCTGTGACTCCCGAGGAGCTGAATCAGCCAAAACTCTCCCCTCCCCAACCCCCAGCTCCAGGCGCTTATACCTCACTCCCCACAGCTGTTTTTATTATTCGTATTCACTGCTACTCAATCCTGTCTTGTTTTCAAGAGGACTTAAGGTGGATTCCACAAATACATAAAAGATGAGAACTAAATAAAGGCAAAGTCACTGTGAAGATAAAATGAGGGCAAAAAAGGAGAGAGAGATGAAATCATGGACAAAGTTAGTTCACCAACTCCATTTGGAAAAAATTCTAAACAGTTCCTTGACATATATAAGTTTGACTCTGAACTTCCTAGCAATCATTGCAATAAGGAAAGCACAAGTTGTATATAATTCATGGTGTCCTTAACACAATGTGTCTATAGCGGACTTGCTTATGAGTAGCAAAAACTTAAGACCTAATGGGAATAGAAAAAAAAAAAAAAAGAGGCCCCGTGCGGTGGCTCATGCCTGTAATCCCAGCACTTTGGGAGGCCAAGGCAGGCAGATCACCTGAGGTCAGGACTTTGAGACCAGGCTGGCCAACATGGTGAAACCTCGTCTCTACTGAAAATACAAAAATTAGCTGGGCATGGTGGCAGACGCCTGTAATCCCAGCTACTTGGGAGGCTGAGGCAGGAGAATCACTTGAACCCAGGAGGTGGAGGTTTCAGTGAGCCAAGATCATGAAAAAAAAAAAAAAAACTGAGCAGCAAAAATCTTCCTAGTAAGCAGACCTGAGAGAAAATTATCTGGTGGATTTTCATCAACGAGTAATTTACAATGTAGTGAACAGTGTCAACAATACTCTAGCGATAAATAAAAAAATGAGAGACCTAATATTGCTTCTAACAATTTCCTACAATGATGCCCAGTGGAATAACACTAAAGTAGTTATGTAAAAGAATTTCAGAGGGACTCAAGGTGATTCCAACCGAAGATGCAGATCCGATGGCTTGGCTTGAGACAAGGACAAAGTAAAGAATATTCTATACTTTGTACAGCTCTCTGTATTATTTCTTTTATTGGAAGTTTTGAAATGTATCAATCAGCAGTAAGTCCAAACTTATAATCTCTTGAAATTTCTGAGGTGCAAATAGTCTTTGGATTTAAGTGCAAATATTCTTTTTTTTTTTTTTTTTTTTTTGAGACGGAGTCTCGCTCTGTCGCCCAGGCTGGAGTGCAGTGGCGCTATCTCGGCTCACTGCAAGCTCCGCCTCCCGGGTTTACGCCATTCTCCTGCCTCAGCCTCCCAAGTAGCTGGGACTACAGGCGCCCGCCACCTCGCCCGGCTAATTTTTTTGTATTTTTAGTAGAGACGGGGTTTCATTGTGTTAGCCAGGATGGTCTCGATCTCCTGACCTCGTGATCCGCCCGTCTCGGCCTCCCAAAGTGCTGGGATTACAGGCTTGAGCCACCGCGCCCGGCCTAAGTGCAAATATTCTTAAATTTAAACCAGCCAAGAAGGGTGGAGTGGGGTTAGAGTGACATCCTTTTATGAAGGTTGAAATGCTTAATTTAGACACTTGCCCATGCAGAGGCCACTTCCCTGGTTTTGCATAAAGCTGGCTTGAAGGGCTACCAATGGGCAGAAAACAAGGTTTGCTCCAAACCAGGAATATATAAGCAGATGAGGCTAGGTCTCTATGCCTCAGAACAATGCTGCAACAGAAAGGAGAATGGTGAGGAGGAAGACTCATAGAAGAGATGCTAAAGGGATAAGATCTTCAAAACTGGCCACTAGTTGACTTGAAAAGAAAGTGGAGTCTAGGAGGACTCTCAGGTTGGGAAAAACTTTCATTCAGGGGCTCTTTTATTTTCATCGTATTGCTCTGAGCAAATCATTCCCTGTCCAGTAACTGGACAGCCCAGCTCTACAGGAATCAGCTGCAAGCTTCAAAGAGGTGCCTCGCCAGAGAAGATAACAAGAGAGGGACTCCCTCCAGCCCGCACTTGAGGCCGAGTGACTGCAATCAGGAGCTAAGGCTTCTGAAGAGGGACAGTGCCTGAAACTGAGGTATAAACAGGCTCCCAGGGTCAGGGTCTCCCTGACGTGGGGAAGCCTGGAGGCTGTCCACCCTGAGGGCCTGGGCAAGTGCTTGTGGTCCCTACACTTCATCCCCTTCGTCATCTGCTTGTAGTTCAGCTATACTGGACAGGTCCACACATGATGCCTCTGCACCTACTCAAGTGCACGCTACACTCTCCTTTATTCCCTCAGGAGATTTCTACCAACCTATGGGAAGGGCAGCTGGGAAGTGTGGGGGAGGTGACAGCCCCAGAAACATCCCTTAGCCAGTAGATACCTATGGGATGGAAGCGGTAGATAAATGCCCCAGCTGCTCCTCCCTGCAGTGCTACAATCCTGAGGCACATTCTACAGTTTCTCAGAGGGCCCCTAGGAGAATGAGCCCTAGTTGCCCAGGAAGCAGAAGTGACAGAACAAGGAAAGTGGGATAGAAAATAAATCAACAAAATCTGTGTTATGGAGTGGGCTATTGCTATGGGATCATCTCCTGAGTAAGACAGGCATCGTGATCTGAGGCTCTGCTTTCACAGAAACCTAAACTAAGCCAGCCTCTCTCCCAGAATTAGTGAGCTAGAAGATTGGGTCAGGGAACACTCCCCAAAAGGCATTAGGAAGGAATACAGTAATGGAAAATACAAAAGAAGAGTTAAGAGATCTGGCTGCTAGAAGTAGATGTGTCACTATTCAAATAATAAAAAGGAGGAGTTCCAGGAGCGGACAAGAAAAATTTGTAATATTTCAAGTTAGTTTGTCTCTATTGAATTTTATTGAGTAGGTATCAATTGCCTTCTCACAATTTCTTATCTTCAATTTCTCCTGCCTTAAAGCTAAGGAAGTAGAGGGGAGACAAGTTCAATGGGTTAGGCATGTTGCCCTTGAGTCACTTCCCTTGGCATCTGGTGATCAAAGCCACTTAGACCTCAGTTTGAGTTGGTCACCTCTCTGCTCTACAGCTAAGACACAATGGCTGTTGGCCTTCATATACCTCAACTCATTGGCTTATCTTCCCAGACATTTGAACAGCAGCTTCTAATCATCATGGGGAATGACTTTCCAAGAGAGTAAGGTTGAAAATCTGGATGGGCACTCTCCTCATAAAGGGAAGAAGAGCAACTGTGGAGCTGTATTGTTCCTGGCAAGACAGAGGGGACAATCTTGGCTGTCTAGGATCAGAAGGACCTTTAGGCCCTGCCATACCAATCAGGGTCAGAAACGCCAAAATGAGTCTAGAAATTACAGCCTTCATTTTGGTGGCTCCTTAGACTAGCCCAACATCACTTTCCTCTCTCCTACTTTCTCTTTGTCCCAATACATGATTGTTCCTCTGCAACTCTGGGTGAATTTCCCATCCCATAAAATGGCAATGACTTTAGGAGTAACGCTGAGACCTAAGTGGAGGATTTTCCCATCATTTTTCTTTTTTTCTTTCTTTATTTTTTGTTGGGCAAGACAGGGAGGGCAGGTTTTGCCGAGAGAGATCAGGGACCTGCTTTCACTGGCTTTCTATACGAGCTACAGCAGCTACCTTTCAGCCAGACAGATCTTCTCTAGCCTCTCAGTGGAACCTGTGTGAGATTCATACATCAAGTCCCATTTTCCTGAGAGAAAAACTAAAGCATAACTAATAATTTGTTAAAGTGTATACTCTCTACATATATATGTCAGAGATACTTTTAAATGTATTATTACTAATCCAATATAAAATTTAATTGGAATGTTTTAAAATATTTTATTAACTCAAAATAGGGAGGGAAAAGGGAATTGTAACTGCAAAAACTCAAAACAAAACATAGAACAACAAACAGCAAAATGGTAGACTTTTAAAAACCATTATCAATAATTAAGAATAAATGACTTAAATCCTTCCATTTAAAAGGCAGAGATTGTCAGAATGGATTTTTAAAACAAAGATCCACTTTAAATATCATAACACAGATAGGTCGAATATAAAATAATGAAAAAAAATACCATAAAGACAATAGGCATAAAAACATTGTCACTAATTTACCAGAGATCAATAGGATTATTGAAAAATTGTCATTAATTTACCAGAGATCAATAGGATTATTTCTCTATTGACAAAAGCCAATTCAATAGGAAGACATGGCTATTTTAAATGTGTGTGCCTAATAACAGAACTTCAAAATAAATTAATCAAAACTGATAGAAATTTAAAAACCAGTATCATTTATAATAGTATCAATCATATAAAACTTTTAAATTTAACAAAATACTTGCAAAACCTTTACAGCGAAAGCTAAAAAATACATCTGAGAGAAATGAAAGAGACCTAATTAATAGAAAAGGTATGTCATTTTCATAAATTTGAATACTCAGTATTAAGATGTCAATTTTCCCCAACTTGATCTATTGATTGAATGCAATCCCAATCAAAATCGTAAGCATATATTTTATAAATGTAAAAGCTGATTCTTAAATTTATGTGGAAAAGCAAAGGATCTAGGCTCGCCAAAACAATCTTAAATAATCAAGAGGACTCTACAATGAAAAATGAAAACTGCACTCATCAAGACAGTGCAGTATTGGCAAAAAGATAGACAAGTGGATCAATGGATAGTTTTTAAATTGTGGTGAGTAGGTCTCTGTAGAAATGAGTGCCCACATTAAGGCTGACTGACTGTGATACTTGGTGCTAACAGATTTAGCACCAAGATTCAACATCACTTGTATTTTCACAAGGGTTGTTAACGTTTTGAAAGTGATCTGGTTACAAAGGCCCATTGGTTTTCAAAGTTCCATTGGTTTTACGTGGTCTTCCTCTAATCCTAACTTTCCTGTATGTCCTATTAGTTTTAGTGTGTGATTTTGAAGAAGGCAAGTTTTTCAGAAATGCATATATATTGTTATACTTGAGATACCTGTATTATAAGTAACAACTGCCATACACAAATTTTACAAATTTAAAACAAAAAAACCTTAACTCTGTCTCCACTCCCACATGTCCCCCATTCCATCATCCTGTTCATACACAGGATCAAGAGAAAATGTTTTCAAGTAGAAAGAGCAAGGTCTTTGGAATCAGACAGAATTGAGTCTGATCTTCACTCCATTACCTACTAGTAATACTGCCTCCAATGAGTTTCTGCTTCTGAGCCTCAGTTTCCTCATCTGTAAAATGGAGAGGGTATGTGGAACTTAGGAAGAGGCAACTGTGACAGAAGCCAATAGCCAGTTTTTTTCTTCCTGAGCACATATAATAAGGTCACGAGTTTGCATTTCCTTGCCTTCCCTGCACAATCTGGGGCCTTGTGACTAGTGCTTGCCAATGGGCCAATGGCATGTGTGCACAATCAGGGTGGTCACTTCTGGATCAAGTCTGAGGAAGCATTTGCACCTTTGCTCTGCTCTCCTTCCTCTCTGCTGGCTGGTTGCAGGCAATTTCCAGGCCCTTGAGGATAGAGGACCCACTAATGTAAACAGTTGGAGATAAACAGAAGACTGGGCCCCTGAGTCTGTCTCAAAAGCTGTTACCTGTGTGAGAAACAAACTTCTATTGTATTTGAGCCATTATAGCTTTTTAGTCCACTTTTATAGCAGTTTAGCTCATCTTAATTGAAACAAAAAATTTACTCAACAACATGGAAATCAGGGAAATTAAGATTGCCTCTTAGAGATAAATTTTAAAATCCTAGATCCGAGCAGCAAAATTCAGTATCCCCTCAAGAGGAAAGACCGGTTCCCAGACCTAACAGAGTTATTTGGAGCTGGAGGAGTGTTTTAGCAAATATAAAGGTAGTGTATGCATGAGAAAAAACGTTGTAGGAAGGGATGACATGGTGAGCTGAGGAAGTGCAGACAAAGGACCATCACAGACAGAAACCAGGCTGGGTCTTCCTGGAAACTTACCTGAGGAGAGGCAGTCTCGGTGAGCAAACTCAATAGCCAAGCGTCCCCAGAAAGGCCCTCCCCATTGGACCAGACTTACCAATAGGATCACTTCTGCAGATGCCCCAGGCCCCAAGCCAGAATATCCAGGGATGGGGCCAAGACCAGAGAATCTTCCAGAATTTCCACAGGGGATATGACACCTACTTACACAGACTGCCATCGAGGATGAGAGCTCCTTGATGGTAGTCAACTTCTCTTGTTCTGATTCCATGCCCAGTAAGCAACTGAGGGCATAGTGCCCACGGGGTGAGATGGCCTGGGTCAGGTGGACAGAAAGGCTGGTCTACTTGACAGTTATAAATAGCAAATTGACATTCTATGTTGATTCAAATTGCTTAAATTCACTGTGTCTCAGCTTCCTCATCTGTAAAATGGGAATAATAATAGCACTTATCTCATAGTGTGAAGATTATGAGATGTTCTATGGAAAAGGCCTAGAACAGTGTCTGGCCCAGAGCAAGTGCTGCTGCTATAAGCATGGTACATCAGGCACTGTGAGCTTGGTTAATGTGGCTCTGCATTTGAGAGCTGAGGTCCTGTCACTGTGTCACAAAAGCAGCTTCAGAACAAGACTTTTTGGGAGGGAGAGCATTAGGACAAATATCTAATGCATGTGGGGCTTAAAACCTAGATAACGGGTTGAGAGGTGCACCATGGCACATGTAGACCTATGTAACAAACCTGCACGTCCTGCACATGTATCCCAGAACTTAAAGTAAAATTAAAAATAAATAAATAACAAGACCCTGAAGAGTGGCTACTTTACCAAGCTGTATATTAGTTCGTGGGTTCCTCTCTGGGCAGCCAGAGTCCCTCCTTAGGTGATAACATGAACACCTAACATTGGCATATGCCCAAGTATTTGAAATTGCGAGTGGGGATTATACGAAAAAAACTGTCTCAAGTGTCCAATAAGAGTTTAGTACACAGTCTTCCTTCAATTAATGGGTAGCCTTTGTCTCTCTTCTAAAACACCACGAAGTCTTTGAACCAGCAGCTGGAAACCGTAATTTGGGAAGGGATGCCTGACATTCTAAGGAGACTGTATTGCTGGAGTAATTTTGATTGTATAAGAACCTACAACAGTCTAATTCCCAGAGTCTGTGGACTGAAATAAATTCAGCAGGAAACTGTAGTCTTACTGAGTGATAATGTGATTTGACATTCAAGTAACAGAAACCTGCATTGGAGGACAGAAGAAATGTCAGCACCAGCCCTTTTCCACTTGTAAAACTCCTCATTTTTCTTCAAGATGCAGCCCAAATGCAACCTCCTCTCTGAAGCTTTCCTGAACTCCCTTACGCTGAGTTACTCAGGCCCTCCTCTGTGTTCCTGTAGCCCCTTCTCTCGCTCACATCATTATGCTTCTATGTCTGTGACCTCTGTTAGATTTTAGCTCCTCCTGAATAATAGTGTCTTAGTGACTTTTATATACTCTGCAACCAGCACACTGCTTGGCATGAAGTAGATGCTCACAAAATATTTGTTGTTGAATTAATGCAGTGGGTCTCGATTTCCCTCCTTTTCTTCCCTAAGCCTGGAGCTAAGGCAGGTGAACCTTCAGAGTCCTTTGAGGGACAGAGAGAAGTCAAGTCAAACCTGGGGGAAGATGGCCGCCTCCGCTTCCGTGGCTCCCTCAAGAACATGTGTGTGGAACCTTGCACCGTGAGGATTGGAAGGCACCTCAGAGTATCTAGAGAGCTAGGAGATATCCTTGGGCAAGATACTGTGATACCAAATGTTATTCATTTAACAAACCTTTGTCAAGGGTCAACACATGCCAGGCCATAAGGCAGCTACAGTTCCTGTCCTCACAAATCTCACAGGCGGAGGCAGAGACAGAACTGTATACAGGTGTAATAGGCACACAGTACTGCGTGACAAGTGCTGGGACAGGAGGGAGCACAGGCAAGGACACCAAGGAACAGACCTTGAATGTCTCTCAGGAGAGTCAATGTCAAAGCCAAGAGCCGACAGTGGAGCCAAATTACTTTGGAGGAGGAGGCATCACAGTTCTCTGTGACAGAACAAGAGGACTACCCTGCCCCTTTCTCAGAAGGGGCATCATAGGGAGCAGCACTGGCTAGAGCATCTCCACCATCTTCCGTCAAGCATGTGGACTGATGCCCAGGCCTCCTGGGGTCCTGACACTGCAGGCTCCTGAAATATACCTCCACTAGCAGGCAGGAATCTGTCCTATTCCCAGCAGCCACTAGAGGCACTGCCTGACCCTACTGTGGCCACGAGCAGAGGGACCCCAGGATTCTCAACTCCGTTACCTTGTCTCGCCTCCCCTAGGAAGCAGAAGAGTGCTATGGTGAGTAGAGATGACCCAAGAGACCCAAGCTTTATCTTACTGCAAACAAAATCTACATTAAAAAAGAAATAAGAATTTCCACCCACATTTTATTATTACTGAAAGCATTTGGAATGAAGCAAAGGATTTAACAATATATATAAAAATATACATTTTTTTAAAAAATCGCAAGTAGACAATAGATTTATGGAATTATTTTTCTGATCATCCAGAAAAGACAGCAATAGTAAACTGCAGCTGGGCAAGACCAGCCACTGGGCCATGAGACCTGAGCAGCCCTAACGCTGCCTCAGCTCTCAAGAGTAGAAGAAATGCTCGACAAACAGAGGGAGGCTGTGGGAGGGCATCAGGACAGCCCCACCAGAAAACCAGAGCCCGAATGGGCTAGACAGGGCCAGGGCTGAGGTATCAGGATGCAGGAACAACCAGGAACCCGTGTGGTTTGGGGAGACATGCCAATTATTCTGGCTTGGAGAGGAATTACCAAGACACAAGAACTCAGACCATCTGCAAGCAAGCTCCCTTGTGTGTGTTCACTTTAAATCAATTCATATTTAACTCACTGAATGAATATGTGGGTTTGGGTGGGAGTCATCCTTGTGTCTAAAATCATCTCAGGGAGACCAAAGAAGGGAAGGCCCAACCGATCAAAGCAGTTTCCCCAATTAAGCTTAAGTGCCCACTAGGATGGGCGCCCGCTGCTGGGGCTTCAGGGAAAGCAAAAGCCATGAGGCCCAGGCCCTGCCTCAAGGAACTGGCACTCTAATGCAGCGAGAGGCACTTGCTCAGAGGATGTGTCTTGTGGCCCATGATTGGATGTGGGACAAAGTAACAGGATTGTTTCCACATATGTGGACAATTAGGATAGGGTTAGAGAAATCCTTGTGATCTGAGATGGGCCTGGAGGGACAGGTAGGATATTGACAGGCAGAGATGGAAAGTGTGTGGGCAAAATCTTCCCAGGGCCTGTGCAGCAGGAGTGGGAGGTGGCCTTCCCAGGAGGGTTTGGAACATACTGGCAGCTACGGGAAGTGAGGCAGGAAAGGGAGTGGGAGCTGGAGGCCAGGCCAACGCAGGGCCCCAAGCATACTCACTTATTCTTTCATTCATTCAACAAAAATGTGTGGAGTGCACACCCTCTGCCCGGAGCCCCTCCAGGTGCTGGGCACACAGGTGAACAGGGCAGCCCCCACCACCCGAGGCTGGCATTGCCTCCCTGGAGAGTTCTGAGCGGGAGCATCCCATGCTCACTGCTGTGCTTCCAGGAGCTCCTGCCAACTACAAGGGAACTGGAGGCTGCAGCCTGGTCTCCAACGAGGGCCAGGCCCTGCACCAGGTATCACAGCCGGGAGGGGTTACTTCACAGGACAGCGAGGTCAGCAGGGTCAGTCACAGAGACCCCCTTACCAGGCCAGCCATGTTCTCCACAGCTGACACTGGGGAAGAAATGTCCCCATCAATGTCTGGGATGGAGGGACAGTAGAACAGGGCTTAGAGAGGAGAAGGGAGGCCCAGAAGTGGGAGAATGAACCCCTAACCCTTCCTCCGCCGCCCTCTGCTGCCGGCTCGTCACTGGCCGAGGTCGTCTGGGGATTCACGCCCCGTGCTCCTCTGCTCTTCTTGCCTGTCGTCGTCCTCCTCCTCCCCCTCTCTGGAAAGTTCTCTCAGCTGCTCTGGCGGCTCCTCATAGGCTGCCCGATTCCTGCAGGGCAGCGGGGGACAGAGGGGAAGGATTTGCTCTCAGGTGGACCCGCAAGGGAGCTGGTCCTCATGAGCAGCCTCCAGACCTCCTCCCCACCCACCAGCTGCAGAGGACACTGGGCTGAAAGGCTGGGCTGACAGTAAAGGTGCCACACACTTGTTCCATGCATGAGCTGAGGGGGTTACAGGAACAGGCTGGCTCTACCAGCCCAGGAGGAACTGGCCCCGTGACAGGGGCTCCAGGCCACACTTGGCTCTAGTCATGCCGCAGGAAGCCCTGCCCTCAGCTCCCAGACTGGAAAACCACAGGTCTGGGAGGCAGGTCCTGGGGCTGCAATGCACATTTTATGGGTTGGGCAGGTCATTGTTTTGTCAGCACAAAATGGGGGTGATATACTGCACAAAATGGGGGCTGCAAGTAGAAGAGGCTGTGAGGAATTGGGATGCATATTTCCAGTTTCCCCAGACCCTTCCAACAGGCTACCAGCCCAGACACTCACGGCCTTGCATCCTCCTTGTCTTCAGTGTTGTCCTTCCCCTGGCAGCAGCAGCAGCAGATGATGATGCCAATTATAATGAGGGCTGCAACCACGCCCACCGCGATGCCCACATACAGGGCCACGTTCATGGAGGCTGCAAGAGGACAGAGCAGCTGCACTAGCTAAGCTTCTAAGCTAGCTCTGGGCCTCCTCCCAGCCAGGGGAGCAGCAGCTGCCAGCTTCTGGTAACACTCCATGAAAGGCATGGTCTTGGAGGAACGTGACCAGCTATGGCCCAGGAATACTTTTCAGGATGGAGGTGCAGACAGAGACATATAGACCACTTCACATCTTAACACTCTCTGGGCTACCCTGGCGCTGCAAAAGTCCTCAGGTGTCAGCTCAGCCAGCTCGTTAAGCTAGACGTGGTGTCTCACCCCAGAAGGACGTGGTCCAGACTCTGCGGCAGCTGCCCTGGGTACTTCCTCCACGCCCACTGAGTGACTTCTAGGCAGGTGGGACTGACGAAGCCTCTCAGTCCTAGAAGTCAGTCCTAGGTTCCACTTCCAAACACCAGTGGAACTGGACTGGCCTCAGAGTGAGAGGTGCCTGGCACAGAGTCCATCCTGCCTAGGTCACCACAGCTACCCTGCAGGTGCGTGGCCCTAGAGAGGCTCCCCTATTCCTCTTCACGGTGGTCTCTGGACCACCACCAGTTATCCTGTGGCCTTTGTCAGCCCTCCCTCCCCAAACTGCTCTTACGAGATCTGACGGCCACTGTGATGTTGCAGAACTGGATCCCCGCCTCATTGCTGGAGGTACAGATGTAGTAACCCGATGTGTCTGTGGAGACATTCTTCAGGGAGACAGGCTGGCCTGAGGCTGCAGGGGAAGAAGAGTCAGGGTGAAGAGAGGCACCACAGTGGAGTGGAGATAGCCAGGAACGGGAGGTCTGGACTCTTAGGGAGGCACAAACTCTGCCACTGAGCTTCTCCAGGCCAGACCCCCCTCTCCACCTCCAGGGCTGCAGGATGATTAAACCAGGCAGGGCTCACAATGTGAAGTGCTTAGAATTCACTCAGGCACCCTGGGTTTGACACCTGGCTCTGCCACTTATTAATTTGTCTTTAGCAAGTAACTCAGCTTCATTCAACCTCCATGTCCTCAACTAAAATCAGAAACAATAGCACCTGCCTCACAGGGTACTTGCGAGCATAAAATGAGGTACTAATAATAAATGTAAGCCCACAACAGAATACCTAATATGTAGTAAGTGCTCAGGAAACATAATACACATTAGGTATTGCATGAAAATGCTTTCTAATCAGAAGATATTATTACTTTGGAAATCAAAAGCTCTGATCTCTGGATTTCTGCCATGAGAGAAGTGTGTGGGGTGTGTGTGTGTGTTATGCGGTGTGTGTTGTGTGTCAGTGTGTGGTGTGTCAGTGGTGTGCAGTGTGTGTGTGCTTTGCTCTATGAGAGTAGTGTATGTATGGTATGTGGTGTGTGTGAAATATGTGTAGTGTGTGTGTATACTCTGTGTGTGGTAGGAGTATGTGTGTGGTGTATGTGGCATAAGGAGTGTGTGTGATGAGAGTGTGATGTGTGGTGTGTGTATAGTGTGTGTGATGGGAGTGTGATGTGTGGTGTGTGTATAGTGTGTGTGATGGGAGTGTGATGTGTGGTGTGTGTGGTGTGTGTGATGGGAGTGTGATGTGTGGTGTGTGTGGTGTGTGTGATGGGAGTGTGATGTGTGGTGTGTGTATAGTGTGTGTGATGGGAGTGTGATGTGTGGTATGTGTATAGTGTATGTGATGGGAGTGTGATGTGTGGTGTGTGTGTAGTGTGTGTGATGGGAGTGTGATGTGTGGTGTGTGTGTATAGTGTGTGTGTGGTGGGAGTGTGATGTGTGGTGTGTGTATAGTGTGTGTGATGGAAGTGTGATGTGTGGTGTGTATAGTGTGTGTGATGGGAGTGTGATGTGTGGTGTGTGTATAGTGTGTGTGATGGGAGTGTGATGTGTGGTGTGTATAGTGTGTGTGATGGGAGTGTGATGTGTGGTGTGTATGGTGTGTGTGATGGGAATGTGGTGTGTGCTGTGTGTATAGTGTGTGTAATGGGAGTGTGATGTGTGGTGTGTGTGTATAGTGTGTGTGATGGGAGTGTGATGTGTGGTGTGTATGGTGTGTGTGATGGGAATGTGATGTGTGCTGTGTGTATAGTGTGTGTGATGGGAGTGTGATGTGTGGTGTGTGTATAGTGTGTGTGATGGGAGTGTGATGTGTGGTGTGTGTATAGTGTGTGTGATGGGAGTGTGATGTGTGGTGGGTATAGTGTGTGTGATGGAAGTGTGATGTGTGGTGTGTGTATATAGTGTGTGTGATGGGAGTGTGATGTGTGGTGTGTGTATAGTGTGTGTGATGGGAGTGTGATGTGTGGTGTGTGTATAGTTCGTGTGGTGGGAGTGTGATGTGTGGTGTGTATAGTGTGTGTGATGGAAGTGTGATGTGTGGTGCGTGTATAGTGTGTGTGATGGGAGTGTGATGTGTGGTGTGTGTATAGTGTGTGTGATGTGTGGTGTGTATAGTGTGTGTGGTGGGAGTGTGGTGTGTGTATGTGGCATAAGGAGTGTGTGTGGTATGAGATGTGCATGTGGTGAGTGGGTGATGTATGGTGTGCTGTGCACTATGAGAGTGGTGTGTGTGTGTAGTGTGTGGTGTATGTATAAGGAGTGTGTGCTGTGTGTAGTGTGTGGTGTGTGTTTCTGGGGTGTTTGTGGTAGAAGGGTGGTGAATGTGGTGTGTGGTATGTGAATGTGTGTAGAGTGTGGGAGGTATATGTGTGGTGTGGGGACAGTGAGTGTGTGTGGTGTGTGTAGTGTGTAGTGTGTCGTGTGTGTGATGTGTGTGGTGTGTGTAGTGTGTGGGGTACGGTGAGTGTGTGATGTGTCTGGTGTGTGACGTGTCTGGTGTGTGGTATGTGTAGTGCGTAGTATGTAGTGTGTGTGATGTGTGTGGTGTGCGTATGGTGTGTGTGTGTGGTGTATGGTGTTCTGGGGTGTCTGGGTAGTATATGTGTGTGGTATGGGGGGCAGTGTGTGTGTTGTGTATAGTGTATGGTACGTGAGGGGTGTGTGTATGGTGTGTGTAGCGTGTGTGATGCATGTGGTGTGTGTGATGAGTGTGTGATATGTATGGTGTGTGTATGTGTGGTGTGTGTGGTGAGTGTGATGTGTGTGGTGCGTGTAGTGTATATGGTGCATATGGTATGTGTTGTGTGTGGTGTGTGGCATGTGTAGTGTGTGTGGTGCATGTGATGTGGTGTGTATGTGGCAGCGTGTGTAGTGTGTGTGGTGAGTGTGTGATGTGTGTGGTGTGTGATGTGTGTGTGGTGTGTGTAGTGTGTGTGGTGTGTGATGTGTGTGTGTGGTGTGTGTAGTGTGTGTGGTGTGTGATGTGTTGGTGTGGTGTGTGTGGTGTGTTTAGTGTGTGTGGTGTGTAATGTGTGTGGGGTGTGTGTGGCGTGTATAGTGTGTGTGGTGTGTGATGTGTGTAGTGTGTGGTGGCATGTGTAGTGTGTGTGGTGTGCGGTGTGTTTAGTGTGTGTGGCGTGTATAGTGTGTGTGGTGTGTGATATGTGTGTGTGGTGTGTGTAGTGTGTGTGGTGTGTGGTGTGTGTGTGGTGTGTGTAGTGTGTGTGGTGTGTGCTGTGTTGGTGTGGTGTGTGTGTGGTATGTTTAGTGTGTGTGGTGTGTAATGTGTGTGGTGTGTGTGGCATGTATAGTGTGTGTGGTGTGTGATGTGTTGGTGTGTGTGTGGTGTGTTTAGTGTGTGTGGTGTGTAATGTGTGTGGTGTGTGTGTGGCGTGTATAGTGTGTGTGGTGTGTGATGTGTGTAGTGTGTGGTGGTGTGTTTAGTGTGCGTGGTGTGTGATGTGTGTGGTGTGTGGTGTGTGTGTGGTGTGTGATGTGTGTAGTGTGTGTGTGGTGTGTGTAGTGTGTGTGGTGTGTGATGTGTGATGTGTGTAGTGTGTGTAGTGTGCGTGGTGTGTGATGTGTTGGTGTGGTGTTTGCGGTGTGTTTAGTGTGCATGGTGTGTGATGTGTGTGGTGTGTGTAGTGTGTATGGTGTGTGATGTGTGATGTGTGTGGTGTGTGTAGTGTGTGTGGTATGTGATGTGTTGGTGTGTGTGTGGTGTGTAATGTGCGTGGTGTGTGTGGCGTGTATAGTGTGTGTGGTGTGTGATGTGTGTAGTGTGTGGTGGCGTGTGTAGTGTGTGTGGTGTATGGTGAGTGTGTGATGTGTGGTGTATGGTGCGTGTGTAGTGTGTGTGGTGTGTGGCGAGTGTGTGATGTGTGGTGTGTGTAATGTGTGTGTGGTGTGTGTGGTGAGTGTGTGGTGTGTGTGGTGAGTGTGTGATGTGTGGTGTGTGGTGCGTGTGATGTGTGTGGTGTGTGTGGTGAGTGTGTGATGTGTGGTGTGTGTTGCGTGTGTGGTATGGGGGGTGCTGAATGTGTGTGCTGTTGGGGTGGGACAAAGGCAGACTGTCTAGACTCTTTCTCTGCATCTGCCGCCACTTGAGCAAGCCATTTAACTTCTTTGAGCTCCAGGCTTCTGGAAAGTGGGAGTGAAAACACCTGATCTCCGGAATCCAAGAGAATGGACCAGAATGTCTCATGGAAGACCTTTCCCTCAATCTATCATCCTATGAATTTCTTCATCTTGAGAGCAAGAGCTTTGTGCTTGGGCATATGTATATGTCCTGCCATCCAAGATGCTTTGTTATAACTGCTATTTTAAGAGGAGTTGGAGACCTGCATCCTCTAATTTTGCTGCAGAGCCAGGCTTGCCTGATCCCTACTGCCACCAGGTGGTTACACGCCATTCCTAGGAGACGCTCTAAATTGTAAATACGATCCTGTCACTGCTCTGTTCAGACATTTCAGGGGCTGCCCGTAATCTTCAGTAACAAGTCCAAGCTTCAGGTCACAGATATGGCCCTGTCAATCATAACAACTTTGTCTCTTGCCACTTGGTGCTAGGGGCGAAACCAGGGGAGCAGCCCTCTCTCCTCCCCATCGTCACTTTCTTGCAAGATTGCATCTCAAGATTTTCCTTCTCCAGATGTGCTGCTCAGTACACATCCTCAAATGTGATGTCCTCTATCCTTCCAGCAACCCTCAATATTTCAATCTCCAATTCATGGAGTTAACTGGAGGCTTAAAGAAGTTAAGTGAACTGCTCAAGGACACAAAATTAAGAAATGATAAAACAGGAACAAAAATCCTGTTTCAGGTCTAGAACTCCCTGGAGCCACTGATAATTTTCTTTTAAAAATTTGTGGCCTGGCACAGTGGCTCACGCCTGTAATCCCAGCACTTTGGGAGGCCGAGGTGGGCAGATCACTTGAGGTCAGGAGTTCGGGACCAGCCTGGCCAACACAGTGAAACCCCGTCTCTACTAAAAATATAAAAATTAGCCAGGCATGGTGGTGCACGCCTCTAGTCCCAGCTACTTGGGAGGCTGAGGCAAAAGAATCGCTTGAAGCTGGGAGGTGGAGGTTACAGTGAGCTGAGATCACACCACTGCACTCCAGCCTGGGCAACAAAGCGAGATTCCATCTCAAAAAAATAAAAAATAAAATAAAATAAAATTTTTTATTATAAAAGCAATGTATGCTCCTTATAATAATTTATAAATGATATAGAACTATTATTTCAATTCAGTTCAATACAGAAAATCTTTAGCTGCTGATCACAGCTATAAACGAGATAAAGAGGGTCCCTGTCCTCTTGGTGTTTCCAGGTTCCCAAAGAAGACAGACATGAAACGATGGTGGTTACAGTTCAAGATGGAGGTACCATCTGAGCTTATGGCAAGGGGTTTTAATCTCATCCAAAGGGCCAAGGAAAGTCTCTTTAAAGAAGAGAGAACAAATAAAAATCATTCATAATTCCATCACCTAGAAATAACACTTTGATTTGGTGCTATTTTCTTTCAGCCTTTTCGCTTGTACTTTCTTCAAATTCTTCCCTTGAACCCCAGGACACACTCTCTGGATGCTCATTCTTCATAAAATGTGCTCCCTTCTATCCTAGAATTCCACGCCTCAGTATGTTTTCTGGAACATTGTTTACATGTGATATTAATATGCGGCATGGAGGGGTCCCTAAAAAAGCAATAGGAATCACTGAGTTAGGGTTAAGTAAGCTTTCTAAGGGCAGCACTTTCAGAGTTCCTACAATGCTGTTGAGCACTGGGAACCTCTGACAGCGGGGTGTGGTATTCATGCTCTCCATTTTCTAAATGAATTGGATTTGTTATTTTTAAGAGGCATCTTGAAGGAATACACTTTAGGAAATGCTCTATGGTCCTGGGCATGCTTACGAGGTCTAGAGCTCGTAACAGATTCCCCACCACTTTAGAGGGTGAAGCTCAGACTCTGGGTTTAGTGTAGGCAGCACATTGAACAGTCAGGACCTTTTTAGTCGTCAGACTCCAGGTTTGAGCTCTAGGCCTTGTTGAGGGTGGGGAACATGGGGTTTCCTAGTCCACTGAGTCAGCGCTATCCTCCCCCAGTTCCCTGATGCAAACGGTGTGCATTAGAAGCTGCTGGGATGAACCAGTGCAGGTCTTGTGTCACAGGACCTTCTTTGATTCTGAGTTGGGGCTCCCAAGCCCCTTTTCCTTCGGAACGGGACTAGTAATTTCCGAAATCCGGAGAAAACTAATGTTTCCGCTGCAGTGGCGACACCTTGTGGTCAGAAAGGGGAATGCACAGGACGGTCACACACTTCCCACCTTCCTCTGCTCCAGCTGTGGTGAGATTCCCCTTAAGAGAACCTCCGGTCTCACCAAGACGCTAATGTCACGTTGACAAGATCTAACGTTTCTGCATCCCCCCAACCCCTACCCAATCCCGTAGCTTGTCGGCAAGCCCCTGCTGCCACCTCTGTCTCACACAGGGCCCTCACGATCCTCCCGGGACTGGTCCCCACCCTTCGCAACCTCCTCCCCTTAAGTGCTCCAGGCCCCAGAACTACCCCCTCCCCCACTTCCTTGATATCCAAATTCCTGTTTCTTCAGCGCATGAAACTCAGCTTCCTGGGACACAGCTTACAACGTCTGTTCAGAGCTATTACGCGTGGGATCTCCTCTCATCCTCTTCACAGCTTTTGGGGAATCCCAATGTTTTTCAAAGGGCAGTACTAAAGGTCAAAGAGGCTGTGAGTGACTCACAGCTCCAAAGTGGAGAAGTCAGGACTCAAATCCTTGTTTCCTGATTCTAGATTCCCTGTTCTTTTCACTGCTAGCTTGTTTCCACTGAGGGTTTAGTCGGAAGAACCAATCTGTAATGTTGCAAATTGTCTTCAGATGTAGGAGGGCAGAGGTACCCTCCTCTGCAAATCATCCATAGTGGACTGAAATGTTTTAAAAGCCAGAAATAATTTGGGCTGACCCACAGAAGTAGAAGAATTAGCAGATTCTCTTTTTTTAAATTTATTTTTTGTTTGTTTTGTTTTTTTTTAAGACAAGATCTGGCTCTAGTGACCAGGCTGCAGTGGTACCATCTCGACTCACTGCAACCTCTGCCTTCCAGGCCCAAGGATCTTCCCACCTCAGCCTCCTAGGTAGCTGGGACTACAGGCATACACCACCATGCCAGGCTAATTTTTGTATTTTTGTATTTTTGGTAGAGACAGGGTTTCATGTTGCCCAGGTTGGTCTCAAACTCCTGTACTCAAGCGATCCACCCACCTCAGCTTCTCAAAGTGCTGGGATTACAGGCATGAGCCACTGCACCTGGCCAGAATTGGCAGATTCTCCAAGGCTCTGTGAAGCGGGGTGGAAGCAAAGGCTTTGAGAACTCTGCCCTCACCCCACAGTGTCTCCAGATGCAAGAGCGTGTTGTTATGGACATTAACTATATTCTTTTCTGTCACCCCCAGGTCCGCATTCTGACTCAGCAAATCTTAACTAGAGACAGGATAAAGCTTTCACAAATTAAAGCTTTCACAAATTAAAGAAGCAGTTCTCTTTTCACCTCCTTTCCTGTCCTCAGGATTCTCCCCTTTGGTTAATGAAAGAGCTAAGTTTTGGCTTCTAACAACCAGAGGAGTCTCCCGGTGGAGGCAGGAGAGAACTGCAGCTGTGGCGTCCCTTTGTGAGGCTCCTCAGAAGGTACCTGTGGCTTACAGGACAAAGACTAACCTCCCTGGTGTGACGCACAGGCTCTTCGTGATTTCTCGTCACTGTGTTTCTTAACAAGAATATCTCCCACCATTCCTACACTACACATGCACTCTGCCCCTCAGCCACACCAGATAGTCATGATTCCTTCCTTTTCTCCCTGCCAAGCCTCCTCATCCTTGAGGACCCAACTCAGACAACAGCTAATAATACTTAGCATTAAATGAGTGCTTACTACCTACCAGACACTGGTCTCAGTGCTTTATATCTACTTTCATTTAAACTTCACAACCCTATGAAGTAAACACTAGCATTGTGCCCATTTCACAGACATAGAACCTAAGGCACAAAGAAGCTGAGTCACTTGCCAAGGTCATACAGCTAACAAATGTCCGAGCCAGGAGTCAAGCGCATGGCATGCTCTTAACCACTGTCGACTCCAATACCCACTCCTTGGAGAACCCTTCTTTGATCTTATGCATCTTCTGTGTTACATCACCACTGGGTATAAAGCTATTATAGCATTTGCCACCTGTAACCTTCAGCTTTGGGTGCTCTTATACACACTTTGCTGGAAAGAAGATCAGACACTACCAGTGTCCACAGCAGACCTACCATGACCATGACTGGAGTCACTAGGCTATTCACAGACCAGAGAGAGGAGGCCACGGAGCCCTGGGATAGCTGCCAGGTGGTTTCAACAAAAATTCCAGACATACTCGATAAAAAGTTGCCAACTGGAAATACGTAAACACAACTGGAAGCTTGTTGAAAATCTATGTTACATTGACCTATTTTAAGTTAGGTCAAGTGGATTCTACTAACTTTTTTAAGAAGTCAATTTGCCCCCAAATGAGTGATAAAACTCATCCTGGGGATTGAGTGCACCCCCAGTGTGTGCATCTGTTCGGCTGGGCTTATCCAGGACACCAGATATTCTTCCCCCGGTCCTCACCCCCACCCCTGGGCACCTCATCTTCTCAGAAGAGCTGTGTACCCCGCTGGCTTTGCTTTCCACCTCTGGCCTCCTTTTCCAACTACACTCAACTGAAAGATCTCCCAGAAGCTAAATCTGCTTGACACCTTTCAGGCCTTGTCTTTCTTTTTAAAAAATATTTTATTTTATTTTATTTCATTTTATTTTGAGACAGGGTCTTGCTCTGTCACCAAGGCTGGAGTGCAGTGGTGTGATTATGGCTCACTGCAGCCTCGACCTCCAGGGCTCAAGCGATCCTCCCACCTCAGCCTTCTGAGTAGCTGGGACTAAAGGGTGAGTCTTGCCACGCCCAGTTAATTTTTAAAAAATGTTTTGTAGAGACAGGAGTCTCACCATGTTGCCCAGGCTGGTCTTGAACTCCTAGCCTCATGTGATCCTCCTGCCTCAGCTTCTCAAAGTGCTGGGATTACAGGCATGAGCCACTGCACCCAGCACCCAGCAAGCCAGCAGGGGTGGGCACTAGGCGCCCTGGGACTCCACCAGGGTATTTCCACACCCATTGGTTCCGGATGTGGAAAGGATGGTAGGATTTTTATATAGCTCTTTTTTTTTTTTTTTTTTTTTTTCCAGTTAGTTTCCTGACTGAAAGGTCAAATACCGAGCTGCCCAGTACAAAACTGGTCTCCTGGCAACTACAGCTGAATCTACCATCGCCTCCCCTAAGGACCCTTACAGCAATATGGTGCTGTAGTTGGGTGAAGCCATAAAAGGGTGGTGTGTTTGGGGCAGTGGGGGTCTGTGACCGCTGAGATGGACCCGCCTGGATAAGGAATGGGAAGGTTAAATTTCCCACCTTTGGGTGGAGCCGCTGAGTTAGACTTGGGGTCTCAAATGTATACTTCAGGACACAATCAAATTAAAATCCTACCCATGCTTTCGCACAGAGTGCATATCAGGGCACGTTCATCCAAGAGAACTGAAGAATGCGGAACAAAGAAAACAAGTTAACATTTACCACGGCTTCCGCTACGTGCTTTACATGAATCATTTTTGTTTCTTGCCAGAACCTATGAGGTAGGTATTATTATAAGAAATCAGTGCTGGCTGGGTGCAGTGGCTCACACCTGTAATCTCAGCACTTTGGGAGGCTGAGGTGGGTGGATCACCTGAGGTCAGGAGTTCAAGGCCAGCCTGGCCAACATGGTGAAATCCTGTCTCTACTAAAAAAATACAAAAAATTAGCCAGGCATAGTGGTGGGCACCTGTAATCCTAGCTACTTGGGAGGCTAAGGCAGGAGAATCGCTTTAATCTGGGAGGAGGAGGTTGCAGTGAGCCAAGATCATGCCAACTGCACTCCAGCCTGGGCGACCGGGGGAGACTCCGTCTAAAAACAAGAAACCAGTGCTTAGAGAAGTGGGGATATGGGGATAGGGGTAGGGTAGGGAAGCAAGCGGCCTTCAGGGGGATCTGACTGGTCAACCCGAGTTGCAGCCCCTAGCCAATCAGCTGCACGTGCTGCACCTTGATGTGGGTAGCCCGCCTTCCCTACTGCCCTCTTACCTGGCTGGGCCAGGGGCTGCTCCTGATTCAGGATGTCGTACCTCTTCCAGCTGTACTGAGGGGTTGGTGAGCCCTCCTTTGATTGGCAGGTCAGCTGGATGTCGTTCCCAATTATGGTCTCTCCCTCGATGCCGCATTCTGGTTTGGAGGGTGGCACTATGTAGAGGAGAGACCAAAGAAAAGGCATGAGGCAGGTGGGGCTTGGTGACAGCCACCGTCCCCGCCCCCCACCCCCGCCCACGCACACATACTGCCTTGTTTGTTCACAGGCAGAAAATTCCGTAGTTGAGTAGTGAGATGGAACGCTGTAAAACCAGTTTACCCCAATATGCCCTCAGTGGTCTGTCACCATCACAGAGGAGTTGTACATATGCTGGGAAGCATCGTGGGCCTGCAGTAGCTTTCCAAGGCATGGTTTCATGTGTGCTCTAGTTTACAGTCCTGGGATTTTAAAGATAGCAGAACATGGCTGTTAGAAAGATGGGGATGTTCCAGCTGGGCGAGGTGACTCACACCTGTAATACCAGAACTTTGGGAGGCCGAGGTAGGTGGATCACCGGAGGTCAGGAGTTCGAGACCAGCCTGGTCAACATGGTGAAACCCCATCTCTACTAAAAATACAAAAAATTAGTTGGCCATGGTGGCACGCACCTATAATCCCAGTTACTCAGGAGGCTGAAGCAGGAGAATTGCTTGAATCTGGGAGGTGGAGGTTGCAGTGAGCCAAGATCATGCCATAGCACTCCAGCTTGGACAATAAGAGCAAAATTCCATCTCAAAAAAAAAAAGAAAAGAAAAGTAAAGAAAAGAAAAAAGATAAAGAAAGAAAGATGGGGACATTGAAGCCCAGAGAAGACACTTGCTCATGGGTCCTGGCAAAGCTGGGACTAGAACCCAGCTCTTCTAACTCCAGATCCTGTGCACTCTCCACCAGCCTATATGAGCTCCTTCTGCCACTGATTCATCTGTGCCATTTTGGGGAAATCCTCAATTCCCCTTGACCTCAGTGTTCCATTCTATAAAATTAGTGGGCAACAAACCTGTTCTGTACTGGGCCAGGTGGCAATATTTTAGGCCTTGCAGACTACATATTGTCCTTGTTGCTGCTACTTTTTCTCTTTAAATAGTATGTTAGAAATGTAAAAACAGTCTGTGGGCTGGATTTGGTCCTAGTTTGTCTACCCCTGGACTAAGTGATCTCTGAAGCCTTCCACTCTAACTTCTTAGTAATGTTCTCTCTGGGTTCGGCACCATCCTCCTCCTGTGCTTTGCTGATAACGTGCAGTTGCCATGAGCACGGGATGACGGGAGGACCCCCAGGCAGCAGTAAAGTTGTGCGCAGGGTGAAGGATGAGGACTGAGGGAACTCGAGCAGGCAGAGGGCGCAGAGATAGGAGAGGGAAGCCCATAGACTGGAGGTTACCCAGAACGGCAGCCACCCTCATCTCACAACCCCAACCCGATTCCCTGGATTTCTGGGAAGCTTAACCCTGCGCCTTTCACTCGGCATTGTCAAGATACCATTGTGGAGCTGGGTTCATTCTACAAACCTCACTGGGTGCCTACTGTGTGTCTGACAGTGCTGGGCACTTGGCGGACACAGTGAGTGGGTCAAGGAATCTAGTGGGGTCAAAAGACAAGTAGCTGAACAATGACCAGGCAGGAGGCAAGGCTGCTGGGGTGGATAAGGCCTAAACACAGTCCCAATCCCAAGATCAGCTGTGGCCTAAAGGAAGCAAGACAGTAAACAAGACCAGTGGTGGAGGTGGGAGTGGTGGTCGGAGAAAGAGGTGATGATACTCCAGGCAGAGCGAACAGCACGTGCAAAGGCTCAGAGGCAAGAAGCAGCATGAAGCACGCTTGAGACTTCGGGTCCTGTCCTTGGAGGTGAGAAGCGGAGGACACACAGTGGAGAGGGTTGCTCCTGGAATCCCTAGGTGGCAAGCCTGTCCCCTCTGCGTCTTTCTTTTCACATCCCCTTGGATGGCTTGCTTGCCCAAAGAACAGTGCTGCTCATTCTATAATCCAGGTGCATGGTCTCTGAGCATCAGGAGTGCATTCTGATCTCAGCCCCACCCGGCAGCTGCTGAGAGAAACCCTTCCACACACACCACTCCCCTCTAGCCCGGCAGCCACAGTATTTCCTCTTGGAAACAGCCAGGCTATTGCTGGGTGTGCCCAACATCTTCTGCTGCCATAGTCAGGGCTGGCCAGGTGTGGGGCGAGCATGAGGGAAATTAGAGACCCTCCCTGATTGTTGCTTTCCCTTGAATGGTTCCTAAACATCAGAGGTCCAAAGTTCAAGGCCAGGCCTCACTTATCCTGGACCAGACCCTGGGACTGGAGCAGTGTGGGGAGGGGGAGGCTGCGGCCTAAGGACCACTCTTACCAGCAGCCAACAAGCAGGTTCCCGGGGAACAAGAGAAGGTGAACACCACTTCCCACAGGACCCCTAGGATGGGCTTGCTGAGCCAAGCGTTCTCTCTTGAGCTTTTCAGAGGTACGGGAGTATCCCTCGCCACGCATCCAAACCATTCAGCCTTTTCCCAGGAATGCCTTGAATAGGAAGCAAAGGCTTATTCCACAACTGGAGAGCGGGCAAAACACCAATCCCACCTGAGGAGTCCCAGGTGTCCCCAAAGTCATACCAAGTGTGCATGACTGACAGTAGAGCCTTTCTACAACCAGGTTTCGTTGGGATAAAAGACAAAAAGGGAAGACAAGTAACTGAGGCCTACTGGCATCTACAGAGCACTCAAAGGCATCTGAACGCATCCAAAAACTGTTACGGCTTGGCTGAAACCACCATTTGCTAAGGGAAAACTGCTGAAAGCAAATCCTTAATTCTCTCCAGAGGCAGAGGGACAGACAATGGCAAAGAAGTGACCAGCCACTCCCAAAGAGATCAACCTTAGGGCGGAATGTGTCAGTTCTCAGCCCCTAAACCCTCTGGCCTCACCCGGGAACCCCTGCTCTCACCCTGTCCAGATCCCTCACTAAGGTCTCTCTCCTCAGCCTTCCACCATGGAAAACAGGTAGGACCTCCGATCAAACAGATCTTTAACAGATCAGATCGTCCTTCCACACATGTGGGGACCGTGAGACTCCGGGGCCTCGGTGCAGTCTCAGTCTTACCTCCCCAGCAGACTGCAGATGTTACCTGAATATTTACTAGAGGAGCAGTGATAGGGAGAGAGGGGAAAGGGAACCAGTCGGGTGCCGAGGCCTCTCCGAGGCCTGCGACTCCCGCTACAGACATCAGGGGGCGCCAGAGGCCGGGGAGACCGCCGATCTCGCTCCGCGGCACCGGGTCCCGGGTCCCAGAGCCCCAGTTTTCCCAGCTGAGAACGAGACTGAGACCACGCGTGCTGCCCCGAGGCGCGGGCTGAGGGGCTGCCCGGCTGGGAGCTTCCTGCTCACCTCGGTTTACTGAGGTCATCCAGCCCGAGTGGGCCGGCTGCCTTAAAATAGCCTAGCTGCAAAGCCATTAGGAAAGAAAACGTGTGTGTGTGTTTATATATGTTTTTATTTATGTATGTTTATATGCATATAATTTAAACTTGTTTCTTAGAGTGCATTAAAAAATGGGCTATCTCTTCTCTATGTTTTTTGTTTGCTTGCTTGCTTGCTTGCTTGTTTGTTTTGAGGCCGGTCTCTGTCAACCAGGTGGGAGGGCAGCGGCTGGATCACCGCGGCTCGTTGCAGCCTCGACCTCCCCAACTCAAGAAATCCTCCACCTCAATTTTTTTTATTTTTTTTGTAGAGAGGAGATCTGGCTATGTTGCTCAGGCGGGTCTCTGCCTCGGCCTCCTAAAGTGCTGGGATTACAGGCATGAGCCACTGCACTCGACCCTTCTTCTGTTTTAAAAAAGTAAAACATTGGTTTCACCGAGTTCCATAATCTCAGGTTAAATTTGTATCCTTCTGGCTCTGGTTGGGAGGCAGGGGATCAGCATTTACATAATGCTTATGTGGAGGATTTCGGGGAAGTGTGCATTAATACTTCCATTGCCCAAAGGAAATGAGAGCGCTTTAAGAGACCCCTAACATACATATGTACATGTGTGTATCGGGGGTGTCTATTGTAGTATTGTTCATACAAAGAAAAAAAGTTAATGGCCTGAATATTCATCAGTATGGAACACTTGAATAAATCATGGTACCTTCATGTGAGAGAATGTATGCTGTTAATCAGTAGATCTGCATGTGCCCGTCTGGATAAATGTGCATGAAACATGCTAGAAAGAAAAAACGCAGTGATCTTTATAATATGATTCCATTTTTTTAAAGGAAAGAAAGGAAAAGAAAAAAGTACGCAGGAATGTGTGTGTGTTGAAAGGACAGGAGGAAAATACGGAATACCTACCTGTGCTGCCATTGGCTACCTCTCTAGGGGGTGGGGTGGAAGGAGACCTTAGTTATCCTTTATACAATGCTAGTTTGCACAGTTGTATAGTTTGACTCACTATAATGCTTTCAAAATGTCAGGCAACCACCTTATGGCAATTAAAATATCTTAATTACTAATTAAACTAAATTTTAAAATAAATTTAATTTAAATTAAACATATTAATTAAAAATAAAATGCAATCAAGTATGTAAAAGGAAGAAGGAAAAAAGATCTTTGTTTTGGTTTAAAGCATTGCAACCTCTCAGCAGTGGTGCCATTTCTTATATTGGACATAGACTAAGTGCTCATTAAATAACAGTTATTTTCCAATAACAATTTGACTTTGAGTCAGTTGCTTCCTTTCTCTGGGCCTCATCTACAAAATGAGGATATTAAAGTAGATGATCTTTCAGATCCTTCCCAAACTATAAATTCCAATAATAAGTCATTCCTATGAAAAGAATGTTATCTTGGGACACATTTCAAAGGGAGTAGAACCTGATTGATGGAGTATGTGTTGAGGGATGGGGGTGAGCAGATGGTGGCATGAAGAATTTCTGCTGGGTAGCCAAAGTTATGACAGGGAAAGATACAAGAGAATCATGATGTGCACCCAATTAAGGCACAATGAGTCTTTGCAATAGGATTTAAGATTTTCCTTTATCTTTGTAATAAGTATGGCATGAAAAAGAGGAGTTGGTATGGGGGAAAGGCCACCAACAGAGCAAGGGACCACTCCAAATCGGCCTTCTCTGTCCTCGAGAACTGTTGGCCACTGGCGGAGAACTCAGAATAGTGTTTAGTGGCAAAGGGAGGAACGGTCCCTCTGCCGGAGACAACCTGGACGAGGGGAGGAGTCTGAGCTCCTTGTTGCTGCCTCTGGCTTTGTCTCATCACCAGGGCTCTTCTCCCTGTGCTGCCACAAGCCCACCCTCTTCCTGCAACTCCTGAAAGACTGGAGACACTCACGGAGGACCAAGAGGCGGACGCGTGACTTGGTGGTGCCGTCCAGGTCTGACATCAGGGAGACGGAGCACTCGTAGGTGCCGTTGTCAGCCATGGTCAGCTGATCAATGGTGATGGAAGCATCGGACTGCTCAACATTGCTGGATATGTTCACACGATTCTTATAAAGCTCACCATAGATGTAGTCTTTGTTTGAAAACTGCCAGATGACCACCCTTTCCTGGGAGAGAGAAGAAATGGCACTAGGTTTTCACCCAAAGGCCCTTGCCTGGTGCTTCCAGCCTGCCCTGACCACCCTCATCCCCCAGTTTCCAGGACCCAGAAGCATAGACATGTCAACCCCTCAGAACAAATAGCTCGCATACATGCTACTAATTTGTGAATTTCTTTTATCATATATATATGTTTAATTTATTTTTAAAATGAAAATATTGAAAGAAGTTAGGCAGTTCATACCACAGTACACATGTGGGTAAATGGGTCCATCTGGGATCCCAGCGCTTTCACCTCTTGTAATCTTCAGCATCTCTCTTATCCATTCCATTTTCTCCATAGCCTATCTTCATTCATTCAGTCTACCAGTATTTACTGAGCACTTCCATGTACCAGGTGTCTTGCTGGGCAGCCAGCCTTGGCTGCCAAACCCACTTTATTTACTTGACTCTTGCCTTTGGAATGTACTGATTGATTGATAAACTCATCATGTATCAAATTATATGTGGTAATGGCTAAAATCACAGACTTTCAAGCCAGACTGCTTCAATTCAAATCCCCATTCTACCATGTACTAATTGGATGACCTTGAGCAAAATGCTTGACCTGTGATTCTGTTAACTCTTCTACAAAATGGAGATGATGACAATAACACCTGCCTCACAGGACTGTAGTGAGAATTAAAGTAGTAGTATACACAAAGCAGACAGGGCATTGCGTGACATGTTAAGTTTCTAGAAGTGCTAGCCATTATTACAGCTGAGCATCTACTAGGTGTCGACATTCAAAGATGATAATTCACGAATTCTGCACTCAAAGAGTAATGGAAGTGATAGACAACCAAACGTTACAACATCTTATGATTATCTCTAGGACCCCAGAAGAAAGTATCACTTCCAGACTGGGAAGTCAGGGGAGGCTTCCTCAGAGAGGTGACAGTTGCCTTGAATCCTAAAAACAACTAAGAATTTAGCCAGGCAAAGGGCTGGGGTATTGGGAGAGTAAGTGTTGGAGTAGGATAAAGGTGTTGGGCATTTCAGGCAAAGGAAGAACCACAGAGAAAGAACTAGATGTGGGAAGCAACATATCAACCCCAGTCGTTCACTATGAATGGAAGTAGGTGTGTGAGTGAGGGACTGGTGAGAGGGTGAGCTTGGGCAGGTAGCAATAAAGATTATAGCTGCTATTTATTGAGTGTATGCTATGTGCTAGGTACTAGTCTATGCACTTGGTGTATATTATCTCATGGAATCTTCACAACACCTGCGAAGTAGGTATATGATTATACTCATTTTACAAATGAGGAAGCCAAGAAGTTAAATGCCTCCCCCAAGTTCACATGTTTAAGTAAATGACAGGGCTGAGGTTTAAACCAGGCATTCTGGCTCCAGAGCCTGAAGTCCGGAGATTCTACAATGCCAGGTGTCAGACACCATGTATATCAGACTAAACAGTTTGCATTTACCCTGAAGCACTAGAGAGCCATGTATTTAGGAAGTCAGCTCTCACCACGGGATGGAAAGTGACTTGGAAGGAGAAAAGGGACCATTTAAGAAATCAGTTTAACAATTCAGGTAAAAAATCATGGGTCCTCAGATAAGGTTGCGGCAATGCAGATGGAAAGAATAAAATGAATTTGAGGAGTATGAAACGGGGGGCACCAGTGAGACCATGAAACCAGGAGAGGATCGGATGGACAAGGTTAGGGAACGGCAGACCTCCAGGGTGAGAGTTTTTTGGCTTGGATATTTGGTGATGTCATTTCCAAGAGAGGAAACACAAAGGAAGGGAATGTTTTATGAATAAACGATGTGTTCTTTTTACATGTGGGGTGTCTGGAGTGTCGGTGGGAGATCCATCTAGGTGGAGGATTCAGTAAGAGCCAGATGGGTCAGTTTAGTGCAAATAGGGATGAAGATTTGGGAGCCAACGACATGTCAATGTTCACTGAGACATGGGCTAGATGAAGCCACCTGGGATAAATAAGTAGAGAAATGGCAAGTCTCCAAGTTACTTCATTCAAAGGGTCAAGGAGAGTTCAGAGAGCTAAGAGGAAAAGCCAAGACAAGACTGCCAGAAAGTCAAGACGAGAAGACTCCAAGGTTGGAAAGTGGCTGCTGGTGTGAAATGCTAATGAGAGATGAAATAAGATGACCGAATGAAGTGTACTGAATTGAGCAAAAAAAGAGGTTGCTGTTGATTTCTGTAGAGCGTTAGGTATAGAAGTGAGACCATGATGGACAGAGAGAATGTGGAGACCCAACGTCAAGTCTGACGTCTGTGCATGCAGCGCGCTTTGTGCAAATTAGAATAAGGGGCTCTACAACCTGTGCTGGGATACATGGCTTGGCTAACGAAGCACATACCCTTGTGCAGGGTGCAATACGCCCAACCAGAGGCAACAGACCTGGTTGAGGCAGACAGCTCTTTCAGGAAGCTTAGCTGAGAAGCGAGGGAGAAACAAGATGGGAGATGCAAAGGTGTCTCAGGCTGTGGATCAGTCCATGGATACTGGTCTTTCCCAGCTCTCCTCTTTTCTGACCCTGACTGGCTCTGACCAGGACCCTTTGCCCACTAACGCTCCTCCCATCATAGACATCCTAAGGCTCCCTCCCTGGATCTCCCCCAGGCTAGAAGACCTGCTAGGACCTGTCACAATAATGTCCTTGAGGGGCTATATTTAAACCCTTTCTCTGTACTCTTGCAGGGTCTCAAGGCAATTGCCTGAAATCCTTCTGGAAGTAAGTGACCCAGCAGTCAATAAAATAACTTTAGTATCTACCTTAACACCTAGAAAACTGTCAGGCAGAGACCTCATGTCTGGCTTGCTAAACATGTGTGATGGCAAGAGAAGGTGCCCTTTTGCTCCTACAAGCTAAAGGCAGCAGCTCTCCTCTCTGGGATTTTACCCTGGGACTCTGGGTGCAGTCGGGACAGGTGGCTGTGGCCCATCACGGTCCCTTGATGCATCTGACCTAGACTTGCTCTCTTTCCCCATCCATCCTGCTGCTCGAGGCCTTGAGTGTTCCAGGCCACCCCTTCTTTCCTGTTAGGGAAAGAGCTAAGTCTTTCCACTGTAAGGTCGGGGACCTAATGCTTATCTCTGCCAGGCACGTTTGCATTTTAAAAGGATACATCACTTTTAAACTTATGAATAGATGCTCTACTTCTTTTAATTAAAGAAATGTTAATTTGATGATGAATGAGATGCTTTTTCACTTCTCAGACTGGCAAATAGCAAACAGTTTGAGAATGCTCTGTGTTGGAGAAATAGGTGTCCTCACTGTTGGTGGTGAAAATAAAGATTGGGAGACATTTAATGAGAACAATTTGATGTTATTTATCAAAATGTTTAATTCACATACCCTTTGACCCAGAGTTTTAATAATTTATTATATATATGTATATATAAAGAGAGGTACATATAAGGGTATTTATATTTATGCAGCATTATTTGTAGCAGCAAAATATAAGAAACCAAATGTCCATTCATGGTACATATAGTACCTTCATAAATTGAAATGCCTTATGCAATGTTGAAAAATGAGATAGATAAATATACTCATATACACAAAGAGCCCAAGATGTATTAAGAGTTGAATGCAAAATAGTATGTGTGTAGTACATGTAAATATACATATTCATATATGCAAATGCATCTATTAAAACATATATCCATGCTTGTATATGCCCTGCCTGGGGGTGGAGGAGAGTGGAGGATAGAGGATGAGGGTGTGGGAACAGGGTGGGTGAGACAGGAGAAGCAGGGATGGGACTGAGCCTTATCAATGCACACTTTTTATGAGGTTTTGATTTTCAAATCATGAGATTATATTATCTATTTAAAAATAGAAATAGAAAATAAAACAAAACTCCTCCACACTTCCCAGAAGAATCCAAACAGGAAAATAAAACCCATAAAATAAAATTTGGCCTCAGAGCAAGGGCTATGCTAATCAAAAGGAGCGACTGACTCACATGATACAATTTAGGTCATTTGAGATTGGCCACCAGAAAGGTATTTTAGGGGCAGGTGACATTTTCAAAATAAAAGTGACATACTCTGGCCCTCCATGAGTCCAACATTCACTGCTCCCTCCTCGCCCACCCCAGCCTGCGTGCCAGTGTTTATTCTATCATTTATGGAAAGACTGCATAGTGCTTGCCTTCTAAGAGGTCCTGGTCAGGTGATAATCATTCCCACGATGCCTGAACTTGTAAAGCATCCTTACCGTATGAGTGAAGAGAAGTTTATCCCATTGAATAAGTCCCTCTCGACTGGAGGTGGAAGTGTGGTAGGTGCAGGGCAGGGTGACACTCTTTCCATGCAAAGCCCGAAGAACGTTCTGCGAAGTTTCCACAGTGATGGCATTGACGGTCACCCTGACTAGAAAGAAAGTAGGCAGTGGAAGAGAAAAGCAAAGGACACGGACAGACATACCCACTCACTGCCCACTGGACCACTGAGGGAATGCCCAGGGCTGTCCTTGCGCCTCCAGCCACAGCTACAGCCACCTTGGCCACCTTGGCCCTGGCAACCAGCTTCTCCTCCAAGACTGCGATGAGGACAAACACATGTGCCTTGGTCCACCTAACTCCACCCCACAGCATCATGAATTGCCTGGCCCCGAACCTCAGCCTTACCTCTTACCAGCTGTGTCAACTTGTCTGAGCCTCAGTTTTCTCATCAATAAAACAGGAGCTCTAACACTTATTTCCTTGAGTTATTGGGGAATTTAATGGAGATACTATGTGTAAGTATTTTTATTAGTCCTTGGCACATAGAAAACTCTCAATAAACATTACCTGCCATCATTTAGGTTGTGATGATGATGTATTCTCTTGTTTAACAAGTATTTATGGAACATTTTTATGTGGTAAAGAATTTTATGAATAAGATTATATCAAGGTAAAGAGATGGGCCCTATTCTCACAGGAGTTTATTTCATGTAAGTTTATTGGAACAAAGTAAGGAAAAAGAATGTGGCCACACTAGCATCTTTTATCACACATACTCTTGCCACGTGATGTTGCCTCTCTTCCCTCAGGAGGTGGGGTCTGTGTTCCTTTTCTTCGAGCCCGGGTGTGCCTGTGACTCTAGTGTAAGGGATGCTATGTGGCTCTGAGGCCAACTCATAAGAGGCCATTCACTTCACCTGGTCCCTTGCGATGCTCACCCTGGAAAACCATCAACATTCTGAAAGAAGGTAAGCAGCCACATGGAAAGACAAGTGTCGGTGTTTGGGACACCAACTGAGGTCCTTTGGGACAGCCAACTTCAACTCCCAGACATGGGAGTGAGCAAACCCAGCCTCCCAGCTGTTGGAACTGATGCCAAGGGGTGCAGAGCTGAGCTGCCCTGCAGATCCCTGCCCAAATTGAAGACTCAAGAGTAAAATAAAAATTGTTATTGTTTTAAGCACTGAGTTTCAGGGTGGTTTGTTATACAGAATAGATGCTTGGCACAGAGAGCCATCTGGATCCCAGTGGTGAGAACTTTCCAGGCAGAGGCTAACCAAGGGTCAGGCAGGGAGACAGGAGTCAGCTTAGTCCATGCACAAGGAACAGCAAGGGAGCTGGTGTAGTGGTAGGGAAGTGAGTGAGGAGGAGAGATGAAGTGGAAAAATTGGGGGGGGGTGGCGGATCTCAGATTGCATAGAGCAATGTAGCCTTTATTTAGGACTTTGTATTTCGTTCTGAATGAAGTGAAAATGCCCTGGAGAGATTTAGGCAGAGGAAATATATTTGACGTACTTTTTTTTTTTTTTTTTTTGAGACAGAGTCTTGCTCTGTTGACCAGGCTGGAGTGCAGTGATTCGATCTTGAATTGCCTCCTCCTGCCAGGTTCAAGTGATTCTCCTGCCTCAGCCTCCTGAGTAGCTGGGATTACAGGCATGCACCACCATACCCGGCTAATTTTGTATTTTTCATAGAGACGAGTTTTTGTCATGTTGGCCAGGCTGGTCTTGAACTCCTGACCTCAGGTGATCCGCCCACCTCGGCCTCCCAAAGTGCTGGGATTGCAGGCGTGAGCCACCATGCCTCGCCTGACATACATTTTTAAAAGATCATTCTGGCTGATGTGGGGTGAACAGATCGAAGTGGAGTGAGGAACAAGAATGGAAGCAGGGAAATCATGCAAGAGTTGACTTCAATAGTCCAGATGAGGGCTAACGTCTTAGACACAGGTGAAGGTGGTGGAGGTGGTGAGAAGTGATCCAAATTGGAATGTATTTAGAAGGTAGGGCCAATGGGATTTGACTGCAGGCTAGATTTGGCGTGTTAGAGGAAAACAGGAGTCAGGAATAGATAGAAGGATTTGGCCTGAGCAACTGGAAGAATGGAATTGTCATTTACTGAAATGACAACAGTTAGGGAAGGAAGAAATTTCAGGGGGCAGATCAGGAGTTTGTTTGAGGACTTGCAAAGTTTGAGATGCTCCTTAGGCACCCTGGTGGAGGTGGCAGTGAGGCAATTATGTGAGTCTGGAGTGTCATAGAGGCACATAATGGGGATACAACTTTGGGAGTCAGCAGCTCTCCGTCATTTAAGGTCAGAGGATGTTGAGGATCACCAAGGAAGTGCATGAAGATAGGAAAGACATGTGGGACTGAACCCTGGGACACTCCTGTGCTTCATGATGGAGGAAATTAGGAGAAATCAGTAAGGGAGAAGTAGGAAAATCTGGCTAGGGAGATAGGAAGAGAACCAAGAGCAGGAGAAGTTTGTTGAAAGCAAAGGAGGTCAGCTACTCAAACGCTGCTGACATGTTCAACCAGGAGCTGAGGGCAGAGAGATGGTCATTGGCTGTGGCCACACAGAGGTGACCTTGGCATGAGCGGATGCAGTGGAGTGGTGGGGATGGAGCCTGAAAGGAGTGAGTTCAAGAGCTGATGGGACAAGAGGAAGCAGACAGTGTTTGCTGGAAAGCAGAGAGAGCACGGAGACTGTAGCAGCTAAAGGAGGCTATAGGGTCAAGAGGAGTTTACGCCCTTTTTTCCAAAATATGTGTATGATGATTTTAAAAATACGTTTACACTGTTTGTTGATGATCAGAATGAGCCAAGAGACAATGGGGACAGAAATGATGTCCTTGTAGGGCAAATGGGGCTGAGGGTACGGTGCTATGGGAGGACAGACCTTAGAAGGGATCCCAGGCTCTCCACCCACTGTAACAGGATGTGGCTAAAGATGCAAGTGGGCTGGTAGATTTGGTGGCAGAAGGGTGAGCAAGTTCTTTCTGAGTGTTCCCATGATGATGGTGCAGCATAAAGAAGGAAAATGTCCTGCTGAAGACCCCCCCCAGCTGGAAGACTCCACTATCCAGTCAAATTCCAACTGGATGAACACACTTCTCTTTCAAAATGCAAATCGCTCGGGGGGAACAGTGAAGCATCTGGGCTGTTCATACCTCAGTATGCAGTATTTCATAAGGTGAAGGTCAGCCACCCTCCCGGAATGTGCACTGTGCAGTGAGGGCCATGTGAGCTCCTGGGGTGAGTTTATATGTCAGGGAGTATTGGATATTGGGAGTGAGAGAGACAGGAAGACGTCAAAAAACAGGTTTCCCCTCTGGCATTTGCATATTTTCCTCATGGTGACGCCAGTGCCAGAAGCCCCTGAAAATTCGTTCAAATGCTGGCTTCCTGAGTCACTGATATTGTTCCAGAAGGTGATTCCAAGGTGGCCAGGACTTATCAAATGACCCTCCATGTGACTGGTGGTCTTTCCACCACCTTCATCTATCAGAAAACAGTCGCTGGCCGGGCACGGTGGCTGGTGCCTGTAATCCCAGCACTTTGCGAGGCCGAGGTGGATGGATAATCTGAGGTCAGGAGTTCAAGACCAGGCGGGCCAACATGGTAAAACCCTGCCTCTACTAAAAATACAAAAAATTAGCCGACTGTGGTGGTGCACGCCTGTAGTCCCAGCTACTCGGGAGGCTGAGACAGGAGAATCGCTTGAACCTGGGAGGTGGAGGCTGCAGTGAGCTGAGATTGCACCAGTGCACTCCAACCTGGGCGACAGAGCAAGACTCCATTTCCAAAAAAAAAAAAAAAAAGAAAGAAAAGAAAAGGAAACACATTTGTCATCATTGCTAACAAGTCACCCTTCATCAAAAGGTTATTTGCTTGAATGGAGCCCTCCATTGCCACCTGCCCAGCTCCCAGCTATGGCAGACAGTCTAGATATCATTCCTTATATGCCTGGTGTAGTCATGATAACTGCCACCTCACCTCTTCTGTCCTTGCCTGGACCAAGGCATTTTCCCTGGAGCCTTGTCCTCAGGGTGACCACTCTCAAGCCTCTCCATGACCTTTACACTGATTCTGTTCTTGTCTATCACCCTGGCCACAGACTACACATTAAGGGACTTCTGCCACTGGCAGAACCTAAATGGCCCATGCACCGTTGGTCCCCCAAACTCAAGCACATTCTATCTGATAGTAACAATTCTCACTCTTGAATCAAAGAGAACCAACCCACTAAGTCATTCCTTTAGACAATGGAGTGTCTAATTACCTGCTCACTCAAGATTAAAGAGATGTTAAGTCAACCATCAATGGATGAAAAATGAGTCACTCTACTGAGTGTTCTCAATTACTGTTAATCTCATGTTATATTAATTACATCTCAATGGTACAGGCACTATACAGGTATTTTACAGATAGTCTCTCATTTATTTTCATACTCTCTTTAACGATAGACATTTGTATTTTCCCTATTTTACTGGTGACATAATTGAGGTTCCAGAAGGTTAAACCCTTTGCTCTATCTAGATGTGACAGCTAGCAAATGGCAGAGCTGCTGGCAAGTCCTCAAATAGAGGCAGCCCTAGTGAGGGTATAGGGCTGCTGCTCAACAGTCAGGGAAAAGTGCTAATTGTTGCCTGCAGGGACTGGGGGATGGTATTTTCCTTGGCTGTCAACAGAATCTATTTCCTATTTTGGTCCTTGACCACATCACACCCCTCAATCTTGTCACAGAAACTCTTCTGCTTTCTTCAGTCAACCAACAAGTATTAATATGTGCCTAGCATATAAAACCAGCCCCCTGCTCTACACAGCGAGATAAGATAGATGCCCACAAAGTCATCTTCTTACCCTAGCAAAGTTAATGGACATACACTACCTTCACACATACACTTAGATCCTCTTAACCAAATGCTAAGTACAGTATTTGCTCATAGAAGAGAATTCAATGTGACCTTTATATAGGAAAAGAACTAGGGCTGGCAACTGCATAGAAACAACACCCGCTATTCTCTAGCACCTCACAGTTCTCCGGAGCCTCACATCCTTGTGAGAGGCGAGACTCCGCCAAATGGAATGGCCGAATTGGCTGTATTCAGATTCTCTGAACATCCCCTTCCCAGGAGGGCAATACACTCCCATCAACCACTCCTACCACTTTTTCTTTCTGTCTCCCAGCTCTCCCTTTCTTCTGGTTCAGAAACATCCCTTCGATACTTTAATCCCGGAGCGTGTACCGCTCTGTATCGCACAACTTCTCCATGGCCATTTCAGGAGGCAGCGTGGCATAGAATTTGAATGCACAGGTTCTAGAACGAGAATGCCTCCTTTGGAACTCTGGTTCCTTTCTTTATTACATGTATAACCATGAGCAGTTTCCTTAAGCTCTTTGTGCCACAGAGTTTTCCTTTGAGAAATGGGTTGTGTGAGAATTAAGTGACATGAAATGGTACTTTGTTTAGAATAGTTCCTAACTCATAATCAATAAATGATGGTTACTATTACATATATTTTTCATATTGAGCCACTTCTGTTTCCTTATCTCATACTCTGTTGTGGAGGTGCATCCTTGGTAGAAGTTAATCACAAGAGGCAGCACTCACCGTCACCATGGGTGAGCTGTCAAAAAGGAATAGTAATTGCTAATGATTATAACTAAAGAATAGATCAGTTTTAGAGATCATTATAACAGAGAGTTAAAATCCATTTTATGTTATTAGACCTGTGAAGGAAGAAATGGAAATGAATGAATAAGAAAGAGCTCATAAAGAAAAAAACCAGCCGGGTGTGGTGGCTCACTCCTGTAATCCCAGCACTTTGGGAGGCCAAGGTGGGCGAATCGCCTGAGCTCAGGAATTGGAGACCAGCCTGAGCAACAAGGTGAAACCCCATCTCTACTAAACTACAAAAATTAGCCAGGCGTGGCAGCGTGCGCCTGTAGTTCTTACTCAGGAGACTGAGGGAGGAGAATTGCTTGAACCCAGGAGGTGGAGGTTGCAGTGAGCCAAGATCGTGCCACTGCACTGCAGCCTGGGCGACAGAGCGAGACTCCGTCTCCAAAAAAAAATCTTACACAAATATGGAGCACTCTTTCGATGTTATTTGTAAACCTGAGAAGGATCTTAAAAAGCTCATCCCATACCCTGAGGCACACTTAACATTTTCCATAATGTGAGACGAGAAGTTATTCCGTGTTTAAAAACTTTATGCCAACAGCCATCTTGGGAATCCTTCATAGCTAGCCTAAATCCTTTCCACCCATTCAGTCAATATCCTCTTGTTCTGACATTACTGGCAATGAAGACATCTGGCTGGACTTTTTGTAGGTTTAGAGGCTTCTGATGTTTGCAATCACCAGCTTTTTCACTTCCATCTGGAATAAATCCAGTTTCTTTTTCTTCTTTCCACAGGCTTTATGCTTATTAGCGCTGCATCCCTCATTTTCTCTTCTGGGGGTCTTTGCACCCCTACTCAGTGAATGAGACCAAAGCACCAGGTAGGACATCTAAGCTGGGATGAGGAAGTTGAGAAGTGAAGCTCATTTTTAGAGTCTTCCAGCTCCCTCGCTTTTTACTTCCTTGTCTAGGTCGGCATTCAATATCACGTCTCCAGCTGCCCAGAGCCCACCCTCCTCCCAGTAGTTCTGGCTCTCCCATCCAGTCACACCGTTTGCCCTGTGCCCATCATGCTGTAGATATTTTCTTTCTTCCATCCTCTCTCCCCTACTCTCCCTGTCAAGGCTGAGCTCTTCTGATGGTCAAGAAGAGCATCCATCAGATAAGCTAATTTACTGTAAGGTGTTACTAACTAATAATGTATCAATGTGTTAACCTCCAGGGGTATACAAGTTAGAAGTGCAAGCGCCTTTACTTGCGAGGAAGGAATCATAACAATCTCTTGCATGATAGCACATGCATCGTCCTAAAGAAGATACCTCAACCTTCCCTAGAAGAATTGATAACTCTGTCCTTTGCGTCACCTACTACCCATGGCTTCCTGCCTCCTAGTCCTTCTCTCTCATAAAAATTTATTATACAATACAGCAGCATGGCCAAGAGCACAAATGCTGGAGCCAAACTATCCAGGTTGGCATCCTCTTTCTTACTTTTCCTAACTGTGTAACTTTACACAACTGAATTAACTTCTCTGGGCTTCAGTTTCCTCAACTGTAAAGTTAGCATCATCATATTATCTGACTCCAGGTTGTGAGAGGGTTGAATGACTTCACATAAGGTGCATATCCTTTACCCTGGGACATAAAGGACTCTACAGGCAATCTAAATTGTCATGTCTCTCTCCTCCACTGCCCTGTGTTTTCTCCATCTTCATATCCCCAGAGCTCAGCAAAGTGCCTAACACGTAAAAGGTCTCAATATGTGCTTTCTGACAGCAAATGAATGAGTTATAGAGAATTTAAGCTTACAGGATGGGTAGGATTTAAAACCAGAGAAACTTGGTGGAAGAACCTATTCAATGAATTGCTGGAAACTGACCAAAAGTAAAATAAAGGACCAAAGGAGCCCCAGAGATGGGAAGTGGAGTCTGCAAGATACCCCAGCTGGAAATGGGAGAGGTCATTTCCCCTCCCTAAGGGGGTCGGTATGGAGAGCCAGCTTGAGGTCTCGATGATTGCTTGTAAAAAATTAAAGTTTATTAAGAAGATAATAAACGATCTCTTGAGAACTAAATGGAAAGTAATACATTGGAGGATAATGAAATGCTTGATGGAACCGGCGGCTTGAGGCATACATAGCACATTATGTGAGCCCTTGGGAAACTGGCATTAATGCCTCCACTTAGGAAAATCCATTTGCTCAGAGAAACCACATTCTTAGGGAGGAGATTCTGGAGGCCAGAAGGGACCCAGCCAGCCCCAGGACCAAGTACCATGCTCTGGTGTTGAGAAAGTGCTGGTCTCTAGGGAGAGGAAGGCAGTTCGCACACACAGGTTGATTTGTCCTTCCTTTATAGGCAGGGGAAACAGCCCCTGCAGGCTCTCAAACTGGCCCCCGAGAGAGGAGAGATTGAGAGGCTAGGAGGGAGGTGGTTTAGGACTCAATAAATGTTGAACCGTTCATTCAACATGATTCTTTAGGCATCTATAAATTCAAATCAATCCAATAAAATTCTCCCAATGTCCTAGTTTAGTGCAAGGCACCATGAAAATGATCAGAGGTATGTTCACACCCCATCTTGGAAGCCCACCAGGACCACCCCAGCCCTTCCTGCTGGCTAGCTTTCCCAAGCCACTTCGGGCAGATGTGTCCCAGGCACATGTAGTTCTCATGTTGATATGGGCTGTGCGTCAGGCTCCTTCACTCAACAGATGGCAGGCTCCTTGGAGCAGGGTCTGAATCTCAGACTTCTCTTATATCCACCACTCGCCGGCTCGACCCGCAACGTGTCTACACTGAGCTGGGTCCTAATAAGGCCTTGTTGATTGAGTGGTCTGTGGCACAATCCCTGCTCAGGAAGCAGTCAGAGGTTACTGTCAGCCAGCATCCTAATAGAGCCTAATTAAGTGTTAAAGTGCAAGTGTTAAGAGAACGAGGTGTGTAGGGGGGGAGGGGAGGAGCTGAGTTAAAACCGGGAAAAGAGATTTAATGGGAAGGCTTATCGAGGAGGCAGAACTTCACATAGCTCCCAAGGGATTCAATTCACGGTGCAGGACTGCATATATAAGGGAAAAAAGCAGGATGCAAAACTGTACATACAACAGTGTCCCAATCCCACACAATCACAGACAGAGAGAGCGCGAATATTTCTAGAAGAAAATATACCAAAATACAGTATTAATAACAGTTATCTGTGGCTTCTGAGATCATGGAGCAATCTGAGATTTCTTCTATGTGTACTTTCATTTCCCAAATGCTCTGCAACAAACATACAGCCCTCTTTTAACAATAAAGCCAGCTAGGAGGTGAAGAAGTAGAGACAGTGAGGGCAGCCTATTTTGTCAGGAGCTCGCCTAACACTCGACGATAAGAAAGCTGAGACCAGAGGGGCACAGAGGATCCTGAGCAGATTTCTTTAGCCCCTCTGGGATTGAAGATGGAGAGACAGGGGTGGGTTTGTAGGTTATAGGGAAGGTGCTCCCAGCAAGGAAGAGACTGAAAGTGCAGGAGACACCAGATGGAGCAAGCCTGGGAGGGGACCTGAGAGGAGGGGAAAGGCCAGGGCACAGGTGGAAGGCCAGCTTTGCTCACAGGAAGTGTCACCCGTTCCCCAAGTGCAGACGGGTATGTCGGTGGGCAGGTGCAGGGCGTGAGCTCTAGCCAATGGATAAACATTTTATGCTCCTCTCCCAGTGAACTTTGTGATGGCCCTAATGGGAAGCGTCTGTTTGTCGCCATGTTCTGCCCATGCCCGGTGTTTATGGCATCCCTGACTCAGCAGGGCAGAAAAGGAGGAAGCAGCCCAAAGGTCACTGGGTAGGAGAGGAGAGGGAGACACCTCAGGGAGGAGGTGGTTCCAAGCTTGACGGTTGGTGCCCCAGGCAGAGAGGAGAAAGGGTGATCTGGGAACAGAGACAAGCCCCACAGAGCAAGCAGAGAGAAGACGATGGAGGGCACAACCTGAGTGCTGCCAACCTGGGGTGGCTTGAGGGGCAACTGAACTTCCCCGCAAGTCCACTATGTCCTATACCAGCTGTTGGGATACTGAAACTTCCACCATTGACAGAGTGCACAGAAACTCCTGCTAAAATGCAGGTGATGTCTGAGAGGCAGGGAAGACACAGTAAGTGACTTTCTCTAAGTCACCTTAACCTGGGGATTAATCCATCTCCCTAACTAGCTAACGCCTCTTATCTATGAAACCCAGGAAAGGAAAGTGAGGCAGGACCATTCTGAGAGAAGCAAGTGAGATTAGGAATGCGGAGCTTGGAGACAAGCAGGGGCAGCCTGGAGAAGGAAGAAAAGCAGGAAAGGCAGGATAGGAAGTGGTGAAGCCAGCCAGCCTGTTGCCGGGGGCGATTCAGAAGGGTCTGCATTCATTCATTAACACCTATCCAGCAAACGGCTGCTGGGAGCCCGTGTCCTGGGCACTATGCCAGACTCCGGGAATACAACGTGGGGCAGTGACAGATGCAGTTCCTGCTCTCACACGTTCACTGTTCCAGGGAAGTCAGATGGTAATAAATAAATAATCATAGAAAGAAATATAAAACCACCATAGTAACAAGTGTCATGCATTTGATGGGAGGATATAACAGAGAGAGTACCCTGAGGAAGGGCCTTTTGAGCTGAGATTGAAACATAAGCAGGAGTGAACCATTCGAAAATAGGAAAAGAGGTGTGAGGGAAGGGCATCGTGCAGAGGTCAGGGGGTGGCAGAAGGCGAGGCATGTTTCAGAAACTAACACAAGCCTGTGTGTAGCTATGGCACCAGGCAGGTTTCCTGGGGGTACATGATTCCCCATATGATATCCTTTAGCCTCCCACTATCAATCCAAGTAAACTTGTCCAAATACAAAACAAATAAAAACAGCTTCCTTGTCTCATCCAAGTAGTTGAGGACAAATCCTGCTATGCGCCCTTTCAGCCAGATTTCCTGCCCCCATCAAGACCTTCCTACAAGCAACTCAAATCACACCATACATGGCCAGTGCAGCCAGAAATGTGGGCTGGGCCTGGCCCTTATCGGCCATGACAACGATCTGAGTCTTTATCCTAACAGTCATGGGAAGTTACGAAAGGGCTTTAAGCAGAGGTAGTGACATGGTCATGATTTTATTTTACAAGACCATTCTGGCTCCAGGGTGGAGAGCAGTTAAGAGAAGGGCAAACAGACTCAGGAGGCAAGCGAGGCAGCCGTGGCAGTAGCTTAGGCGAGGCAGTGCAGAGCATGAGGTGACAGAGGAAATGGAGAAAAACGGGCAGACTGAAGAAATGCTGGAGAGCTAAAATCATCACACAAAGTGATGATCTGAATTTGTAGGTGGGGGACAAAGAGATCAAGGGTGATGTGGCAGTTTTAAAATGTGGTACCCAAATTCTTTTAAACTGTTCTCGTGAAAAGGTGTTCTTATTCTCTCCCTTGAGTTGGGTTCTGTGACTACTTCTCAACAGAATATGGCAGAAGCGATGCTGGGTCAGTTTCTGGGCTTTGCCTTAAGAAACCAGCAGCTTTAACTTCTTGTCTCTTTAGATGTTTTCTCTTGAAATCCAGCCATGACGTTATGAGGAGGCACAAGCTCATCTGTGGAGAGGCCCCTGGAGAGAGGAACTGGACTATATACCAGTTTGTTAGCCAGTGAGTGCATCATCTTGGAAGTGGGTCTTCCAATGCTGGTTAAGCCAACCCAGCTGACACTGCATAAAGCAAAGACAAGCTGTCCCTGCCAAGCACCACCCAAATTGCTAATTTAAGAGCAAAATAAATGATTTTTATTATTTTAAGTCACTAAATGTTGGAGTGATTTATTACACGGCAACAGAAAATGTAACAGATAACTGCTAGATTTCTGGTTTTCCTTCCTGAATGGACAGTTTGTCATTTATTGAGAGAGGTTTGGGGACCCAGGTTTGGGGACAAAGATCCTGAGTTTTGTTTTCAGTTTGAGAGTTTGCAGTGTTCCACAAATCTAGGTTGAGAAGTCACGTGGGCTGTGGGACTTGTGAGACAATAGCTCAGGAGAGATGCTGGGTTTGAAGACAGAAATTTATAAGTCAGCTGGGAATGGGTGGCAACTAAAGCTTTGGAAGTGGCGGTGGATGTAGAGTGACAATAGGAGAGCCTGGGGCACTCTGACATTTCATGGCAGGGCAGAGGAGAATGAGGCTGCTAAGGAGACATGGAAAGATCAAGTCCAGAGATGTAGGAGGAGAACAAGGAGAGGAAGCCTCATGGGAACCAACAGAATAGAGTGTTTCAGGAACGAGGCAGAGATTAGCCAGGTCAAACACTGCCAGGATTACAAGTACATGCTGGGCCAGGCACCCTTTCCCCAGGCTTCCTGGTGACCAGCATCACAATAGGCAGCATGGTTGTATTACCAAAAAGCCCTGAGAAGGGACTCTGCTGGGCAAAGGCAAGATGAGGATCACACCTGTGCCTATGAACCAATTCTTCCCTATGGCCTTGCTTCTCAGACTCTGTGGTCCCTGGACCAGGAGTATCATCCGCTGGGAGCTCATTAGAAATGCAGAATGTCAGGTCCTACCCTGGACATACTGAAGCAACTGATTTTAACAAGATCCTCAGATGACTTGTATGCACACTAATGTGGGAGAATGCATACAATTGAGCCCCCTAAATTGAGGGAATTGGACAGTAACTCAGAGAAGCAGCCAGATGATGCAAAACGGAGCCGAAAGTCACATGCAGTGTATTAGAGGCAACTGTTCATTAAACCGACTTTTCCTCAAGTTCCAATTTGTGTCTGGACACCTAGACTGCACATCAGAATCACCTGGGTAACTTTTCAACAACCAGAGAGAAACTCAGACCCTGCCCCTCTGGATCCTGACTCAGAAGGTATGGGGGAGACTGGGCATCTGTATTTTCACTTCCCAGGTGACTCTGATGGGCAACTAAGGTTGAAAGCCACTGGCCTACACTATTATTCTTCCTCTTTTGAACACCTACCCCTCTTAAATGGACCATTCATTACATCCTTTCCCCATTGAGGCTGGGACTGAGACTAGAGTAGGACATTTTAATCCTGATTGCATCTCTGACAGGCAGGCACCTTTCCCAGGTTAAAGTTCTCCTGAGTTTTTCTCATTTAACTTAGAAAAACAAGGAAGCTTTCTCTCATTCTAGGAAGGTGGGATGTGTAAGTAAGTGTGTGTGAGAGGGAGATTGGGTCTTCAAAGCTTTCACTGTCTCTGAGCAGAGCTGTTCAGTGACTTTTTTCTCCTGGAACTTTCCTCTTTATGTATCCCTTTTCGTGCAGCTGTACATGGCAGCACGTCAAATCTTTCATGAAGTCTGGTGGCTGAAGAAAAATCCTGAAATGGAAGTGCCTTGATTTTGTGCACACATTGGAGCATTTTCTCTAACAGCCTTATGGACGGGGCAGCACATGGCGGCTTTTTGGGTGATAATTTAGGGTTCGTCCACAGCGACCTCTGACTCCCTTTCTTGGCACGTGTCTGCCATCTCAGAGCTCTCAGATGATTGGTCACCAAAGTCTACTAATTTTCTGTAACTTACATTTCCCCACAGTAATAACAATAACTGCACTCATAACTGGCATTTATTGAGTGGTTATTATGTGTCAGGTACTGTTCTAAGATTTTTACATGTGCAAACTCATTTAGTACCTATAATAGCCCTGTTGGGGCACAGTGTGAATTTTACACCCTCTCCATTTCAGACTAGAAGACTGTGCAAGAAGACTTTAGCAAGGTGAAGTCATTTGCCCACACCATAGTCAGTTAAGAGGCAATAGGGTCAGCCCCCTTTGATCCCTTGGGATGGCAGTGGAATGTCAGGAGCGACGGGTGGATCATTTCCCAGGCATGGAGGTCTGTTTTGTCACTGACTCTGTTGAGAATTGTCAGCACATGGTAATCATAAAAAGCAGATCATCAGTGGCTCATGTCTGTAATCCCAGCACTTTGGGAGGCAGAGGCAGGCGGATCGCGAGGTCAGGAGTTCAAGACCAGTTTGGCCAGCGTAGTGAAACCCTGTCTGTACTAAAAATACAAAAAATTAGCCAGGCATGGTGGTGCATGCCTGTACTCCCAGCTACTCAGGAGGCTGAGGCAGGAGAATTTCTTGATCCTGGGAGGCGGAGGTTGCAGTGAGCTGAGATCATACCACTGCACTCCAGCCTGGGCAACAGAGCGAGACTCTGTTTCACAGGAAAAAAAAAAAAAAAGGCCAACTCTTAGTCGGTTTTAAACTCTCTAGTTTAAAAGCACTGCCTTATGTTTGTGTCCCCTGCATGGGACCCTATGAATAGCTTCTGCTTCCTCAAACACCACTTGAGTCCTGGGACCCGTTTATCAGTACAGTGCTTCCCTGCCCAGGTCTTAGCAGAATCAATTCCTGGGAAAGGTCAGATGGGAAGAGAAAGAAAAGAGAAGCCCAGTAGGTCCTCTGGAACCCAACTGAAGCTCCACTTCCTCCAGGAAGCCTTTCCTAATGTCCCTGCTCCTACCTGGGTCTCCCCTACCTGTGCAAAGGAGGAGGTGGTGTCCTCTCATGACGCATGGTGGGGAGGACTGCCTGGTTGCTTTTGTTCAACCTTTGAAGGTCTTCCTTGCTCACCTGCAGTGGCAATGGCTATTTCACTATTGGGTAAACTCTGTCTATATGCCTCGAGTTGACCACCAAGCCTGGCTTTTCCTGCCCCACTTCTTTGGTCCCTTCCTCCTCTTAATGTAAGATATGGAGGAAGAAACGGTGGTGGGCAAATGATTCTCGGCTGGGCAGGCTGTGGGGGGGCATGGGGCGGAGGTAGAAGACACTCCATCAGTGTGTCTGAAAACATGCCCAAGATTTGTTCTGCTGGGTGCGTTCCCCAGGGGCCACCTGCCTCCTCATAGGAAGAAGCAAAATGTCCTGTTCCAGGCAATTCAGACTTAAGGCCACTTTTCCCTCCAAGCTGGGTGAGCATTTCGTTTTAAGATCTTTTTTCTAAGCCAAATTTTCTTCTTTTCATTCATGCATAGGTTGCAGCCAGACTACAAGTGTGGGGCTATGTGTTGGGAGCTGGGGTGGTGCAGGCGTGGAGCAGCTTCTGGCTTACCAGGAGAAGATGGGAGAATCACTGGCCCAGTCAGGGAGGAAGGGTGTTTCCTTCAGCCTCTCTCCCTCAGGCCCTGAAGCATCCTCCTTGCCTGAATCTGATGGCTGAGATAGGCCCAATTATGACTAATAATTCCAGACTCCTCACTTCTATGGCGCCTGCACAAACTATATGCTCAGTAAAGAGTTGTTCGGATAAAGGAATGAGCCAACCAGTCCATCTTGATGGATGATGAGGGGCTTTCTGCCTTCAGTCCGATGGACTTGAGCCAGCCTGAGCTAATGATCTTACCCAGATCTTCCTCCAAACCATGTGATCCAGCCCTTCCCCAGCAGCAGGCTGCCCTTCCCTCAAGAGCCCCAATGCCAGGTGTTGAGAGATGAGCGTATCTAGGACCTGGGAGAACCAAGATGAGCTGTAGGCCACGTGGCCCTTAGCTTTCCTGTGTATGCTAAAAAGTGAGCTCTAAACCAGTCTCCTGGTTTCCACTTCCCGAGGCTTAGTGCTCCTGAGATTCCTGGTATAACTCTTCTCCTCCCCATTGCTGCTGGATCCTGGAAGCCCTCAACAGTGTCTGAATTGCAACGTGATGGCCAAATACACTAAACCAAAGATATTCCTAAACTTTCCCAAACCCTGCATCTCTCAACTTCCCTCTCTCCATTCTATTTCCTTCTGATGCCCAGCAAAATAGTTGGAACCTTAATGCCAAGACTTCCATTCTAACCCTTAGACACTCCATAGGTCCCCACACAACACTGTGCTATTAAGCACTTGATTTGGATTCAACCATATGCTCATGAATGTCTGATTTTATTCTGGAAGGTTTCCCTCCCAGAGGGAAATGCTCCGAGTCCCAGAGTTTTCAATGACCAGGGTCCCAGAAGGGGCAAGGAGCTTTGGCCTTTGGAAAAGACTCTTCTAGTTTGTTGTTTGTTTTTAGGGTTTGAATCTTCTCTTGCTCTGAGAATGCTACTGGATAAGTTGCATTGTCTCTTCTCTCTCAGTTTCCCATCTTTTTCTCTGGTTTTAACACAAATGTTAATATACTAGATAATGAACGTATCTAGATCCACACACCCTGGATTTTCTAAGACAACTTGGATTTCAAATACTTTGTCCCCACTGTCAAATTCTGTGTCTGATCCTATAATCTAATTTGGGATAAGAAAATATGGTCTTGAGAGTACTTTGAATTCTTCGTTTCAGCAATGGGCTAGAATGTTATTCACTAATATGCAAATAAAAACCATTCTGATTCCGGGCACTGGCCCAGAATGTGTAATTCTGCCCAGCAGGAACACTGCTGGGTTGCTGGAAGCCCTTCCTGGGAAGGCTCTGGGAGAGTCTCTCCTTCAGCCCTAGGTCCCCATGTCTCACCCACCCCTGGGCGCTGGACAGAAAAGGGGCCTACTCACCTGCACAGAGTGTCCACAGCACAGGCCACATCTTCCCCACCATGGTCTTGCTTCTTCTCTGCCCTAAACCTAGCCTGTCACTGGCAGCCATCTGACAGGTCTGAGCTGTCTGGTTAAGGCAGCCTCTGGCCTGGCCCAACTGGAGGTCCCTGCAGTTCTCCTTCCCACCCACCTCTGCCCAGCCTCAGCTGGATTGGCAGGTGAGCTCCTCAACTAGATTGGCAGGTGAGCTGGGGCTGGGCTCATGCGTCACCTATTCCAAAGGTCCCATGAGGAGTCTTCCCTACTTCCCTCGAGTTCCCCTTAAACCAGCCACCTCCCCTGCCTTCTCCCTACTTAGCAGGTGTACAAAGTCCTAGACCGGTCACAAAGGGGTAGGCTTTATAACTGACAGGAAATAAATAATAAAAAGAGAAATACCCTCAGAGGTAGGGTTCCAAGCTAGTAAAAGAAAGGTGTTGCCCATATTTGCTGAAACACTTCAAGACACAATGTGATCTGTTTCTCTACTTCTCTCCTCTTTTACATCCTCCACCCCACAGTGCGCTAGAGATATAGTCATGAAGAAAACAGGAAATCTCTCCCCTCAGAGTTTATATTCTGATTGGGAAAGTAGCAAGTTCATAAGTGAAAGAAAATCATCTTGGGGACGTGTGACCAACTCCTTTCAGTTTTCCTAGGACTGTCCCAGTTTTCAAACCAAAAGGAACCCCCTCAGTCCCGAGCAAATTGGGATGATGGTCACCCTACTGAAAGAATGATCAGTGGTGTGGAACCATAATTCTCCAGGAGCAGCGGCTGTTGCTGGTTTCTTCCATAGATATTCTAGATATGTGACAGAATAAGCACAAATGATAGTGTTCCATATACATTGTTCTGCAATGATTTATTCATTTTTCATTTAATGAAAGGTTTTGGAAAACTTTTTGTATTGGTATGTATAAAACCACCATTATCTATTTAAAATGGGGATATTTCACTGTATATGAGTGACATGATTTATTTAACCAAACTACTTTTAAGATTGTTTTTCCCCATCTTTCACAATTACGAAACGATTGCAACCAATATCTATTATGTGTACGATATTTCACACGTGTTGTGATTATACATGTAAGATAAATTCTTAAAAGTAAAATTTCTGAAATGACTCACTGAAAGGTTATACGTATTTGTAATTTTTATAGATTTTGCTAAACTAGCTACCAAGAGAATTTTGCAGACTACGCTCCTACTAGCAGCATATGAGGATGACTATCTCCCCACACACTCACTTACACAGCTACCAAATGTCTATGACACAGTTATCAAACTTTCTGCTCATCACCAATCTAAATGAACATGATATCCCATTGTGTCCGGAATTGGTGGATTCTTGGTTTCACTGACTTCAAGAATGAAGCCTCAGACCCTCGCAGGGAATGTTACAGTTCTTAAAGATGGAGTTTGTTCCTTCAGATGTTTAGATGTGCCCGGGGTTTCTTCCTTCTCATGGGTTCGTGGTTTCGCTGCCTTTGGAAGGAAGCTGCAGACCTTTGCAGTGAGTGTTACAGTTCTTAAAGCCAGCGCATCTGGAGTTGTCTGTTCTTTCTGGTGGGTTCGAGGCCTCGCTGGTTTCAGGAGTGAAGCTGTAGACTTTTGCGGTTAGTGTTACAGCTCATAAAGGTGGCGTAGACCCAAACAGTGAATAGCAGCTAGATTTATTGCCAAGAGTGAAAGAACAAACTTCCCACAGCTGAAGCGGACCCCACCAGGTCGCCCGGCTGGCTCGAGCAGCCTCCTTCTATTCCCTTACTTGACCCCACCCACATCCTGCTGATTGGTCCATTTTACAGAAAATTGATTGGTCCGTTTTAGAGAGAGCTGATTGGTCCATTTTACAGAGAGCTGATTGGTCCATCTTGACAGAGTGCTGATTGGTGCATTTACAATCCTTTAGCTAGGCACAAAAGTTCTCCAAGTCCCCACTAGATTAGCTAGACATAGAGCACTGATTGGTGCGTTTACAAACTTTGAGCTAGACAGAGAGTGCTGATTGGTGCATTTACAATCCTTCAGATGCATAAGTTCTCCAAGTCCCCACTAGATTAGCTAGACACAGAGCACTGATTGCTGTGTTTACAAACCTTGAGCTAGACACAGAGTGCTGATTGTTGCATATACAATCCTCCAGCTAGACATAAAAGTTCTTTAAGTCCCCACCCAACTCAGGAGCCCAGCTGGCTTTGCCTAGTGGATCCCATGCCGGGGCCACAGGCGGAGCTTGCCGGCCAGTCCCGACCCACAGGCAGCACTCCTCAGCCACTGGGCGGTTGATGGGATCAGGCACCCTGGAGCAGGCAATGGCGCCCATCAGGGAGGCTCGGGCCATGCGGGAGCCCACGGTGGGGGCCGGGGGAGGGCTCTGGTATGGCGGGCTGCGGGTCCCGAGCCCTGCAGCTTGGAGAAGCAGCTGAGGCCCTGCGAGAATTCCAGCGCGGCGCTGGGGGGCCGGCAGTGCTGGGGGACCCTGCGCACCCTCCGCAGCTGCTGGCCCGGGTGCTAAGCCCCTCACTGCCCAGGGCCTACAGCGCTGCCTGGCCACTCCCAGTGCGGGCCGCTGAGCCCGCGCCCACTGGGAACTCCCCTGTTCCCACTGGGGCCTCTCCACACTTCCCGGCAAACAGAGGGAGCCGGCTCAGGTCTCAACCAACTCAGAGAGGGTCTCCCAGAGTGCAGTGGCAGGCTGAAGGGCTCCTCAAGCACGGCCAGAGTGGATGCCAAGGCTAAGGAGGCGCAGAGACTGATCGAGGGCTACTAGCACATTGTCGCCTCTCACCATGTATATATAATTTACTTTTAAAAATTATTGGTGAAATTAGGCCAGGCGTGGTTGCTCACACCTGTAATCCCAGCACTTTGGGAGGCTGAGGTGGGCAGATCACAAGGTCTAGAGATAGAGACCATCCTGGCTAACACGGTGAAACTCCGCCTCTACTAAAACTACAAAAAATTAGCCGGGCATGGTGGCGGGAGCCTGTAATCCCAGCTACTTGGGAGACTGAGGCAGGAGAATGGTGAACCCGGGAGGCAGAGCTTGCAGTGAGCCAAAATGGTGCCACTGCACTCCAGCCTGGGCGACAGAGCAAAACCCCATCTCAAAAAAAAAAAAAAAAAATTTATTAGTGAAATTGAAAATATGTTAATATAGTTGTGCATCATATATATATATTGAGACTAGGTAGCTCATTTGCCCATATTTCTTTTTTTAATAAATTTTTAAAAATATAGAGAGAGTCTTGCTATGTTTACCAGGCTGGTCTGGAATTCCTGGGCTCAAGCAATCCTGCCTCAGCCTCCCAAAGTGCTGGGATTACAGGCATGAGCCACCACGTCCAGTCATTTGGCCATATTTCTATTGAGTTGTTGATCTTTAGCTTGCTGACTTCTAGCAGCTCTTTGTACATTAGGGAAAGGAACTTTTGGATGTGATAAGCATTGCAAGTATTTCCCCTAGCATTTCTTTGTGTTATGAATTCATAATATCCTGCATGAATTATTGTTATCAATCCTTTTGACTGCTAGGTTTGGTTGACATACAAAATTTGTTGTTTTCTGTTTATTACCTTTCATTCAGGCACCTTGTTAAATTCTCTTATTATATGTAATAATTGTTCAGCCCCAACATTTTATAATATCTTTGCCAAATTATTCTTCCTAACACACAGCCCTGATGCTATTACTTGTCTGCTCGGGTCCTATCACTGACTCTGCAGAACCTAACAAATTGGCTTTTAAGGTATTCTAGCATTTGTTCTCAAACACAGTCTACCTTCCAGAATTTGTAATTTATGCTCTGACCAAGTTAGACATCTTTTCATACCCAGAACTCATACTTCCTTACCCCCAAAACTTTGTCGATGCCACCCCCTCGGTACCCTTCCCCTACTATATCTGCTGTTATAATCTTACTTGTCCTTTAGAAGCCAGCTCATTTATCACCACTGCTTCTAGGAAGCCTTTCCTGATTTCTTCAGTCAGAAGGGCTCTTTCTCACCTTTGAACTCACACGGCACTCTGGATCTCTTTTAGGACACTACATTCTGTCTTATGCTTGAGTTATTTTTGGTCTGTGCCTCATTCCTCCTAATAAACAGTGAGCTCATTCATTCAGCCATTCCGAATGATACTATATACCAGGCATTGTTCCACCTAACTAGGAAGAAAGACAACTTTAAGCTACATGTCTTACCAACTTTGGTCAAGTACGGAGCCATATGTAGTAGGTAATCAATGAATATCTGTAAGTGGGTAAATAGATGGATGGATAAATTAATGAAAAGATGTCTATAGTATGTGTGGGATGAGAGGTGTGGGCTATTTGGCTTTGCTTTGATCATAGTGATGGTAGAGGGGGTAGTGGGGTAAGATAGCTTATTTGACATTTATGAAGCTCACAGAATTCTTATGTCACCAGGGTTGCCAATCCATCATCACCTCGGGGTGTGAGTAGAGGGGAGGAAACATGGAGGATGAGGACAACTGTTCAGTTGACCATCCAGAGACATGTCTATTAAAAGAAATGTAGGTGGGGAACCGTGGCTCACACCTGTAATCCCAGCACTTTGGAAGGCCGAGGTGGATGGATCACTTCAGCCCAGGGGTTGGAGACCAGCCTGGGCAACATAGTGAGACCCCATCTCTACAAAAAATTTAAAAATTATCTGAGTGTGGTGGCATGTGCCTGTACTCCCAGCTACTCAGGAGGCTGAGGTGGGAAGATCACCTGACCCCGAGAGGTTGAGGCTACAGTGAGCTGTGATGGCTCCACTGCACTCTCACCAGGGCAACAGAGTGAGACCCTGTCTAAAAATAAAGAAAAAGAAATGTAATCCTTGTCACAAGCAATGACTACTCTTTAATTGTACCACAGTACTCTCCCAATATCTACCTGTTGAGGACCCTTTCCATTCTATATATCTGGTCTTTTATTTAGGCCTCTGAGGTTGACATGTGGCTGTGGTAAGTTTTTTATTCTTCTGTATCTTTGGATTTAGACTCTCTTCTGGAAGCACTTTGAATAGGCGGTCCCAGGCAAGAGGGTTTGAAGAGAGAGCCCAGAGAAAAACTGTTTTTTAGGTTCTCCATCTACCATGCACAAACGTCTTCCAATTCTGCTGCTAAATGTCAGTGTTTGGAGAATCAGCCAGGAGGGAAAGAGTTAAGTGAGGACTGCTTTGGGGCCTGGGTCTGGAGCCTGCATTCCTTCCTCCCAGAGATCTGCCAGCCTATGGGGCCAGAGGCTAAATTTAGAGGGTGGCTAAGGTTTCCTGTTAACAGCTGTCCTGCCCCTAGGAGAAGAAGCCCTGGAGAGAGGAGGTGGTTGGTTCCTGTCTCACTGGCCGGAACTTCAGCTTCGGTCATTTCATCTGGGTCCCTCAGCCCTTGGTGGGGAACACCCAGGCAGGTTAGAGGTGAGTGTGCTTCTCCCCTCGTCAGTCCTGGTGAGCCCAGGACTTATAATACAAAGGGCAGCGGCTTTGCCCTGAGTGTCAGGGCACAGCCATGATGGCTGGGACCAGCTGCTGGTATACTTCATGCTCCTTAATAGGCTCCAGGATGATGCCTGAGCCAAAGGCCCTGCCTCCTGTGGCCTTGGTTAGAGTCAGCGAAGGCCAGCTGCGTCTTCCCCAGCAGAGACAAAGGGGTGCACATGGGCGTAGGTGAGGGCTGTGTGTATATGCACACCCTATAATTTCAACTGAAAAATTTTGCTGGTCTGGGGAAGTCATTGTTCTTCAACTTCTTGAGCTGAGTTCAGGTAACCTGCTAGCTCCTCTGCCTGCTCCCTTGCTGGCATCTGTGGAAGAAGCCACACTGGCACCTCAATATTGTTACTTCAAGGTGGTCTCCCAATATGGTGGGGTGCACTTCTTGGTGTCCTGGTAACAGTGGCTGGGCCAGGTCTGACTGGGTTTTCCTTGCCGGTCCTTTGCCCACTGGGACCTTCCTATTCCTAGTTCCACTGAGGTGACATCACCGACACACCTTATCCCCCGACAAAACCTCTGGAACCTAATTCCCTAACTGCCTTTTTCTTGCCAAACTTTCAGAGGCTGGCAGGTTGTCATGGCGACCAGCAAGGACCCAGAGGAGGAGCAGGTAGTCCCAAGTGAGGAGGATGAAGCCAACGTGAGGGCGGTGCAGGCCCACTACCTCCGGAGCCCCTCTCCTAGCCAGTAAGTGACCACTCATCTCCCACCCTCACAGCCATAGCTGGGAGGGGCTGGGGACAGGTTGGGCCATTGGCTCCAGGGAGCCTGCAGCCATCACCTCAGTTCACTCAATTAATATTGAGTACTTGTATGTGTCCTACTTTCTGGAGGAGGTAAATATGCGAATAGACTGATTGCAATGTGGCAGGTGTGTGCTAGATATTAATATGTGCAGGATCTAGTATGTGGTGGACTAGACACTAGGGAAGGGAACAACTGGACTTGGAAGGTCATAGGAGGCTTGGCTGGAAGAGATGATGATGGACCCGAACCTCAAAGGATGAGTAGGAATTTGGCAGTGCTTGATTCACTAGGACTGGGGCTGGATATGGGGATGACAGGCCGTAGACTATAAGAAAAGGGATCAGGAGAGGAGAAGCCCATGGAAGCATTCCCTAGCACTAAAATAACTTTTTATCCATAATCAAGCTGTGTCTTTAAACTGGGAGATGTGCATGCCTGGGGCAAGTGGCAAGATGCCAAGGGGCCTGAGGCATCTTCCTGGAGAGTCCTCTTTTTACCACAAGTAATTTGAAACTTCTTTTATATTAAAATCTTCGACGTTATGTTATCATGTAGAATGAAAAAAAGTTCTTAACGTTTTAAGACAAACCACGAGACATTAAAGAAATATCGTGCTTAATTGCCTGCTGAAACAATACTGTGTGTGCCTGTCCATTTTCTTTTGTCATAAATCGTAACAGGAGACCTGACTTTTAATTATATCTGTCACCAAAATGGCGTGAAGAATAACTTAAATGATTGAGCCTTTAGTTGGAAACAACTAAGTAAAACATCTGAAATTAACTTCCCCTCTAAGAATTTATCATTCTGCTTGACTTCACTTTTCTTCGATTCTCTTGGGGTCTTGCTGGCTCCTCCCTCCTGTGGTTCAAAAGGCTTCCCAAGTAGAGTAAGATGGGAACAAGGGCAGGTGCTCAGCACTCATGGGCCAGCGCACTTAGCCCAAATGGAGCTTAGAGACTTCTCCTTTAAAATTCAGCATTATGTCGGGAGTCCAAGGCGGGAGGATCACAAGGTCAGGAGATCGAGCCCAAAGCCTGGCCAATATAGTGAAACCCCATCTCTACTAAAAATACAAAACTTAGCAAGGTGTGGTGGTAGGTGCCTGTAATCTCAGCTACTCGGGAGGCTGAGGCAAGAGTATCACTTGAACCTGGGAGGCAGAGGTTTCAGTGAGCCGAGATCGTGCCACAGAACTTCAGCCTGGGTGACAGAGGAGTGAGACTCCATCTCAAAAAAAAAAGAAAAGAAAAGAAAAGAAAATTCAGCATTATGGTCTCACTTAGGAAAACTGTCAGGATTGAGAGATTTAACATATGTTCTCCTCTCTTGTATACCCGCCAATAAGGCAGAGGTCGCTTCGTGTGTGGTTGGGATAAGTGACAGTTTCATGTATTGCTAAGGATAATGTTAGCTATTATATCTAAAGGACATTTCTTTCTTGCTCAAATAAGTTCCAAAACAGGTACCTGAGCAGTGATTCAAGAACTAAGACTCCTTCTATCTTGAGGGTTCACCACGTTAAACGTGGCTTCTAAAGTCACAATGCTCATCAGTATCCACATAAAATGGAGACGAGCATGGAGAATTTCCCAGGAGGTTTTATGGTCCAGACCTGAAAATGGCCACTTCATTTTGACTCATATTCCATTGTCTAGAACTCAGCAAGGCCATGCTTTCTTGCAAGGAAGGATGGGAAATAAGGTCCATGAGCCCAAGAAAATGAGGAAATGAGTGTGTTGATAGTAGCAGTCTCAGCCACAATGTACTCCTCTAGTCAGTCAATCCATGTTACCTTTTTTCCCCACCTATAGAACATGTTTACTGCCTCCCAAGTGAGACAACTCAAAATCCCACTCACCAACTGCTGCATACATAGTACCAGGCTAGGTTCTCCAATGGGTGTGCATTCTCTTCCTCAGGCCTGAATGCAACACCTTATGGTCGGATCAGGGTAACTGCCAAAAACAGCTACCATTTTATAAAAGGAGGAAGAGGAAATACTGCAGTCATATAAATAATGAACATGTTGACCCAGGATGTGAGGAAACCTCCTACGTTTGACCTTGATTTGTCTCTCTGAGAGGAATACCCTTGTCTGTTGTTCTCTTTGACCTCTAGCTCTGCCTTCCTAGCTGTCTTGCTTGTCCATTATCCTCCATAGCCACGTTGAAGACATGTCTTCCTTGAAGGCTGTATAGCTTTTGCAGACTGTGTCCTGTTTATGAACATTTGATGACTCAGGGGCTGTTTTAAGGCTTATGCCACCTAAAAGCTTTTGGAAGTTCCGGGTTTCTTTGAAAATACTACCCTTTCAAAAACTCAATAGGTTTATGATCTATGTAGATTAGACAACTCCATGTGTTACTAACCACACTCAAAATTATTTCCTAGATACAGTTTTCAATCCTGATTCATTCATTTGCCTTTTTGTCTCAGTTTAATGTTAGTTATCTTGGGAGGTTGTCTGAAACTGTAAATATGGGTGGGGAGTCCAGGATGCATGTTGTAATTTGTAGTGTAATTGTTAGAAAGTTTTGCAATAGAATGTATAGCTGACAAGCTAATGAAGGGAAGATAAAATAATAAAATATAATCATTCCAAAAGAAGAAAAGAAAGTAGAGAAAAAGAATACAGAAAAAGAACAACTTTTTCCATAAGAAACTATAGGTTAAAAAAAAAAGAAAGAAAAAGAAAAAGAAATAAGAAAATAGTAGGATGGTAGATTTAAGCTCAAATATATGAATAACTACATTAAATTTAAATAGACTAAATACTCCAACTAAAAGACAAAGATTGTCAGACTCAATTTTTTCAAAAGGCTACATAGTGTTTACCAGAGACACACCTTAAAAATAAGGATATAGGCTTGTCATGGTAGCTCATGCCTGTAATTCTAGCACTTTGGGAGGCTGAGGTAGGATGATTACTTGAGGCCAGGAGTTTGAGACCAGACTAGCCAACATAGTGAGACCCTGTCTCTGCAAACTTTTTTTTTCTGAGACAGAGTCTCGCTCTGTCGCCAGGCTAGAGTGCAGTGGTGCGATCTCGGCTCACTGCAACCTCTGCCTCCAGGGTTCAAGTGAGTCTCCTGCCTCAGCCTCCAAAGTAGCTGGGACTACAGGCACACACCACCCCACCCAGCTAATTTTTGTATTTTTAGTAGAGATGGGGTTTCACCATGTTGGTCAGGATGGTCTCGATCTCTTGACCTCGTGATCCGTCTGCCTCAGCTCCCAAAGTGCTGGGATTACAGGTGTGAGCCACTGCGCCTGCCCAAGCATTTTTTAAAAAATTAGCCAGGCATGGTTGCCCATGCCTGTAGCCTCAGCTACTCACGAAGCTGAGGCAACAGGATTGCTTGAGCCCAGGAATTCAAGGCTGCAGTGAGTTATAACCATGCCACTGCATTCCAGCCTGGGTGACAAAGTGAGGCCCTGTCTCAAAAAATAAAAGAAAAGAAAATAAAATAAGGATATACAAAAGTTAACAAAGAATAAAAGAAACTATACTACACTGTTCCAGTTACTACTGCTCATAACTTCAAATTTTAGTGGCATAAAATACCATTTTATTGTGTTCATAATCAGGAGCCTAGATGAGGCACAGTGGGGTTAGCCTGTCTTTGCTCGAGGATGTCCAAGGCCTCAGCTAGAAAGATTTGAAGACTGAAGATGACTTAAGGCTGAGGTGACTCACAGAGGCATCTTCACATTTAGCAGTTTATGTTGAAATTTACCTGGGCTTTTGGCCAGAAAACCTAAGATGGTCCTTCCATGTGGGCTACTTTGGGCTTTCTCTAAGCATGGTAGCTAAATTCCAAGAGTTGCATCCAAGAGAATAAGATAGATGTGTATTAATTTTCATGAGCTAGCCTCAGGAGTTACATAGCACCACTTCTGCTGTACTCTGCTGTCACAAATGTCCATGAAGTTTCAAGGGGAGGCACCATAGACTTCATCACTCCATCAGAGAAGTATCAAGGTGATATCGTAAAGTAAGAAAAACAAGCCAGTGAAGCAGATTTTAAAGTAATTATTACTAGATACAAAGAGACAAAAAGAGACATTTCATAATGATCAAAGGTTCAATTCAGCAGAAAGATTAAATAATTTTCAATTTCTGTGTTTAATAATACAGCCTCAAAATATATAAGGCAAAAAACTGACAGAACTGAATGAAAAATTAAAAGCCACAATCTCCCTCAACTCTATGTATATTTTTAAAAACTATCTCAGCAACTTATAAAATTTTAAAAAATCAAAAGAATAATTTTTAATAAGAATATAAAAAATTTATCAAGAGTAGTTGGACCAAGCAATAAACAAAATTAACCTAATTAGCATTTATAGAACATGTACCCAACAACTACAGGATATATATTCTTGTCATGTACACATGGAGCATTTACCAAAATAGATCATATACTGGGCCATACATATATCAACAAATGTTCAGTGATTGAAATAATGTAGAACATGTTATCTGAACATAGAAGAATAAAGGTAGCGATCAGTTAAAAAATTTAAAAATAGAGATTCAAATTAAAAGCACAATTAAATACTACTACATATTCACCAGAATATCTCAAACTGAAGACCAACAATAGCAAATATGAAGATGTGAAGCAATCAAAATTCTCATTCGTTGCTGGTGACAGTGTAAATTAGTACAACCTTTTGGAACTATTTTGCAGTATCTACTAAAGCTAAACATATGGTTGTCCTCTGATCCAGCATGCTCACTCTTCATAAATACTTAACAAAAACAACTACATATGTGCACCAGAAGATAAATACTATAATGTTTAGCAACTAATAGTCATTAAGAATATAAGATGTATAAACAACATGATGAACTGTCCAATTAGCAGTAGGCTAGATAAATAAAGTCTGGCATATATATTTATTTTAAAAACTGCCTGTCTTGGCCTGTTTTCTGTTGCTATAACAGAATACCTGAGACTGGGTAATGTACAAAGAATAGAGGTTTATTTGGCTCATAGCTCTGGAGGCTGGAAAGTCCAACATCAAGTGGCCACATTTGGCAAGGGCCTCATGCTGGCTCATAACATGGCAGATGGCATCACATGGCATGAGTGCATGTGAGAGAGGAGAGCAGGCATGTGCAAAAGAGACCAAATGCAAGAGGCAGCCTCACTTTAGAACAACCCCCTCTCCTGGTAACTAACCCAGTCACCCAAGAGCAAGAACTCACTCCTGTGAGAAAAGCATTCATCTCCTTAACAACCTAATCACCTCTTAAAACACTGCCTTCCAATGCCACCCCATTGGAGACCAAGCCTCAACATGAGTTTTGGTGAAGACAAACCATAGCGTTGCCCTAGGGAATATGTATTTTATTAACTGCCTATCACTTTGGAGTGATTGAGCTTCTCAGATTATTGACTGAGGAAGGCAAATAATATATATGACACAAAGGGGAAGGGGTGAAGGGAGTCACCGAAAGGGGAAATAGGAGGCAGGGAAGACTAATTCTGCTGGTTTACCAATTTTACACCACCTTAGCCTACCACAAGACAAAAGCACTGAAGCAAAGGCATTCAGTTCTTAGCCCTTCCAGCAGCCAGTCTGCCTTACTGGGCAAAAACAGGCTCAACCTGAAAGACCCACTTTCCTGTGCAATGGACTGAACTTCCTTAAAACATGGCCCCGCATCCAGAGCAAATGTCATCTGGATTTGCAGTGACTGCTGCCGAATCCTATTGGCTTTAATGCCTTTCTAGGTTTGTGTCTACTACTCAGCAATTGATTTCTAGAAACTTACCCCAAATCATCTAGCCCTTTTCAGAAATTTTCAAGGAAGGCAAACATGTGGTGACATGGTGACATTTCATAGTCTATCTCTTCCTGCAATGTCCTCATAAAATCTGAACTCTAAACTATTACAATTGCACAGGCTTTGGAGCTATCATCCAATCAATCCCACTTTACTACACAGAACCACACCTAAACCAGTTCAGATGAATGAATCTACAGTGCTTTTTAAAAATGAAAACAGAACCTCAGACTTGGAGAAAATATTTGTAAATTACGTATCTGATAAAGAACTTCTATCTAGAATGTATTTTTTAAAACTTCCACAACCTACTAATAAGGAAACAAACAACTTAATTAAAAAGCAGACAAATGATTTGAATACATAGTCACCAAAAAAGATACGTGGATAGCAAATAAGCTCATGAGAAAATGCTCAAAATCCTTAATCATTAGGGACACAAATTAAAACCACAATGAGTTACCATTACATAACTATTAAAATATCTGAAATTAAAAAGATTGACCATACCAAATGTTGGTGGAAAATGTGGAGTACTTGGGACAATCTTATACTATTGGTGGGAATGTAAAATAGTCCAGCCATTTTACAGTTTTTCAGTTTCTTATAAAATTAAACATACATCTACCTAAACATGCACACCTATATCTACATGATCCTGTCATTCTACTCCTAGGTATATACTCAAGAAAAATGAAAGCCTATGTCTCCTGGGTGCAGTGGCTCATGTCTGTAATCCCAGCACTTTAGGAGGCTAAGGCAAGTGTATCACCTGAGGTCAGGAGTTTGAGGCCAGCCTGCCCAACAGAGTGAAACCCCATCTTAACTAAAAATACAATAATTAGCTGGGTGTGGTGGGTGGGCACCGGTAAGCCCAGCAACTTAGGCTGAGGCAAAAGAATCGCTTGAACCAGAGAGGTGGAGGTTGCAGTGAACCAAGATTGCACCACTGCACTTCAGCCTAGGCAACAGAGTAAGAGTCTGTCTCAAAACAAAACAAAACAAAACCCTATGCCTATGCAAAGACTTGTACATGAATGTTCATAGCAGGTTTATTTGTAATAGCCAAAAAACTAAAAACACCCTAGATGTCCATTGACAAGTGAATGGATGAACACATTGTGTTACATTTATACGTAGAAATACTATACAGCAATGAAAAGAAATGAGCTATTGATTCATACAACAACATGGATGAATCTCAAAGTAATTGCACTGCTTGAAAATCAGACAAAAAAGGGTACACACTATATTATTCCATTTATATACAATTCTAAAAAATGCAAATACATCTCTATAGTGGCAGAAAGCAGTTTAATGGTTGCCTGGGGGGCATAGGGCAGGGAGGGGGTGAGAGGGAGAGCTTAAAAAGGGGCACAATTAAAAAAAAAAAAAAGGGGGGGCACAAGGGATGATGTGATCTTGAGTGTAGTGATCACTTCACGGATGTATACATATGTCAAATCTTACCAGTTTATATATTTTAAATTTGTGCATTTTGTATATCAATAATAAAGCTGTTTTTTAAAAAGTATATATATATATATAATAAATAAAACCCTCTTTTAGGAGGCAGTATGGTACTGTGGAAAGAAATTAAGTGGTGTAGTGGAGACCAAAATTGAGGTCAGATCTGCCCTCCTACTTATAAACCCTTGAAAGCTTGCTTAAATTATGTAATCAAAAAAATCAGAATACCAGTTTTACCCAGTAGTAGAGAATAAATAATATAACATATATAAAGGTATACTGGATATTTGATAAATGGGGGTTCTCTTCCTTTTTCCTTCCAGAGAAAGATATCTGACAACAAAATTTTTTCAGTAACTCATCATGTCAAGAAATTTTTATTTAGCCAGAGTCCCATACACACTGGTTAAGACATCATGCTTCTCTAATTCTGCCATGAGCAAATCCTGTATTCTAAGAAGCAGAGTATCACTTACTGATATTTGTCCCCGTCCTGAATAGTCCTCCTTGTACTTGATAAGTGCCTGAAATTCCATCCTTCTGGTTTTATGACTTCAAGTAAAGGTTTGAGTCTTTAAGTTAAATTTCAAGTCTTTAAGTTAAATTATGCACCAAGTCAGCAAATACCTCACCAACGGACTCTTAGTCCTTGTACTAGTTTCCTAGGGCTGCCACAGCAAATTACTACAAACTGGGCAGCTTAGAAACAAGAGAAATTTATGTTCTCACATTTTGGAAGCCAGAAGTCTGAAATCAAGGTGGTGACAGAGCCACACAGCCTCCGAAGACTCTAAGGAAGACTCCTTCCTTGTCTCTTGCTCGTTTCTGTTGGCTACAGGCGTTTCTTGCATTGTGGCAGCATGATTCCAGTCTTCAAAAGGCCTTCTGCTCTGTATTCTCTTCTCTTCTAAGGACACTTGCCACTGGCTTTAGAGTTAATCCTAATTTAAGGTTATCTCATCTCAAAAGCTTTAACTTAATTACGCCTGCAATGATCCTTTTTCCAAAAAAGATTATATTCCCAGGTTTTGGAAGATATACCATTTTGGAGGGCCATCGTTTAACTCACTACAGCCCTATATCCAGCCCCTAGCAAACATCATTGTACCCTTTCCTGTGGAATTAGAACAGAGTCTTGCAAAACTTCACCCAGTGCTCCAAACAGTCACTAGCAACCAGCCAAAATTAGCAGGGATGTAGCCTGCTTGCTGTCCTGGCAGGGAGTCCTGACATTTCAAGTCTCATCTGTAAATCTCATGCTAGGGTGAATTAAGAACCTGAGAAAGGGATGTAGACAATGAATGGGGTATCAAATCTTCATTTTTGCCTGAGTTAGGCACTAACTTCACACAGCTTAAATTCAAACCTAGCCACTATGAGTCACTCTCTGAAAGAAAATGGGTGGTTAGAGATTCATCCATCTCATAGCTAGGCAAATTTCCCTAAGTGATTCATGATTCATGAGTTGACACTAAAATTTAAAACCTCCTGTCTGTGGGGCAGCTTGGTGGGGACCTCTCCCTTACCTATAGCCTCTGCCAGACCTTCGCAGTCACCTACATAAATACAGCCTAAGAAGTAAGTGTGCTTGTGATGCAAACCAACCTCTGCCCCGTCTCTTCCTTCTTAGCTATTATCATCAGTTTTCTCTTCCTTTCCAACTAAAGGAGTAAAGACATTTTCATCATTCTCTTGTTCTTGATTTGAAGAATGTTTTTCGACTTGACTTGATATCTTTCCAAGTCAAAATCCATTTCTTGCTTTGGCTTTTAGAGCTGAACTTTTCAAGACTTCGCAGTTTTTTAGAACTGCTTGGTAAGGCTTGATCAGGCTTCCTCTCACGGTGGCACTGGTTCCCTTGACCTTCAGTGAATTTCCTTAACTGTGCTCTCCTTTCCCTTCCTGTGGCGAGCAAGCATCTGTGATGTGTGGGGTAGGAGACAGGGGCATGAAGTGTAATTTCTCGGTGTTTTCATTGTGTTTCTTTGGGAAATGGCTCCTCCTGTCCATCCTTTCTCCTTTACATGTCTTTTTCAGTGAAAATTTCTCCACCTCGGCTCTTCCACTAAGCCTGTTGGAAGCAGCTTTCTAAAAATCAATTTTCTTTAGTTTACTGACTTCTTTTCTTCCTTAGAGCCTGAATTTTGCTTGTGTGTGGTCATTTTCTCTGAAGTCACTGAACACTTACAGAAACCTTGTCCTTTTTTGCAAAAGCCAAATCAAGAAATACGGCTCCTCCTGGGCCTCTACCTCCATTTCACTTCCACGGGACTCCTTGACAGGAAGTGATCAGCTACAGGGAAGTCTGGACTGAAGGACCCCAGTTCTACTGCATTCCGTGTCTGGACATCAGGCAACTAGTTTAAAGCAATGGCTTTCAAATTTTGCTGACTGCAATCTGCAGTATGCCAATACCATTTACAGCTCAACTCAGAGATATATACATGTATATATAAATTTTTAAAAGTTCACAAAACTACACTTATCCTTACAATGGGTGTTGCTATTCCCTTTCTTCCTCTTTTCCTTCCTTCCCTCCCTCCCTTCTTTCCTTCTTTCCTTTTTCTGTTTCCTTTTTTTCTTTCTGTCCCAGATGCTGAGCACAACCCATTGAATTGATTTTATGAAACACAGATTGGTCAGTCTGCAATTTTGAAAAATGCAGGTCTAAAGCAAGCTGCACCACTCTCCTGCTCTTGGTTAGGAAGTCCATCAAACTCCCCTTTATTGTTCCTCTTTCAATTCAGCCTCAAGGCTTTTTAGCAGCTGCTTCCTGATCCTATGATGAGGTATGTATTGATCCTAGATCCTTTCTTTCCCCGCCTGTCTTTCTTGAACAGCCAGCCCTCACTGCTTTCTAATCAGGGTGTGAGTGTCATCTCACTCCATCTCAGGTATGCCGGTTGGGACACAGACATAGTCATAAATCAAAACCTCTAGGGCCGCCATCTCACTGACCTTGCAAATATAAACAGGGCCAGTTGTTCAGGTCTCTCCCTCCTTCTTCTTTTCTGTTTCTGCAGTCCTCCTTCTCTGTGGAAAACAAGCACCCGTTTTAGGTATTGCCCCCACACCTTTCTTTATTAGACTTAATAAACTCTGTCTGTGGCAAACAGTTTTATGACTATTAGGTTTACATCTCCCCTCACAGCGGCTGACTCATAAAAGCATTTGTAATCTACATCCTACATTCCACACTGGGTAATACGGAGCAGAGTTTAAAGTTGCTCACATTTTAGCATCAGCAGCCAAAGACAGAAACATCGTGGGGCTGGGGAGGAAATCTGTTCTGAATCCCCTCTCTTTTCTCAATTACAAAGCTGCCAGCTTCTCAAGAGCGTACCGGGTAGGCTTTTCACGTATGATTTCTCAGGCTTGCCGCCTCATTAGCCGAACTTCAATCTTTACCACCACTAAAAAGGAAAGATATTTCACAGTGATTTCTCTTTTCAAATTTTCCCCTATCAAACCCACAGTCTCAGAGTGTAGGTATATTTAGGATGGATTCTTGGTTCTCAGTATTTGTTATTTAAAACCAAATGCTCACAATTTAAAGTCAACGTTGTTTAGGGAAAATGGCAGGATGGAGGGCTCCCAGATGGATAATCCCAGGACAGGATCTTGGCAATCCCACCTGCTGAGTTCCTTGCAAGGCCTTTCTGGACACCTGACAGGTGAGGGCACCTCCTATGTCTACTTTCAGTCTGTGTCAGTTGCTTGGAATACTGATTACAATGTGAGAAAGCCTCTTTGGGACGCAAAGGAACAAAGAAAATTGACCAGGTAGAAGAAATGTGGTGCTGTGCAAGGAAGAAGCCCTTGTAATCCCTGCAGTAATACAATAATTCTCAGCATGGATCTGTTTGGTTTGGTTTTGCCCCAAACCTCATTTTACATAATACTGACCCTTAATAAATGAAATGATTAATGTTTTGTTAATAGGAGTATAAGTAGTGTTAATTACTGAAAAATAATAAAACTCCCTTAATAAATATTGTTGAAATGGAAAATATGACTGCTCACATTTATATAAAATCTGGGGCTTTGATTCTAGTTTTATGAAATATTGATATATGAAAGCTAGCTGTTCTGAACGCCTGGAGCTCAGAATGTCCACCAGGTCTGGTATAGAGGCAGGGTTTGCTCTACCATATTGGCATTATTTTGTTGTTGCTTCCCATCCACAAAATATTTGGCTCAGTCACCGATATTTATTAGGTTGTGTATCACTGTTGGGGAGAAGAGTGCCTACGCATTTACTTAAAACTTGCTTCTTGGCCCTTGGAATAGCACTGTTCCTGTGATCTACTGGGACTTAACAAATTATCCCAAAACTTAATGACTAAAGGCAATAATTTTATTTTGCTCCCCTTTTTGTGGGTCAGGAATTTGGACAGGACTTGACTGGGCAGTTTATCTGTTTCATATGGCATCAGCTGGAGTGGCCTGATGGGCTGCAAGGTCCATTTCTAAGAGGATCATTCACATGGTTGGCTGTTGGCTGGGAGCTCAGCAGGGAATGTTGACTAGTGGCCTTTCTAGCTTGGTGCTGGGGGTAGTCAGACTTCTTATAAGGCAGCTCAGGAGTTCCCAGAGAGAGTGCCAAGACCCAGAGAAGGGAGGCTTCCCTCAAGACATAGGCTCAAAAACTGACCAGTTATCACTTCTACCATATTCTATTGGTCAGAGCAGTCACAGAGACTACCCAGATTCTAGGGCAGTAGACATAGACCCCACCTCTCTATGCAAGGAGTACCACAGATCTGGGGTGACCATTACTCTACCATAAGAAAAAATTGCTAATTACTAACATAGGCCTCAGATATTATATACATCTTGGCCTCTAAAGGGCAGAGAGTAGGCATGGAGAGGACACAGCCAAGATCCTCCTTTTGCTTTGAGGCTTGCTACTGGTGTCCCAGTAAAATGATGAGCATGCAGCAAACACTTGATAGACCTTATTGCTGATTGTTGTAACTGCCACATTCCCTTAAGTATAGTACTATTGAAGACAAATTCAGTCAGTGAGTCAGAATTTATCTATTAAACATTTACTGTTTGCCAGACATTCTCCTAGGTGCTAGGAACACGATGGTCAACAAAATACCCAGTCATGGTCCTTGCCCTCATAGAGGGTATTATCTAGTATAGGAGACCAATATTTATCAAATGATTTCATAAATAAGTGTAAAATTGCATCTGATAGAAGTGCCATAAAAACAGATGTATGGTGCAAGATCAAGGAAGACTTCCCTAAAGAAGGGATGATTGAACTAAAATCTGAAAAATGGGGGAAGCAGGTGAGGACTAACCATCAGGCTGCAGAAATTGACTTCTACAAAGTCCGTAGGCAGAAAGGAACTTGGTAAGAATGACAGCCAAAAGGAGACCAGTGTACTGGAAAGGGTGAGCCAAAGAGAACTCAGTGCAAGTTGAGGTTGAAGAGGAGGAAGGGGCCAGAGACCACAGGGCCTTGGAAATCATCAGGTTTGATCCCCTAGGTGGTAAGTGGACACCTGACCCAACCTTACCATAGTCCATCCATTCATCCAGACATCCAGCTCTTCATCCATCTGCCCATCTGTCTGTACAGCCACTTGGTCAATCATCAAACCCTGACTGATCACCTTCCATCTGCTAGAGACACAGGTAAATAAGACCACCTAATCCACCTAATCTGTACCTTTATAGAGCTCACTGCCACCCCAACTAGGTGTTTAAGTCTTTACTATCTTCACCAAGTAATGAGATTCCAAAGATCTCTCTAGTTTTAACACCCAAAGATAATATCCCACGAACTGTACGCTTAATCCACCCCCACTGTCCAGTAATGCTTATTTGAAAATGCATCTTTTGGTCACAGAAAGTACTTGGTGCTAGAATGGAAATGAGCCAACACAACTGCTATCGTAAAACTCTATTATCTTCACCAAGCAATGAGATCTCTAAAGACCTCTCTAGTTTTAACATCCAAGATAATTTGGAATTGAATTAAATTGAGTCGATTAGGGTTATGGGGGAAAAGAAAGGCAGATAGGAGGCAGGACTAACTTGCAGCTCCCACTTGGATGAACAGAACAGCATGTAGAGACTCACATCATGAACCTTTGCTCCAAGAACTACCACAGGAACATACTAGGAAAACTGAAACGATTCACAGACCCTTTCAAAGAAGCAGCTTGCTGCTGCAAACATCGTGAGATAGCCAAAACACTGTGAATGCCCAAAGAGTGAAAAGGGGAAAGTCTGCCTCCAAACACACATCCTCACTGAAGAACCTGAAAATCCAGATCACAGGAGAAGGATTTAACCATTCCTAGAGGTGAAATGAATTTAGAGAGCTGAGAAACATATAAAAGTAGAAACAGCAGCAGGAAGAGCCCTGTAGGCACTCCCAGTCCCCAGGGAAGCCACTTTTGACTTTATCTCACAGGAGTCCTTGGGGAGGGCAGCCAGGGGTATTGGGGAAGGACCACAGGGAAAACGAAACTTCCAGCTGAACTTTGTAATAATTTCAACAGGTGTAAATTGTCCAGGGCAGAATGGGGATGGGGGAATGGCAAACAGGAAGTGCGAACAAGAGCACAGAAGCCACCACAGGAGAGTAGTGGCCAGGCCTAAAATCTCTGCTTGCTTTTTCCTTAGGGAGGTTTGTAGCCTGGGGCAAGATCTGATCCCTGCTTACTGGCTGCCTAAATATAAACTCAGTGTTGTTGGTGGGGTATAGTGAAAATGAGACTGGCCTTGCTGGCTGTGTGGGAACTGGGTGAGGTGCCCACTGCCAGCTTTATCCCCACTTCCCTGGCAACCTGTCTGATGCAGCAGAGGCAACCACAATCCCCCTGGGAACATAACTCCATTGGCCTGAGAACCACACCCCAACAGCAGCCACAACAAGCCCTGTCCGAGGAGAGTCTGAGCTCAGACACACCTAACCCTACCCCCACTCTGTGGTTTTTCTCTACATGCCCTGGTAGCCAAGGACAAAAGACATAATCTCTTGGAAGCTCTATGGCCTCACCCATCACCTGAGAAACCTGAATATTTATCCAGGAGACCTTAGGACAAGTTTGTTTCCCCTGCAGCTGTTGCTTTCCTGAAGGTGCCACCTCCTGGCTGGCAACCAGCTCAAGCCATTACAACAACTTATAAAAGAACAATGCTGCTCCAAGAAAGGAGAAAACAACAGCTAATTCTACCACCTGTAACATCCTGGCTAACCAGAGGTCCTGAGTCTGTACACATGACAACTTTACTGCTGACATAACCAGCATTTGAGAAAACCAGTGCACCAAAGAAAACTGTAACCAAGGACCCTCACAGAGTCCATTTCACTCCCCAGCTACCTCCACTGGAGCAGGTACTGGTATCCATGACTGAGAGACCAGAAGGCGGATCACATCACAGGATTCTTTGTAGACACTCCCCAGTACAAGCCTGAAGCCCTGGTAGCTCCACTGGGTGGCTAGACCTAGAAGAGCAATAACAGTCACTGCAGTCCAGCTCTCAGGAAGCCCCATCTCTAGTGGAAGGAGGAAAGCACCACATCAAGAGAACATCACATGAGACAAAAGAATCTGAATAGTAGCCCTTGAGCCCCAGGTCTTTCCTCTGACATAGTCCAGCCAAATGAGAAGGAACCAGAAAAACAATTCTGGCGATATGACAAAGCAAGGTTCTTTAACACCCCCAAAAGATCACATTAGCTCACCAGCAATGAATCCAAACCAAGAAGAAATCTCTGTATTGCCAGAAAAAGAATTCAGAGGGTCGATTATTAAGCAACTCAAGGAGGCACCAGAGAAAGGTGAAAATCAACTTAAAGAAATTTTAAAAATAATACAGGATATGAACAAAACAAACTCCAGAAAAAATAGATAGCATCAATTTAAAAAATCACAACTGTTGGAAATGAAAGACACACCTAGGGAAATACAAAATACACTGGAATATTTCAACAATAGAATCAAACAAGTAGAAGAAAGACCTTAAGAGCTGAAAGACAAGGTGAGAGAATTAACAATAGTGATGCCATTTTTCTACCTTGGTGATTGTGTTCTCTGCCTTGGTGACAGTGTTCCCAGAAGCAAAGCAAATGTCACCCTCACCCATACCTTTAGCAGAGCATAACAACCCTGACCACAACAAAGTCTGACTGGCCCTTACCACATCCTTCCCCGGCCCCTTACAGTTGCAACCTGCCAGCACTTCCCCAACCCCTCTCCTGCAGAAACTTTATTATAAAAACCTCAGCTTTAAGCTATCAGGGTCTCAACCAGACTCCTGACTGAGACACCTTGCAGGCTTATTCCTGTGAATAAACCTGTTTGGCCATTGAGTTGCTTTCTCTCCATTGCTCTCTTCCTTTATATTTTCCTAACACAAGGTTTTCAAATTAACCCAATCCAACAAAGACAAAGAAAAAAGAATTTTTGGAAGATGAACAAAGCCTCCAAGAAGTTTAGAGCTATGTTAAATGACCAAACCTGAGAATAATTGGTGTTCCTGAGGAAGAAGAGAAATCTAAAAGTTTGGAAAACTTATTTGAGGGAATAATCAAGGAGAACTTCCCTGGCCTTGCTAGAGATCTAGACATTCAAAATCAAGAAGCTCAAAGAACACCCAGGAAATTCATTGCAAAAAGATTATCATCTAGGTATATAGTCATCCAGTTATCTGAAGTCAAGACAAAGGAAAGAATATTAAGAGCTGTGAGGCAAAAGCATCAAATAAATTATAAAGGAAAATCTATGAGAGTAACAGCAGATTTCTCAGCTGAAACACTACAGTCTAGAATGGATTGGGTTCCTATCTTTAATGTCCTTAAATAAAACAATTATTAGCCAAGAATTTTGTATCCAGCAAAACTAAGCTTCATAAATGAAGGAGAGATAGTATTTTTCAGACAAACAAATGCTGAGAGAATTTGCCACTACCAAGCCAGCACTACAAGAACTATTAAAAGGGGTTCTAAATCTTGAAACAAAACCTCAAAATACACCAAAATGAACTTATTTAAAGCATAAATCTCACAAGGCCTATAACACAATAACACAATAAAAAAAAAAAGGTATTCGGGCAACAATCAGCATGATGAATAGAATAGTATCTCACATTTCAATAGGCAAGTTGAATGTAACTGGCCTAAATGCTCCACTTAAAAGAGACAGAATGGCTGAATGGATAAGAATTCACCAACCAAGTATCTTCTGTCTTCAGGAGACTCATGTAACACATAAGGACTCACATAAACTTAAGGCAAAGGAGTGGAAAAAGATATTCCAAGCAACTGGATACCAAAAGCAAGCAGCAATAGCTATTCTTATATCAGACAAAACAGACCTTAAAACAACAACAGTTGAAAAAGACAAAGATGGACATTATATAATGATAAAATAACTAGTCCAACAGAAAAATATCACAATCCTAAATATATATGCACCTGACACTGGCACTCCCAAATTTATAAAACAATTACTAATAGACCTAAGAAATGAGATAGACTGCAACACAATAATAGTGGGGAACTTCAGTACTCCACTGACAGCACTAGACAGATCATGAAGACAGAAAGTCAACAAAGAAACAATGGACTTAAACTATACCCTAGATCAAATGGACTTAGATATTTTCAGAACATTCTACCCACCAACTGCAGAATATACATTTTATTCATCAACACATGGAACATTCGCCAAGATAGACCGTATGATAGGCCACAAAACAAGTATCAACAAATTTTAAAAAATTGAAATTATATCAAGTACTTTCTCAGACCACGGTAGAATGAAGTTGGAAATCAACTCCAAAAGGAACCCTCAAAACCATGCAAATACATGGAAATTAAATAATCTGTTCCTGAATGATAGTTGGGTCAACAATGAAATCAAGATGGAAATTTAAAAATTACTTGAAGTGAATGATAATAGTAACACAACCTATCAAAACCTCTAGGATACAGCAAAAGCAGGGCTAAGAGGATAGTTCATAGCAATGAATGCCTTCATCAAAAAGTCTGAATGAGTACAAATAGACAATCAAAGGTCACACCTTAAGGAACTAGAGAAACAAGACAAACCAAATCCAAACCCAGCAGAAGAAAAGAAATAACAAAGACCAGAGCAGAACTAAATGAAATTGAAACCAACCAACAAACAAAAATACAAAACATAAATGAAACAAAAAACTGGTTATTTGAAAAGATAAACCAAAACTGATAGATCATTAGTGAGATTAACCAAGAAAAGAAGAGAGAAGGGCCAAATAAACTCAATTAGAATGAAACAGGAGATATTACAACCAATACCACAGAAATACAAAAGATTGTTCAAGGCTACTATGAACACCTTTACATGTATAAACTAGAAAACCTAGAGGAGATGGATAAATTCCTGGAAATACAAAGCCCTCCTAGATTAAACTAGGAAGAGATAGAAACTCTGAAACAGACCAATAACAAGCAGCGAGATTAAATTGGTAATAAAAACATTGCACATACACACATAAAAAGTCCAGGCCCAAATGGGTTCACAGCTAAATTCTATCAAACATTCAAAAAAGAATTGGTACTAATCTTATTGAAAGTATCCCAAAAGATAGAGGGAATCCTCCCTATATCATTCTATGAAGCCAGTATCACTCTAATATTGAAACCAGGAAAGGACATAACAAAAAAAGAAAACTACAGACCAACATCCCTGATGAACACAGAGGCAAAAATCTTCAACAAAATACTATCCAACTGAATCCAACAGCATATTAAAAAGATAATCCACCATGACCAAGTGGCTTTTATACCAGGGATGCAGGGATGGTTTAACATCTGCAAGTCAATAAATGTGATACAGCACATAAACAGAATTAAAAACAAAAATCACATGATCATCTCAATAAATGCAGAAAAAGCATTTAACAAAATTCAGCATTGCTTTATGCTTAAAACCCTCAGAAAACTGGCATAGAAGGGACATACCTTAAGGTAATAAAAGTCATCTATGACAAACCCACAGCCAATATTATACTAAGCAAGGAAAAGTTGAAAGCATCCCCCCTGAGAACTGGAACAAGACAAAGTTGCCCACTTTCACCTCTTCCATTCAACATAGTACTGGAAGTCCCAGTCAGAGCAATCAGACAAGAGAAAGAAATAAGGGAATGCAAATCTGTAACGAAGAAGTCAAACTGTCACTGTTCACTGATGATATGCTCATATACCTAGAAAAACCTAAAGACTCATCCAAAAAGCTCCTACATCTGATAAATGAATTCGGTAAAGTTTCAGGATACAAAATCAATGTACACAAATCAGTAGCACTGCTATACGCCAACAGTGAACAAGCTGAGAATCAAATCAAGAACTCAACCCTTTTTAAAATAGCTGCCAAAAAAAATGCTTAGGAAGATGCCTAACCAAGAAGGTGAAAGACCTCTACAAGGAAAGTTACAAAACACTGTTGAAAGAAATCATAGATGACACAAACCAATGGAAACACATCCCATGCGCATGGATGGGCAGAATCAATATTGTGAAAAATGAGCATACTACCAAAACCAATCTACAAATTCAGTGAAATTCCCATCAAAATACCATCATCATTCTTCACAGAACTGGACAAAAAATTTCTAAAATTAATATGGAACCAAAAAAGAGCCTACACAGCCAGAGCAAGACTAAGCAAAAAGAACAAATCTGGAGGCATCACATTACCTGACTTCAAACTATATTATAAGACTATAGTCACCAAAACAGCATGGTACTGGTATAAAAATAGGCTCATAGACCAGTGGAACAGAATAGAGAACCCAGAAATAAAGTCAATAACTTATAGCCAACTGACCTTCAACACAGCAAACAAAAACATAAAGTGGGGAAAGGACACCATACTCAACAAATGGTGCTGGGATAGTTGGTAAGCTACATGTAGAAGAATGAAACTGGATCCTCATCTCTCACCTTATACAAAAATTAATTCAAGATGGATCAAAGACTTAAATCTAAGACCTGAAACCATAAAAATTCTAGAAGATTACATCAGAAAAACCCTTCTAGGCATTGGCTTAGGCAAAGACTTCATGACCAATAACCCAAAAGCAAATGCAACAAAAACAAAGATAAATAAATGGGACTTAATTAAACTAAAAAGCTTCTGCACAGCAAAAGAAATAATCAGCAGAGTAAACAGACAACCCATAGAGTGGGAGAAAATCTTTGCAAACCATGCATCCAACGAAGGGCTAATATCCAGATTTTACAAGGAACTCAAACAAATCAGCAAGGAAAAAAAAAAAACAATTCCGTCAAAAAGTGGGTTAAGGACATGAATAGACAATTCTCAAAAGAAGATACACTATGGTTAACAACAAACATATTTAAAAATGCTCAACATCACTAATTATCGGGGAAATGCAAATCAAACCACAACATGATACTACCTGACTCCAGCAAGAATGTCCATAATTTAAAAATCAAAAGATAGTAGATGTTGGCATGGATGTGGTGTAAAGGGAACACTTTACACTGCTTGTGGGAATGTAAACTAGTACAACCACTATTGAAAACAGTAGGGAGGTTCCTTAAGAACTAAAGTAGATCTCCCATTTGGTAGCAATCCCACTCCTGACTATATACCCAGAGGAAAAGAAGTCATTATGTGAAAAAGACTTGTTTATATGCGTACGTTTATAGCAGCACAATTCGCTTGTGAAAACATGGAACCAGCCCAAATGCCCATCAATCAACAAGTGGATAAAGAACATGTGGTGCATATATATACACACACATACACACACATACATACATACACATATACACACATATATACACACACACACACACACACACACACATATATACATATATATGCTATGAAATAATAGCCAAAAAAATGGTCTAAAATAATGGCATTTGCAGCAACCTGGATTGAATTGGAGGCCATTATTGTAAGTGAAGTAATTCAGGAATGGAAAACCAAACATTGTATGTTTTCACTTATAAGTAGGGACTAAGGTATGAGGAGGCAAAGGCATAAGAATGATACAAAGGACTTTGGGGACTTTGGGGGAAGGATGGGAGGGGGTGAGGGATAGAAAATTACACATTGGATACAGTGTACACTGCTCTGGTGATGGGTGCACCAAACTCTCAGAAATCACCACTAAAGAACATGTCCATGTAACCAGACACCACCTGTTCCCCAAAAACCTATTGAAATATAAAAAAATTAGTTGATTAGCAGAACAATTATTTTGTAATAACCATCCACAAATTGTTGTCCAATTTCAGGAGAATGCTGTGCCCAGTGTCAACCAGGCCATGGAGAAGGAAATAACCTTGCCAGGAGAAAGGAGTAGCCTGTGAATCTACTCAGGATATGGCCAGACCTGCCCATGCAGCCTCTAGTGAACAAAGCTCACCCTTAATCCACTCCCACTCCCCAGTCATGCATATTTGAAAATGCATTTTTGGTCACAGGAGTACTTGGTGCTGGAATAGGAATGAGCTGGCACAACTGCTATCAGAAAACTCTCAGATACTATGGATGATGATGCCACATCATGCTGTCCTTGAGGTGGCATAGGCAGTTCTGGCCATGTCCTGGGTGGAGTCCCAGGCTACTTCTTTCTCCTGGCAAGAGCATTGGCCTTGCTGACGCTGAGCACACCATTCTCCCTAGGGTGGACTCATGTTGTGGATGCACGAGAGAATTGTTCTGCTAATCAATTCAACTTAATTCAATCTCAACTTGTCTCAGCTCAAGTCAGCTTTGTTCAGCTCATCTAGATTCTGCTCAACTCAACTTTACTCAGCTTAATTCATCCATGCATCTAGGCTTCCAATAAGCATTTCTTACCTGTCAAAGTCTGCATTGAGTCTGGGAATCCAGCTGGGGTTGCTTCCACTAACCAACCCACCTCCCTGTTCTAATCTAAATGGTATCTGTGTATTGTGTAGAGAACACTGGACCTACAGCAGGACTGCCCTATGTTCTCAACTTAGCCCTGCCATTTACTTACTGCCTTGGACAATTTTCTTAATCTTTCTGAGCTACAGTTTTCTCATCGGTAATGCAGGAATAAAAATAATACCTCATTTGTGGAGGGTTTGTCAGAATTAAATTCATAGAACGCACTCACAAATGGTATCCATTAAATCCTCCCTCTCTAGACCTAAAGGAAAGACTAAGCAGACAAAAGAAAATGACCCAAAGCTCATCTGAACACCTCGAAAACAGGACAACTCACTAGAAAGGCATTTACTAGTGAACTACGGTGTGGTCCCATCCCCACCACCATAGTGCAGTCCCAAGTCTTGTCTCTGCTCTAGACTCTCCACGTTCCTAAAGGTCTCTTTTTGGCAACTGCACTGAATTATTTTTGGGAAATTGCTTTGACATTTACCCAAGTTACTTTCTTTGCATCCCTGGGCTCAGCCTGACTCTTGATTTCATGTGCTCAGAATCAGTACCTGTGCATTTGAGTTCATCTTTGGCATTTCACTTGGTGGTATGCCAGTCCTTCATCATTAGCCCATTCCCTTACAAACTTGGAGAAGGAATGGAGAACAGAGGGAACAGAAAGAGTGGTGGCAACCTATTCAGTCCAGCAGAAGACTGGCAAAGGCACAATTAAGGACATCCTATAGATTGATAGCAGAGGAAAAAGAGACAAAATTTTTTAAATGAGCAGCAGGACATCCAAGAAAGTGAAGCCACATCAGGGTGGGTTCCCCCAAGCACAGACATACACTCTTGCCTTCCCAACATAGACCACCATGTCATTAAACATCACACAGCATCAGTGCCAACTGTGATCTGAAAACAGGTGGGCATCTGAGTCACAGGATGCCCAGTGTTCTGTATTCTTGGGTCCTTAAACTTAGGAAGGCTTTGCCTTGATCATTCGTTGTTTCCTACTTGTTGCTAAAATCAGAACCAGGTTTCTCATCTAAAAGAATGCATTTAATTCAGATGCTGCAGGCTTATCTCACATGAATATCCTCTTCCCTTAGGTGTTCGATGGTCTCAGAAGCAGAAACAGAAAGCATTTTCATGGAACCCATTCACCTCTCCTCAGCCATTGCAGCCAAACAGATCATCAATGAAGGTAATGCAATCAAAAGCTGGGTGGAAGCAAAGTCCAGTGGTCATCTGGAGACCCTTAGAGGGGGGCCATTGGAAGATGTCAATGTGCCTCTCAGGTGCTGCCCATTACGTTAGGAAGAGCAGATCTGCAGAAGGTAGTTCTGCCAACTCCACCTCCTCAACTTTGATAGGAAGGAAGTGGAAATAATCATGCATCAGCGTGAACAGGGACAACCAGAGAGTCAGCACCAATCTGTTCCTAGGGCCTCCTGCTCAATTTTTGGTTACGTCAGGGGTCCTGAGGTGGCTTATGGCAGAGGCACAGACCTGAGAGCCCAAGAAATGGCCAGAAGCATCCAGAGGGTTCTCTTCCAAGGGAGCCCAGACTTAGACCTGCACTTCCACCAGTGCTTAAAGATGCTTCAAACTGAAGGGTGCATGGGAAGGAGGGAAAAGCTTGGGTGGGAAGCACCCAATATTAAATATGTTCATATTTACACAGTAAAATTTTGAAGCAGACAACATATTATTGTATTTCATTCAAAGATACTTATCTAGATTAGATGGATTTTTTTTTCTAATCAATTTCAGGTAAATAATCTTTTGCAATTTCTTTCTTCCCCTTTCTTCTCCCTTCTCCCTGGGTAGCCTCACAACTCTGGTGAGATGGGGTGGAGTGGGATAAGGTGCACACTGATGAAGCAAGGCCCAGCTGGCCTTTGGACTTAATCTTGCAACCACCGCTGGTGGCCACAATCCTTTCCTTGGTCTTTCATTATGAGAATCACATGCTACTCTTTGTCCATTCTCACTCTGGTCCCTTCTTTGTCCCCTGACCCATTTGGGTCTCCACCAGGATCTCTAGAGGACATCTGGACCTCTTGCACACTTCACATAGAACCAGAAATTTGACTTGCTGTTGCTGACTGTTCTGGGCATTCTAGGAGGCCCCATCTTCTCAAAGACTCATCTGCTTCGGGGGATTTTTTTTTTCTTTTTCTTCCATACCTAGGGTCTCTGTTATCTTGCTCCAAGATATCTTATCCCAAGATATCTTGCTCCAAGATATCTTATCCCAAGATATCTTGCTCCAAGATATCTTATCCCAAGATATCTTGCCCCCAAACCCAGGCAGTGTCTTCACCCTGGTCCAGTTCTCTCTGAATTGCTCCTAGTGCCACCATAGCTCTGGAAAGTCTTTTCTTCCTCTTTTGTGGTTGGAAGTTTCCCTAACCTTCCATTCTGCATCATCTCTGCTTTGTGCTTCATTCTATGGATCATTTTCCAGGCTTTGGTTCTTGATAAGTAAAAGTCCAGCTTTAGGAATTGTGGGGAGAAAAAAAAATAAAAAACTTTTTCTCTCTTTGAAAGCTTCACTTTCAAGTCTATAGAATGCTATGGACATTCAGTCTAGTTTGAAACCAAAAGATGTGCAATGCCTTTTTTTTATCCTGGCTCTTTATTCTTCCCTTCTCTGGGGGCATCAAATCTAAGTTTCATTAGCCTTAGTGGCTGAAGGGCTGTAGGGGGAGAAAAAACAATATATTAGAGAGAAAGGAAAATGTATCAGGTGATATTTCAAAACACCGCCATGCTCACTGGTGATCACAGGGGTAAAAATGTGTGTTGAAAACCTTCTGCTTTCATGAAAGTCTGCATATGCCACACATCCGAGAGTGTAGGGGAGAAATGTGTGGGCTTTACTCTCTGCTGAAGAAATGTCAGGTAATAGAAAGAAATTGATGCAGGGAGGGAGGCAAACTCTACAGAGGCTGAAGTGTGAACCAGAGACCTAGGGAAAGCAGGAGTTGCCATCAGGGGTGAAGGGCTGGGACATTTGTTTTTAAATTGAAAAGAAAAGAAATGGAAACAACACCTGCTAGATAAATAGCCGAGGAAGACAATACTGTGTATTTTAATGAGGTGTCAGGAGTCCCATTTTTTATATGTAGTAAGGGAAAGACATCTAAGTAGACAACGGAAGGAGAGGGGGCTGCATTTGCTATGAAAGACCCCAGGAGAGCCAGGGGAGAAAACTGCATGGTGGAGAAAATAGGAACACTTCATCTATTTTTAAACAAAATAGAGCTCTGGGATTGCAGGAGTTTTCTTCTTTCTGCGTTTGAAATGAAGATCAGAGAACGTTTAGAGCTGAGCCCTGATGTAGGGACGTGGGGGCCCCTCAGGGGGGTTAGAGGAGGGAAGAGAGGAGGGAAATGAAATCCTGAGCCCCAGGCAGAACCCAAGGCTCTCAGGATTTGCAGTCCATGAGCAGCAAGCCCTGCTTACAGACTCCTGGGAGGAGCAGATTCCATGAGGGGCTGGGCCAAGTCTACCCTCCAAATGTGGCTGGACTCTCTCTGCAGCCCCCACCCAGAGACTGCCCATCAGGGAAAGAGATGGTGCCAGCAAGAGGCTATGGGGAACACAGAGGACACATCTTTCCAGCTTCTTTTCTCTCTCTCTCTCTCTGTTCAGTATTTTTGGCTACCACATGAGAGGAACGATTTTGTTTTTCTTATTTTTGTCTAACTTAAAGAAAGAAAACATCTTACATTTCCCCAAATTTGATAAACTGTGAGCAAATATATTATTAGAAGAAGATAAAGATTCACCCCAGATGTGAGTGAGTTGGGATTTGAGTTCATTTGGAGTTTGAACTTTTCGGACCTGTTGTCAGAAAGGCCCTGAGTCACGTTTTGAGATTAGAATGAGAGCTCATGGCCAATCTTTGCCACCTATCTGTGGGCTGGGAGGCTGAGAATCATAGGTCCTTACATTCTAGTAGGGGGAAGGAGACAATACAAGAAATAAATCAGTAAATTAGATGTATATTAGAAGGTAATATTGCATAAATCACTGCTGAAAGTTTTACTTTTCCCAGGGTTATTTGCAATCCATATGTAAAAGAGTCAAACTAACAGAGTGAATTATACTATGAATGAACGCCATTCACTCATTTGGTAAATACTCCTACCTTTTTTCTTTTTTCTTTTTTTTTTTTTTTTGAGACAGAGTCGTTCGTTCTTTTTGACCAGGCTGGAATGCAATGGCGCGCTCTCAGCTCACTGCAACCTTCACTTCCCAGGTTCAAGTGATTCTCCTGCCTCAGCCTCCCAAGTAGCTGGGATTACAGGCGCTCACCACCACGCTTGGCTAATTTTGTATTTTTTGTAGAGACAGTGTTTCACCATGTTGGCCAGGTTGGTCTTGAACTCCTGACCTCAGGTCATCCGCCCACCTCAGCCTCCCAAAGTGCTGGGGTTACAGACGTGAGCCACTGCGCCTGGCCGGTAAATACTTCTGAGCATCCACTTTGTACTGGGCACTGTGGGAATTATTAAGTACGAATCAAAGTACACCTAGTACTTAAGGAACTTGGTCTAAAAAATTATTGACCAGCTTCTGAGAAGCATGGGAGGGAGTAAAAGAAATTGGATCCCCTTTACCCACATCTATACAGTCCTCTTGCTGACCCTGATTACAAGTGTCTGGGCCAGTGCAGCAGGTACCCTGGGCCCAATTAAAATCCTTCCTGGGAGATCCTGCTGGCATTCAGTTCACGGCCAAAATCTTGGCAGCGAACTGGCCAAGAGCATGTTCCCCCCAGGAACAAGGAAGGCCATGATATTCCTAACTCTCTGATGAGAATGCTGCCTGTCTCCTCTAGAACTCAAGCCACGGGGGGTCAGAGCAGACGCAGAGTGTCCAGGCATGCTGGAGTCTGCTGAACAGCTGCTGGTGGAGGACCTGTACAACCGCGTCAGGGAGAAGATGGACGACACCAGCCTCTATAATACGCCCTGCGTCCTGGACCTACAGCGGGCTCTGGTTCAGGATCGCCAAGAGGCTCCCTGGAATGAGGTGGATGAGGTCTGGCCCAATGTCTTCATAGCTGAGAAGTGAGTCTGACTGCTCTTCATGACCCTTTGTCCTACCCCTCTGGTTAGTGCCTGAGACAGACGAAACTCCCCCAACTTTCACCAAAGGCACCCATAGGTCCATCCAGCACAATGAGGCTGCCTAGCCACTTACCCTGCCCCAGTCCAGAGAAAGGCCCCTTCAGTCACCTGCATTCAGAGGTCTCCAGGCAAGATGCCGCCATGACTGCTTATCCTTTGCCCTCTTGCCAGGACTCTCTTGTCCCTCAAGAAGGCCTTCTCTGGGCCTCCTTTCCTGCCACAGAGTCTTGCCAACTTCACCATCTCATGACATCTGTAGCTACCACAGAACCGGACACTAGGAGCCATTGATAATAATATTGACATGCATATGTAATTACCAACGTAGGAAAACGTTCACAATACAGTAAGAAAGAATTAGATTACAAGAGAAGACATGTAAGTAACTGTGCTGCTAATTGAGCAATAGATGTGTGTGTATGTGCGTGCATGTTTTTGTATAGACAACAGTTAGAAGGAAATGTGAGAAAATGATAACAATGTTTCTCTCTGGGAGGTGTTTTTACAAGTGGTTTTTATTTTCTCTTTAGATTTCCTTTGACTTGTACAGGTTTCCTAAAGTAGACATTGTTTTTATAATCCAAAAACTATTATTTTCTAAAAGTTTATCGGGGCTTCCAGAACAAAAACAACTCACTCACATCCTATTTCTTTAGGATGCCAGTGCATAATTGCTACCACCAGGTTAATTAGTGCAACAAATATTTTGCTGATTCATCAAATACTTAATGAGATGTTTTCCCAATGTAATTATCTGGATATCCAGAAGCAAAGGAGGAAATTTGGCCTCAGGGGAGGGAATAGGGAAAACAGCATTGGACAGTGGGTCTCATCTTCACCAAGGAGTCATCCGTTGCCTAGAACTTGATCCTCAGCGCTGGGCACCAAATCCTACGTGATCTTTAGATAGATCTTCAGATCCAGGAGCATTCATCTCATGGTCACTAAGAACCCAGCCATCGCCAGGTATCCTTAGCTAAAAGCGTTTGGTCCTTCTCGGACAACCTGTCCTCAGGGCCTCTTCAAACGAAGCTACACTTATACAGCTACAGCAAAAAGTGCTCTGAACTAGAAATCTAAAACACTAGTTCTTGTTGTCTTTTACTCCTTTCACACTCTTGGGAAGTTGTAAGAGCTCTCAGATTGAGTTTTATAATCTTCAAATGGGAATAAAACTAGTGTCCCTGTCTACTTCTTAAATTTATTGTTAGGATAACATGAACTAATGCATGTGAAAGGATTTTGACAGTTATAAGCATGCCATATCAATGCAGAATACACTTAATTTTATTATTTGTGCCTGCCACTTTTGTGCCTTGATGAATGTCCATTCCCAAGGCATGAGGTTTTAAACTACAAGTCTCTGGATCATTCAAATGTTTCCTTTCACGTCACTTTGTTGGCCTCTTCATCTCGTCCTTCCTTGCCTAACTCCCTGTCTTTTCTCCCTTTTGCTGAGGCCAAGCCATCAACTCTTTCTATAATGGTATTTGCAGTGATCCCCAGACAACCAGGGCAGAAAAGGAGGTACTTGCCCAGCTGCGGCCCCAGACCGGCTGAGGCAGGCTCGCCATGGCAGTGGTGACACACCTTTCTAGTTCCGACTCTGGCAAACAGGTCCCTGCCTCTTCCCCCAGGAGTGTGGCTGTGAACAAGGGGAGGCTGAAGAGGCTGGGAATCACCCACATTCTGAATGCTGCGCATGGCACTGGCGTTTACACTGGCCCCGAATTCTACACTGGCCTGGAGATCCAGTACCTGGGTGTGGAGGTGGATGATTTTCCTGAGGTGGACATTTCCCAGCATTTCCGGAAGGCGGCTGAGTTCCTCGATGAGGCGCTGCTCACTTACAGAGGTGAGAGGGGTCTGCCTGCTCCAGGCTGCTGGAATTCCACAGGGGGAAGAGCAACGTGGGGAATGTTAAGAAAACCTGATTAGTTGGCGTGTCTGGAGGGTATCTGTCTTAAGAACACCGTTTTCTCTAAGAAAAGGAGAAAAGACAGGATAATCACTCATCCAGTAAATAATTACTGAGTGCCTAGCATGTACCAAGTACCATTCTAGGCACTGTGGTGAAAGATACAGGCAACGCTTCCAGCCTTTGACTCTTACACTGTAAAAGGGGACAGAAAATGAAAAAAAGAGAGAAAAATGTCAGATGGTGATAAGCGTCAGGCAGAGACTAGCTAGGACAATGTGCTAGAGCGACCGACTAGCTCCTTGGAGAGCATGGTGGAGGAGGCCTTCTGACAATGGGACATTTAAGCCAAGTGACAAAGAGCTAGCCATGGGAAAACTGGAAGAAGAGCATTCCTGCGGAAGAGAACTAGTAGTGCAAAGATCCAAAGGTGGAAAGCTTGGTGTGTTCAGGAATCAAAGGCCAGTGTGGATGAGCATGGTGGATGAAGATTGGAGTGGCAGGGCCTCCCCACCCCATCAAACAGGAAGCTAAAAGCCAGGGTAAGAAATTGGAGCAGCACCTTGATCTGATTTATGTTTTAGAAAACTCCCTCCCTCCACCTTGAAGAACAGACCGAGTTGGAAAAGTAGAGAGTAGTGCTTTATATGCTTTCATAGAGAGGGGCTGCTATTGCTATATCCAAGTGAAAGGCGACATGAGACTAGTCTACAGAGGTCACAGACCTCAGGGAGGAGGGGTAAAGCCCATGCAATGGGGCCGACAGCCTGACTGGGAAGAGTTCAGAATTTGGTGTCCAGAAACCTGGGTTTGAGTCCAGGATTTGCTACACTGTATATACAATGTGACCTTGGGCCATTTCCTTTAGCCCTGGGAACTACAGTTTCCTTATACAGAGAACAAAGACAAAAATATCAAATCCTAAAGTTGCTGTGAGGAATAACGTTTTAAAAATGCATATAAAGTAACTCCCTTGGGACAACACTTGGCACAATAAATGCTTTAAAAATTATAGCCATTGCTATAATAATATTGTTAATAATTTCCTGGAAAGGGCATTTCCTGTCACCACCAATGGCCAGGTTAGGTAACTTCTAATGGAAATTACAAGCACACATATTTTCTTTTTTTATTATTTTTACTTTTTATTTTTAGAGACAGGATGCAGCTCTGTTGCCCAGGCTGCTGGAGTGCTCACTATAGCCCTGACCTCCTGGGCTCAAGTGATCCTCCCACCTCGGCCTCCCAAAGTGCTGAGATTACAGGAGTGAGCCACCATGCCTGGCCAAATACACATATTTGATATATGTGTGTGTATGTGTGTGTGTAAATTTTATATATAGAGAGAGAGATATGTATATGTATACACATATACATATATACACACATATATACATACACACACATATAAACAGTTTTCAGTTTTCTCCTCTTTTCAATGCTTAAAATCTCCTTTTTTTTTTTTTTTTTTTTTTTTTTTTTTGGCGGAGTCTCACTCTTGTCACCCGGTCTGGAGTGCAATGGTGCCATCTACGGATCACTGCAACCTCCGTCTCCTGGGTTCAAGCGAGTCTTCTGCCTTAGCATCCCGAGTAGCTGGGATTACAGACGCCCGCTACCACGCCCAGCTAATTTTTGTATTTGTAGTAGAGACGGGATTTCGACATGTTGGCCAGAGTGGTCTCGAACTCGCAACCTCAGGTGATCCGCCCGCCTCGGCCTCCAAAAGTGCTGGGATTACAATAAGCCACCGCGCCCGGCCGAAAAAACTCCATCTTTTTAAAATGTAGGACGTTTGACCAATGTGGGATTGAAAGGGTCTGTCGGTCGTCTGCGGCCTGGAGAGTGTGTCCCACCTCGCTCGGTGGCCCTGGCGCGCACCGGCCGACCTCGAGGCGGAGCTCCAGCATGTGGACACGGCCACGAGCCGGCGGTCCCCAGCAGCATCCCAGGGCGGATAAGACCGATCCCAGAATGTGGAACGCATCGCAGAAGCTATAGCCAGCGTTGGGGATGGAGGGAAGAAGAACGCGCCCAAACGCGGAGGCGGAGTCGGTGCCAGGAGCCGCGCGGGCTCAGCAGGAAGTTTCCTGTCGCGGGTGCAACCCAGGCGCGGCCTTCCCTGCAGCATACCCAAGGCGGGCTGGGTCATGCTGGCCAGGAGCCAGCTTGTCAGCTACACCCGGCCCGAGAGCGTAGGTCTGAGAGCAGGGTGTCCAGATCCCTTGCAGGGGCCAGTGTGCCCTGCGAGCATCTCCTCCCTATTCAGCCTCACTCTCCCGGCCAGGCAGCGAAAGGCCCTTATTGTTGCTGTGCTTGTTGCTTTTGTGGGTCGTTCCTACTCCACCGCAGAGAGGTCGTGGCATCCCTATAATTACTCCCTGAGCCTTAGGTCCTGTGGTTTCCTCTACTCTAGGATGCTTGGGAGTCAGTTCTCCAGAACAGCGAAAGAAACACCTGGCGCCGGCGTTTTACGTGATAATCACAAAGAGCCTATAAGGGGGTGTTGTTATTTACATTGTACACACTGGGAAGTTGAGATCCATGGAAGATTAAGTGGTGACTTTGTATGGTGCACGGTGTAATAATCAAGATTCTCTTTGTTGCTAGTGTGTGGAAACCATCTCAAACTCCTTTACAAGCAGCAAAGGCATTAATTCTGAAGATGCAGGAAAGAAGCCAAAGACAGGAGCCTGGCACGCGGGGCAGGCCTGGAACAAGGACTGGACAATCTCAGGACTCTTGGCTTCTCTCTTCTTTCTCTCTCTACTTCAGATAGCAAATGGCCATCCACAGGCCTGACATCAAACTAGCTAATTTCCTGCCTCAGTCCCATTTCCAAATTTCCTGGAGAATTTGTCAGATACTGGTCCTTTTGTGTACCCTGAGTTCCATCAACAGTGGCAAGTGGGGTGGCTTCTGGGCAAATACAGGTGTGGAGAGGGGTACGTTCTGAGGAAAGAGGGAATTTTGAATTGGGAGAGTATAGTACAATTGCCTGCCATATAAAGGCATACTGAGAGTGTAGAGAATTCAAATCCAGTCTTGCTCAAGTCTGATGCTCTTCCCCAGTAGCTGTACTCTTCAAAAAAAAAAAAAAAAAAAAAAAATTTTTTGAAGGTCATTTTTTTGAGTCTCACTCTGTCACCCAGGATGGAGTGCAGTAATGTGATCTTGGCTCACTACCTCCGCCTCCCAGACTCAAGGGTTCTCATGCCTCAGCCTCCTGATCAGCGGCAATTGCAGGCACGTGCCACTACTGCTCAGCTAATTTTTGTATTTTTAGTATTGACAAGGGAACCATGTTGGCCATGCCAGTCTCAAACTCCTGACTTCAAGTGATCCACCACCTCGGCCTTCCATGGTGCTGGGATTACAGGTGTGAGCCACCATGCCCGGCTTGTACTTTTCAAATTTTAAAAACAGGGACTCTTCACAATCAGCCCTGCTGGTAATCAAAATGGTAACTCTGCAAATTAGAAAAACGCTACCTTCCTCAAACCATTTTACTGTTGGAAAATTTTCACCATAACCCAAGTATATTTTGATATTTTCATTTCGATGTGAAGAGTCCCCCTAGAGTTGTGCAGAGAAGAATCTATATAGCATCAGCCTACCTCTAACAGAGAAGACAGAAAATCCTGTTGCTGCTCTGGGTGAAGTGGGTAAAGATCCCTGAGTCTCACCCACCCAGCCTCTCTCTTGTCCTTCTGGCTGCCCTTGAGGCTACTCAGAGGAGTCCCAGTGTGCTAGGAACACAGCAGGAAAGACGTGACCCCCCAACCTGGTCTCCACCAGACTGAGTCTAAGTAGTATTTGATGCCCCTGTGAAGAAGACTGGCTGGTCGTGTCCTGAAGGGTCCTGAAGTAAGCTGATCTGGTGATTCCACCTCCAAAGAAAACCAGTGAGACTTTGAGACTCGTCACAGTATATGGTAGCCTGGTCAGATGGTGAAGGGGAGGTCCTTGTAAGGGACAGCTAAGCCCTGAGCTGAGGGTGAGAGGAGAAAAAAGACAAGTGCTTCTGTAGATGCTCCTTATAAGGCTTTTGCTTGTTTTTTTGTTTGTTTATTCATTTTGTTTTGTTTTGGAGACAGAGTCTCACTCTGTTGCCCAGGCTGGAGTGGAGTGGTGCGATCTCAGCTCACTGCAGCCTTTGCCTCCTGGGTTTAAGTGATACTCCTGCCTCAGCCTCCCGAATAGCTGGAATTACAGGCACGCACCACCACGTCCAGCTAATTTTTGTACTTTTAATAGAGACAGGGTTTTGCCATGTTGGCCAGGCTGGTCTTGAACTCCTGGCCTCAAGTGATCCACCCACCTCGGCCTCCCAAAGTGCTGGGATTACAGATGTGAGCCACCGCACCCTTATTTGTTTCTTTTTGAGACAGGGTCTCATTCTGTTGCCTGAGCTGGAATGCAGTGGGATAATCACCACTCACTGCAGTCTCAACCTCCTGAGCTCACGTGATCCTCCCACCTCAGCCTCCCAGTAGCTGAGACTACAGGCACTTGCCATGGTTTTTTGTTTTTGTTTTTCAGAGATGAGGTTTCGCTATGTTGCCAGGCCGGTCTCAAACTCCTGGCCTCAAGCAATACTCCAACTTGTCCTCCCAAAGTGCTGGGATTACACACATGAGCCACCACGCCCTGGCCTGTGGCTTTGACTCTGCTGATTTACCTCCCTCTAGTGGCTGCTGGCTCTTGGCAGTAACACCTTTCATCATTACTGGGCCTCAAGTCCCCTGAATTTTCTGTCTCTGACCTCCTCTGTGACAAAGACATAACCTTAACTGCTGCAAAGATATAATAATAAGTCACCTCCCATCTCATATTGTTAGAGAGGATTTTTAACTGATTTAGCAAACATCCCCAAAGACTGTTGGCAAGTTAGATTGATGAGAGCAGGGAGAAGGTCTCCAGTGGTCCCAGTCTGCATTTTAAACAGCTATTATGATGAAGGCATAGGAGGCATATTTGTCCCGTTCATGAAGGATGCAAAGCCGAAAGGGAGGCTAGAAGCAGATAACTGATCTGTTGAACCCACCAAAAGATGTTAGTAGGAATTTGTGAAATTATCCTTAAGTTTAAAAATGACTGCACATTAAAAGGAACATGACTTAATTGCAATTTTTAAAAACTGTTTTACAAGTTTCAGTTGATGGATGTAAAAGATAACTTGAGTTCACTGTGTGGCATATCTACCCATATTGCCAGCTTATATGGCATCAGTAAAGCCCCAGTGACCCAAACAAGGGTGGGGAAGGGCCCACTCTACTCTGTGTGAGTGAGTCAGTCCAAACCTGAAATATCTTGCTCCATCCTGAATGCAAACTCCTAAAAAAAAAAAAAAAAAAAAAAAAAAAATCCTGATAAATTCAAGTTTTGACCTGGAGGAAAGTAGCTAGAATAGTAAGAGAACATGAGAAGACGTTCAAATAATGTTTGAAGGACTCAAAATAGCCAGAAAAAGATTTTATATATATATAAAATATATATATGGAAGAATATGATATATATATCATATATATGATATACATGGAAGAATATGATATATATGAATATGACTATGATATATATGATTATGAATATGAATATGATATATGGATATGATATGAATATGAATATGATATATGGATATAATATGAATATGACATATGGAAGAATATGATATATATATGGAAGAATATGATAGCAATCTTCTTAAGGATTTTTGTATAAAAGCCCTGTTTCATACAATGTATTCATTGTTGACTTTATAATGTCAGAGCAGGAATATTAGATGCTTGTTACAGAAATTTATACTTTTCCCTAACATATGAAAGAAATTTTGAAGCACTAGAGTGATCCAAAAATGCAGTGAGTTGTGTCTATGTGCCCATGTGAGCTAATGAACTCCCCGTCACTGGAAGCACTCAGCAGTGGCTGGATGACAGGTATGACAGGTGATCCAGCATCAGGGATGTTGTAAAGGGAATTCTCAAGTTTAGGATGTGACTTATGATGCTTCCCAACACGAGATTCTATTTCTCTGTGATTCATTTATCTTAGCCTCTAATTCCTTTTCTGCTTTATCACCCTTCCCCCTGTTCTTCTATTTCTCCTCCCTCTGATGCTCAGTTTGTGAGAAGAAAGTAGAAATGCAATCCAGTGTTTATAATACAGGGCCAGTGGGGACTGTGGTGTCATACAGATGTGGTGACCCCATCTGTAATATGGGGTCAGTGATGCTGAGCCCTCCTGTGTCTTGAGCCGCGATGAACTTCAGAGGCAAAGTAAACACCTTAAGTGCAGCACATTAAAACGCACTTACCAAAGAAAACAAACAAGAACACTACAAGGAAGCCACTGTCATTACATCATTTTCTCTTGTGTTTTCTTTTCAGGGAAAGTCCTGGTCAGCAGCGAAATGGGCATCAGCCGGTCAGCAGTTCTAGTGGTCGCCTACCTGATGATCTTCCACAATATGGCCATCCTGGAGGCGTTGATGACTGTGCGTAAGAAGCGGGCCATCTACCCCAACGACGGCTTCTTGAAGCAGCTGCGGGAGCTCAACGAGAAGCTGATGGAGGAGAGAGAAGAGGACTACGGCAGGGAGGGGGAATCAGCTGAGGCTGAGGAGGGCGAGGGCATGGGGAGCACGCTCGGGGCCAGAGTGCACGCCCTGACGGTGGAGGAGGAGGACGACAGCGCCAGCCACCTGAGTGGCTCCTCCCTGGGGAAGGCCAGCCAGGCCTCCAAGCCCCTCACCCTCATTGACAACGAGGAGGAGGAGAAACTGTACGAGGAGTGGAAGAAGGGGCAGGGCCTCCCCTCGGGCAAGGTCTCCCAGGGTGGAGGTGGCCGGCGCTCAGCCTCCTCTGGCCAGGGTGGGGAGCAGCTCGAGGACGAGGACGAGGACGAGGACGTGGAGAGAATCATCCAGGAGTGGCAGAGCCGAAATGAGAGGTATCAAGCAGAAGGGCACCGGAGGTGGGGAAGGGAGGAGGAAGAGGAGGAGGAGAGCGACGCTGGCTCCTCCGTAGGGAGGCGGCGGCGCACCCTGAGCGAGAGCAGCGCCTGGGAGAGCGTGAGCAGCCACGACATCTGGGTCCTGAAGCAGCAGCTGGAGCTGAACCCGCCAGACCACAGCAGGAGGCGCCGCTCAGACTCGATGTCCTCGGATAGCACCTGGGACGCGTGGAACGAGAGGCTGCTGGAGATTGAGAAGGAGGCTTCCCGGAGGTACCATGCTAAGAGCAAGAGAGAGGAGGCGGCAGACAGGAGCTCAGAGGCAGGGAGCAGGGTGCGGGAGGATGACGAGGAGAGCTTGGGCTCTGAGGCCAGCTCCTTCTACAACTTCTGCAGCAGGAACAAGGACAAGCTCACTGCCCTGGAAAGATGGAAGATCAAGAGAATCCAGTTTGGATTTCACAAGAAAGACTTGGAAGCAGGAGACAGCAGCAGTGAGCCCGGCGCAGAGGAGGCAGTGGGGGAGAAGAAGAACCCCTCCGACATCAGCCTGACAGCCTACCAGGCCTGGAAGCTGAAACACCAGAAGAAGGTGGGCAGTGAGAACAGGGAGGAGGTGGTGGAGCTCAGCAAGGGGGAGGACTCGGCCTTGGCTAAGAAGAGGCAACGGAGGCTGCAGCTGCTGGAGAGAAGCCGGCAGACGCTGGAGGAGAGTCAGTCTATGGCAAGCTGGGAGGCGGACAGCTCCACGGCCAGCGGGAGCATTCCCCTGTCTGCGTTCTGGTCTGCAGCCCCCTCAGTCAGTGCTGATGGGGACACGGCGTCAGTACTGAGCACCCAGAGCCACCGCTCCCACCTGTCTCAGGCTGCAAGCAACATAGCGGGGTGTTCAACCTCCAATCCCATCACACCCCTGCCTAACCTGCCAGTGGGGCCTGGAGACACCATTTCCATTGCCAGTATCCAGAACTGGATTGCCAATGTAGTCAGCGAGACCCTTGCTCAGAAGCAAAATGAAATGCTGCTGTTGTCCCGCTCCCCGTCTGTTGCAAGCATGAAGGCAGTACCAGCGGCCAGTTGCCTGGGGGATGACCAAGTCTCCATGCTCAGTGGACAAAGCAGCTCCTCCTTGGGTGGCTGCCTGTTGCCTCAGAGCCAGGCAAGACTCAGCTCTGACATGCAGTCTGTGCTGTCCTGCAACACCACACTGAGCTCGCCCCCTGAAAGTTCCAGGAGCAAAGTGAGGGGGACCAGCAAGCCCATCTACAGCCTCTTTGCTGACAATGTGGACCTAAAGGAACTTGGCCGGAAGGAAAAGGAGATGCAGATGGAGCTTAGGGAGAAGATGTCTGAGTACAAAATGGAAAAGCTGGCCTCAGACAACAAACGCAGCTCCCTCTTCAAGAAGAAGAAGGTCAAGGAAGATGAGGATGATGGTGTGGGTGATGGGGATGAGGACACTGACAGCGCCATAGGGAGCTTCCGGTATTCTTCCCGCAGTAGTTCCCAGAAACCTGAAACAGACACATCCTCCTCCCTGGCTGTCTGTGATCACTATGCAAGTGGCAGCAGAGTTGGCAAAGAGATGGATAGCAGTATTAATAAGTGGCTCAGTGGCCTCAGGACAGAGGAAAAACCTCCTTTCCAAAGTGACTGGTCTGGAAGTTCCAGGGGGAAGTACACCAGATCATCCCTGCTCAGGGAGACAGAGTCTAAATCCTCCAGTTACAAGTTTTCCAAATTCCAGTCAGAGGAACAGGACACCTCCTCCTACCACGAGGCAAATGGCAACTCTATAAGAAGCACTTCACGGTTCTCGTCTTCCTCCACCAGGGAGGGCAGAGAGATGCACAAGTTCTCCAGGTCCACGTACAGCGAGACCTCAAGTTCCCGAGAGAAGAGCAGCCCAGAGCCCTACTTCTTCTGCCGGACCCCAGAGCCCTCAGAAAGGGAAGAGTCCCCAGAGTCACAGCAACCAAATTGGGCCAGGTCCAGAGACTGGGAAGATGTGGAAGAATCATCCAAGTCAGACTTCTCTGAATTTGGAGCCAAGAGGAAATTCACCCAGAGCTTTATGAGGTCTGAAGAAGAGGGAGAGAAAGAGAGGATGGAAAACAGAGAAGAAGGGAGGTTTGCATCTGGACGGCAGTCCCAGTATCGAAGGAGCACTGACAGAGAGGAAGAGGAAGAAATGGACGATGAAGCCATCATTGCTGCTTGGAGACGTCGGCAAGAAGAAACCAGGACCAAGCTGCAGAGAAGGAGGGAGGACTGAGCTGGGGAAAAGCTGAGAACACTGAAATAAACCACTCACCTTAGCATAGGGCTCAGGGCACACATTGCCACCACCCATCAGGGGATGAGGATACAGAGAGGATCTTCCAGAGGGGCAGAGCCAGAATGAGAGGTACCAAGCATAAGGGCAGCAAAGGTGGAGTAGGGAGGAGGCAAGGACGGGGAGAACCATCAATATGAGGTCCGAATGCTGGACCAACTGACACCATTTTCTGTTGCCCAGCACCCTCTAAGCTTTGGTGTTTCACTTAGTGTATTTGATAGTGTTCATCACAGACTAGAGAGGTGAGCTTGGAAAAGCACTGTAGTTTGTCAGAGACTCCAGTTTACATCCAGAAAGGCCATGAACATAGGACACGCTTCTGTCTGTAGAGGTTTCACATGAAACCCAGAAAGTCTATCCTATGGCAAGTCTGACCTCTCCTGGCAATGCTCAGTTCTGATTTTTTTTTTTTTTTAATGTTTTGAGTCTCCAATAAAAATGGTATATTGGCAAATAGTTCTTTATTCTGGTCATATTTAGCTCTTTGGATATTAGAAGAAAACCACTTTAAAAGACACAAATGTGTTATCCTGAGCCAGTCTCACCTTGTTTCACAAAAGCTGGGCCTCCAGACAATGCCATCATCATCTCATTATAAACAATAACAAACAATTATTTAGCCTATGGTACAATACAGTAGGAGACTACACTAGGAAAACCCTTGAGAGTAACAGAGGGAACTAGAGAAAGAGAGAATTAGTTTTATTGTGGCAAGAATAGCAAGATGTAAAGTAGAGAGAAGGCCTCTCTGGAAGGCAGAAAAACAAAAACAGCATGGGGAGAGAAGAAAATAAACCCAGTACAAGGAAATGAAGACATGTTTTTATAAAATCTAGTAATCACCTTTGCTTCTTATTCCTAGGAGGATCACTGGGTAATGCAGTGGATAGTACACTGGATTCTTCCCTGCGCTCTGAGTGGGCTAAGTTGGTGAGAATCTTTTACCTTTTGTTCCCAAGGCATGTCTTTCCCTAAAACACAGGTTGAGTTGCCAAATCAGGGAGACACTTTGAACACTTTACAACAGTGATTGATGGACTGGTTTCTACAGTTCTTTTCAAGCTGCGGCACCTTGAAGGATTTGAAAACAACTGTGTGCTATGCAGGGGTCTGAGATGTCTTGATCAATCAAAAAATCCAATTCAGGAGACACAAATGGTGATGAAATCATTAAAGAGAGGGAAGAAGAGTAAGGAGTAATCCACCAATGAGATAAATAGTAAGTGTTAATTATGTGATCACTTTTTCTAAAAATGGAGTTTCATGGGTCATGGAGATTACGTAACCTTCCTATGTAGATTAGTTCAGCATCACATATTTCAAAGAGCACAAAGATAAATATATCAAGGCAAACAGAAGCTGACTTGAACACAAACTCACAATGCCACATAACTGCTGTTAAAGCAACTGAATAAATTTGTTTGCCTTCCCTCTATCACTTTAGCCCACTGTTCAGTTGCTAGTGGTACTTCTCTCTCCTTCACTGATTGAGGACTTGAGAAAAAAAATACTGCTCAGTCTTTGCCCATTTGCCCCTTTTTCTTCTTTTGTTTGTCTTTATTCAGTCTCAGCCCCTAGTTTCCAGTGCTGGACGGGTCATTCCCACCACAGAAAATGGTGTTATTAACCTGGCATGGTGCTGCGTGCCTATGGTCCCAGCTACTTGGGAGACTGAGATAGGAGGATCACTTGAGCCCAGGAGTTTGAGTCCAGCCCGGGCAATGTAGCAGAACCCTCATCTCTTTTTTAAAAAGCATTATTCTAATACACCCCACAGCAAGAAGGCTGTTGTGGTCCATTTTACTTTCTGGGAGAGCTCTCATTTCACTCTTATAGAGAAGTTGCTGATATAGGCACAATTAACTGGGCATCTACTCTAGAAGTTTGACCTTCTGGAGAGAAGAATGGGAATATTCTTTGATGGGTCCCTTGTGCCCACCCATAAGGAGCCAATTAGCTCAGATCTCTACACATGTCTTTTTTTTTTTTTTTGTAAGTAACAAAATATATAAATTGATCTCATGTCAAAGTAGACAAGAATTTTTTTTTAAAAAAAACTATTCTTAGTAAATCTCAACTCATACCCCACTGAATAAATGTTGAACAAACATTTCAAGCATATTGGCTTGAAGAGTCACCCCAGTTTTTCTCCAGCCCTGGATGTGAGTCTGGGGGAAACAGACCATGGAGACTGCCTAGTTTGCTTTTAGTTGAGCTCTTAGGCTAGAGGGTCAATAATGACCCCTGTGGCCTGCATGTAGACCAGTTTGGCTCACCAGAGGAAACCAGATGTCTCAGAGTGAAGCTTTCAAGAAATGCCTTTGCTTTCTGTGTCTCCAAAGATAGCTGCCTCGAGATCCTGTACTCAGGGAGGTGTCTGCCAAAGAATTCAGAATTCCGAATTTAACTTATTGCTGGAGTTTAGGGTATATTTTGGGAAACCACATCAATAGAAAATGTATTGGATTTATCATGAACTTGAAGAAATATCTGGGCTTTGAAGTGTTAGAATCCCAAGGGTGACTTCTGAATTCTACCTAACCTAGTGTGTTAGGTTGCAAGCCAGCCTTCCAGCCTCCGAATGACAATTAAAGATATCTCAGTAAAAGTCCCCACAGGAAACAGATGGCACACCCAAAGTGGTGCCTGATAAGAATTTAATGCAGGGACCATTTACAGAGGCATAGGAAGGAATGAGGGAGCCAAAAAGAAATAGTAAAGCACCCAGGTACTAGCAACACTGATACCACCCTAGCACTGAAAGGACAAAGGGACAAAGCTGTTTCCAGAGCCCAGCATCATGGAGAGCCATCACCATGGAGAAAGCCACCTGACAACCTGGCAGAGGAGTAGGGGGAATAAATACCCCAGCCCTTCTCTGCTCCTGGTTTTCTGTTCAATGCTAGTAACTTCCATGGACTAAACCTAACTGGAAGCAAGTGGGTAGGACAGCGTAGAAGTCTGGAGAAGGACAATAAGTAGATCTGGAGGCAAACACAAAACTACCAGCACAGAGGTCAACATGTTTAAATGGAGAGGCCATCTCTGTAGGATTTTTTCCATTGATGTCTGTCTTAAATGACCAGAAACACTATACAATGAACACAAAATCGACTCTCTGTTAAGAATTCATCAACAGGCCGGTTGCAGGAGCTCACACCTGTAATCCCAGCACTTTGAGAGGCCAAGGCGGGCGGATCACCTGAGGTCGGGAGTTTGAGACCAGCCTGACCAACATGGAGAAATCCTGTCTCTACTGAAAATACAAAATTAGTTGGGCATGGTGGCATATCCCTGTAATCCCAGCTACTCGGTGAGGCAAGAGAATCACGAACCCAGGAGGCAGAGGTTGCAGTGAGCCGAGATCATGCCATTGCACTCCAGCCTGGGCAACAAGAGTGAAACTTCGTCTCAAAAAAAAAAAAAAATCATTAACAATTCAAGCAGAGTTTCAGCTACATAAAACCAACTATCAGAGTCAATGATTTTGTTTTACAGAAAATAAAAAGAGGAACTGATCTGAATTACTAGAGCCCACTCCCAAGTCTCATAAACAGTTCACTAGGAGAAAGCTCCCACATTATTCAGCACAGAGAATCGTGCACTGAAAGGGGCCCTACAAGATGAAAATCCTGCTCAGACTCCTGAGGTGAGGGCTGGGTAAAAGAGAGGCAGAGAGAAGGAAAACAGATTTTTTTCTTCATCCAAAGGTAAGGCCCTGGAGGAAATGAGATCTGTGGGGGCTGTGAAGAAATAAGAAATAAAGTGTATCAGGCAGCATCCCAGCAGGAAACAGAAGGCATGCCCAAATTAGGGTGATTCAAAGGGGGCATTTTCTAAAGGAGCTATTCACAAAGGAGTGAACATGGTACAGGGTACAGGAAACCACCAGGCACAGTTCACAGTCCAAAGCCAGGGGCCTCTCCTAGGCCTGGAGAGACAAGGGAGGAGCTGTTACTGGGCCCCTAGAGACACAGAGGGCTACGTGGAGGGGCTGTCTTAAGAGCTAAGACCTTGGGTCTAGAGAGCCAGCCTGATGTGACCCCACAGGAAAGGAGGCAGAGGACTTTAGCCCCTCTTACTCCGACCTCCATCAACCTCCCCACAGGCCAAACCCAACCAAAACCCATAGGGAAGAGAGTTGGTGTGTGCAGTCCATTCTGTCAGCCCATGGGACCCCAGGGAGAGTGGGGAGAAGGGTGGATGTGGATCCGAAAGGGCAAACAGAAGATATACAACAAGGGCAAAATTTCAGGCTGGTGACATATTGTTGGTGCTGCGTTATGAAGACCCTGCTTTTAGTGTCTTGAATGTTGCCAGAAGAGGAAATATTAATTTTTCTGGACTTTTAAAACTTATTTCTTGTGTTGTTTGGGAGAATTATCAACCAACGACAATTGAATAACTAGTAACCTGCCTTAAAGCATGCTACATAGAATTGCCCTTGTGTGAAGAATCTTGAATAAAAATCTACACTGTTCTTAGGCACACTACTCTCCGGAGTTCTGATTCAAGCCTCGTGCTTTAAAGCATCACCTATTTTGTGAACCCTGCAACAAGTCTTCCCTCAGCTCCACTTGCTCTGCAAGATGCCTGCCATCTGTCCCAGGTGCCACACAGAAACCACCTGCCCGCCACCCTCCCACACATATGCACGCATGAGTGAATTTCATGTAAAACCTGTATATTAAGTCACACTGTCCCCAAAATACCTGCCAGATGTAGTGTAAACCCATCCAGCCATTTTGCCTCATAGAGGTAATTAACAATATTCTATAATTTTAATCTCATAGGTTCCAAACAGTTCAGCAGTCATTTTCAGACACTGTGATCCCTGCAGTGTCTGTAAGCAAGCTGTGCATATAGATCAGCCAATGCAGTAGCCAGGCCACACCACTGCCTGCCATTCAGTCCCCTGGATCCTGAGTGGAAGTCCCTCAGAGCAGGGAACAGACCCACTTGGATTAGCTTCATCTGTCTCTAGGCTCCTGAAGGCAGAAGTTGGATTCACTTTTGGTGGCAACCAAGACAGTGGCCTCAAACCAATCATTTGATTCCATTTAGCTCAGCTTGATAAACATTTCTCGAATGCCAACCTTGCACTAGCACTGCACCAGGGTACTGTGCTATCAAGAGCACATGCTACATGAAGTCATGGAAGGTGGAGACAATCTCAAGTTAGAGAAAGGCCCAGTCCCTCATGAGAAATAATTTTTGAAATATTGTCTGAGTTAAAGAACCCTCAAGCTATCTGGGTCTGAACTTACCAGTGTGCCAAGTATATCAGAAGAGCATCAACCACTCACGCTTGAAACCTCACAGTCGGGTTTGACACCTTCCTTTGCCTCTTGCCTGCACCTAGGCCAGGTAATTCTGCTCATTGCATTTGCTCTCTCCATTCTGTTATCACTACCACCTCCCCAAAGCAGGTCTCAAAGTGAAGCCCTCAAGAAATGCCTTTGCTTTCTGTGTCTCCAAAGATAGCTGCCTCGAAGCTCTTGGTGTAGCGCCTGGCACATGGTAAACATTTAATATAAGTGTTGGTTGTTTTTCAATTGGATTACAAAGTTGTGTTCTCAACTACTTTACCACATTGTGTCCAAACTAACTGACAAATATTATAGAATTGTATATAACAATGTGCAGTTACTGAATTCTACTTAATTCTATGAACTGTCTAGGCACATTAAAATCATGTCTTATTTAATTATAACCTCACAGTAATCCTGAGGGGTAGGTATTCTTATCCTTCTGCCCTAAATTCCTATAATAAGAAGCAGACTGTGGCAAGCATGGATAGACATAAACAAATTGCTGTGCGATTTCAAAGGAGGGGGAGACTCATGTGGCCGAGGTGGCCGGAAGAGGTTTAACAGAGGAGAAGCTCCTAGAAGAACCTTGGAGGGTGAGGGGATCTCAGCAGGGAGGAAGTAGGTTGGAGTGGGAAAGCTGAGCCAGGGGGAAAAGCCAGGTTCCAAATGTTGTGCGGTTCACACATGGCCGGAAGGTGAGGCGCACGAAGGGAGTAATACAGTAGGGCTGGAAAGGGTGGGGAAAGTGGTCCTTGAATGCCAAGTGAAGGAATTTAAGATTCATTTCATTGGTAATAGGAAACCATTAAAGACTTTTTAGGCAGAGGAAAAAAGAACCAGAATTGGGAACTTGGGAAATTAATTTGGTCCTAGAGTAGATGCAAAGGAGATGAGGCTGGAACTGGCTAACAAGGTTACTGCAGTAGCCAGGTGGTATATAAAGGAGACCTTGTTTCCCATGTAGCCCTCTGTGTCTTTACTATATTTTTTTGGCTCCCTTGACCCTTCCTATGCCTCTGTAAATGATCCTTGCATTAAATTCTTATCAGTCGCCACTTTGGGTGTGCTGTTTCCTGTTAAGCAGGAAAAAAAAATCCTCTTTAAGCATAAATGCCTTTTTAAGCATAAGATGTGCTAAACGCTGGGCTAGGCTCTGGGCATTCAGCAGAAATAAAAACAAATCAAACTTGCCCTTAAGGAGCTAACACTTTTATTAAGGGAGATGGGCAGTAAGCAAGTAATTTAGAATATTTGCTATATTATTTGTTTTTGGCCTGCCTACTTCTCTGCCTCTCCCTACTAGAATGTAAGCTCCATGGGGGGAGTTGGTATTCATTGTTGTATCCCCTGCAACTAGAAACCAGGCCTGGTCTAAGCAGGACTTCGCGCAAACATTTGTTTTTGTTCAAGACAATAAGTGCTCAGAAGGAAATTATTGGATTAATCTGATAGATAACAATGACAGATGGGGTGTGGCATTATTTAAGACAGGGCAATCAGGGAGATCTCCAGGAGGAGGTAATATTTAAGCTAAAACCTGGAGAAGGAGAAGGAGCCAGCCAAGCAAGGACCCAGAGCCAACACTGGGAAACTGACAAGGACACTGAGGTTTAGGGAGAAGAAATCACAAATTAGCCAAGGCCATGTGGCTACTCCATGTCGAAGCCAAAATTCAAATTGAGAGTCTGATTTCAGTGCCCATACACCTTACAGGGTAGGTAGCATCTGTAAAGTGCTTAGGACAATGCCTGGCACATAATAATTGCCAAGGAAGTTATCTTTTATATCCTCTACTGCATTTTAAGTTTTAAAATTATTCTTGTTTTGAAAGCATGGAAGTATTGATTAGCTAATTAATCCAGCATGGGTCATATTTAGGACCCAAAGATGCCAGTTCGTTTCTGTCTAGTTTCAGAGTAATCTTTTTCCTTTTTAAAAAATTTCTCATGAGTGAGCAAGATGGTTAGGGTGTGATGAGATAGAGAATGTCACAGGATACTGGAGGTTGGAGGGAATTCCAGGCATCTTTGGGAGGTGCAAGAGTTTAGCCAGCTGCTTGGAAGAATAGCCCCTACTACAACTACACTGACTGCTGGGCCAGAGTTACTGAAAGCATCTCTCTCCAAGCCACAGGGATGCTGTGAGTGCGTTAGTACAGCCAGTGTTGACAAATGTCCATGCTCTCAAAGGCAGAGAAGAGGCTGGGGTGGGGCAGAAGGGAGGGGAAAAATAAAGCAGCTCCAAAGGCCACGATGGTAATAATTGGTCCTAGCCCTTGCTCTGTGCCATGCCAGCTACAACCAGCCTGCTGTGACCTCATTCACACAAAATGGCTAAGAGCTGTTCTGGGGGAACCAGACATTCCTCAAAGGAACACAGAGTAACTAAAACCCCTGTGGCAAGCAAAAGGGCAGACAGCAGGCATGACTCACTGCCTTTGCAGGACATTGAGAACATGTGGCTTAAATGGATCTTTCTCTTATTAACGTTTCTCAAACAAGAATGCAATGCAAACAAGCCCTTAAATGGGAAGACAAGGCAAGTGATTTCCTGCTCCCAGCCCTGGTGGCCCCTGAGAGGGGCGGAGCAAAAAAGGCCCCAGAATTGGACCACTTTTCTTTTTGGAATTCCATTTGGAAAGCTGATTGACCACCTCTCAGCCAGGTTCCATTCAACTCTGCTGAACAATACAGCAACTCTACAAAGCAGATATTAATACCACCTTGTTAGAGATGGGAATACTCAGAGGGGTGCTATGGCTTGAATGTTTGTGTCCCCCCAGAATTCATATGCTAAAACCTAATCCCTAATGCCGTACTAAGAGGTGGGGTCTTTAGGAGAAAATTAGGTCCTGAGGGCTCCATCTTCATGAATGGATTAGTGTCCCTACGAAAGAGGCCCCAGGGATCTTGCTTTCTCTTTCTGCCATGTGAGGACACAGCAAGAAGGCACTATCTAAAAAGCGAGAGCAAGTCTTTACCAGACACTAAATCTACTAGTGCCTTGATCTTGGACTTCCCAGCCTCTAGAACTGTGAGCAATACATTTCTATTGTTTATAAATTACACAGTCTATGGTAGTTTGTTATGTAGCATGAATAGACTAAGACAAGGGGTTAATATAATATGCCCAGAATCGCATAATAAGTAGGCAAGCAAGGATTTGAACCTAGCTATATCTGATTTTAAAGCCACTTTTTCTACCACACCATTTTGCCTTAAAAAGATCTATGCCCAGGGAGAGATTAAAACTACAGTTGCAGAGAAATCTGGAATCAGAGTACAGGGCAACTGATGGATTGGCCATTCAGAAGATACAGTCTCTGAACAAAGCCTGTGCTCCAGTTGGCCTTCCTCCATCGTCCGTGTTAGCCGTCTCACTAATAAACAGCCCTGTGCAAAAGAGTGTCAGGAAGATGACAAGCAGGGAGCCCCCAGGGACTGCTCTTAAATAGGAGCTTTACTTAAAGGACAGGATGTTCAAAGAGGTTAAGATTTCTGTGCGCTCTCTCTTCCTGACTCCCAGGAGAGAAGCTTTCATTCCAGGGAGTCACAATATTTGCGCGTCTTTCAGACAGCGTTCTCTTTTTAAAGCTGCACAGTGCAGGTAGTTATGTAGCTCTCGATTTATTACAAAGGCTGCTGGTGTGGGGAGCAGGGAGGGGAATGGCAAAGAGCTGGAGGAGGGGAGTTTCAGCAGCTTTTTCTGGGTCGAGGCAGGATCTGTTCCCAGATCTGTTTTGGTGTGTGTGTGAGAGAGATATTAGGCAAATTACTCATCCCAACAGTGTCTCTCAAACAGAAGCAAAATTGCTGCCTGTTAGATAGCAATGGGGTCAGGATGAAAGAGGACTTCAGACAAGGACAAAATTTAGACAATTAGGTCTAGAAGTATACCTATTAATTATTGATATTAATATATTTCAATAGGTATCTTCTAATACCTATTATTAATATATATTTTAACAGGTATTTTCTAATAGGTATTAGAAAATTTTAATAGGTATTAAGAAATACCTATTAAAATATATTAAAGACAATAATTTGAGACCTGCCATAAAATATCTCCCTCATCAGCTTCATTTTTACTCTTTCATTCGACAAGCATTTACGGGGTACTTACCATGGGACAAGAATTGTTCTGGGTGATGGAAATGCAATATCTTCCTCTGAAGAGTTCCAATGCAAGTCTGGTGAGTTTGCTAACAAAGACAGACACTCGAAGCCCAGGGGCTACTTCAGCTTTAAATCCCAGTGTTACACTCAATCCTTTGAGTTAAAGCCTCAGCTACGGTTAAAAAGTCTGTGAATTAGGGATAACTCAGTGGCATGGATTAGCCAGGATCTCTTTGAAAAGAGGACACCCAGACGGTAAGTTTTGATGGAGGAATATCAAAAGGTCCAGGAGCCTGCAAGTTGTGTCAGAAGACTAACAACGGCAATATGGGGCTATTTGCAAATCAAGACATGGACCTCCTTTCCTCCCTATTCAGTGCAGAGGTGCAGTGAATCCCAAGATATAGCAGAGCTCACTTTCCACATACTGGCCCTCCACTACAAAAAAATCCCATATGGCAGCAGTTCAGTCAAGCTCATCAATGCTTTTTATTTGATCGAGAAAATTGTAGAGTTTAGGTAATGATGTCTACTGGACACAAAGTATATTGGTTCTGATATTATTATAAACTGGATGATTTTTCAAAATTGCAACTACTATAATAAAATATTTTCACCCCCTCATAATAAACAATATGATCTAAGTACTCAAAACTCTGGCTTTGCAGGCCTGACCCTCAATGAAATCTCAGCTTTAAGAACAAGCTCTGTTGGAAATCATGCTAGATAAATGTGAATGAGCTGGCCATCAGATTCTTACAGCACCTCCACTGTCTCAGATACACCTGGCCAAGCAAGTGGGGTTTACCATGGAAGACAAACAAATAGGGACAGTTCAGTTCCATGGAGATCATTCCAAAGTTCTCTCCCTTTAGCCTCAAAATACTATTTCATTAACCTGTGCATTTGTCTATGTAAGATGACTGTCATGGTGTGTTTGTTTCAGTGTGATAAAGAAATGATCAAGAAAATCTTTACAATAAAATGGCATCACACATTATACTTTCATCTTTTTTGTTTTTAAATATAATTATGTGCCTCTAAGTCTAATGTTTTCAGAAATTCCTCTCTGACTTGCTCTAGGACTCAGCTGCTTTTGTTGTAGCCCCAGCTTTCCCCGCTGTTTCTCCACAAATATCTCCCAGCTCGTCTCTGACCACCTGTGTTGGAAACACCCTGTGTTACACCCTGTGTCTCCAGGACTCTCCAGGGCCTTTAAGTCAGCTGATGCCAGCACATCCCAGCTTTTGTGACTCTGCATAATCTCAGTGGTCACACAATAACGAAAGCTAAGTGTAATCATCATTGTACAGATGCAAAAACAGATTCAAAGTTAAATTACTTGCCCGAGGTCAATCAACTAAGGAAAGGCAGAGTAGGGAATCTATGCTGTACCTTTGATCCCAGCTGCCACAATGTTTCCACTGTGTTACCCTTATTGAGTTGAGCTCTAGATCCTAAGCAATATTTAAAGGCATTTAAATTTTTTAATTAAAAATAATTAGTTAATAATTTAAGTGTGTCTATTACAACATTGCAGGTATTTTCTGATTTAATGTTATGGATTAGGAAAATGATTTTACACATTTTTCACATCTACCTCCATCCTCCAGTCATTAGGAACTTTCCAGAATATTGTCAGTTTACTTGAGGTGAGTCTGTTGCTTTTAATTTCCTTTTAAAATGAAATTGTGGGTTTCCGCAAGAATATCTTTAAAATTTCTAGACAACACTTTTTTTTTCTCCCAAACTTCTTTTGACATGGTGGTATCTATTTGCCACATTTTAGCGTGGACTTTAATGTGAAAGAGTTGGACTCAAGAGTCCCATAAACAAATGAATGTTGGTTACATTAGATATGGTTACAGCCCATGGTTACTCAGTGATCTAACCTCATGATTAGTCTTTTTTTTTTTTTTGAGACGGAGTCTCGCTCTGTCGCCCGGGCTGGAGTGCAGTGGCCGGATCTCAGCTCACTGCAAGCTCCGCCTCCCGGGTTTACGCCATTCTCCTGCCTCAGCCTCCCGAATAGCTGGGACTACAGGCGCCCGCCACCTCGCCCGGCTAGTTTTTTGTATTTTTTTTAGTAGAGACGGGGTTTCACCGTGTTAGCCAGGATGGTCTCGAACTCCTGACCTCGTGATCCGCCCGCCTCGGCCTCCCAGAGTGCTGGGATTACAGGCTTGAGCCACCGCGCCCGGCCCCTTATGATTAGTCTTAAACAAAAGTTTTCTGCCATTTTCTCCAGTAAATAACTAGATACGTCCTTAAAGCACCCAATCATTTGTGTGTATTTGTTTGTTTATCCAAGTCTGTTTTGCATCTCTATATGAGATTGTGCACTGTCCCTGCATGCTGCCAGTAATGCTAAGTGCCACCATTTGTGGAGTGCCTGCAGGCACTACCCCAGATATTTCACAACAACCCTGTGAGACAGATGTGTCTATACCCATTTTACAGATGAGAAAATAGGTTCAGACAAGTTCAATTACTTACTCAAAGTCACATGTCTAGACTATCAGGGCTAACCTTAAAATACATTTCTGCCTGACCCTCTCTCCTCCTATGTGGCTTCCCAGTTACGAAGTGCTCCAACAGGTACAACATGGAATTCTGGAAGTTTAGAGACTTCTATGATACTCCTAATTTATTTTATCTGCCATTCCCAGGTCCCCAAATTAAGGACTAATATCATAAATAAACACTGGGCACATAACTTTTAATTTCGTGGTCTATAATATTGATGTTTCCTCAGTTGGATGTCCTGATCATGTTGGGTTATTTTCTGTTTGTTTCGTCTTCCTCTGGGGAAATAAATTTGATCTCAGAGCATCTGTTATTTTCTGAAACAATTTTCTCATTTTGCTTTAAGCTTACTGTAGGTATCAGAGTTGCTGGTGCACACCACAAACATTATTACTACCTATGGCTTCAGAATATTCGTGGAAAGGGAGAATGGCCTTTGTTAGTAATGCCACTATCAGCTTTCTTAAGTTGCTGGTACTTGATGTTCTGGGTATTTTGAAGGAGACACAAGAAAAATGGATACCGTGCTAATGGTGTTCTGCAGCTGAGGTGCCCTCCTCACAGTGCCAAGAAAAAAGATCTGTACCTATTACAGACGATTAATAATTCTATTAGTGTATTACAAGGGCTGCAGCGCAAGGATGTTGGCGAGATTAGCAACTTGTGCAGACTTCTGCTGCCATTCAGAGTAAAGCCACTGTTTAAAGAGGGTTTAATTGCTCTGGTCTGAAAGACACATTAAGAATAACAGAAAACTCTTCATGTCAAAAGAGTTTCTTATAAGATGTACAGTTTCCAGATTGGAAAAGATGAAACTAACACCCAAGGATCAATTACAGAATCAATTAAAGAATATTAAAAGAGTAGATAATGAAGTGGGAACTGGGGTGCTACAGACCATTATACTTTTATTCAATAACATTATTGACTTCTCCCCCCTCCATTAACAAAAAAGAAAAAAAAAAAGCAAACACAGTACATGCAGAAAAACACAAAAAAGAAATTAAATTTAAAACTATCTATAATCATACCATTGGGAGAGAATCACCATTGATATTTTTCTAAGTATATAACATTTCACTCTCTATATATTTGAAATAATATGTACAGACGATTTTTAAAGTTAATTTTCACTTAGCATTTTGCCATGGAAGACATTTTTCTGTAACATGAGTTTTCATAACTTTATAATGCTCTATTTTTGGCTGGGACTACCATACTTTACCAATCTCTATTATTGAACAAATTATGTTTTCTATTTTATGTTGTAAACAACACTAAAGCTGAGCATGGTGGTACACACCTGTAGTCTCAGCTTCTCGGAGGCTGAGGAGGGAGGCTCATTTGAGCCTAGGAGTTCGAGACCAGCCTCCTGGCAACATAGTGAGACCCCATCTCTAAAAAACAAACAAAAAACAACACTGAGATGAATCATTTGGTTATAAACAACACTGACATGAATCACATGGTTGTGTATCTGTCAAGTTATTTCTTCAGAATAAATTTCTATGAAGTCACTACCTCAATGTGTACCTACTTATAAAACAAAAACTCCTTTGTAACGTGTTGCCAAATTGCCTTCTAGAAGTATGTATAAATTCAGCATCAGCAATAATACCTAGTTCTCCATACTCCCACTTGTGCTTGGCATTATCAAATGCATTCACCTTGGCCAATATAATGTGAATAACGGCTAAGGTTGCTAAAGGCTTGCTGTGTGCCAGGCACTGTGCTAATGCTAAGAGCGTGTGCAAGTCAGCCATTTTTAGATCCTCCGTCAGCCCGGCCAAGTGAGGCAAGCCTTGTTGTCCCAGGCCATTGTATGCTGCTCTCAAAGAGATTGCAAACTAAAACCCCAATCCTCTTTTACCTGATAAAGTTCACCTGTCAGCCACCCTGGCCATCCAAAATGACATACATGTAAAACAATGTGCATGTATTATTTGGATAAAAAATAAAATTTTATTCCTAGTATGTTAAGTGTTTTTTAATGGAATTTTCTTGTGATATCTTTGTCTGGTTTTAGTATTAGGGTACTATTGGCCTCATAGAATAAATTGGGAAGTATTCCTTCCATTTCTGTTTTAGGAAGAGTTTGTGAGGGATTGGTATTAATTCTTCTCTAAACTTTGGTTCAACAGTGAAACCATGTGGCCTGGGATTTTTGTGTGGGGGGAATGTTTTTAAATTACTAATTCCATCTTTAGTTTTTATAGATTTATTCAGGATTTCTAGTTCTTCTTGAGTCAGTAGTTTGTGTCTTTCTAGGAATTTGTCCATTTCATATATGATATCCATTTTTTTTTTTTTTTTTTGAGACGGAGTCTTGCTCTGTCGCCCAGGCTGGAGTGCAGTGGTGCGATCTTGGCTCACAGCAACATCTGCCTCCTGGGTTCCAACGATTCTCCTGCCTCAGGCTCCTGAGTAGCTGGGATTACAGGCACATGCCACCATGCCCGGCTAAATTTTGTATTTTTAGTAGAGACGGGTTGCACCATCGAACTCCTGACCTTGTGATCCGCCCACCTCAGCCTCCCAAAGTGCTGGGATTACAGTCATGAGCTACCACGCCCGGCCATGATATCAAATTTGTTGGCATGCAGTTATTCACAGTATACCTTATGATCCTTTTTATTTTTGTAAGGTTGGTAACGACATTTTCTTTCTTTCTTTCTTTCTTTCTTTCTTTCTTTCTTTCTTTCTTTCTTTCTTTCTTTCTTTCTTTCTTTCTTTCTTTTCTTTTCTTTTCTTTTCTTTTCTTTCCTTCCTTCCTTCCTTCCTTCCTTCCTTCCTTCCTTCCTTCCTTCCTTCCTTCCTTTCTTTTTTTTGAGACAGGCTGGAGTGCAATGGCACAATCTCAGCTCACTGCAACCTCCACCTCCTGGGTTCAAGCGATTCTTCTGCCTCAGCCTCCCGAGTAGCTGGGATTACAAGTGCATGCCGCCATGCCCAGCTAATTTTTTGTATTTTTGGTAGAGACAGGGCTTCACCATATTGACCAGGCCGGTCTCTTAACTCCTGACCTCAAGTGATCCACCCGCCTCAGCCCCTCAAAGTGCTGGGATTACAGCCACCACACCCTGCCTCTTTTTATTTTTTTTCATTCCTGATTTTAGTAATTTCTGTCTTCTCTCTTTTTTTTTCTTGGTAAGTTCAATTAAGGATAATGCCTATATTTTCTTGCCATATTAAACCTCTTATTAATATACAATGCCCTTTTTATCTCTTGTAAACTTTTTTGATTTAAAGTCTATTTTGTCTGATATAGTCACCTTTGCTCTCTGTTGGTAACTATTTGCATGGAATATCTTTTTTCATTTTTCACTTTCAATGTATTTGTGACTTTGGATCTAAAGCAAGTCACTTGTAGACAGACCATATAGTCATATGCAGCATAATGACGTTTTAGTCAATGATGGACCACATATAGGATGGTGGTCTCATAAGATTATAACACCATATATTTACTGTACCTTCTCTAGATATGTTTAGGTACACAAATATTTATAATTGCCTAGAGTATTCAGTACAGTAACATGACATACAGGATTGTAACCTAAGAACAATAGGCTATATATCACGTACTCCAGGTATGTAGTAGACTATTCTGTGTAGGTTTGTGTAAGTCCACTGTATGTTCACACAATGATGAAATCACGTAATGACACATTTCTCAGAATGTATTTATCATTAAGCAACACATGACTGCAACTATATTTGGATCTTGTGGGATTTTTTATTCCATTCTGCCAATCTTTGTCTTTTGATTGGATAGTTTAATCATTTAGACAAATTAATTGCTGGTAAGGAGGGGCTTACTTCTGTCTTTCTAGTATTTGTTTTCTATATGCCTTATAACGTTTTGTTTCTCATTTCCAACACTACTATCTTCTTTTTACATTTGGTTGATTTTATGAGAGTGAAGTGTTCAAATTCCTTTTTAAATTTCCTTTTGCATGTATGTATAACTCTTTTATTTATGTTTACAATGGTGATTACATTTAACATCCTAAAGTTATAACACTCTAATTTGAATTTATACTAGCTTAACTTCAATAACATGTAAAAACTCTGTTCCTTTATAGCTCCATCCCCATCCCTTTTGGTTGGTGATGTCACAAAATTACATCTTCATACATTTTGTGCCCCAAACCATAAACTAATAAATCTATTATAGTCTCTTAAATTATATAGAAAACAAAATGTGAAGTTACAAAGTATAATAATACTAGTTTTTAGACTAATAATTTTAAAAAGTGCATTAATCTCTCAAATCATGCAGAAAACAAACAGTAGAGTTACAAACTATTGCTATAATAATATCAACTTTTATAATTCCCTATGTAGTTACCTTTATCAAGATCTTTATTTCTTCAGATGGCTTCAAGTCACTGTCTAGTGTCTCTTCACTTTAACCTGGATTATTCCCTTTTGCATTTCTTGCAGAGCAAGTCTAATGGTCTAAAACTCCCTCTGCTTTTATCTGGGAATGCCTTAATTTCTCCCTCACTTTTTAAGGATAGTTTTGCTGGATGTAGGAGTTTTGGTTGACAATGTTTTCTTTTAGCACTTTGAACGTATTAGCCCACTGCCTTCTAACCTCCAAAGTTTCTGATGAGAAATACACTGATAATCTTATTGAGGATCCTTATGTATGATGAGTCATTTCTCCCTTGAAGCTTTCAAGATTATTTTGGTCTTTATCTTTCCAAGATTTGAATATAATGTGCCTTGGTGTGGATTTCTTTGAGTTAATCTGACTTAGAGTTTGTTAAGCTTCTTGGATGTTTATGTTCATGTCTTTCATCCAGTTTGAGAAGTTTTCAGCCATTATTTATTCAAATATTCTCTCCTCCCCTTTCTCTCTCTCATCTCCTTCTGGGACTTCATATGTTTGTTCACTTATTTGTGTCTTACAGGTCCCTTAGGCTCTCTTCACTTTACTTCAAATGTTTTTCTTCCTATTCCTCAGATTTTATAATTGTCATTGTCCTGTCTTCATGTTTGTTGATTCTTTCTTCTAACTGCTCAAATCTGCCCCTGAATCCCTCTAGTGAATTTTTTATTTCAGTTATTACACTTTCCATCTCCTGAATATCTTGTTTCTTTTATAGTTTTCAATACCTTTATTGATATTTCCATTTTGTTTGTACATTGTTTGCTTGACTTTCCCCATATCTTCCATTAGTAATTTGAGTGTCTTTAAAACAGTTGTTTTAGGGCCAAGCACGATGCTTCATGTCTGTAATCCCAGGATTTTTGGAGGCTGAGGGGGGCAGATCACCTGAGCTCAGGAGTTCCAGACCAGCCTGGCCAACATGGTGAAACCCCTGCCTCTACTAAAAATACAAAAGTTAGCTGATCATGGTGATGTGTGCCTGTAATCCCAGCTACTTGGGAGGCTGTGGCAGAAGAATCACTTGAACCCAGGAGGCGGAGGTTGCAGTGAGCTGACATTGTGCCAGTGCACTCCAGCCTGGGTAACAAGAGTGAAACTCTGTCTCAAAATAAAATAAAATGGTTGTTTTAAAAATTTTTGCCTAGTAGGTCTGCCATTAGATTTTTTTCATTAAGTTTCTGTTTATTTTGTTTCCTTTAAATGGGCCATAGTTTTTTTGTTTTTGTTTTTTCATTGCATGCCTTATGATTTTCTGTTGAAAACTGGACATTGGAAGTTAATAATGTGGTAACCCTGAAAATCAGATTCTCCCCCTTCTTCAGGGTTTTCTGGGTTTTGTTAACTTATTCATTGTTTTGGAGGTTAAAAGAAATTTTTTTAGGCCCTCTCTGTACCAAGGATCAGCCTGAGGTATAAGCTTAAGGTTTTCTCAGGTCTTTGCTGAGCTTACACCTTTCCCTGAGTATGTGCAGTCACTTTCTAATTTTACCATACATGCAGTTACTTTTGAATGTCCTAGTTTAGCTCTCAAAAAGACAAAATGAAAAAAAAAATGTGGAAAAGGACACTGGCCCTTTAAGCCTCCTGAAAATCACTCTAGCCAGAGGTGGAGGGGCATGCAACAATGGGGAGAGGTGCAACAACAATGGCTGTGATCAGAATCAGTAATCCGTGATTGGAGTACAGATCCCTGATGTTAGAGGACAAGGATATTTTTTTTTTCTCACTCTGGCTCCCACAAGCTGTAAGCCAGCTGCTCCAGCTGCCTGCCAGGGGGCTGGGGATGGGGGATGGTAGTTTCTACTGTGCTTAAAAGCTGAAATTGGCCAAAAGTCACTGCAATTTACCATCCTATTCTTCCCCTGGAAGTTGCAAGCCTTTAATAGACTCCAGAGTTCCAAAATAGGAAGATACTGGCATACAGCTGTCTTTAGTTGGGGAGACAGGTTCCTGGTGCTTCTTAATCTGCCACCTTCCCAGAATTCTTTCCCCACTGTCTGTTACTATACATAAAATTATATTAAAATCTACTCACACCCAGCTCATTTATTCATTGTTGATAGCTGCTTTCACACTACAATGCCAGAAGTGAGTAGTTTTGACATGGACTGTATAGCCTGCAAAGCCAAAAATGTTCACTATTTGGCTCTTCACAGAAAAAGTTTGCCAATCACTATGGGGGAATAGAGTATGTAGGGTATGAAAACTAACAAGATAGCCTACAAATAGGACATCTATTTTCTAAATAAATGTAAATTATAGCTATAAAATATAATTTAATAAATACATGAAACACTATGAAAGCATTTACCACCACCAAAATTGTGCTGCTGCAAGTAATCTTGGGAAGTGTCCAACTTCAATCAAAGTGACCATTACTCAATACTAGAAGGTAACCAAAGAAAGCTCAAATTGGATCATGCATACCCTGAAGTACTCACAAAATTTGGAAAGTCAGACTTTTAAACTTTCTGGAATATCAGTATTTCCAGAATACAGTTGAGTTTAAAATGTGAATGTAAACACAGCAATACCAAGGAGTAAAATGTAAAATCTGTATGCATTTTTAAGATAAAACAAATTACTACATGATGCTCCTCTTGATTGCAATGTGTTGATTGAGCTACCCCCAAAACTCCTAGCAAGTTACCTTTATTCACTCTACCTTAGCAAGTTGCTGTGGAATTGTGGTATATGAATAGGATATTCTTTGTAATAATCTTATGTGGGTGTGGGAAGTTCTCAATTCATTGCTCTTCAATACCTAAGAAGTTGGCCCAGAAAGCATTAGCTGAAACATTCTGAGGTTGAAGCCAACTTGGCACTCTAGATGTCAGCCAAGGAACATTTGTTCTAATTTTAAATAACAACCCAGTGTCAAGGCAGAGTTCCTACTACTGAAAAGACACATAAAGCACTCCCCAACAGGGCAAGCAGGAAGGGCAGGATCCCCAACTTGGGTGCAGAGTCAAACTGCTACTAACAGACTGAGCTTCTTGCTATGGATTATATCAAAGCTACCTTAATTGAAGAAACAAAAGCTTAAAACAGCTTGTCAACTTTCATCTTAAAGGACTGCAAGGAGTGTTGCTTCTGTTAGCTTATTCCAGGAGGCCAGAGCTCTCTGGAGTCTTCTCTTCCCTGGACCTTCCCAGGGCCACTTTCAAGTCCTCTCAATCTCCCTTCTTTTCCCTATTCTCCAGTCTTTGGGTTAAAGGGTGTTAGAAAGAAGGAATAAAATTTCCTTAAAAAACCATAAGCCACTGCTTTTTTCCTTCCTTTTCTAGGGTGAAACTGTCGGCTAGAGAGAAAACTTCAGGGGCCTTGATTAGTAATTCAGCATTCCATTCATAATGGATATGGGTATTTCAGTGGAAACATTTGCTCAGCGGCACCAGTGCACGCTGACCAGTCCTACAGTAGAGTGGTCTGCATGGAATGTATAAGAGGGGAAGAATGTTATTAACATTTTATCAGTGTTTATTCAATCCCACAAAAGAAAAATTGATGCAGCATTCCAGGAATGAATATTCCTAAATGGGGCAGGGATGTTCATCTATCTTTTCCATAGCCCAGTGAAACATCATTCAAGAGTATCTAAGTGGCTAATCTCTGATTCGACATTTGCTATGAAATTGTTCAACCTTGTTTCCGTAATAATGACCGAGATTGGTAGCTGTCTACCCAATGTTCTTTCTCTCTCCTGCTTCTTTAGTAGCATAGTTCTGATTTTGACAGGAGAGGGAGTGATGATAAGTCTGGCTGAAGAATTAAATTTCTCAGCTTCTCTTACAGAGATTGGGTAACTCTATGACTGAATTCTAGCTTCTAATACATAAGGCTTTTCAGGGAAAACCCCTTGAAAAAGGAGTGTTGAATCAGCTAGGCGTCCTTTTGGTGGCTCCCCCATCCTCTTTCTTCCTGCTGGAATGATGGATTCAATGGCTGGAGAGGCAGTGTCTAACATGTGAACTTGAAGTGACTTTGTGAATGGGTGGCTTATTGAAGGAGGCGGAAGCATTGATGATTCCACAGAGCCAGCATAACAGCCTTTAATTGTCCATATCTGTATTTCATTTACGTGAGAGAAACAGAAACATCAATAACTTCAATATTCTGTAAGCCACCATTACTGAGGAGTACAATTACTAACACCCCATGTGCCAGGTAGGATGCCCTGGTCATTGCAGAGGAAAAATTGTGATACAGATTTGTACACCAATCTCCTTCAAGTTTGGTTAGTAGGAAACAAGCCCCTGGAGACATCTGCACCCAGTAAACTACAAAATTAAATTTCTGAGTCTTGCGGTGCGTGGAGTCTGAGATAAGAAGCCTCTACCTAGGAGAGCAGTAAAGGAAACAGGTCCTTAACTATGATCAGCTCTCAGTTAAGAGAAAGTGGTAGAGAGAAAGTTCTATGAGAAGTCTGAAGATGAAACAGAAGCAATTCAAAAGGCAGGAGAGTTCTGAATGATGAAGGTAGGAGTCATTTCAGCATTTTCCATGCAAATCTCGGCTGCCCATCCCACCCCACATCACATCACTCCCATGCTCACACATTCCTGTAAGCCTAGAATTCATGCATGTTCCTTAGTCTCAGGACTTGGTAGCACAACCTCCACTGACTTGCCCAATAGAAAGCAAGTTTCGGCCGGGCGCGGTGGCTCAAGCCTGTAATCCCAGCACTTTGGGAGGCCGAGACGGGTGGATCACGAGGTCAGGAGATCGAGACCATCCTGGATAACACGGTGAAACCCCGTCTCTACTAAGAAATACAAAAAACTAGCCGGGCGAGATGGCGGGCGCCTGTAGTCCCAGCTACTCGGGAGGCTGAGGCCGGAGAATGGCGTGAACCCGGGAGGCGGAGCTTGCAGTGAGCTGAGATCCGGCCGCTGCACTCCAGCCTGGGCTACAGAGCGAGACTCCGTCTCAAAAAAAAAAAAAAAAAAAAAAGAAAGCAAGTTTCTCTTCTTGCCATCTGAATTCCACATTTGGTGTGCCTGAAGTAAATCCTAAGAGCCCATATTAATTCAGTTCTAGAACTTTACTGTCATCCAGTACATAACCCATGTTCGGTAAATATTAGTTGATTTAACAGAAGACAAAAAAATTATAATCCCCAAAGTAAAATAGTCTGAAAATATCCGGTGAAAAAGTTGAGGGGAATGGTATTTAAAAATAAATGCAGCTGGACGGGCACAGTGGCTCATGCCTGTAATCCAGGCACTTTGGGAGGCCGAGGTGGGCGGATCACCTGAGGTCATGAGTTCGAGACCAGCCCAGCCAACATGGGGAAACCCTGTCTCTACCTAAAAATACAAAAATTAGCCAGGAGTGGTGGTGGGTGCCTGTAATCCCAGCTACTTGAGAGGCTGAGGAGGGAGAATTGCTTGAACTCAGAGGGCGGAGGTTGCAATGAGCTGAGATCGCACACTTCACTCCAGCCTGGGTGAAAGAGCAAAACTCTGCCTCAAAATAAATAAATAAATAAATAAATAAAATTTTAAAAAATGCAGTCAACTTATAGTTAGGATTTGTGTTGATAGTTGTTGGAAGGTAAAGAGAAAAATCCCATATAAAAATATTCTGTTACTCTGGCCCATAAAATCATCACTTTGAAAGAAACAAGGTGGAAGGTAGGGCTGAAAGGGATATTGAGAGGACACTGATGACCAACTTCTGTGAGCCACAATTTTGCCTAAGGCCTGCTCTGGTACCAAAGTGGCCATTTCTCTCCTCAATGACCCCTTTCCAGACTGGCTGCCCACTCTATCCTGCTTTGCTTCTGCCACCTACTTCCTGGGCTTCTAGTGCTAGGCTGGTACCATTTATTTGTTTATTCAGGGCAGGAAAGGACTTGACCAGGTGTCTGTAGCACCAAATGCCTGTGGCTCCCTAGAGCAGGAGAGTCAGGCCCAAGGTAATACACACAGTGACCACCTCGAAGTTTCCACTCGAGGCAGGGCTCAGACAGAACATTCCCAGAGAAACTCACTCCCTCAAAGTTACAGTCACTGTAGTCATTTTAGCTATTGAAGACCACAGTTCTCTGTATGTGTTGGCTCATTTGTGCTCCAACCTCCTCTACGACATCAGTTCTATTAGTATCTCCATTTCTCAGTGGAGGAAACCACTTATACAGGTTTAGTATTTTGTCCAAGATCACAGTTCCTAAGTGGTAGCTCTGGGATTCACACCCAAGCAGTGTGACCGTGGAGCCAGACTCCAGCCATTGTATGTATTATTTACTCCCTGTTGTCTGTGAAATGTAGAAAAGAAAAGGAAAAGAATAAAAATCCCCTCTGACTCCGGCAACAGAGATAACTATTTGCTTTTTCCCCACCTGCTATCCTTATGCAAACCGCCACCTTTATGTGGTGGTAACATCAGCTTCCCAGGCATATTCCTGTGGGAAATAGTCTGTCTCCCTCCCTGGCAGTGGCATGTCTCAGAAGTATCCTTTGGCAACCTCTTGGTGAAGTCTGTGTCTCCCTCCCACACCCCGCCATGCTACCCTCTCAGGTGACCTCTGCAGAGCCCACACCAGCAGGATTTCTTGACTAGTCCCCAGGCGCGCCCCTCTCCCTTCCCACCCCAGAGACTGTTTCTGCAGAGGCCTGCCCTCTCTTGCCCACAGCCTGGCTAGCCTAATCATCTCAGGTCATAAATGCTGAAGCTCTAGCAGGTTACTCCTCCCAGGCGACATGCTTGTACAGGCATTTTTGAGAGATACTGTACTTTTTAGCCAAGAGCCCCAAAGTGGAGACACACTGGGCTTGGCCAGGGTTTTGGTGTTCTCTTAAAGCACACCATCCCTTTGCTGCTTCACCAGTGGGAGTGAAATGTTTTCACAGGGAAACCTCCCTCCGGCTGCCAGGCTGTGATGGGGAGGTGTCAGTGGGTGGGTGCCGGAGGGGAAGATGTTTTGTGTTACAACACAGGAAGTCAATGACCTTGGGGCCTCTGAGCACTCTGGCAGGTCAATTCATCTCAGAGGTTGTTCTTTCCTGCCCCAAAGCCTAGGCTGACTACAAAGCTCCTTCCGCCCCTCAAAGCAATTAGAGAAACAGAAAGAAGCAGAGTACCAGGACCTGAAAATGGAGCAATGCAGAGAGAAAGCTAGTGTAAGACCATGCTTCTCAATCCTTTCACACATAATACTTAACTTTTATAAGAAATATTTCAAAATATTCATTTTACTATCTAGGAATGAGGTTCTTAGATATATAACCTACCTACACATACAATTTTTAAAATAAATATAATGTCCTACCTACAATGTAAAGAAAAATAAAAGGAGAGTAGCAGGTAATAAAATATATTTAAATATGTGAATTCTAGTACACAGCTGCCCTAGAAGACATAGCAAAGGGCCAGGTGCACCTTTACTTAAAATCATTGTGAACACAAGGGATATAGCTGCGGTTAAATTGGTGATTCAATATTATGAGAAGGGTTGCTGTCAGAAACATGCATTTCCAAAATTGTGAATAATTCTTGTTAAAGTTATTTTTTTTTTGAGACAGGGTCTCACTCTGTCACCCAAGCTGGAGTGTAGTGGCACAAACATGGCTCACTGTAGCCTCAATCTCTTGGGCTCAAGTGATTCTTCTGCCTCTTGTGCATCTGGTACCACTGGTGCATGCCACCACACCTGGCTAATTTTTAAATTTTTTGTAGAGATGGGGTCTCTCCATGTTGCCCAGGCTGGCCTCAAACTCCTGGGCTCAAGCAATCCTCCTACCTTGGCCTCCCAAAACTCTGGGATTATGGACGTGAGCAACTGAGCTCAGGTTAAAGTTCTAAACAAAACAAAATATTATCTTGCCTTGATTCCCACAATAGTTATAATCCTAAAAATTTCAGTATGTATTAAACTATCCAAAAAAAAAATTATGTTTATACATAAAACAGAGTTACATTCCAGCACAGGTAATCTGTAAGATTTTCATCAACACATATGTCTATTGTGATTTTCCAGAGGCACATGGGACATAGAACAGTTGCATTTCAGGAAGTCTAGCATCCTTGGCCCCCACTTCCTAAAATGCTAGGTGACCCTCCAGTCATTGTGACAAAAATGATCCCATAAATGTCTAAAATACACACTCCCCAGAAGTATGGCCCCCATTGAAAATCAATTTTCGTTTGAGGCGACCCCAGGAAATGATTAGCAGGAAGATCACATACCTTAACTCTGTATGGCATGAATTGCTCAGTAGCATCAAGGAAACTGAGGGCAAAATACTGATAAACAATATAGGCAAGTGTTAGTGACATGTTTCTCAAGAAGTTAAAAATACTTGCCCTCAAGAAGATCAGTGTAGCAGGATTCATTCAGAACTTGCTAAATCATCTTAAAGAACTAGGAATGCCCAAGATTTAACTAGAGAAGATTTAACAGTAACTTAACTGAGGATAATAAATCCAAAGAAGAACTAAAATTAAATTTGATGAAAGCCAATTTGTCAAAGGTCAATTTTCCAAAAGTCAAGTCACTCAATGACCAATTCACCAAAAGCCAATGTGTCAAACATTAACTTGCTGAAAGATTAATTCACCCAAAACTGCCAAATTTAGTACTTTAAGCCATGTCTAGAACTGTAGCAATTTCACCATAAGCCAATTTGCTACCATTGAGTCACTGTGGCTGGCCAAATCCTAGTGTATTTGGCACTTTTGGTCTGTCATTAAGTAATGAGAAGATCCTGGGTGTTTCAAATGTTGTGCATTTTGCACATCTCGAATGTCAAGGAATTTATGAAAAATAAGGTAGATTTCTCTCTGCCAGTACATATAACCAACTGCCTTCCCTATTACTCTTAATCATGGCTTTGTGAATAAGCTCAATCAAATAAATATTTTGTGCATGTTTCAAATTTCAGACTCTTTCATTTGATATCATATACATGAAAGAAGAGTTTGCCCTTTAAACAGTTTTATATCAATTTGCCCTTCCCTATTTGTGCTGACTTTGTCAGTCTTTTGAATGAAGTTTTTGTCTGCATGTCAATTTTTATGTATCCACAAAATATGTGGAAACTAGCAAAAATTCTTTCTATGAAGTGGGGTCTATACACAAATTTAGGAATGCGGCTAAAATCCAAGTTAGGCATAAAGCCTCAAAACTAGAGAAGGTCATAATCTGTGTTGAAGGGCAAGCTCCCCCATTCACATATAAAATGCTGTACAAAAAGTGCAAGGCCCTAAAAGGTGAAAAACATGAAATGAACATTCAAATAAGCTGCCCTGATAAATTCTCAGGGAGAGAGATGAGGTGAAGCAGTTCCTGTGAGCCACACCAAACAAAAACGGAAAATAAATCTTCAAAGACTATTGAAGCAATTTCATACAAACAATCTGTTATAAGCTCCATTGGCAATTAATAGAATCAAGGTTTTGGTGAATCAGTAATTTGGTAAATTGGTTATTCGGTGAATTGATGAGTTGCTACGTTATATTTTAGTGACTCGGATAGCACCGTCTTTTGGAGCATTAGTTTGCCTTCCTCGTGAAGTAATGTGGTAGGCAGGTGGGGAGTTGGAAATAAAAGCGCAACAGAAGCAAGCATGGGGTGTGCCCAACTTAGCACAGCCCATTAGAGATGATGTCCCTTCTCCATTCTGACCTGCATGCATGTCCCCACCGTGGAGACAGATGCCTCGGGCTAGCTCAGCCGGCTGCCAGTAACAGGTGAATCCCATAACCAATTCTTGTTCCGCTTTTACACTCACCTGAAATGCTCCTGATTATAAATGAGCTTCCTCAGTCGTTTTCCATCAGAGAGAGAAATTGTAGTCCAAGGGTCATGTGTACCTGGTCACCTTGGTGAATATAAATCTCAATGTGCATTAATAAATGAGCATCTTTGTTTTTACATCTGTATTTTATGAGCTTCCTAAGTGTGGACCAGCGCCACTGAGTCTGATCACCCCTGAGACCCTGGTAAGATTAATTTTTCACAGCATCTGTGGGTAATGGCCAGACCCAGGTCTGTTCTGAATGCATCCCTGTTGGCTCCACATCTTTACTTTATGTTTCTACAATCTATAAAACATAGTGGAGGAAGACTCTACATGTAAATGGTGGGCCTAAAATAATTGCGAACAGGGAGAATTGAATATTTTTGTTACATATTTTATATAAAAGCCCTGAAGTGATAGTCTGTGTATCGGAGCACTAAGACAGGTCACGTGAACAGACATAAGCATTATTTCTCTGGCTCCAGCTTGAACCAGCTATTGTGGGCCTTCCATCTTTCCTTGCTTCACCCCCCACCCCCCACAGCCACCCCTACCCCACCAGTTATTTAGGGGAGGTAACAAGGAGTTCTTGTGTGCTAATGAGGAGGTCTCTCAGCTCTTCCTGCCATTGTCCTCCCTGTTTCACTCCTGTCTTAGTCCGTTTGTGCTGCTATAATAAAATACCTGAGACTCAGTAATTTATAAAGAACAGAAATCTATTTCTCACAGTTCTGGAGGCTGGGAAGTCCAAGATCAATGTGCCAGCAGATTCAGTGTCTGGTGGGGGGTGCTTTCTGTTTCCAAGATTTTGGAATCTTGGAATATTGCTGCTGTGTCTTCACATAGCAGAAGAGATGGAAGGACAAGAGGCACTAGGGTTCTCCCTTCAACTGCTTTTATGAGAGCACTAACCCATGAGGGCAGAGTCCTCAGAACTTAATCATTCTCGGAAAGCCCCCACTACTTAATACTATCACATTGGTTATTAGGTTCCAGCATATGAATTCTGGAGGTACACGTATGTTTAAACCACAACTTCCTTCAATTCTATCTATTGCTTCCTTGTGAAGCAAGGAAGGGCTGGCACTGAAGGTGGTCCTGTCCATGCCAAGGGCAACCTTCTGCTGCTGGGCCTCTTCCCGCTGCTTCTCCAGCTGGAGCCAGGGTTTTGGGCACAACTCCAGGCCCTCTGGATGCCCTGGATCTCCAAGTGCCAATGCAGGGCCTCACTTGCTGTTACCTCTAACTTGACATGTTCTGCACAAAAAGGCATGTGAGGAGCATCTCTCCCTTCTCCTTTGCGTCACAGTAGACACGGGGCCCTGAAGTGCTGCCTCGTGTTTCCCAAGAATTCTCACGTCAGTCTACAGTCAACCAAGTCTCTAGATGAGGGAGTGATCATTGCTACACAGAATCAGAACATAGATAAGCTCAGGGTGCCACAGAGAATCAGAAAGTGATGCAGAAACACCTAACCAAAAAAGATAGAGGCCATGTACACCAGGTTAGTGATGGGCTCTTGTCTACCCCTGGCCTGTCCTGCTTACCCTGATGGAGAAGAAAGTGAGGATTGCCATTAAGCCATGCTGAAGAACAGATGTTAATTTTGTAGTCAGAAAAAAATGGTGACATTTCAAACCATCATTGTAATAAAACAATACATTTATTTATTTAATTCAATGCTTGTAGTCACATTATACAAATTGCCATCAGGTCACAGGTCTCAATAGTGTGGGTACAGTCACTCTCAATGAATCATTTTGCCATCTCCATAAAGTCACAGGTGAACAAAGGCCTTTAGATAGTATAGGGAGAGACACCAGATCCAACTGGACTCAACTAAATGACATGCAGCATTTCATTACCCTGAATGGGCAGGTCAGAAAAATAGCTTTCTATATACCTCTCCCTTTTCCCATACCTTCAAAATAGGGCCTCAGTGGGACTGGGGGGCAGTGAGCCTTACCTGGGCCTGCCCCAGGTTCCATTTCTGGTATCAAGGACTTTTCAGCCCCTCCCTACCTTGTCATGTATCTATGAATAATCACATGCATGCGTGCACACACACACACACACACACACAATTTCACCCTGGCCCAGACAATTTCCAAGGCTGCTGGTCAACCCTAGTGCTGGTTTCCTGATTAACAGTTGCTCACTCCAGGCTTTACCTTGTAAACCTAAGGAATTGTCCCTGGTTCTGCTCTGCTGCTGTAGGAGGCAGAGAACCTCTGTGCAGGCTGGAATCTCACCTTTCCAACATCATTTCCAGACAGGATTCACCAAGGACATCTGTGTCCTATGGGAAGTCCAAACTCCCATTCTGCAAGTATGTCTAATTTATTTCAGCATTCAGCTGTCCCTTTTCTGTGAAATTTTTCTTTTATCCCATGTGTCTTTCTCTGCCTTGCCCTCTCAGTCTCACCCTTCCTTCCAACTAAGTTAGGAGAGGGACTCTGCTGTTTATGGTTGACCTTACCCCGTGCTTTGTAAGGTATGCTAAAGGATTTTCTCCCCACCTTTGCCAGTGGATTTTTAAATTAATTTTAAAAGAGAACGCAATTTCTGAGGCTGTCCTTCCTTGAAGGACACTTTTTATTCCCTCTGCAGAATGTGCACTGGGGATTGGTCTATAGAAAAAAAATCTTCTGTGCCTCTGTTTTATTTTATTCCTGGGGTGGTTTGGAGGATGGGTGATCTGATGACACAACTAACCTCACAAAGTGTCCTCCTTCTCTGTCGGAGTTCAATTTACAACATAATCGGGCTTGGCAAGGGATATCCTGAAACAGCAGTAACCCTCTACACAAAACATCACTTTGCTTCAGGCCAAGCCTATTCACCTTCATGGTTACTTTTACACAGTGTCTAGTATCTTGTGTACAACTATAATACTTGGTCCTCAGTGATTAAAAAGAACACAGGGTTTGTCTACACACACACATACACACACACACACACACACACTCAGACTCTGGGAGAAGTGTGCCTTCCAGAAGTGTTCCTTGCATTGCTGCCCAAATCCAAACCTCTTCTTTGAGAAGGCAAGGGCACATTAAAGGAGGTGCCTGAACCCTTCTCTGGGTCGGGGGCCCATGGTTTCCTCCACCTCCCTGGTGGAGGCCTAGAGTCGGAGTGGGAGAGGGAAGTGGTTGGAGAAGAGGAGAGAGCTATGTTGAAAGACAGCTGGGGAGAAAGCAAGCCCTCTATTCCCCTCTGCCCCTTAGTCCATGCTGAAACCCCAGAGTACACTAGCAGAAGCGGAAATGGGCAGTCCTGCCATTTCCAGGTTCCGGTGGGCACCTTTCCACATCCTAAACCAAAACACGGGACATGGACTGTCTGGGTTTGTTCTGAAGAGGTGGCAGGTCCATTTTTTCATGGAAATCCTGACAGTGTCAGCTGTGAATCCCACTGATGCTGGTGTAGGGTTAACACCATGGAGGTTGCAGGGGCCTGTGCTCTTGCTGTACTTCCCTCACAGCTCTCTCTGTTATTTACTTTCCCCTTAATTTCACATTTGTTAGTTGTGGGTTTGGGTAGGGCAGGAGAAGCAATAATTTCCATTTACTACCAACCACATAGCACACAAAACCAAATGTAGACCACTCCTCAGTCACCGACCACTGTTTCTGATGGTACAGGGACATTCTAGGATGGGGGATGAGATATCCATCATTCAAAATGAGCCCAGAGGGCCACTGCTGTAAATATATGTGGTTGGCTGAATATAAATGTCTGACTATATTTTTTAAGATAAACTTTTTGTCTGTTTTGTTTTGTTTTGAGACAGAGTCTCTCTCTGTCTCCCAGGATGGAGTGCAGCGGCATGGTCTCGGCTCACTGCAACTTCCACCTCCTGGGTTCAAGCAGTTCTCCTGCCTCAGCCTCCTGAGTAGCTGGGATTACAGGCATGCACCACCATACCCAGCTAATTTTTGTATTTTTAGTAGAGACAAGTTGGCCAGGCTCGTCTTGAACTCCTGACCTCAAGTGATCCACACACCTTGGCCTCCCAAAGTGCTGGGATTACAGGTATGAGCCACCACGCCCAGCCAAGATAAACTTAAAAAAGAAAAAAAGACTTTAATTAGCTGGAACCCCACTAACCAGCACTCTGACTTAATTAGGACAATAAACTATCAGGAAAAGAAACAAATGATAACAAAAAAAGATAAAAATAATAGCTATTTATTGTGTCACTTCCGTGTGCCAGGAAGTTATTTCATATACTTTTTATACCAACCCTGGGGAAACTCTAAATGTCAAAGAGGTTAAGTAAGCTAGCTAAGAGCATACCTCCATTTACAAGTGAGTCAAAACTCAACCCCAGGTTCTATGCTCTACAGAGCTATTCTATATGCCTAAGTTTTGTCATGTGTTGCCATAACAGAATATCTGAGAATGTAATTTAAAAAGAAAAGAGGCTGGGCGCAGTGGCTTTTGCCTGTAATTCCAGCACTTTGGGAGGCCGAGGCGGGCGGATCACAAGGTCAGGAAATCGAGACCATCCTGGCTAACATGGTGAAACCCCGTCTCTACTAAAAATACAAAAAATTAGCCGGGCTTGGTGGTGGGCACCTGTAGTCCCAGCTACTCCAGAGGCTGAGGCAGGAGAATGGCGTGAACCTGGGAGGTGGAGCTTGCAGTGAGCTGAGATTGCGCCACTGCACTCCAGCCTGGGCGGCAGAGCAGGACTCCATCTTAAAATAAATAAACAAATAAATAAATAAAATTTAAAAAAAAGAAAAGAGGTTTATTTGGCTCACATTTCTGATGGCTGGAAAGTCCAAGAGCATGGCATTGGCATCTGCTCTGCTTTTGGTGAGGGCCACGTGCTGTGTCACACATGGCAGAGAAGCAGAAAGGCAAGTGGGTGTGTTCAAAGAGGGCAAAACATGAGAGTCAACTCTGCTTTGTAACAAACCACACTAGTGGGAACTAATCCATTCCCAGTAGAACTAACCCTGTCTTGGGAGAAATACATTAACCTATCTTAACCACCTAATCACCTTTTAAAGGCACCATCTCCCAACACTGCTACATTGGCAATTAGATTTCAGCATGAGTTTTGTCAGAGACAAACCACATCTAAACCACAGCACTTTATATATCTTGCTTTTTTGTTTGTTTGTTTTGTTTTTGTTCTGATGTCCTAAATAATGAAATGGGTAAGACTTTTACAGCTACTAGGGTAGTCATTAGCACTGTTTATCAAATATTTTTGGATTGCCACCTTCTGAACATAGAGAAAGGCAATATTTTCCAGCCCCCTCCTGAGTGGGACACTGTGGCTGATACAAGTCAGTATGTTGTGAGTGGAAATAATAGAAGTGATGTGTGTCACCTCTGAACTGGGGCATTTAATCACTAACAGGAGACTCTCCAGAGCTCTCTTTCCTTCTGCAAAAAGGCAAGTTCCAGCTCCATCAGCATAGGTCTTGAAGTGAGGATGACTTCAAACCAAGCCTCAGCTGCCCCATGGTAGATATGTTATATGCCTGAGAGTTGGGGATTATCTGATACTGCAGCATAATCTAGCCTATCCTAACTGAAAGGATCACAACCTAAAGAGTGCAGAAATATATCTTTATTTCCTCATAACTAACTTAACTCTCAAGCCCCCACTTCCACCAATAGTAGAAAATTTAATGTTGTCCATTCAACTCACTTTGAGTGTAGCTCTCCCCCATTTTTTGAGGAGAGAATACTTGGTTAATTCCAAGTTCCACCCCTTGGGATAGGGATGGGACAGTACATCTAAGTTTCGGGTAATGAAGTGGGTAAAAAGAATAGTTTTTTTTTGGTTGTTTTTGTTTTGAGATGAAGTCTCACTCTGTCACCCGGGCTACAGAGTGCAATGGCAAGATCTCAGATCACTGCAACCTCCGCCTCCCAGGTTCAAGTGATTCTCCCACCTCAGCCTACCAAGTAGCTGGGAATACCGGCATGCGCCACCACGCCTGGCTCATTTTTGTATTTTTAGTAGAGATGGGGTTTCACCATGCTGGCTAGGCTGGTCTCGAACTCCTGACCTCAAATGATCTGACCACCTCAGCCTCCCAAATGCTGGGATTACAGGCATGAGCCACAGTGCCTGGCCAAGAGCAGTTAAGTGCCCCATAACAAAGAGAGGCACTGGAAGTTACCTTTGTCCCAGGGCTGTCTTCTCATCTGCAAGCCATCAGAGCCACGTGGCTCTTTCCTCTCTACCTTTGTGGTGGATGTGTCAGAGGCACGTGAACCAGAGCGACTCCATCTTGAATAGGGGCTGGGTAAAATAAGGCTGAGACCTACTGGGCTGCATTCCCAGGAGGTTAGGCATTCTTACTCACTGGATGAGATAGGAGGTAAGCACAAGGTACAGGTCACAAAGACGTTGCTGATAGAAGGATGCAGTAGAGAAGCCGGCCAAAACCTACCAAACCCAAGATGATGATGAAAGTGACCTCTAGTCGTCCTCACTGCTCATTATACACTAATTATAATGCATTCGCATGCTACAAGACAATCACACCAGCACCTTGACAGTTAATAAATGCCATGCCAATGCCCAGAAGCTACCCTATATGGTCTAAAAAGGGGTGGAACTCTCAGTTCCAGGAATTGCCCACCCTTCCCGGAAAACTCATGAAAAGTCCACCCCTGTTTAGCATATAATCAAGAAACAGCCAACCAGCAGACCTCAGGGCTGCTCTGCCTATGGATTAGTCATTCTTTTATTCCTTTACCTTCTTAATAAACTTGCTTTCACTTTATGGATTTGCCTCGAATTCTTTCTTGCACAAGATCCAAGAACCCTCTCTTGGGGTCTGGATCGAGACCCCTTTCCAGTAACAGACGCCTGCAACACTGCCAAGGCTTCTGAACATGAGGCAAGCCAGTCTGCCTCGTCCTCATCTTAACCCAAGACCTCTAAGGTTTCTAGCCCGCTCACAATGTTTCTCCCTTCTCCGCATCAGATCTCTGGACCTCAGGCTGCTGGGATACTGTGAGGCAGTCCTCGAGTAACTCATGGAGCTACAGTGACTATTGCTCTGACATCATGTGTGCCTCTCTAAGGGCCTCACTGTCTGCCTACGCTACAGCTTGGGGAGCAAGGCACGAGTGCCCTCTTGCCTCAGGCCCTAACCCCACCAAACCAATCAGAGGTTTATTTTTGTTCGTTTGTTTTGTGCCGTTGTCCTAGGTTTCTTGAAAATATTACAGTATTGCAGAAAGATTCAAACAGATCCCTGAGGCGTTTTGAAAGTCATGTCACCTGTAGGCTGACTGACCTGCAGGTTGGACAGACTGCCAAATGCTGGAGTCCAAAAGCATTTTCTTAGCATCAGGATCTACTTCAATGATCTCCTGATCCAGGGCTGAGACCTCGGGAACATGATTGTCTCTTTTTTCTCCCTCCTCCTCCTGCAGCTTGATGGAGATACCTCTTACTGCGTCCCTCCGAATCCACTTCATCAGATGCGTGACATAGCCTGCTATCTTGTTGTGGAGCTTCTTGCTGGGGATAATGGTGATCTCCTCACACACGTGCTTGTCCGTGTGGCAGTCGTTGCCCAGGCACGTGTAGTACTTTTCTATGATGACCCGGACTGCCTTCTTCATGGTTTGGGTGTGAATGCGGCCCATGTTGGCGGGTCCTTGGTAAAAGAGGCCCTATCAGAGGTTTCTAACACATTTTCTACACCCCACTGCTGGCATGAAGTCAACGGGGTAGGGGGAGAGGGGTTAGGACTCTGAACATTCTCACAGGGAAGCCCAACAATATCAATATCTTACTTTCCTGCTTTCCTTTCCCAACTCTCGGGTCCCTCCCCTTTTGGAATGTAAAACTATCTCTTACATCAGAGCTACTCAAAGTGCTGGTTGGCAACAAGCTAAGTCTGGTTGGTGTCAGCACGTAAATCACCGTATTGCTTCCTTCATCAAGAAAGTCTTGCTAAAAAAAAAAAAAAAAAAAAAAAAAAAAAAAACCAACAACGAAAAAAAAAAAACAGCAATAGTGCCAACTGAACGAAACAGTGTTCGTAGTGATAAAGTTGATTTACATTCTGGAATAGGCTTCTTATCTCAGTAATAAACAGGTCTCAGGAGGTAGCCGAGTTTGTCGTATGTTCCTACCTATTCTGTGGTTTGTGGATAAATTTTATGCCCAGCTTCCTTCCAGCTTCGGCTTTTGATGCTCAAAGCCAGCTTTTGGAATTTAAAAAACCTTTCCACTCTCTGGTACCTTGTCTTTCAAGACTATTGTTTCAGCTCTGAGTTTCAACAACCCCATTCAACAATTCCATTGACTCCTTTGTTCCAGCCTGTGTCTGCCCTCGTCCTGAGAATATTTTTTTTTAAATCATTGCTGAGAGACTGGTGAGGAAAAGATAATAATTCTGCCTCTGCGCTGTTCAGCTTTTTAATTGTATTTCCTGTCTCCCTGGCTAGAATGTGGCATAGTTTTTAAGGTTGAGATTTATTTTATAAAGAAGAATTAATTCTCTAAGCATTCAGATTAATCAAAGTTTGCCTAGCTCTTTGTAAAAATGACTTTTTAATTACCAGTCATTTTGAATCTGCTCCCCTCTAACAGCACACATAATGAAAAAGTCACCCAATTAATGTGATGTTTATTAAGAATATGTAATGACATGAATAAATGCTTCTTATAATATGAACTGAAAAAAGTGGGTTACAATGTTGGGTTACAGTGTACATATAACTTTAAAAATACAACAAAAGGTCTAGGACTAGGAAAAACAATAGAAATAAATGCATTTGTTTATATTTTTAATTTAATATTCTTTAATAGAAAAAAAATTTTAATTTTTTAAAAAAGTGACTACACTTCCCTATTGACTTATAACTTGGAAAACACATTAGTCTTGATTCCATTTTGTCTTACATTATTCTTTTGATGGTTTATCTCTCCAGTATCTGCTCTAAGAATCTTTTCTGCCATATTTTAATAACCTTCGAAAGCAATTGAACTCCTCCGTTGTGGTGCTTTTCTTTTTTTTTCTTTTTTTTTTTTTGAGGTGGAGTCCCTCTGTGTCACCCAGGCTGGAGTGCAGTGGCATGATATTGGCTCACTACAACCTCCACCTCCCGGGTTAAAGCCATTTTCCTGCCTCAGCCTCCTGAGTAGCTGAGATTACAGGTATCCACCATCACACCTGGCTGATTTTTGTATTTTTAGTAGAGATGAGGTTTCACCATGCTGGCTGAGGCTGGTCTCGAACTCCTGACCTCAGGTGATCCACCTGCCATGGCCTCCCAAAGTGCTGGGATTACAGATGTGAGCCACCATGCCCAACCGTGGTGCATTATTATTTCATCAACCCAGTGAAGAACTCCTCTACATTCCTGATCCTCATTTCTACCCAACCCCCAGGTCTCCATATGTATTACTTGTCTGGCAATACACGTGTACCCTCACTCACTGCATATGTATTGCTGATCCATGTACAAACATGCTTCCAGTGTGCATGAAGGCTCAGTGTCATGCTATGCCAACCGTCTCTTACTTTGCTCATCATTGCCTCATTTTCAGGATTTTTCCCATCACCACACCCTTGTTGTTTCCTATCTCAAAGAATAGTGAGGCATCCCAAATCCCTTACACAGACTGTGAAGTGTCTGGAATTAAATTTCTGAGTGACCTCCACCCTGAGATTACACTCTGCTACCAGGTCTGTAGAATGTTTTCTAAAGCTTTATTGAGATATAATTTACGTAGTACAAAATTCACCTATTTAAATGGTGCAATTCAGTGGTTATGTGCACACTGCAACCCAACATTATAACCCACTTTTTAAAGTTCATGTTATAAGAAGCATTTATTCATGCTATTACACATTCTTAATAAACATCACATTAATCTAATGACTTTTTGATTATATGTGTTGTTAACGGGGAACAGATTCAAAATGGTAATAAAAAGTCATCTTCACAAAGGGCTGGGCACACTTTGATTAATATACTCCAAGGTTGTACAACTATCACCACTAGGTAATTCCAGAATATTTTTATCACCCATAGAAGGAACTCTAAGCCCATCAGCTGTTATTCCCCATTCATCTCTCCTCCCAAACCTTGGCAACCACTTTTACTCCCTGTCTCAATGAATTTGCACGCTTTGGACATTTCACATAAGTGGAATCATACAATATGTTGTCATTTATGACTGGCTTCTTTCACTTAACATAAGGTTTTCAAATTTCACCCACAATGTAGTATTTCATTTAGTATTTTATTCCTCTTCCTGGCAGAATAATCTTCCATTACATGAATATACCATATTTTGTTTATCCATTGGGCTTGTAGAATTTAAAGCAGCATCACTTTTAGTACTTAAAGTATAGTGAATTTCTGTCAAGTAATTAGGATAATTATGTCTTTTTAAAAATAATAATAATTTAGGCATCTGAGCAAATGAACAGAAAAAAGAAGGGATTTAGGGAAAACATAGGAAATTTCTATATTTTTCTATTCTTTCAGTAAAACAGAATTCTATGCAAGCTAGAAATGTTTTCTCACATTTTTCCTGTGCCTACACGTCTCTATACACCTTCCTAATCCTGAAAACCCAGAACACAGTGCTATACTGACTTGGTACTGAATCCCCAGTAAGTGTTGAATAAAGGGTGGATGAAGAGTGAATAAGAGACACCATCTTGCTCTTTCTTCTCCCGGAAGCCTCCCCCGACCTCCACCTTGCTAGTCTTCCTTTCTGCAGTGCAAATGGTTGAGCAGACAGTAGTGGGGAGAGCTGCAGGAGAGGTCAGCGGTTAAGCTTAATTACAAGTAAATACAATTTCTCTGGGGTTGCTGTGGAAAGGAGAACAGATAAGATCAGCGAAAGTACTTGGAGGGCCTTGGAAGACAGCCCCTCTGCAAATATAGGATTGGCTTTTATTGTTGTTGCTGCTAATAAAACAGATGTTCTCAAAGCATTCCTCCAACCAGTAAGAGGGCTGGGGAAATTGCTGTGTCTTTACTGGTTGCTGAAACTAAATAAAAATCAAATTAAAGTTTAATTCACCTCATAATTTTCTTCATGGCAGGTCTGCTCAGCAGCCTTGAGGCAGCGCCAACGTCCTCCTCCTCTGTGGCATATATCACCCTCAGCCCGGGGCCCCCAGAGGTCAGCTGCACATTTCCCTCTCCTGGAGGTCCAGTGTGGGTGTTTGCAGCTGAAGAAAAGGCCCAGGCCAAGATGAAAGGATGCTGGGAGCTGCTGGAAGATACCAGAAAGGACTTTGCTCCTCTTGCCCTCTCCAGGGTCTCCATGGCAACAGGGGGAAAGCTGCTAGGTATTCCAGCTATGTGACCTGGGCCATGCATATTACCCAGCCTCCTGAGGGGTGCCAGACCATAAACACTGAGAGGCCTACAACCACAGATGGCATGCTCCCTCCTATGCTCCTCATACCCAGGACAGTGTCTGTGATAAGGAGGGCTCAAGGATCATTTCATGCACCCGTGCAATGAAGTTTCCTGTTCAGTCAATACACGAGTGAGGGAATGAAGTAATTTTTTGCAAGTGTTTCCTTTTAAAATAATATCCGTTCCTTTTTAAACCTCCTTCCTCCCTTCTTTTCTTCCTTCCTATTCTTTGACACACAAATAATGTAAAACTTCCCAGGGCACCGTTCCAACTCCAACAGATGATTCCCCACGTGCTGGGAGTTAACAGCTTGCTACTGACTGTAAACTCAGAGTTGGGTTTTGCAGTTTTTAGATATATTGAGTGCTCTACAGATGCAAAGCAGTGACCTCCTCATCTAAATCAGACAAATGCAGATAAGGAGAAGATCATGAGGAAGCCAAGAGGTGGATAAACACAAATGCCCAAAAGAGTCTTCAAGGTCAAGAACTGTCTCTAGAAAAGCCATTGCAGTGACATGAGAATGTCAGAAGTAAAACCCAGGTAGGATCACACATTCTCCTTTGAAATTAGTCCCTGCTCATCCATTCATTTAACATTTCAGTGCCTACAAAGTGGACAAGACCATATGGAGATGAATGAGGCTGACTGTGAGGGGCCTGCAGACTAGTAGGGGAGGCTGAAGTGGAAATGAATTGTTACCTTACAAAGTGGCAAAGGCTGCAGGAGAGACATAACGTCCAGGTGGTGCTGGGAGATGCTCCCCAGAGGAGGCAATGGGGAGATTCCTAGCAGGAATAACCTGACTCAGTCCGGGTCTTATAGAGTGGAGTCAACATCAGGGGGAAGTTCAGGATATAAGAATGTAACTGCCCAATGTAACCTTGCCTGTTGCCTAGGCAGAGCCAATTTATCAAGACAGGGGAATTGCAATAGAGAAAAAGGAATTCACACAGAGCGAACTGTGCAGGAGACCTGAATTTTATTATTACTCAAATCAGTCTCCCCAGCATTCAGGGATCAGAGTTTTTAAGGACAACTTGGTGGTCAAGGGAAAGCTAGTGAGCCAGGAATGCTGATTGGTCAGGTCAGAGATGAAATCATAGGGAGTTGAAGCTGTCTTCTTGCACTGAGTCAGTTCCTGGGTGGGGGCCACAAGAACAGATGAGCCAGTTTATTGACCTAGGTGGTATCAGCTGATCCATCAAGTGCAGCGTCTGCAAAATATCTCAAGCGCTGATCTTAGGAGCAGTTTAGGGAGTGTCAGAATCTTGTAGTGTCCCGCTGCATGACTCCTAAACCATAATTTCTAATCTTGTGGCTAATGTTATCCTACAAAGGCAGTCTTGTTTGGGGAAAGGGCTGTTATCATCTTTGTTTAAAGCTAAAAACTAAGTTCCTCCTATGCCCAGGAATGAACAAGGACAGCTTGGAGGTTAGAAGCAAGATGGAGTCAGGTTAGATCTCTTTCACTGCCTCAGTCATAATTTCGCAAAGGCAGTTTCAATCATGGAGAAGAGAACACATTTGAGAGAGACTGTTTCTTAATCCATCTTCAGTCTCTGTTGTGAGGCAGACACTACGTCCACCAGGCATTTCCCTCTTTAAGAGTGTCTTTGAAGACACCCTAAACTTTAATATTTGTGGCGGACCTGATCTTTGCACAAATGATTGGGAGTTATTCTTTAAAGGGCCAGGGAATTTATCATTGCATATCTTTTGGCATAAGGTTAACGAGAAGAAGGTGTAGAAATCCTGACATTGGTAAGAGATATTTTTCACTTTGTTTTATAAAATATAATGCATTTTCCGAAACTGTATATAAGCTAACCAGCTTCTATCTCCTCTATCACAGATGGAACTGAGCAGAGTTAAGCATTCTGATTTTAATTCATGAAGCAGGAAATCTTTCTGGCAGGTCCTGGTGAGTTTCCAGTTTGGCTGCTGACAGATAGAGAAATGTGCTTTCTATAATCTCTTCCTCTCCATCCCACGTCCACTGTGCACATTCTTCAGAGCTGGCAAGAGTCACTGACAGGACATGGCACCCATGGTTTGAAGAGCCAACTTTGTTCTGCAGGCAGCCCAGAGCCAGTGAAGGGCTTTCTTGAAGCACATAGCACGCCATGGTCATGCAACAGCGATATGTAGCCTGGGTGTCACTCACCGAGACACATTTCCTTCCTCCACTCCCTCACCCATCTTTCTTAAAATTTAGCATTTTCTGGACAAGATCAGGCTTACTATAAGAGAGTGCTTAGAAAAACTGATGTTAAGTTAAGAGGGAAAAAATAAGGGAAGGTGAGGGAAGAAAAGTTGGGAAAGAGATTAGAAAAAGAGGAGGAAGAGGATGGGGAAACTGGAAGCAAAGAGTTTAAAAAAAGTGGGGAGGAATAATGCTGTGAGGTTGAAGACTCCTACCTCAAGGCCTTTGCATTTGCTGCCTCCACTAGTAACTCTCTCTCCTCAGTGATCTCACTCCCTCAATTCACTTCAAACATCACTTTACAGTGACACCATCCTTGGGCTCCCTAGTAAAATCCACCCCCTTCCATCACTCACTAATTGCTTAACCAGTTCTACTATTCTTCATAGCAGTGATCACCACCTAGTATATTACACATTTATTGGTTTGTCTTTCCTCAAAGGAATGTAAACTTCACCAGTACAGGGACTTTTTCCATTTCATTCCATGCTATATTTTAAGCATCTAGTACAATGCCTGGCACAGAGCAGGTATATTAGTCAGAGTTCTTCAGAGAGACAGAACGAATAGGCTATGGACACACATAGAAAGATACAAGAGGAGATTGATTAGGGGAATTGGCTCATGTGATTATGGAGGCTAAGAAGTCCCATGACAGGCTACCACTATGCTAGAGACCCCGGGAAGCTGGTAGCATGACCTAGTCCAAGTCTAAAGACCTCTGAACCAGGGAAGCCAATGGTGTCACTCTCAATCCAAGGCCAAAAGCCCAAGAAAACCAGGGGGAGGCCACTGGTGCAGGTCCTGAGCTGACCTAAAGGCCAGAAAGCCTGGAGTTCTGATGTCCAAGGGTAGGAGAAGAAGGGTGTGCCAGCTCCAGAAGGGAGGGGAAATAATTTGCCTTTCCTCTACCTTTTTGTTCTATTCAGGTCCCCATTGATTGGACAGTGCCTGTGTACACTGAGGGCAGACTTCCTCCCTCAGTCCACTGACTCACAGGCCGGTCTCCTCTGGAAGCACCCTCATAGACACACCCAGAAACAATGCTGTACCAGTTCTCTAGGTATTCCCTAATCTTGTCAAGTTTGGCACCTACAATTAACCATTAAAGTAGGTGTTCAATAAACATTTGTTGAATACATAAATCGGAGGTCCGGGGCTCCTTAAGAAAAAAAAAAACAAAAAACCTCCTCCTTCCCCACCCGATCTCACAATGTCCCTGGAAAGAATGATCATTTTTATTTCATATCTTTATTTCATGGAGAGAAATTGTTTTTATTCACATATAGTTTGAACCTTCCCCTCCTTTTCATAATTTTTTCCTACCAACACCCTAACCTCCTGTAGAGTGAGAGAGAAAGAGAGCAGGAGGACACGTGCCAGTTCGTGTGCCATCAAAGGAATCGGCCTTTCTTTCATGGCAATGCCTTTGGAGCAAACCTGAAGCCTGTAAGGCAACAACAATAACAGTCTCTTTCCCACCTCCCAGAAGAGGATGAGAATGAATCCAGCGATAATGGGAAGAGTGTGATGTGAGGCAGAGCTAACATCACAGAGATCCCAGGGAACATTATTTTTCCCTCTTCTTTCTAAAGACACCATAAAAAGCTCCCGATTTTTCTTTCTAAGTGGTGACTGCTTTAAAGAATATAAAATCTGAGATACTGTGAACCCCCACATGATTTCACCTCTGGCAACTGATGTGAGACACAGTGATGGGACTTCATGGTTGTTATATTTGACTTGCAGCCTTGGGAGGAGGGCAGTTAGAAAGGAGGACTGTCCTGAAGTAACGGTGGCCCCATTGGGGTTTGGGGCTTTGTGTCATAGTTTAAGCAATTCAGGCAGGAAAGATTGAAGGAACGGATGAAAAGGAACCACAGGAAAGAGAGGTGGGGGAGATGCAAAAGTGAGGAAGGGGGAGAGAAGAGACAAAGGAGCCAAGCTCACCTGTTGCCCTGTCTATGGGGACCAAGAAAATCTCCAGCTTGGGTTTGATCAGTTTAGGGCAATGACCCTCAAATCTTCACTTCCAGCAATCCTTAATCATTTGATGGAATTTTCTATCCAGCATACTTTATGTCATATAATAAAGGACTTGTCTGGTCTTTTTCCCAGGTTCCTGGGACTCTCTCAGCCCTCACCCCATGTGTCTCTTCATGTGGCTGGTCCTGACCTATATCCTTTCTCGTAAGTGTCTGTAATTGGAAGTAGAGCACTTTCTTGAGTTCTGCGAGTCGTTCCAGTGAATTATCTAACCTGACAGGTCATGAAAACCCCTGAATATCTAGTTAGTCAGAAGTGTAGGTGGCCTGGGGACCCCCTGAACTTGTGACTGGTGTCTGAAGTTGAGACCATCTTGAGGGGGACTGTGCCCTTCATTTGTGGGGTGTATTACTCAGGGTCCTCCAGAGAGACAGAATCAGTGGGATATATGAAAGGTGATTTATTAGGGGGAGTTGGCTCACACAATCATGGAAGTGGAGAAATCCCACAATAGCCGTCCGCGACCTGGAGAACCGGAGAAGCCAGTAGCATAGTTCAAAGCTGGTAGCATGAATGGTTCAGTCCAAGTCTGGAAGCCTCAGAACAGGGAAGCAGACAGTGCAGGCCCCCATCTGAGGCTACAGACCTGACTGTCCCCAGAAGGCCACTGGCACAAGTTCCAGAGTCCAAAAGCAGAAAAGTCTGAGTCTTATGTCCAAAGTCAGGAGGAAAAAAAGCATTCCATCCCAGAAAGGAGAGAGAGAAAGAAAGTGAGAGAGAGAACAATCCCCCTTCTGCCTGCTTGTGCCAGCCAGGGCCCCTGACGATTGGATGGTGCCTGCCCCCTTAAGGGCAGATATTCCTCTCTCTCAGTCCACAGACTCACACCCTCACAGGCACGTCCAGAAACAATGCTTCATCAGCCATCTAGGCAGCCCTGAATCCAGTTAAACTGACACGTAAAATTAACCATCACATGAGATCTGCACTGTCTCTGGGTGGTTAACGCCAGAATTCATTTGCAGTACACCAATGGGTGTTAGAATACCCTACTTATTCAATTTAGCAAAAATGTCAATTCCTTGGTGAAGGCTTCCTTGACTCCCCCAAAATTAGTTGCTCCTTTTCTCTCCTTTTATTCTATTAATATATCTATGATAGCACACACCATATTTTTGCACACACATAATTTTTCTATTGAGAGGTCTGTTTCCCCTATTATCTGGGCCCTTTGCAGGCAGGGCCCCCCTACTGTGTGCAGCCTAGGGACTTGGTGCCCTGCATCCCAGCCGCTCTAGCGGTGGCTTAAAGGGGCTAAGGTACAGCTCAGGCCACTGCTTCAGAGCATGCAAGCCCCGAGCTTTGGCAGCTTCCACAGGGTGTTGGGTCTGTCAGTGCACAGAAGTCAAGAACTGAGGTTTGGGAACTTCTGCCTAGATTTCAGAGGATGTATGGAAACACCTGAATATCCAGGCAGAAGTTTGCTACAGGGGCAGAGCCCTCATGGAGAACCTCTGCTAGGGCAGTGCAGAAGGGAAATGTGGGGTCAGAGCCCCCACACAGAGTCCCCACTGGGGCACTGCCTAGTGGAGCTGTGAGATGAGGACCACTGTCCTGCAGACCCCAGAATGGTAGATCCACAGACAGCTAGCACCATGTGCCTAGAAAAGCCACAGACACTCAATGCCAGCCCATAAAAGCAACTAGGAGTGGGGCTGTACCCTGCAAAGCCACAGGGGTGGAGCTGCCCAAAGCTGTGGGAGCCCACCTCTTGCATCAGTGTGACCTGGATGTGAGACACGGAGTCAAAGGAGATTATTTTAGAGCTTTAAGATTTAGTTACTGCCTCATTGGATTTTGGGCTTGTATGGGGCTGTAGCCCCTTTGTTTTGGCCAATTTCTCCCATTTGGAAGAGTTGTATTTACCCAATGCCTGTACCCCCACTGTATCTAGGAAGTAACTAACTTGCTTTTGATTTTACAGGTTCATAGGTGGAAGGGACTTGCCTTGTCTCAGATGAGACTTTGGACTTGGACTTTTAAGTTAATGCTGAAATGAGTTAAAACTTTGGGGGACTGTTGGGAAGGCATGATTGGTTTTGAAATGTGAGGATATGATATTTGGGAGGGGCTCGGGTGGAATGATACAGTTTTCCTGTGTCCCCATCCATATCTCATCTTGAATTGTAGCTCCCATAATTCCCATGTTTTGTGGAAGGGACCCGGTAGGAGGTAATTGAGTCATGGCGCAGGTTTTTCCTGTGCTGTTCTCATGATAGTGAATAAGTCTCGCGAGATCTGATGGTTTTATAAAAGGGCATTTCCCCTGCACATGCTCTCTTGCCTGCCACCATGTAAGATATGCCTTTGCTCCTCCTTTGCCTTTGGCCATGATTGTGAGGCCTCCCCAGCTATATGAAACTGTGAGTCCATTAAACATCTTTCTCTTTATAAATTCCCCAGTCTTGGGCATGTCTTTATTAGCAGACTAATACAAAATACAACAAGGAAGTCCAATGAGAGGTAAACTCCCCAGGGATAGATGGTGGCTTCTTCATGTATCTCAATGTGTATTTGGGGGCTGGAGCCTGATAGGAAGATGTGATGAATGGTCCTAAGGAAATTGTCCAGGCCCTGTCCGCAGAACAGAAAGCTAGGGCTACCCTGGAGAAAATGTCAAATTTTTAGGGAAAATTGACATTTGTAATCATCAGCATTGCAAATCAGTTTGGTTGTGTCTAATTTCACATCCAGCCCATACTTTCCTAAATCCCGTGGCACATTCTATCCCATCTTAGCCCATGCCCTGGCCCCTTTCTCAGCAGGGATCCCCCAGTGCTCTCTGACTCATTTTCCGTGCAGCAGCAGCAGTAGCAACTAGCTTTCTGTGTCCTTCATTGGCTGCAAGATGAGACGAGGAGAAAAGTTATGTTCTAGAAGCCTTTGCAGCTTCAGATAAGAATAGAATAGCTAGTCTCTGGAAAGAGATAAGTTCCAGAGAGGGTACAGATTAAGAATTTAGGGGTGGGTACTTTTATAAACTGTGGCTCAACTCCATGAAAGAATGAGGGAGAGGGAGCTCAGGGGCTGGCTCCACAGGAAAGCCTGGATTGGGAGATGACTAATGCAATTACCCATTTGGAATTTAGCTTAGAAGATGGAAAGAAATAGACCAGAGGTGACAGGTTTAAAATTTTCTTTTTTTTTTTTTTTTTTGGTTTGTTCCCAATTCTCTCCTAGTCCAGAGTTGAGAGAGGAGCTGCAGAAAGGAGAGTGGAGAGAGAGAGAAAGGAAGGATAAATAAAAAGAGATTTTAAAAAGAAAGGGAGTCCTAATGTGGGGAAGATCAGTAAAAAGTAAATAAATAAATACAATTTAAAAAGAAAGCGAGTATGTGAGGACACCAAGGAGTGTGGCGAATGTGGTTAACCCTGGCCCGAGGACAAGCTAGGGTATTAATTTTGATCTCCCAGACTTAGGATTGCCATGAAAATGCATAGTCGAGAGGCAGGGGCTAGACAGTGGGGAATGGAAAGCAAGTGTCTGATTCCGGAGGAAAGCAGAGAGTTGCCAAGGTAAGAGAAAAACTCTCACCTGAGAGATCATAGTCTCTGGCTTTGGAAAACCTAATGCAAGAACAGAGAGAAGAAACCACCAAAAAATTGGCCTAACCAGCTAACAAGTCACTGCCACGGGCTGACTCTGAGCTGTGCTGTGTCTCCCTCCTTCCCTAGCCATGGCCCCATCTTTCCCATGTGGTTGGACATTCTCACCACTGGGACATCAGGAGATAGAGAGTTTAATTCAGGTTCTTCCACCAACTAGTTCTGTGACTCCTGTTTAATCTCCAGAAGCTTCATCTGAATATTCCTTTCAGGGAAAGCACACCAGCCAGAGCTGTGGTGGGGAGAATAGCTTGATCTGTATAACCAACTAGGTATTTTTTCAGATCTTAAAAGACTGAGAAACTGTCACAGCCAAGAGGAGTCTAAGCAGACATGACAACTAAGTAGAGTGTGGTAGACTGGATGGGATTCTGGGACAGAAAAGAGACATTAGGAGGAAACAGAAAATCTGAATGAAGTGCAGACTTCTGTTAATAAAAATTTGTCAAAATTGGTTCATTGATTGTGACAAGTGTACCATACTAATGTTAGATGCCAATAATAGGGGACATTTGGTGTGGGGTATATGGGAACTCTCTGTGCTATCTTTACAATGTTTCTGTTAATCTAAAAATATACTTAAATAAAGTTTATTTTAAAACTGTGAGTTACCTTATAGTGTGGACTCAAAAATGAGGACATGGCCTCTGGAAGGGCCACATTTAAGATACCTCTGTGTGTGTGTGTGTGTGCACGCACATATATAAACAGATAAGTTTTCTATGATGAACATGTAATACTTCTGTAATGAAACAGTAATTTAAAGTTAGTTGCATATTACACACTATTTGCAAGAAGAAAGGAGGTAAAGCAGCCATTTCAATGAATATGTTTATGAATTCATTTATTGAATCTTTTATTTAACAACATGTACAAAGCTTGCACATAACTGGACAAGGCATTCTATGGCAGGAATGAGACAAACAAAGCCTGATTTTTACAGGTGAGAAGTAGCTGTGGAGAGCTGATGCACAAGCCCACAGTAGGGTGAGCAAGCCTGGAGTACAGTGACAACATGGAGAAGGGAACGCCTGGCTCTGCTAGGGATCGGCCAAGGCTCAACGGTATTTATGCCTTAAGACAAGAAAACAGCATGGAGTTGAGAGCCTTAGCTCTGGAAATGGGCAAGTTCTCTCAAAGCCTCATCGGCTACTCTGAGAATTAAATTAAAACACTAAGAAGCACAGAATAAGCTAGTTCCTGATATAGTAAGGGCTTATTATGTGCCAAGAACTGTTGTAAGCACTTTACATCTGTTAAACTCATCTAATCCTTATATCCAATCTATGAAGGAGACACTGTCATTACCCCTCATTCTAGAGATGAGGGAGCTGAGGCACTGAGAAGATACCAATTTGTCCGTGGATACCAGCTAGTTAATGGTGGAACCAGGGCAGAACCCAGGCAGTCCAGCTGTAGAGTCTGTATACTGAACTCTCATCCCAGTCACATCTTTCAATGACTAACACAATTATCATTTTGAAGGGTGAGTAAAGGCCAGTAGGGAGGTGAGGTGATGAAAGCTTTTATAGATCTTACAACTTAATAGCCTAGACCTCAGGGGAGGTCTCACTGTGATGTAGATTTGAGGTCTTCAGTACATGGTGGAAGGTGAGGCCTCTGAGTTGATGAAATGGCCCAGGAGAGCACCCTGCCCAGTGCCAGCACAGGACATCTGGAGCTCTAAACAGAGTTCAATAGCAGCTGTTTTAGTTCAGGTTGCTATAACAAAATGCCACAGACTGGGTGGTTTAAAAAACATATATGTATTTCTCACAGTTCTGGAGACTGTGAAGTCCAGGATCAAGGTGCTGGCAGATCCAGTGTCTGATGAGGGCTCTCTTCCTGGTTTGCAGATGGCCATCTTCTTGTTCTGTCTTCACATAGTGGAGAGAAGAGAGAGGAAGCAAACTCTTGTGTTTCTTCTTATAAGGGCACTAATCCTTTACATGAGGCCTCCACCCTCATAACCTAAGTACCTCCCAAAATTCCCACCACATAATACCATCACATTGGGGATTAGAATTTCAACATATGTATTCTGGAGAGATAAAAATCATGCAATCCATAATGTTCTGCCCATGGCCCCCCACACCTCATGTTCTTCTCACATGCAAAATACATTCATTCCATTCCGACAATCCCAAAAGCCTTAACTGGTCGCAGCATCAACTCTAAAGTCTAAAGTCTGAAGTCTCATTGAAATATTATCTAAATCAGGTTTGGGTGAGACTGAAGGTGCAATTCATCCTGAGGCAAAATTCCTCTGCATCTGTGAACCTGTGAAACAAAACAAGTAATGTGCTTCAAAAGCACAATATGGTTGGATAGTCAGAGGATAGATAGTCCCATTCCAGAAGTAAGAAGTTGGAGAAAAGAAAAGGGTGATGGGGCCTCAGTAAGTCCAAAACCTAGCAAGGCAAATCCCATGAGGTCTTAAGGCTTGAGAATAATCCTCTTTGGCTTGATGATCTGTCCTCCACACCCACTGGGGTGGCAATGTCAGCTGCAAAGCTCTGAGAGGCACATTGTCATGGCTTCTTTTGAAGGCCCTCTACTCTGTTGAAACCTAGGGAGTTGCCAGATGTTCTGTGAATCATCTTCAGGGGGCCTTCTTCCCATGTCTTTCCCTTCCTTCCCTCTCTCCCTCCCTCCCTCCCTCCCTCCCTTCCTTCCCTCCCTCCCTTGTTCCTTCCCTCCCTCCCTTGTTCCTTCCCGTTTTCTCTGTTTCTGTTAGTCCCAGCTGGCAGTGTTTCTGCTGGTATAATCTCATCTCTATTCTTGATGTTTTTTGAGATGGTTGATTAAGTCCATGATTCACACCTGCACTAATCTCCTTATTAAAGGCTCAGTTTGCCACCTCCTTAGTGTTTTCTTCTGAACATACTTTCTCACTTTTGTGTTCTGAAAAGGCTGAGAATTTTCCAAATCTTTAAATTCTGGTTCCTGTTTGCTTAACAATTCTGTCCTTAAGTCATTTCTTTCCTCTTGCATTTTACTACAAGCAGTCAGGAGACACCATGCTGCTCCTTCAATATTTTACTTCAAAATCTGCTCAGCTAAATAGCCAGGATCATTGCTTGCAAGTTCTACTTTCCACAAAACACTAGAATTTGAACACAATTCAGCCAAGCTCTTTGCTACTCTATAACAAAGATGGACTTTTCTTCATTGTCCTTCCTATGTGTTCCTCATTTCCATCTGAGACCTCATCAGAATGGCCTTTACCATCCATATTTCGACCAATATTGTGCTCATGATAACTTAAATATTCTCTTAAAAATACGTTTTCTCTACAGGTCTCCTCCTCTCCTTGTGAGCCTTCAACAGATGTCCCTTTGCAGCAATATTGGGTTTTTCTGGCATGTACCTCAAAAGTCTTCCAGCCTCTACCCATTACCCAGTTCCACAGCTACTTCCATATGTTCAGGTATTTGTTACAGCAGCACCCCACTTCTAGTACCATTTTCTGTCTTAATCGATTTGGGTTACTGTAACAATTTGCTATAGAATGGGTGGCTTAAACAATAAACATTTATTTCTCACAGTTCTGGAGGCTGAGAAGTCCAAGATCAAGGTGCTGGCAGATCCAGTGTCTGGTGAGGGCCCAAGAAGTGCTTGGGTTGTAGATGGCCACCCTCCCTTGTATCCTCAGATGGTGGAGAGCAGAATGAGATCAAGCTCTGTCATGTCTCTTCTTAGAAGAGGGCTCCGCCTTCATGACCTAATTACTTCTAAGGACTCCACATTCTAATACCATCACATTGGAGGTTAAGATTTTGACATAGGAATCTGGGCAGGGACACACATGTGCAGTCTATAACAGGAACCATCTATTATAATTTCTTTCTGAGGAAAGGAACAGAAACCTATCACTTGAGTGACTATGATGTGCCAGGCCTTGTTCAAAAACTCAATGGCAGGTAAGATAATACTCGATTTCCAGATAAGTAACCTGCAGCTCTGAGGATTGAAGTAAGTTTCCCAGTTGCAGGCTGGTCAATGTGAGATCAGGAAATCCCAGGGCTGTGTGTGCTCTTTCTTCCACACTGCACCCATCGCAGGTGAGCCAGGCCATTAGAGCAGCCCTCTGCAGGCAGCACCTAAGAGGAGACGTGGTCCTGGTGAACACACACGAGAGGCCCTTCCAGCAAGGGCCTAGCTGCTGGAACTGTAAAGCACAGTGGGCTCTGGCCCCTTTCTGACTATCAGGCCCCATTATTTGTATCTCCCTCCATGGTGTTGGCCCAGGTTCCAGCCCTAGGATGATGGTCTCCGGGTAATTTCTGAGATTTCAGGTCATTTTTGTTTTTTCTCTTTTTTGTTCTTATTGGTATTCTGGGTTTTCTTCAGTGAATATAATAGAAATAATAAGTAAAGAAAGATCCTGCTCCTCTAGAAAGCAGATGAACATGTAAACAGGTAACTATTGCACAGGATGGGGCCAAACACAGAAAGCAGAGGACTGTGTCAGTTCAAAGAGAAAAGTGATTCATTCTGCCTGTAGAAATCAAAGATTCAAGGAGGAGGTGACTATTCTGGGCATTAAAAAATGAATAGGATTTTGATATATAAAAAGTCTCCTGGGCTGTGGGAATAGACTTGAATTAAGGCCCAGAGTCATGCTAGGGTATGACAGGTCAGAAAGCAAAAGTTGTAGAGGGAGACTGAGTTAGGCAGCCCATAATATGGCCTTAGGAACCCTTACCTCCTGGTATTCGCACGTTTCTATAGTCCTCTCCCACACAGTATCAGGGTTGGTCTGTCCAACCAGAGGAACACAGTAGAAGGGATGGTGTGCCACTTCTGAAATAAGTTATAGAAGACACTGCAGCTTCCATCTTGGTCACTGTCTCGTATGCCTTATTTGTCTTGGATCACTCACCCTATGGAGAGACCCACATGTTGAGGGACTGAAGTTTCAGCAGCACATGAGTGACCTTCAAAATGGATCCTCCCTCACTTTCAGATGACTGCAGCCCTGGATCACGACTTCACCACAACCTTGAGAGTGACCCTCCGCAACAACCTCCCAGCCAAGCTGTTGTCAGGTACCCAGAAGCCATGTGAAATGATAAATGTTTATTGTTTTAAGCTGCTAAATTCAGGGGTAATAGGTTATACAGCAAGAGATAACTAAGATAGATGTAGTGGAAGCTAAAGCTGAAGAGAAATTTGAAGCCAAATCATAATCAACCTTGAATGCCCTGTCAAGAAATGTGGACTGACCTGTCAGCAATAGGGACCTGTTAGAAATGATCAAGGACCAAAGCATTGAAATATGCATTAAACAGGATCTCTGAAGGCTGTGTGAGGGAAGAACTGGAGACACGTCAGGATGCTCATACAGCAGGCTAGATGAGAAAGAACAAGGGCCTGGCTGGGCATGGTGGCTCAGACCTGTAATCCCAGCACTCTGGGAGGCTGAGGCAGTCAGATTGCTTGAGCTCATGAGTTCGAGACCAGCCTGGGCAAGATGACAAAACCCTGTCTCTACAAAAAATACAAAAAGTAGGCTGGTGTGGTGATGTGCACCTGTAGTCCCAGCTACTTGGGAGGCTGAGGTGGGAGGATGGCTTGAGCCTGGGAGGTGGAGGTTTCAGTGAACCAAGATTGTGCCACTGTACTCCAGTGTGGGTGATAGAGCCAGAATTGTCTCAAAACAAAAAACAAAGCAAACAAACAAACAAAAGCCACAAAAAGCAAGGGCCTGGACTGAGCAATGCCAAAGGGGAGAGAGAGGAGGTGGCAATTAGTAGATACCCTGGAGGTAGAACTTTTGGGACTTGTTTACTGGTTGAATTGGGGGTCTGAAAGGGTGAGGGAGGTGTTAGACTCTGAATTGTGCAAAACAGACTCTCACTCAAATGCACCAAACAAGGGGAATGACGACAGAGGAGAAGCCATAAACCAGGCCCTCTGCAAGCACTGTTCAGGCACTGGAAGAAGTGCTATTAGGAGGTTGCCTTGTCACCCATCAGCAGCAGCACGCCATTGGTCTTCTATCTGCTACTGGGGACTTCTCTTGTCTCACAACTTGCTTCCCCTTAGCTTTTGCAGTCTTGTGGCACATGACTTTATATCTGCCTCTCATCTTTCCTCTATGTGTCTTTTAACTTCTACTCCCCACTGGCTAATCGACTTGCTCTCTGAATCTCTAGTTGGAATTTTGAGAGGGAAGGTCTTGACAATTCAGTTTATATCCATTGTCTCTGTGAGGCAACAGTCTCAGTAATTTGGCTGCCAGTGCTTCAAGTCCAATCAGCTGTGGACAGGGAGGCAAGGTCACTTTGTCTGAGCAGGGCACTCTGGCTAGAAGAAATGTTTTGGGGAAGGGCTGCAGGCATGATAGGCTTTTTCAGACTGAGCCTACATGGAAACTATCAGAAAGGACTGCAAAGTTTCTAGCCTGGGTCACTATAAGAGAGGTTAAGGGAAATTGGCAATGAAGGATGAGAAGCCAGTTGGCTTGGTGGATGGAGAGGTTTGAGGTACATGTAGGAGAGAAAGACATACATGAAGGGAGATACCGAGAGGAAGCTGCAAATTCAGGCCTGGAATTCAAGAGAGGTCAGCCCTGGGGAAGAAGATTTAGAGAAGAGTACCAGAATGATCACAGAAGTTGTAAGAATGAGGTGCCCTGGACAGGAGGAGATAAAATTCAGTCCCCTCTGGGGATAGGAGGGCAAAGGAATAACTGGACTGATTCTTTGTCTTTCTCCACAGAAGGCCAGATAACTTCCAGAATTACCCAAGGATTCATCATATCAAAGGGCAGATGGCTTCCTGTTTCTCTCTGTGTCCTCTCAGGGCATTAGTGTCTGGCCCTCTCTCAAGGTACCTGAATGCTGGGAGCCTGAATCTGACAATGCCCATTGCACCTCACAAATCAGCTTGAGACAATGCTCACATACATTCCCCCTGTTTTGTATCTCTCAGTTATACTTGAGTAATGCTCATATACTTTTACCCTGTTTTGTGTCTCTCAGTTACACTTGAATAATGCTCATATACTTTTCCCGTTTTGTATCTCTCAGTTATACTTGAGTAACACTCATACACTTTTCCTGTTTTCGTATCTATCAGTTGTACTTGAGTAACGCTCATATACTTTTACCCTGTTTTGTATCTCTCTGTAATACCTTGAGTAATGCTCATATACTTTTCCCCTGCCTTGCATCTCTTAATTAGAAAAATGCCACACATAGTGTTCCAGGCTACTCTCTCAAGAGATTATGTAAGTAATGAGTCCTAAACTGGGAAAAGACATACAACTTCACAAATGAGTTTGAACTCTTTTCTCCTCCCTTCCTCCAGGTGGTTCCTTTCCAAAGATGATATAATTAGCAATAAAGTCAATAAAATCTGGATTTTTTTCTAACTCATCCAAAAACTGTTACCCAGCATGTAGAATAGCTATTAGCAGTCATTGAGCAATGCCCACTCACCATTTGGAAGGCACTTTTATTTTCTGGTCTCAGCAGCCCAGGAAGAATAACTGTTGGTAGTCATGGGCCTAGTTTAAGAGCAGAGCCACTGGATGCACACCACATGTGCTCATCAGATCACAGAAGCAGTCGTTCTCAGACACAAGGGCCTGCTGAAAGAGAGAATGGGGCAGGATGCTCAGGACAGGACTGTCTAATCTCTAGTTCCCTCTTCCCTGCAGTTACTATCCACATATACATCAGCTATCTCTTCTACCTCCAGTAATCCCCCATTAATGCATATCTTTAAAAAAAAAAAACAGATACAATTTGAATTTAACTTGGAATATGGATGATCTGTAGCTATATTAGCCAAAATAGACTGGGTTATGCTGTGGTAACAGACCACCCCAAAATCTCAAGGGCTCACAACCACAAAAATTTATTTCTTGCTCATGCACCACATTCATCTAGGATCAGCTATGGTTGCACTCCATGTTGCCTTTATTCTAGGACCCAAATTGATAAAGCAATCTTTGCCTGGAGTGTAACTGGTATCATTTTAGAAGGCAAAGAGAACTGGGGAAAACACAAGTTGGCTCTTAATGTTTTTACATTGTGGGAAGCAACCCGTGTTACCTATACTCATGGTATTAGTTACCTATTGCTGTATAACAAATCACTTCAACATGTAGTCATTTATTATCTCACAGCTTCTGTGGGTCAGGAATTCAGGCTGCATGGCTCTGGCTCAAGATCTCTCATGAGATTGTAGCTGAGGCTGCCTCATCTGAAGGCTTGTCTAGGGCTGGAATATCTACTTTCAAAGTAGCCCATTCACAAGGCTGGCAAGTTGTAGCTGGTTACTGGCTGGGGTTTCAGTTGCTCTCCATGTTTGTCTCTTCATGGAGTTGTTTTAGTGTCCTCATACTATAGTTCATGACCTTCCCAGACCAATGATCCTAATTGGGAAGTCAGAAGCTTCGTATAACTTTCTCTTTGAAATTACATGTTGTTACTCCTGCCATATTCTATTGACCACAGGGCCATCCCCTACTCAGTGTAGAAGGGGGTTACATTAGGGCGTGAATGCCGGAAGAAGAGGATCCCTAGGGGCCATTTGGTGACCTCACTCACATTTCTTTGGCCAAAGTAAGTCCTGTGACCAAACCTGACTTCAGTGAAATGACAATGCACAACCCCTATGGAAAGGAAACTGAAATATTTATCCAGCTGAAATACCATCTGTCATAATGGCTCATAGATGAAGACTCTAACACATCACTAGCCCAAAGAGTTTTCTTTTTCCTGTTACTTCTTCTCAAAGTTCTTGCCTCCACCAATAGTACAGTCTAATCCTGCTCAATTTTCTTCAGTGGGCTTAGGGACCACTTCCAGGAATGCCATGGAAATGTAAAATTGAAAAGTCTTCAATGAAGTGAAGGAGATTAAAGATCACTGGTGTGATGACTCTTAAGGCTCTTCCAGTAAGCCAAGGCTTTGAGAAAGTGTGCTAAGATCAGCTATGTCTGTTTAGAACACTTGCACACTTTTAGCAGAAGCTCAAGGTAGAGCCTCGGGAGCTAGAAACAGACCCAAGTCAGACCTCAGGCCATGTATTGGTCAGAAGCTGGTCAAGAGCAGTGAGGCAGGGATCTCAGGGTGCAGAGCAGGAAAAAGCAGCAAATCAAACACCAGGAGAACAAAAAGGTGGAACAAGGAGGATATATACGCCTTGAAGGCCAAGCCAAGTCCAATGTTCTTGTGTCATATCAGGAAGTCAAGAGTCAAGGAGGCCAAGGACCAGATTCACAACACCACAGAGACCTTGGTTCTGAGATAAATTCCCATCTCAGCTCTTAGAACCACGTTGCCCTTGACCTTGTCTTCTGGATGTGTCCCATTCACATTCAGTACAGCCCAAGTATATTTACCAAACCCAAGATTGTGATTTCTACAATTGTTACTACAAAATTGATTTCTATAATTGTTATCACAATACAAAGTTCTATATACCATGAGTGCTCAAGAAATGTTTATTGATAGTTAACTATTGCCATCCATTCCCATATAATAAAATATATGGGAAAATGTAGCTGTTCAGCATTCTCAGGTGTCCAGGTCCTGAGAGTTTTGAGTTTCCCTCAGTAACCAAAACAGATGACCTCATTAATGAAAGGAAACTTGAAGAGGCAGGTTAAAGATGGCTAGATATTTTTTGACATTCCTTCTGTTAAGAGATGGGGTTTATTTCTCTTCTTCTTAAATCAGAGAAAGCCTGGCTGCTTCGATCAACAGAGCATGGTGAAAGTGATGCTCGGCCGGTTCGGGTCTTGCCTGCATACACAATAATAGCTTCGAAAAAGTAACCAGATCTACACCTGAGTGACCCCTGCCCTGGCTGAGCAACAGCTCACACTCTCTAAGAGTGCATATTAGAAGACACAATGCTTATTTAAGTATTGGAAATCACGTTAGCATCTAAAGCTCCTGCCTTCGTGAAGTATTTGGAGTGCTTTAAGTAAGAGGGCTGTGATTACAAGTGTCTTTATTGTTATTAGCCCCAAGATCTGAAGGTTCACTGATTCATCTGGCCACTTCTATCATATTACAAGGAAGCTGCATAGACAGCTCTTTCAGCAGTAATGTTCCTTCACCACCACGTAATAGAAGGAAATTAGACAACTGTAATTCCCACATGGAATTTAACCCAGAGGCTCCAGAGTCTCTTACTCCCAACCTACTACCTCAATTCGAGAGAGGATATGGGGGCAGGGTGGGAAACTTTTGGACTATAACACAGGATAATCTAATTTGGAAGTTGGTATCTCCTTGAGATCCCTTTTTTCTTCCCCTTTTCTTTTTCAAGTTCTTGGTAAAGAAGAGATACTTTTTCAACAACCAAGCAACTGATTCTTCCCGACACTGCCAACCTCAACTCAGGCATGGTCCATCCCTGATGGTGGTCTCTCATGGTGGTTCCCAAACTCTGATTCTCAGACAAGTGCTGGGCAGGCTGCATCAGAATCCCCTGGGGAGCTTGTAATGTGGTCTCCAGGCTCCACCTGAGAAGTCTCTGATTGTCCAGGTCTGGGGTCATCCAGAGGATGCATATTTTCCCCCAAGCCTCCCCAAATAATTCTGATTCACAGCCAGGTCTGGAAACCACTGGTTTAAGTGAACATTGGTTCATTTCAATAAATCAAAAACACATGCCAAGACCATATGTTGCTACTGATATATACCAAACCCACTCACACACAGAGGAGTCAAAAGTAGTTACGCTAATGCTTAGTAACAATGCTACCCTTTGACTAGGAAGAAGACAACAAACACCCACAACCTTTATCAGTGACTGTGTGTATGTAATAGAAGTTTAAGCAAAAAAAGGTGATTTATTATTTATTTATTTATTATATTATTATTATTTATTATTATTATAAGGAAACAAGAGGCCGGGCATGGTGGCTCACGCCTGTAATCCCAGCACTTTGGGAGGCCGAGGCGGGCGGATCACGGGGTCAGGAGTTTGAGACCAGCCTGGCAAACATGGTGAAACCCCGTCTCTACTAAAAATACCAAAATTAGCTGGGTGTGGTGGCAGGCACCTGTAATCCCAGCTACTCGGGAGGCTGAGGCAGAAGAATTGCTGGAACCTGGAAACTGGAGGTTGCAGAGAACTGAGATTGCACCACTGCACTCCAGCCTAGGTGATAAGAGCAAGTCTCCATCTCGGCGGGGTGGAAAATAATTAGCCAGGCATGGTGGCAGGCACCTGTAGTCCCAGCTACTCGGGAGGCTGAGGCAGGAGAATCACTTGAACCCGGGAGGTGGAGGTTGCAGTGAGCTGAGACCGTGCCACTGCACTACAGCCTGGCGACAGAGTGCGACTCCGTCTCAATAAATAAATAAATAAATAAATAATAAGAAAACAAGGATATCTTACAGAAGAACCCAAGCTCCAGAGCTACAGACTAGAAGAAAAACCTAGAATAAAAACTATGCTGTCAGGACCCAGGTCTCTCTTTCTACCATTTTTTAGTTTGGTTTTTGTTGGTTGGTTGGTTTTTAATCTCTGCTTTTGTCATTACCACCCTTTTATTTTGTATCTGCAGTGTGGCTGTCTCTGCTTCCCTGGACATGTGGGAAACACAGCATCCTCAGCCGCTGGTTTGCCATACTTTCTTATCCTTGTTTCCAACAAGGACAGTCTAGAGACTGCCCAGAGCAGCCAGAGGATGCAAACTGGTGCGCTGTAGCAGACGTGGCCTGCAACTGTTTGCTTTGAACAAAATGTTTTTTTTCAAATATAAAATAATTATTTTGAGGTTTCATATGAAAATGTAAATTCTGGACTTCTGTAAATATCAGAAAACCTGACAAACTGGGATTACATGTGGCAACAATTGGCTGGAGTTGAATGATGGCCACCTCTTGGCACGGAGCATGTGCTCTCCAGTTTGCCACCATCTCTATCGTATCTATCTTAGCTCAGGCTGCTCTAACAAGAATACTGCAGGCTGGGTGGTGCAAACAAGAAACATTTATTTCTCACAGTTCTGAGGCTAGGATGTCTGAGACCAGGGTGCCAGCATGGTTGGTTTCTGGTGAGGGCTGTCTTTCTGGTTCTCTCACATGGCAAAGAATAGAGAGAGGAAGGAATTTCTTTCATGTCTCTTCTTACAAGGGCACTAATTCTATCATGAGGTCACTACCCGCATGAGCTAATTACCTCCTAAAGGTCCCAGTTCCAAAAACAATCACATTATGGGTTAGGATTTCAGCATATGAATTGTGGGGGGTGCTATGGTCTCAAAAACTCATGTAGAAATTTAATTGCCAGTGTAACAATATTAAGAGGTGATTAGGAATGGATTAATGTCATTATCACAGGAGCAGTTAGTTATCGTGGGAATGGGTTCCTGATAAAAGGATGCATTATGGTCCCCATCTTCTTTTTGTCTTGCATGCTTGTTTGCCCTTCTGCCTTCTGCCCTTCACCATGGGATAATGCAGCACAAAGGTCCTTACCAGATGCCAGCACCATCTGGACTTCCCAGCCTCCAAAACCATGAGCCAAATAAGCTTCTATTTTTTATAAATCACCCAGTCTGTGGTATTCTGTTATAGCAGCACAAAATGAACTAAGCCAGAGGAACACAAACATCCAGTTCATAGCAGGATCCCAGAACCCAAGGTCATGGATCAGATGCTGTCTACCATAGCAGTTGTGCTATTGGTTTCCTTATACCTGTATCACTCATTATGTTACCTGCTAGACCTTTGCAAGCATTTTAATTAGCAGCCCCACTGAATTTTCTGGGTGTATATTCTAAACTCCCCAGAAAAAAATTAGATTGACCCAGCTTGATCGTGTATCTGCCCCTGGTCCAAGCAGCTCAGCCATGATAGGACGCATGTAGCTCAGGACCCACTCAGTAAAAACCATGGGAGCAGAAATTCTGAGATGGAGGTGAGGGCAAGTTGTCCAAGAAGACAGTATGGGGAGGGAGGAAGTCGTTGATGATGGCTCTTTTATACCTGCCATTGGTTTCACTTCTAGGATTCATACTCTTATCCTTCTATATTTTATCTGGGCATAGATAAGCCCTCTATGACCAAGCCACAAACATTTTGTGCAAGATAGGCAACAGAGTTTATGGGTGTAATCTGAGTTGGTGGACACTGCAGAGGTCTGAATGGGTTTTTTATTTTGTTTTGTTTTGTTTTGTTTTAAGAGATGCTGTGGTGTAAGCTCTGCAAAGGCAATAATTTTTGTAAGCTTGGTTTTCTGATTGATCTCAAGCACCTAGAACAGTGCCTAATCCACAGATGTGCCCTACGCACATTGAGAGAGCAAGTGAATCAATGAACTGAGTCTCTGACATATGGTGAAGAGCCATGGTTTTCAGCTGGGAGCGCCCCTTTTAATCACTTGGAATGTTTTGTTTTGTTTTGCCAGAGTTTCACTCTTGTTGCCCAGACTGGAGTGCAATGGTGAGATCTCAGATCACCGAAACCTCCGCCTCCTGGCTTCAAGCAATTCTCCTGCCTCAGCCTCCCAAGTTGCTGGGATTACAGGCATGCGCCACCACACCTGGCTAATTTTGTATTTTTAGTAGAGATGGGGTTTCTCCATGTTGGTCAGGTTGGTCTCGAACTCCCGACCTCTGGTGATCCACCAGCCTCGGCCTCCCAAAGTACAGAGATTACAGGCATGAGCCACCACGCCCAGTCAAAAGTTTTTAAAAGTACAGACTTGCCGGGTGCAGTGGCTCACACCTGTAATCCTAGCACTTTGGAACTTTGGGAGGCCGAAGTGGGTGGATTGCCTGAGTTTAGGAGCTAGAGACCAGCCTGGGCAACGTGGTAAAACTCTGTCTATACTAACATACAAACAATTAACTGGGTGTGGTGGCATGCACCTGTAGTCCCAGCTACTCGGGAGGCTGAGCCACCAGAATTGCTTGAACCTGGGAGGGAAAGGTTGTAGAGAGCTAAGATCGTGCCACTGCACTCTATCCTGGGAACAGAATGAGACTGTGTCTCAAAAAAAAGAAGAAGAAGAAGAAGAAGAAGAAGAAGAAGAAGAAGAAGAAGAAGAAGAAGAAGAAGAAGAAGAAGAGGAAGAGGAAGAGGAAGAGGAAGAGGAAGAGGAAGAAGAAGAAGAAGAAGAAGAAGAAGAAGAAGTACAGACTCCTTGGCCATATCATAGACTTACTAAAATAAACTTTCCATAGGTAGGGCCAAGGAGTCTACATTTTTGGAAAAGCATATTAGGAGATTTTGATGAACAGGGATTATTTTTAAAAACAAATAAACAACAAAAATACTCCCATGGTCTCAGATTATTTAACAAAATTCTCTGAAATAACTAAAGAACCAGGGGAAGGGAGAGAGGCAGAGGAAAAAGGGATAAATAGAAAAATTGAAAACAAAGGAAATAGAGGAAAACAAATGTTGAAGCTTTTCAAATATGTTAAAAGCATTTCTAGCTAGTGTTACTTACTTAGCACAAGCTGAATTAGCAGAAATTGGATTTAAAAGACCTTTGAAAACAATTTGTACAATTTTCATTGTGAAAAATCAAGCAGCTACTTTATAATTTCAAAAAATTTCATTTTCAGGTAGTCATTTTGTTATAATAATTGTCTAAGAATGGCTACCAAGATTATGTGTTGACTTTTCTCTTGAACATTTGTACAGGGGGTATTAAACTTTAAATAAGTATGAATAGATACTTAGGCTAAAAAAATTAATCTGCCCTAAGTTAGTCTCCTGCTGTTTGTACAAAGGCAAAAAACTGCCTGCTTCTGCATGGGTGTCATCATGGCAGATCACATTTTCAAATGATTCTGGTGAATGCACAATGTAGCACATGCTGATCACATGAGCCTTAGAGCATGGCCTCTCAAAGGTCACTGGCATTCTCAGGCAGTGATCAAAATCAAGTCATACAATACACTATGCAGTTTATTCTGAGCACAGCCCTGTGAAATGGTGAGGTTTCAATTTCATTAAAATAAATATGTAAGGACAACCAGTGCTGGAAGTTGGGAGTGTTTTACCTCACTTTCAGTAAACTTTACCCCACATCCCTGAGGGTGGGTAAACTAGTGCTTAGACAGAACGAAAGTTAACAAGATGTTGAGAACTGGAGTCTGTACCACAAGACCCCAAAATGAAATCCAAAGGTGGTGAGCAGGCAACTGATAGCAGCAACAAGCTGGAGAGATGGAGGTGGTTACAGGACGTTCTAAGGGTCAAACACAATGACCCAGCACCTCAGGAATTACCTTTCTATCTGCCCCTTTTCTCATATTATTTGTAAGTGTGAGCCAGCTAGAACCCTATACCCAGAAACATACCCCAACAGACCCCAACAGGAAGCCAGGAAGGTCTCTCTTTTTTTTTTTTTTTTTTGAGACATAGTCTTGTTCTGTCGCCCAGGCTGGAGTACAGTGGTGCAATCTTGATTCACTGCAACCTCCAGTTCAGTGCAATCTCTGCCTCCCGAGTTCAGGCGATTCTCATACTCAGCCTCCTGAGTAGCTGGGATTACAGGTGCCTGCCACCACACCCAGCTAATTTTGGTATTTTTAGTAGAGATGGGGTTTCAGCATGTTGGCCAGGCTGGTCTTGAACTCCTGACCTCGTGATCTGCCCACCTCGGCCTCCCAAAGTGCTGGGATTACAGGTGTGATCCACCACGCCTGGCCAGGAAGGTCTCTTGAAGCGTCTCTGGCTCTTTGGGCTGCTCAGTGGGCTTTCTGCCTTAGCCACCCCCATCCTACCATGCTTCTTTCTAGGGGACTCATCTTACGTTCCATGGGGTGAGGGTAGGGTCCCCTTTTTTGCATTCTTTATTTTCTAGTTGAATTATTTGCTTTCCTTTCCTTAAACCTAGGTTTTTCTCTAGCTGTATTCTCCCAGGTCAGGTCAGATATGGAGCTTGGACAACATATAAGGGTGCTTCTAGATTACTAGGAGGAAAATTGTAAACATGGGAAGTCCTGAAATCCTCTCCCCAGAGATGTGGTTTGGAAGAAAGGTCAACAATCTGTGCATGTCATAAGTGCTACAAGAAATTCTAGTGCCGGTGGTCCATGGGCCACCTTTGAGACCCCCCAGAGCATCTCTTACTGCTGAACTCCCAGAAAATCCGCCTGGTCCTCTTTTGCATCATTTCTCCCAACATGGGACAGCAGCTTGGCAGCATTTAGGTTACATGACAAACATTTAGTGAGCAGCCCCACTTGGCCCAGGCAGTCACTCCTCTGGGACCCTGTGACTCCTGCCTTTCTCCCTTCTTTCCTTTTCCCAATCCCCTATTTTTGCTTCTCACTTCTGACTCCTTTGCTCTCAGTGCCTACCTGAATTCTCTGAAGCTGCTGAACCTCTGAGGCTGGGAGCCCTCTTCTCTAACCTTCCCTTTCCTTAGCTGAGTAGGGACCTAGCCCCAGTAAATGGGATCCTGGTTCTGATATGGTTTGACTGCGTCCCCACCCAAATCTTGTCTTGAATTGTAACTCCCACAATTCCCACGTGTCATGGGAGGAACCCAGTGAGAGGTGACTGAATTATGGGGGTGGGTCTTTCCTGAACTGTTCTCATGATAGTGAATGAATCTCATGAGAGCTGATGGTTTTAGAAAATGGGAGTTTGCCAGCACAAGCTCTCTTTTTGCCTACCACCATCCATGTAAGACATGACTTACCCCTCCTTGCCTTTTACCTTCCGCCATGATTGTGAGGCCTCCCTAGCCACGTGGAACTGTAAGTCCAATAAACCTCTTTCTTTTGTAAATTGCCCAGTCTCTGGTATGTCTTTATCGGCAGTGTGAAAACAGACTAATATAGGCTCCAAAGCTTCAATCAAAAAGAAAGGAAGTTATGTGATTTGGCAGCCCAAGTAACTTTGGAGAATTAATGAATCTGACTCAAGAAGGAGTTTTGTATTTCCTAATTTAAAACAAAAATTCTCCTTAAGTCTTACACTTCCTGAAAGGAATTCATCTGGGACATTGCTAGCATAGACTGATACCTTGTACTAGAGAAAGAAAGGTGAATTCAAGTCAGAAAGTTAGCATGAAAAGTCCAGTATGTATGCAACCAGATCAGAAAGGCATATTTGATGGGATGCATTAGAAAGCAATGGTTAGAAAAAAACCACTTCTTGTTCATAGGGTTAATATTACTCAATAAACAAGTTAAAATTGGTGAGAGATTTCCAGTATACTAAGTGCAAAAGCAAACTGCAGAACTATATGTACATCTATATTGATATTTAGAGTGAGCATTTGTGTATTAATAAAAAAGCCTATGACCCTATCTATGTACATATTTGCTTCCTTTTGCATAAAGAGTCTCTGGAAAGACACACGAAACAGGTAATAACAGTTGCTTCTGGAGAAGCTGGGAAACTGACTTTTCAAAATTTTGTAGCTTTTGCAGGTTGTATCATATGACTATTTTATCTATTCAACAAATTTAAAATTAAAAAATCATCCTCTGCAAGTCCCTTCAGATTTTATTTTTCTAAGTCCAGATACAGCATTTTAAACATATTCCTGGATTTGAACACTAAAGATGAAAATGGAGTCATGATAGTGAGGCCACAAAGGAGAGTCAGGAACAACCTGTGGGTGTTAGGTTTAAAAATCTGGACAGAGTCTTTCTAGACTGTGTGGATAATAGATTTTCGTGATAGTTGGACACACCCCCACAGGGAGAATGTAAGGGATGTTGACTGGTACTCAGAGAGAATGCCAGGTGCTGAGCACTCCACATTCCAACAAAAGCTCCCAATACTTCTCTCAGGCTCACCAGACTGGCTCTGCTATCCCCAAACCTAATGCCAACATCCTTCTCCCCAAGGCTGATAGGCAGTAGGGAGAGTTGGATGCACTGGGAGTGCAAATCAGAAGTCATCCTGTCCCACTGGTGATGGTAACCTGGTCAGCTCTACAGTCCAGGTGGTCTCTTGGTCCCCACCTTGACTCCTCTCCTCTCACTGTCAGACCACAGGTACCACATCACATAACCTGTGTCACCTCTATTCTAGAAAGCAGAAACTGTGCCCTGTTCACTTTATCCTTAGCCCCCAGCATAGTGCCTGGCCCACTGTGATACTGACTGTAATGATTGTTGGATGAATTAATAAACAAGTGAATAAATGAATGAATAAATGGCATTAGGCTCTTTACTGTCCAAAGTTCCCAGCCAAAAGAGATGTTTTGCTCTAAGGTGGTAAGTCTCCCAACATCCCGTATCCAGTGTTTGTTGACAGGGCCTCCCAGCCTTCACAGCACCTTTGTACAAATTAGGAAAGCACATGACTCCAGGCCAGATGTACCCATAAGCCATAGCTTGGTGGCAGAAGGAGCCTCTGAGAGAAGGTAAAATTGCCTTTCTCTGGGAAGATGGCCTGGATTGCTGCATTCAGGTTAGATTTCCAGCCTCATTCACCTTTAGGTTGGGCATCTCTATGCAGAACCTAAACCACACAACCTTGAGCAGCTACAGAATTCCTTCCCTTTACCTCACTTCTGTTACGCCACCTCCATCTCCTCCTCCACCCTGGTCATTTACTCCCCCACATCTCTTCCCCATCCCCTTTACCCAAGTGGCCCCTCCTGGGCTATCTCTACTCCGTGTCTTTTACTCTCTTCCCTTCGCAATCTCTTATTGAGATTTTTTCTTTCCGTATTTCCTGGCTGCTCATCCTCTCTTTCATCAGCACATACTGTGATTCACACGTTTTCTCATTCTTCTCTTGCGGTACCATATTGAAAAAGAGTTTGTTTATCCCATTTAACAGAAAATAAACTAAGAGTCAAGCAGTTTACATAACTTGATGAGATCACACAAGCTTTAAGGAACAAAGTTAGCAATTTAATCCAAATTGAGGTGACTTCAAACACAAAGTTCTGACTTCTGCTTCTGGCTATAATTGAATAACAGGAACCAGATTTTATCCTTCTGCCTAAAACAGTAACAAAAAGAGGGATGAGATATGTGAAACAGTAGTTTCAAGACACTGAGTTTCAGGTAACAAAGGATAGTGATCCTGCAGAGACAGAAAATAAAACTAATGAGCCCTACAATTACCCTAGTTTACTGCTTTGAGATATTCTCCAAGCTATGGCTCAAGGAGGGGAAACTGAGGCAGAGACTGGTGATCTCACTGAGTTGAGGACACAAAACTAAGAGTCTGGGGAGACCAAAGCAGTCTAAGTTGAGAGGACAGAATATGAGAGAGGAGAGGACAGAATATGAGAGAGGAGAGAGGTGCACAGAAAGAGAATCTCAGAGCTCTGCAGAGAAAATACTGATCCAAATGCTGAATATGGGGAAGGAACCATCTTTAAGAGGAGAGGAGGTTTTAAAGGACACAGTGCCTGGTTTAACACAGGGCCAGAAATTGTGCCTGAATTTGTTTTTGTCAGTCCGATTTTAAACACTTAATTCATTTGACATTGGGTAGAGTACTCAGGAAGAAGGTCTTGCCTCAGTAGTGGGGAGTATTTAGCCCTAGGCTGAGCACTGCCCTGTTTCCACCTAACAAATAAAAAAAGCAAGACCAAAAAGATGAAACTATTTCCAAGTAACTGCATTTCTTCCATTCCTTCTTCTGCTTCTTCTTTGTCTTTTCTTTTTCTTTCTTTCTTTATTTTTTATTTTGTTTTATTTTATTTGAAACAGGGACTCTGGTCCCCAGGCTGAGAGCAGTAGTGCAATCACAGCTCACTGCAACCTCTGCCTCCCAGGCTCAAACCATCCTCCCACCTCAGCCTCCTGAGTAGCTGGACCACAGGTGCACACCACCACACCTGGGTTTTATATATATATATATATATAAAATATATATAAAGTATATATGTAATATATATATAATTTATATATTTTATATATATACATAAAATTTTTTTGGCAGTGGAGAGATGGGGTTTCACCATGTTGCCCAGGCTGGTCTCAAACTCTTGGGCTTAAATGATCCACCTACCTTAGCCTCCCAAAGTACTAGGATTACATGGGCGAGCCACCACACCTGGCCAGCATCCCTTCTTGAGTAATAAAGCTCAAGAAGATTCATTGTAATACAAAAATATCTATCACCCAACAATATGTAATTCACAATGTCTGGCATCCAATCAAAGATAACTAGGCAGACAAAGAGGCAAGAAATCATGTCTCGGATTGAAGAGAATAATCGACCAATTAAAGTTGACTTTCCCAACTCAGAACAGACACAGATGTTAAAACTAGCAGAAAAGGACACGCAAACATGTTGTAAGTGCTCGGTAAATATTAGATATCATTACTATTTCATTTTTTCCCTCAAAAATGTTTACCTCAAGGAAGAGATTATCATCCACACTGACAAAAAGTAAAACTGTGTTGGCCGGGCGCAGTGACTCACGCCTGTAATCCCAGCACTTTGGGAGGCCGAGGCGGGCGGATCACGAGGTCAACAGATCAAGACCATCCTGGCCAACATGGTGAAACCCCTTCTCTCCTAAAAATACAAAAATTAGCTGGGCATGGTGGCCTGCGTCTGTAGTCCCAGCTAATCAAGAGGCTGGGGCAGGAGAATCACCTGAACTCAGGAGGTGGAAGTTGCAGTGAGCCAAGATCGCACGCCACTGCACTCCGACCTGGCGACAAAGCGATACTCCATCTCAAAAATAAGACAAAACAAAACAAAACTGTGTCTCAGAGTGGTGGAGTGGCCTAACCAAGTTCCCAAAGGAAGCTGCCTGCAGAACAGGGACTAGAATTAGTTTCTTCATTTACATATTGTGTCACTTACCTATGAGCTCTAGTTAAAAGGTCTTTACATCTCTGGGTACTGCTAGCATCCAGGAAGTTGAGCAGAAGTAGTCATTCAGAGCTAGTTTCTATCATCAGTCTGAAGCAGAAAAACAAAACAGAAACACAAAGAGAAAGAGAATACTTACCTTAAAATATTGATTTGTATGATTAGAAGGGTGGAATAAGAACCAATTACTTTAACCCATTACAATAAGACCCATAAATGAAAGCATTATACATTTGGAAATACATAAAATCATTAGTTTTAATTTATTTTGACCCTGTATTTTGGGGGGTAAGAGTCAGGTATAGATGTAAAAATTCATGCCCACTAGCCCCTGTTGGATCACTGGAAATATGTTGGATGGATTACACCTTGGTCTTAATGTGTTATTCTTGTTACCCTATCCTATTACTATAATTATCTTAAAAAAAAATGCCCCTCTTCAGCCTGTGGCCCACAACAGGCATCAGGTCTTTCTTCTGTGCATGTCTGCCTTCTTATGAGCAGGAGATTACTTTGTTCAATAGACGTCCCCTTCCCATTTTTAGAACATATGGCTTTCTATTCAAAGTTTCACAAACAACCCTACCCAGTTTGCCCTTTGAAAACATAATGAGCATTCTAAAAGTTCATCATCTATATTGTTGATGAAGATACTAGATCCCTAGAATTAAGTTATGTGGTACAGCCTTTAACATTATACCCTTTTGCAGATTATTTCAAATCTGTCAGGTACCATCTAAGCTAGTCTACCCAATAATTCCAAATCAGTAAGTCATGGATCTTTGGAGGAAGGAGCATGGAGTTATTCCTAGGTTTTTGTGTATCTCTGTTTGTAGATTTTGGTAAATAATGTGTCATTCATATGTGCATTTCCATATTTAAAATGTGTCTTAAGGCTGCTATGAGAATAAATATATGCTATGAGCATAAATCATAAGTCTATTTAAAGTGATTAATTCTTATTAGATTCTGGTTATTATGTATTTTCTCAATCAACAGATATCCTGAAGTATATTTGCTATTTTATAGAAATCCTTGAGCAATAGTATATATGCCCAAAGTTGTTCATAACGATTTTATTATTATTATTTTTTTTTTTTGAGACAGAGTCTCACTCTGTCACCCAGACTGGAGTGCAGTGGCACAACCTCTGCCTCCCAGGTTCAAGCGATTTTCTATCTCAGCTTCCCAAGTAGCTGGATTACAAGTGCATGCCAATACACCCTGTTACTTGTGGTATTTTTGGTAGAGATGGAGTTTCGCCATGTTGGCTGGGCTAGTCTCAAACTCCTGAACTCAGGTGATCCGCCTGCCTCAGCCTCCGAAAGTGCTGGGATTACAGGCGTGAGCCACTGCGCCCGGCCAACAATTTTATTTACAATATCCAAGATCTTGGAGATAACCTGGCTAAAGTTTAGTGAAACAAATTACAGTATATAATACAATGGTATATCCTGCAACTATTAAAAACAATAATATTTATTTACATGAAAAATGCCTAAATGATGAGCATGGTGACATTTTGGTTTTTGTTTTACTTTCTTCTTTCATTCTTGTGGAGTTTTTTAAAGTAATAAAAATGTTGAGTATAGTTTGTATAGACCACGTCTTCCTAGTTTGGCTATAAGAAAAACTTAATAAAATTCCAGTCTTCATTGTATATTCATTCCTTGTCCTTTATATGATCCATCACTCAGTTTGGGAAATAACTCATATTACTTTGGCATAGCCTTCTCTTCCTTATGTCCTCACATCATGGTGACTTTCATATGGCTGACATACTCATACATCTAACTGCTCATATGTGGAATTCAAACTTTTGAACTTTGCAATAGTAGTGCATTTTGACAACTCACATGGTGGTAGTGCTGGCCAGCCAATTCATTCAGTTTTAGCAGCAGCATTTTTAGCTCTGCGATTGTTTGGGTCATATAATTTTTTGAATGTTTCATTTTTGTTAATTTTTTTAAAAAATAGAACATTAGAGACTTCTACTTAGACATGGTTATTTGAAAACATTGTTTCATCTCTGTTTCCTTCTAAAATCCAACTAAAATGGCAGTGCAGAAGTAAAAAGGTATAAACAAACAAAAAGAAAGAAAATGTAAGAAAACATGACAGCAAGTTAGAGATGTCAACAAACCTTTTGAAGAGGGACAATGAAAGAATAAGTGGTTTCTGACTTAGCAAGAGCAAATCCATTAAATGAGCATGCTTATTCTAGTGACAGAATTAAGCAATTCAAGACTGCAGGTATTTCTAAAGGTTGAAATGTGGGATGGAACTCAACTAGAGCATTGGTTGAAATTCTGCATAAGGAGCAGTCAGATCCCTAGGTCTCTCTGCTCAGTCTATGTAGCTGTGAAGTTCTCTCACCCCAACAGCAGAGAGGTGGTTTACTCCTAGAAGTGGAAGCAGAGAATCTCTGAGTTTAGGGACACCTGGTCCTGCTAAAGGTGGGAGGGGGTGGCATATTGAAAACAAAAAAATTAATTGAAACTCAGCTTACTGAAAGGTAAGAAACCCTATATTTCTGGCTTGAATTCCAGAATGCTATCAGCTAGACATGTATCTTGGTCTACCCACTGCTCCCAGAACAAACTGAGAAGATTCTCCTCTAGGGAAATTAACCATCCCCTACCCAAAAGAAACCCTACAGAAACTGAGCGGGGTGGGGGGGTGGTGTCTCGTGAAGAATAGTAGTTTCCTATGGTAGCTTATTAATAATCCCTGCTCATGCATATAAACTTTCAATCAGATTTTTAATGCCTCATTCTTAAATATGAGATGACTGCCAGACATTTGAAGAAATCCTCTGACATTAAAGGCCAAAAACAAGATAACCAAGAAAAGAGTTTTAGAAGAAAGAATGACATTGCAGGAAAAAGAAGTAAATTTCAAAAAGCTGGCTGGGCACGGTGGCTCATGCCTGAATCCCAGCACTTTGGGAGGCCAAGGCGGGCAGATCACTTGAGGTCAGGAGTTCGAGACCAGCCTGGCCAACATGGTGAAATCCAGTCTCTACTAAAAATACAAAAATTAGCCGGGCATGTTGGCATGTGCCTGTAATCCCAGCTGCAGGGTAGGCTGAGGCAAGAGAATCGCTTGAACCCAGGAGGCAGAGGTTGCAGTTTGCTGAGATCACACCACTGCACTCCAGCCTGGGTGACAGAGCAAGACTCCATCTCAAAAAAAAAAAAAAAATTGTAAGTAACATTTTAAAAGAGATAAAAAGATATTAAACCTATTAAGTAAGAATGCAATGCTATGAAAAAGAACATTTAGAAGATGAGAAAGAGCTCTTAATAATAAAACAACTGACACATGATATCAAAAATTGTAAATTCAGTTGAAGAGTTGGAAAATCAAATTGAGAAAATACCCCCAAACAATGCAATAAAAATACAAATATAAAATAGAAGAAAAAATATAAGAAAATTACATTAATTTGAGGTACAAAAAAATCCAGAAAAAGAAAGAAGGAGATGAAATTATCAACCAAATAATAAAAGAGAACTTCCCAAACTATAGGGAGAAAGAGATTTGAAAAGTTTCTATGTAGGAAAAGAAGTTTAATTCAAGGGATCAGGAACGAGACTTCTTAAATGCAGTGCTGGAAGCTCAAAGTTATTAGAGCAACACCTTCAAAATTGTGCAGGAACACTATCTCCTACCTGAATTTCTATTCCTAGCTAAACATTAATTAAATTAAAAGGTAAGATTGAGACTGGTTAAGATCTCAAAACAATACTATTTCTTGTGTACTCGTTCTTTAGAAGTTTCTTGTTGATTTAGTCCAACAGAATGAGGAGATAAGCCAAGAAAGAGGAAAATGTGGGATAAAAGAAGGGGCTCCAATACAGAAGAGTGAAGGTGATTCTTAGGCTGCTGGTAAGGAGAACTGCTGGGAGCCCCTGACCTCGATAGCAATCAATGCAGGCCAGATAGGAGGGCAGGGCTCTGGGAAGAACAGCTTCCAAAAACAGCAAAAAACAAAATTGACATATGTACTGATGTTAACCAGACTGAGAAGAGTATCGTATTTTTCTCAGAAAATTTGAAGATACTAGCCAGGTGTGGTGGCTCACACCTGTAATCCCAGCACTTTGGTAGTCTGAGGTCAGCAGATTGCTTGAGCTCAGGGGTTCAAGACTGGCCTGGGCAACATGGCAAAACCCCATCTCTACAAAAAACTACATAAATTAGCTGGGCATGGTGGTACACACCTGTAGTCCCATCTCCTCGAGAGGCTGAGGTAGGAGGATGGCTTGAGCCAGCGGAAGGTCAAAGTTGCAGGCTGTAGTGAGCTGTGATCACCACGCTACACTCCAGCCTGGATGACAGAGTGAGACTCTGTCTCAAAAAAAAAAAAAAAAAAAATTGAAGATAAATTAGTAATAGTTACATGAAAAACTAAGCAAATAAATAAACAAAACAATTATTTACAGAAAACAAAGAAATGGTAAAAAAAAATGGTATCTGACAGTAAAATATGATCAAAGTGGACTAAGTGGTTCAGTTGTGATTTGTTTACCTAGCAATAAAAATGTAAAATCTGATTTTGTATTGTTTAGTATAATTTTGAATGTTGATTTAACACAAATAATAGCGACATAGCTCTACTGATAGAGAACAAGGAAGTGTGTGTGTATAGCGGTAGGAAGGTGATGTAAGAGAACTAAATCTCCATCTATACCTGGAAGTAAATAAGCAATGTCCAAAATAGAGATATAAACACATTAGCAGTATGAGCATATTTAGAGATACAGGAGTAAAAAACAGAAGAATAGCTAAAAGATTTGTATATGGTTGCCTCAGGGAGCAGGCATTACAATGGGGAGATATGAAGTATATTGATATATTTTTAAATTATAAAAGTTACAGTACTATCAAGTATATATGCAGATATGTTTTACTTTGATATACATAAAAAGTTTTTTAATGACTGGAGAAGAGAGAATGAAAGTGTTTTTATTCGTGATAGGAGGCAAAGTTCTCAATAATTTAATCGACTTTAATTAAGATGAAAATCCCTAGTGTGCTGAAGTGGTCAGTCTTTAGCCTAAGTCAGGTGTCCACTGGGCTCAATGCAGTCAGCGATGTGTTAAATAGCAAAGGCTAAGAAAACACCAAAGTAAAATGCTTGAAATAGATAATTAAAGATCTTATCTAAAAGGCAGGGTAAAATTATGATCTTTACAATGTTTTTAACAATCTGAAAATGAAACCCTCATATAAACATAGGTCTATTTATTATCTATTACATATCTACTTTCCAGGCAGATTTTTAGGAATGCGTGATGTGGGGATGAGGGGATAGTATATATTACAGTCTAGGTAGCTTGTCTATAGCCAAGATCATCCTAACTTTCCTTTTCAGTGACAGACACCTCATTTTTCCTTTTCCACTTTTCAAAGACTCATTCCATTAAGGCACCATTCTGATGGATTTTTACTGCACAAAGTCCTCTATAATTATTAATTACTTTCGGTTTGTACAGCAAAAGAGTCTCCTTTTAGTCAAGAAGGCATATTGTGTATTTCCAGGCTGGAAGTTTTCCCAAACTTTCAGATTATCCTCCATATCTGAGATCATGGCCCCTGCAGCTAGTGGCCTATTGGGCTATTGTCAGCTCCAGATCATGTTCAAAAGATTCCCTCTCCTCCTGCTCCCGACACTCTCACCATCAACACTGTGGATAGGCCACTCTTTCCTTTAAACAAGTGTAAGAGCAAATGACAAGCTTGACAAGCTTCTGGAAAGAGAAAAGGCACAAACTAGGGGTTTCCAGCAAACCAAGCTCCCCCTTCCTGTTTATCTTGTGCCCGCCAGTGTGTAGTTTTCCTCAGTTCAGAGACCCCTTGTTGCATGCACTGTACGGCATGAAGTCAGCTAAGCTTGGTTGAGCTCAGGCTCTAAAAATATCCCAGTTAAGAGGTACAGCTCAGAGATGAGCCTCCGGGAGGGCAATGGGCTGAGAAGGGCTTGGGGCTGCCAGAGATGACAAAAGGAGGAGAGGAAAATATGGCAAGTAATTTGTCTGGTCTTTCTTGAGTCCTTTCATAGCCAGAGATGCATTAGGAAAGCTTTTTAGGAAGCATTTACAGTGAGGCAGGGAAACATTCACAGTCCTCCTTGCAGTATGAATGAGCACTGCTGAAGCTGGGCCTGCCTTCCCCTCTCAATCTTGTCCAAGAGAACAGAGCTGAAAGGCTTTCATGATCACCCAAGATCTCCAAAGAGCTGTCTAGAAATGTTTCTCTAATCAACTTGAGAAACTTGGAAAGAGCTCCACCCCAAGCGCAGAGATTCAGTTAATCTCCCTAAGGGGATCCTCCCTCCCTCCTGGATGAGAAGTTCTTCAAGGACAGTAAAAGGTCACATACAATTTGGCATATGACAGAGTATCTAGTAAGTGCCTTGTCCATGGCAGGCACCCAGTGTATGCGTGGTAAATGAATAAATGAAGATTCCTAGAGAAATGTTTTCTTTCAATGTTTAATATTACTGTCCCAGATACATATTTCTTTTAAAAATAAGAAAATAGCTATCCTTCTCCACTGTCAACAAAATAAAATCCCCAAAGTGGTCTTTACATAGGTTTTAAACAAACAAAACTGCACTCGAGCCGGGCACGGTGGCTCACATCCCAGCACTTCGGGATATATATATATATATATGCATGTATCATTAGACCAATAGCTTTGTTTTAGGCTCTTGCTTCTATTGTTGCTACAGGGTGATCCAATTAGGCTAAGCAAGAAGTCAGGACACATTCAGTCTCTTCTTTTGCCTGGAATGCCAAGATCTATTTCTGGTGCACATAATGAACTCCTACTCATCCTTTAAAACCCAGCCCAGGTGTCACTCCTTCTGGGAAGCCTTCCTGGCCACCGTCCCACCTCCAGACTAAATGAAGTTAATAACTGTCCCTTATGATCCCCTGTGGTTGGAACATATTTTGATTGTTACACATGAATCACTAAATCGTAATTATTGTTTAATTTGTAAGATCTTTGAGGGCAGGGATTATGTCATATTCATCTCTAGGTCCCTTTGGCCTAATATAGAGACTGACATGTCATAGCCAGTAAATGTTGGTTAGATTGGATTGAATGGTAATAAAAAACATTTTCTTACTTGTGAATTTAATTCTATGAAGTCTTGCAAATACATAAAATGACTTCACATTTAGTTATACATTTAACAAATTGCCTTTATTAAAAACATTAAAATTACATGAAATCAGGGTGTCCTGGAACATCCTAGACATATGGCCCCATGGCTTCCAAGCAGCATAATACCAGCAGCTTGGATTTATCTAATTTGACAAAGTGAGGTACTCACTGGCATTTGAAAGAAATGTCAAACAAAACCACAGGGGGTTGGAGGGGAGTTGTTTAAATTAATTTCAGTTGCCAAAGGGAAGTGATTCACTTCCAAGTGATTTGTTTTGACTCTGATATTATTCTCCTAGCACAGATCTGGTCTTATATCTTCTAGTAATTGGTTTAATACCTTTGGGTGTTATTTGGCCCTTTTTCATATTTTGCACTGAACAACTCACTTTTAAAATATAACAAAACCCCACTTATAAGTATTTGCTAATTAAAGAACTAGATTCTCCCAGTGTTTACATTAGGTTCTTAGGAAAATTAGGAGAACTATTAGAAGAGAATTACTTTATAAGAGGTAAAAAATCATAGGAGTTAAACCAATGTGGATGATGAGAGGACAGGGGATGGTGGTGGGAATTTAATCTTTCTAAGCTGGAGAAATAACAACTGCAGCATTAGAGCATTTCATTAATTTATTTATTCATTCCACAGACTTATACTGAGGCTCACCAAAAACACTACAATGTTATAGTGCACCACAGAGCTCCCCCCAAAAGGGCTTGAAAGGATATCTCAACAGCTTGGAAAATTAAATGTCCTTCTTTAAGAACTCAGCTGAATGCTGTCACTCCTTTCGGTTGCTGAGGCATAAAACAAATTATACTAGGGGTCTTACAAGTTTGGCTAATACAAAATTTAATCCCAGGTGAATTGGATTAACTCTGACATTATTTCCCTAATTGAGTATATCACAGCCAACAGAACTCAACAAGAAGCCCAGGTATTACCAAGATTTGTATGTGTAGCATTCAAACCTAAGTTTTGTTTTGTTTTGCTTTGTGTTGTTTTTTAACCAGCTGTACTCTTTAGTATGACAAAAATAAGCATGTAAATGTTTAGAATCTGGCTCCTTCTGGATTTCATCCTTTGTTTTAAAAATCCTCAGAAGCAGATAAATTGACAGTGGGTGTTCATCTGAACCAACAAACTATCAGTATTAAAACAACATTAATTTTGTGTCTTTTATGTCTATGAGACAATGGGATGCCAAAATGTATAAGTTATGGTTTCTATTTCACTGGGCTTGTAGACTATCAAAGAGTGAAGTATGTGCATAAGAAAATAAATGACATCAGAGGTGCAGGCAAGATGTAAAATACAATACAGACTGTAAGTTCATGGATGGGGATCCTGGTTAGAGAAACAGGGGAAGGAGAACTTTACAAAGGCCTTGAATTTAGGAGACTTATGGAGAAGAGTGGGAGGATGGGAGGGTACAGTATGCATAACAGCAGGAAGGAGGAAATATAGTGTTGGAGAACAATGAATACACTGGTTTTGTGAGAGTGGTGGGTTAGCATGGAACAGAGGTTACAAACTGGAGCCTGATGCCCACTTTTGGGCTGTAGAACATGTATTATTTGGCCTAAACTTAGTGTGAGCATTAAAACACTGGAAGCATTCACATGAAAATCTGGATTCCTGATAATATCTAAAAAACGAGGATGTTGGTAGCAATGGGCCTACATGCCCAGGAGGAGACAATAGTCACTTGAAGCTGAATCACTATTATACCCTTTAGATGAGAGTGAGTGTTCCACGTTGATGCGGTCCTCAGCTGCCCCTTCACTCATGTACCTCCCCTGTCCCATGCTTACAAGCATGTATTAGTCAGCTTTTGCTAGGTTATGCTGTGGTGACAAACACTCCTAAAATTTCAGTTGCTTCCTACTCACTACAAAGTTCTATTTCTCCCTCCTATGTATCAGCTGCAGTTGGCTGTGCCTATGCTCTGTGTGTCTTCTCCACTCTGGGATTCAGGCCGCAGGGGCAGCCCCTGCCTAGGATGGACCATTCTCATGACCAAGGGGGAAAGAATAATGGCAGAACCGTGAGAATGGCTCTTAAAACGTTCGTCAGACATGGCACATGTTACTTCCACTGAGAGCACATCTGGCCAAAGCATGTTACATGACAAACCTGATGTCGGTGGCCTGGGAAAACATAATCACAGAGAGATTCAATGACTAATTAGAAATAATATAATACAATCTTCAACAGTATTTGAATTTATTACTCTCCTGATGAGAAAACATTTTGGAGTGAGGTAGGAGTAAAAACCAGAGGGCCTTGAATGCCAGCTACAAGGCTCTGTGACTGACAGCAAAGTTCCACACGCACATAAAACAAAAAACCCCAAGGCAAGCATGAGTCTAAGAAACAGGGCTTTCACATACAGCCTTACAAGAAGCATGCAACTGAACGTGACAGAGGCTGATAGAGGAGGAGGAAAGGGTTAGATCCCTCTGCTCCTGTCTTTATTTACAGCAAAGGATAGAACACTTTGTCACCTTGGAAACAACCAACAAAGGCAGTGTGTAAAGCTGTAAGAAATCCCTGTCTGCTCTCTCAGAGGTGACCCGGGCTAAGTAGTGGGGTGGGGTATCCTGCCACCAGACTGCCCTGGGTCCTGGGTATTGTGTAGTCAGGCAGATGGCTCCAGCTAGAAGAAAAAGCTGTTTGGCCTTTGATGGCCACAGCTGACTACATAATATGTACCTTCTTGTCTTTTGTATTCAAAGATAACACTGCTGACCAAGGAGAGTATGGCCACAGTATCTGAACCCATGACCTACACTGGGGATAGTACAGTCTCTCCGCTGTATAGCTATTCTTTATAAGTCTCATTGCAAAGATTTTATAGCCTGTAAAATTCTTTGCAATGGTTTTTACTCTGAATAAGCCTTAACAATCTGGTGGATTTTACTATCATTCCCAAAAGCCATCTATATGTCACTGCTTGCATTTGCATAGTTACTAATTTTCTCTTACCATTTTTATACTAAGTTGCATAGACTCTGCGCTAGTAAAATTCTTCAAGAAGCTGGACGTGCTTCTATCTTAGGCTGTAGACTCTAAATTAACTAAAAGATTCGTCACAATTATTGCTGTATCAGCCTGAAGCCTTGGTGTGATATCTGATGTCATATTGATGCCACACTGGCACTATTCAAAAAGTTCTTGGCCTTTGAAATAGAGTTTTGAGCTTCTTAGACTTTCCGGATATTATTATCAGTTAGCACACAGGTGAAGATAGCCCAGCATATCTTTAGCCCTATCTGTGTAACATGCACACTCCATAATGCCTGTATGGCTGAGCCATTCCTACATGACTATTCAAATAAAATGCAAACTTTTATTTGCATTTTACTGTAGAAAACATCTCATTTTGTTTCAGATTAAACATTATTGAGCTCAAAACTTTATAGTCAATTTCAATGCATTTGAATACTACAGAGCATTAACTTGTCTCCATATATAACATGGTTTAATAGGAATGACAACAGATTAAAGGAAACCTGAGTTTAGGGCTCAGCTTAGCCATTTATTATGTGACCATACACAAGTCATTTACTCATTTATATAAAGAATGGACTAGAATAGATAAAAGACAGCAAACATTTGACAGATGTACCATCAGTCCTAACTCCTTTGACATGGCGGACGTGACTAATCATTCATGGCCCTGATTCTTACTGATCTTAGAATGATCTTCAAAATCCTCTTCAGGACAGAATTCCAGGCAGCCACTACCGTCATTGGAGTTGGCACTCAAGTTGAAATCCACATATGAGTCCAGGTCAAAATAATCTACAATATATGGAGATAACATGTGAAAGCACTTCGCAAATTGTTCTATGTCATACAAATTTAAGATGTTGTTGTTACTACTATTACATTAGCCATTGTTATAGAAAATTTGTGCAGATTGTGTTTGTTTATTTATTTATTTATTTTTGAGACGGAGTCTTGCTCTATCAGGCTGCACTCCCCTCTGGGTTCAGGCAATTGTCCTGTCTCAGCCTCCTGAGCAGCTGGGATTATATTATGTTTAGACTATATGAAGTGCTGATGGTGACTTGTATCTTGCTATTATACCACCTATAATTGTTATTCTAACAGCATGTGTGAAGAGATCTGGCTCCCAGCCTTTTCTTAGGCAAGCATGTACTATGAAAGCAATTTCACAATACTGAGAAAGGACTATCTTAGACTGCCTAGGAAACTGTCAGGGAGACATACTGCCTTTAATTTGAAGCCTGGCTTCACCTTTTAATGTGTGAATGTTGGCCTGTCGCTCAACCTCTCTGAGACTGTTTTGTCATCCACGAAGTGGATAGTACAACCAACCTCCTCTTAGGGTTGTTAAAAAATTGAAATGTAGGCTGGGCGCAGTGGCTCATGCCTGTAATCCTAGCACTTTGGGAGGCCGAGTTGAGTGGATCACAAGGTCAGGAGTTCAAGACCAGCCTGGCTAAGATGGTGAAACCCCGTCTCTACTAAAAATACAAAAAGAAAAAAAATAGCCAGGTGTGGTGGTGGGCACCTGTAATCCCAGCTACTCGGGAGGCTGAGGCAGAGAATTGCTTGAACCCGGGAGGCAGAGATGGCAGTGAGCTGAGATCGCACCACTGCACTCCAGCCTGGGTTACAGAGCGAGACTCCGTTTCAAAAAAAAAAAAAAAAAAAAAAAAAAAAAAAATTGAAATGTATAAAATGAGAAGCAAAAACCGTGATTCATAAGCTGTACTCTAGAAATGTGAGTTCCTGATACTGAAAAACTGGTTTATGGTGAGTACTCTAGGAATTTTGACTCATTTTCTATTTTACCAAAAGATTGATAAACCTTAAGACACAGAAAACATTTTCAGTCAGAAACAATATTTCTTTAGTGCAAGAAATAAGGACCTGCACTTAACTTAAATCACCATCTTCTTTCAAAACAAAGATAAGAGGTGGAGCCCAGGTCCTCCCTCTGCAGGATTCGCCCCCAGGGTCGGATGCTATTGCTCATGCCTATACTTCCAGCACTCTGGGAGACAGGGGAGGGTGGATCACTTAAGTCCAGGAGTTTGAAACCAGCCTGGGCAACATGGTGAGACCCCCTGTCTACAAAAAAATTCTATTTTTATTTTTATTATTATTATTTTTGAGACAGAGTCTCGCTCTGTCGCCCAGGCTGGAGTGCAGTGGCGCGATCTCCACTCACTGCAAGCTCCGCCTCCCGGGTTCATGCCGTTCTCCTGCCTCAGCCTCCCGTGTAGCTTGGAGTACAGGCGCCGGCAACAGCGCCCGGCTAATTTTTTGTATTTTTAGTAGAGACGGGGTTTCACCGTGTTAGCCAGGATGGTCTCGATCTCCTGACCTCGTGATCCGCCCGTCACGGCCTCCCAAAGTGCTGGGATTACAGGTGTGAGCCACCGCGCCCGGCCAAAAAAATTCTAAAAATTAGCTAGACGTGGTGGCATAAGCCTGTAGTTCCAGCTACTCGGGAGGCTGAGTTGGGAGGATCCATTGAGCCCAGGAGGCAGAGGAAGTTGCAGTGGGTCGTGATCCCTCCACTGCACTCCAGACTGGGTTACAGAGTGAGACCCTGTCTTGGCTGGGAGCGGTGGCTCACGCCTGTAATCCCAGCACTTTGGGAGGCCGAGGTAAGCAGATCACCTGTGGTCAGGAATTTGAGACCAGCCTGGCCAAGATGGTGAAACGCTGTCTTTACTAAAAATACCAAAAATCTGCCAGGCGTAGTGGCAGTCGCCTGTAATCCCAGCTATTCAGGAGGCTGAGACAGAAGAATGGCTTGAACCCGGGACCAGAGGTTACAGTGAGCCGAGATCACACCATTGCACTCCAGCCTGGGCAACAAGAGGGAAACTCCGCCTCAAAAAAAAAAAAAAAAAAAAAAAATTTGCCTCCTTTACCAAATGAGATGTTGCGACTTTTTATTTAAAACAATTAGAAAATTTCAAGGGAGCAATAATTCAAAAGCTGCTAATGCTGTGTGGATGACATTCAGTAAGGGAACAATGCTATGACTTAAAATAACATACTTCAATCTTTGTGCTAAGATCAGTCATTGTCATATTATGCATGCATAGTGCTTGATCATGTAGATGAGATTTATGCAAATCCCTCCGGGAATGTATATGTGACGCTTTTCAGAGTAATCTGTGTCAGAGTTCTGAGTATCTCAATTAGAAGACTTTCAATGCTCAGTCTGGATACTTCTGCTGTTTCCACCTCAAAGATTAGAACTTCTTTTGAAACTATAACCTTGGCAGCTTTCATCTGCCCCCATCACTATTCCTCATCCATCTACCTCCCCTCTGTCAAGTTTATCATCAGTACATTTTAAAATCTTTGGAATGCAAAGCCATTTAATTAAGAAAAATTTGAGGGCACAACTATATAAAGTAGGTAAAAATCACTAATATCACTTAATTAAAAATCTGCTAGGGGGTAGCTGGATTGAGAAATCTTGCTCTTGGGGTAGCCATTTTTATAGCAAAACTTTTTACCTTCTCCAAGAGCAATGGTCTGTTGTGACTCTAGCAACTGATAGGAAATCCTAAGGCCCAGAAGCATCTTTTCAATATGTGGGGGTTCTTAAACATTAAGGGAAGATATTCTTAAGCATTTTCTTGAGCAGATGTGTTTTTAAAAATGCAAATGGATATAGTTAATCTTTGAATTCTAAACCAGTGGTGAGCAATCTTTTTATATAAAAGCCAATATAAAAACATAAAATAAAATTTATAGCCTCCCACCCTCTCATTTTTTTCTAAATAAAAATGTCTTCATATTTTTTCTCATCATAAAAATAGTATAAATTCAGAAGAAAATTGACACTGCTTTGTAACCAATAAATATGAATATCTAGAGCCATTAGGGAAGTAGCAAAGTGGAGTTTTTTTTTCTAATCTTTTTATGAACTTAGATCAAAATGCAAGATGGGGAGCACGCAGCCCTCAAAGCCACAAAGTTTTCATCACCTTTGAAAAAGAATATAGTTTTTCCTTTAAATGTTGTTTCTTCTACATTTTGCTGTGGGAAAATAACATGATCATATACCTGAAAATCATAAAAGAATCACATTTAAAATGACCCTAATTGAATTCAGTATGGGAACTAGTTTAAAAATAAATAAATAAATAAATAAATAAATAAATAAATAAGTAAATTTTGAGACAGAGTCTTGCTCTGCCACCCAGGCTTGAATGCAGTGGTGTGATCTCGGCTTACTGTCACTGCAACCTCCACCTCCTGGGTTCAAGTGATTCTGCTGTCTCAGCCTCCCGAGTAGCTGGGATTATAGGCACATGTCATCACCCCGAGCCAATTTTTGTATTTTTAGTAAAGACAGGGTTTTACCATGTTGGCCAGGCTGGTCTCAAACTCCTGACCTCAGGTGATCCACCTGCCTTAGCCTCCCAAAGTGCTGGGATTACAGGCATGAGCCACAGTACCCGGCCTAAAAATAAATGTAAAAGTGTGTCACACACACAAACACACACACTTATATATGCATATACATACATACACACCCATATGTATATATACACACACACACAAGAGGACTTCAAAAAGTTCATGGAATAATAGAATTAAAAGAAAAAATGAACATATAAATATAAGCTTTACTTCTCAACATAAGCTCCATCGAGTTCAAGACACTTTTTAAAAATGATGACCTCTGCCATTTAGTTGATCCATAAAGAACTGCAGGTCCTGGGAATTTAACCATCAAAGCAGTCTTTTAAAATATAATTTAATGAAGAAAAATGGATGCCCTTTAAAGACTTTTTTTTTTTTTTTTTGAGATGGAATTTCACTCTAGTTGCCTAGGCTAGAATGCAATGGCACAATCTCGGCTCACTGCAAACTCTGCCTCCCAGGCTCAAATGATTCTCCTGCCTCACTCTCCCACGTAGCTGGGATTACAGGTGCATGCCACCATGCCTGCCTAATTTTTATATTTTTAGTAGAGATGGGGTTTCATCATATTGGTCAGGCTGGCCTCAAACTCCTGACCTCAGGTGATCCACCCATCTCGACCTCCCAAAGTGCTGGGATTACAGGCATAAGCCACCATGCCTGGCCTGAAGATTTTTTTAAGATTAAGAAACAAAAATCAGTCAGAAGCAGCCACATCAGGATGGTATGGTGGATGCCTAATGATTTCCCATTGAAACTCTGGCAAAATTGACCTTGTTAGATGAGAGAAATGAGCAGGAGCACTGGTTGTGGTGGAGAAGGACTCCATGGAGAAGGTTTCCTGGGTGTTTTTCCGCTAAAGCTTTGGATAACTTTCTCCAAACACTGTCATAATAAGCAGATGTTATTGTTCTGTGGTCATCCAGGAAGTCAACCAACAAAATGCCTTGAGCATCCCAAAAAGCTATTGCCATGACCTTTGCTCTTGACTGGTCTGCCTTTTTTTTTTTTTTTTTTCAAGATGGAGTCTTGCTCTGTCACCCAGGCTGGAGTGCAGTGGCACAATCTCAGCTCACTGCAACCTCTGCCTCCCAGGCTCAAGTGATTCTCCTGCCTCACCCTCCTGAGTAGCTGGGATTACAGGCTTGGGCCACCATACCCAGCTAATTGTTGTATTTTTAGTAGAGATGGGGTTTCACCATGTTGGCCAGGATGGTCTCAAACTCCTGACATCAAGTGATCCCCCTGCCTCGGCCTCCCAAAGTGCTGGGATTACAGGTGTGAGCCACCATGCCCGGCCTCTGCTGTTGCTTTGAGTGAACCACTTCAACCTCTTGGTAGCCATTGCTTTGATTGTGCTTTGTCTTCAGGATAGTACTGGTAAAGCCATGTTTCATTTCCTGTTATAATTCTTCAAAGAAATACTTCAGGATCTTTATCTCACTTGTTTAAAATTCCTTGATTTGTAGGTCTAGACCTGAAAAGAAATAAAAAAAAATAAAATAATAAAATTTCCATGGAAAGCTCTGCTCTTGTCTGCAGCTGAATTTGGTGCAATGGTTCTGGCACCCATTTAATAGAAAGTTTGTTCAACTTTAATTTTTTTTTTTTTTTTTGAGATGGCGTTTCACTCTTGCTGCCCAGGCTGGAGTGCAATGGTGTGATCTCGGCTCTCACTGCAACATCTGTCTCCCGGGTTCAAGCAATTCTCCTGCCTCAGCCTCCTGACTAGCTGAGATTACAGGCATGCACCACCATGCCTGGCTAATTTTGTAGTTTTAGTAGAGACAGGGTTTCACCATGTTGGTCAGGCTGGTCTCAAACTCCCGACCTCAGGTGATCCACCTGCGTTGGCCTCCCACTCAACTTTTAACTTCTCAGTCAGAATTGTGTAAACTAAACCAGTTGAGATGCCTGTGGTGTTGGATATTGTTTGTGCTGTGAATTGTTGGTCCTGTTCAATTAGAGAACAAACGAAATGAATTTTTTCCTAACACAGACTGATGTGGATGATCTGCCACTGCATTCATTTTCAACCTGCTTTCATCCCTTAGTAAACTACTGGTTTCCTTCAGGCATGTCCCCACTAAACTTTTCATAAAACATCAGTGATTTCACCATTCTTCCACTCAAGCTTCACTATAAATTCGATGTTTGTTCTTGCTTCAATTTTAGCAGAATTCATGTTGCTCTGATAGGGGCTAATTTCATACTGATGTCTAATCCTTCTAGTGCCTCAAACTAGATCCCATTTAGACATGTTATAACAAGTTAGTATGAGTTTATTTTGGAACAAACATTTTTTGAAATCCATGCATAGTTTTTTTCATAATACACATATTTCGTGAACTTTTAAAAGACCCTCCTGCATGTATATGTGTTTGGGGGTGTGTTTGCACGCATGCGTGTGTGTGTGTGTGTGTATGTGTGTATGTATAAAGGCTTCTACTCTAAAAGTAGGAATAATTCTATAATAATGTTTATAAACGGAAATATATATCTCTAATTAGTATCTTCTACTTATAGGGACTAGTAGGGAATAGGAACAATGAGAAGGAAGAAAGGAAAAACAGAAAATTTAAATCCTCATTAGTCTTTGTTGCTTAAATGTAGAACCCAGCATGAATGGCTTTTACTTTACCAGGGCACCCGAATGCATTTTTGGATATGGAAAGGTGGACCAGAGTTGAGTCTGGAAGGTGTAGAGTGAAATTACTCTAAATATATAATAAAGGGAGGAAATAGGAAAAGAGGCTAACTTCTGCTTATGTGGCCCGTGGATTGTTTAGGTTATTGTGAAGAAAAGAAGAAGAGGCTGGATGTGGTGGCTTACACCTGTAATTCCAGCACGTTGGGAGACTGAGGCGGGCAGATCACCTGAGGTTGGGAGTTTAAGACCAGCCTGGCCAACATGGCAAAAACCCATCACTACTGAAAAATACAAAAATTAGCTGGGCATGGTGGTGCACACCTGTATCCCAGCTATTTGGGAGGCTGAGGCAGGAGAGTCACTTGAACCCAGGAGGCGGAGGTTGCAGTGAGCTGAGATTGCACCACTGCACTCTAGCCTGGGTGACACAGCAAGACTCTGTCTCAAAAAAAAAAAAAAAAAAGAAAAAAGAAAGAAAGAAAAGAAGAAGAGAAGAGGCCCTGGAGTGAAATAAAAGTGAGATCCAGAATGCAGACAGAGTAGGGCTCAGCACCAGAAGTGACCATGAGATCATGAGCTTCCAAGCATTTGCAACATTATATGAGGGAATTAGGACAGGTATTAGAGTTAGCACAACATGATGTAGGTTAGGAGACTTGAAGCAATTATATTTAAGTCTCAAAGGACCAAGTAACTTCTGCTGACAAATATACCCATTTATATTTGTTTAAGCATTGAATCAAGTCTGGAAAGTGTGCACCAAACTATTCCCGGTGATAACTATGACTTGAGATTCTAACCTTGAGATTCTAACTCACTAGATTTGTAATGGGGCCTCTGAGCAAGTTCATTAAAAAATGTATTCAGAAGCGCTATCAACCATTGCTAAGAGAAATAAAAGACATAAATAGATACAGAGATATAACATGCTCATGAACTGGAAGACTGAGTTTTGCAAAGATGTCAAATATCCCAAAACTAACCTGCAGGTATAATGCCACCCCAATCAAAAGGCTAACCAAAGTTTTTCAGGAAATTGATAATCCAATTTTTAAATGTGTATGAAAATGCAAAGGGTCAAGACAGCCAAAGCAGCCTTAAAGAGAAAGAAGTCAGAGGACTTTTATGCTATCAGATATCCAAACTTACTATAAAGCTAAACAACAACAACAAAAAATACTGTTCTAGATGAGCATAGAAAGAGACAAATAGATGAATGGAACAACATAAAGAGTACAGAAACAAAGCCCCACAACTGGCTTATGACACTTGATTTATGACAAAGATGTCACTGTAAAGCAAGAGAGAAAGCGTGGTCTTTTCAATAGGTAGTGCTAGGTCAGCTGACATCCCTCCCTATGGGGAGAAAATGACTGTTGACCTCTACCTACACCACACACCAAAAGTCAATTCCAGATGGACATTTTATGTAAATGTGAAGGATAAAACAATAAAGCTTCTAAAAGATAACATTGGGAAATATATTTGTAACATGACAGGACTCCTCTCCCAAAACAACAAGAACTGCTAAGCCTAGGGTAGTCAACGATTTCAATTTACCTGAGACTATCCTTGTTTCAGCATTGACATTGCATGTCCTGGGAAACCCCTTAATTCCAGGCAAGCTGGGGTGGCTGGTCACTTACCTGTACCATAAAGGAAAAGATTGAAAAGTGGACTACGGGCCGGGCACAGTGGCTCATGGCTGTAATCCCAGCACTTTGGGAGGCTGAGACGGGCAGATCACGAGGTCAGGAGATCGAGACCATCCTGGCTAACATGGTGAAACGCTGTCTCTACTAAAGATAAAAAATAAATAAATAAATAAATAAAAATTAGCTGGGTGTGGTGGCAGGCGCCTGTTGTTCCAGCTATTTGGGAGGCTGAGGCAGGAGAATGGCGTGAACCTGGGAGGCGGAGCTTGCAGTGAGCCGAGATGGTGCCACTGAACTCTAGCCTGGGTGACAGAGCCAGACTCTGTCTCAAAAAAAAGCAAAAAAAAAAAAAAAAAGTGGACTACGTAAAACAAAGAACTTCTTTTCATTAAAAGACATCACTGAGAGAGTGAAAAGGCAAACCACAGGACGGGAGGAGATATTTAGAATACATTAGCTGTATTAGTCCATTTTGTGTTGTTATAAAGGAATACATGAGACTGGGTAATCTACAGAGAAAAGTTTATCTGGCTCAGGATTCTATGTGGCACCAGAATCCACTCTGCTTCTGGTGAGGGCTCAGGAAGCTTTTACTCATGGCAGAAGGCAAAGGGGGAGCAGTTGTGTGACATGGTGAGAGAGAAATTGAGAGAGAGGGAGGCACAGACTCTTTTTAACAACTGGATGTTGCATGAACTCATTACCCCAAGGACCAAAACACCTCCCACTAGGCCCCATCTCCCACATTGGGGATCACATTTCAACATGAGATTTGGAGGGAACAAATATCTAAACGATATCACCAGCCAACAAAGTATTCATATGTAAGCAGCTCCCGCAAATCAATAAGAAAAATACAATGGTAAAATTAGCAAAAATCTTAAAAAGGTATTTCACAGGCCAGGCGCAGTGGCTCACACCTGTAATCCCAACACTTGGGAGGCCAAGGTGGGCAGAACACCAGAGGTTGGGAATTCCAGATCAGCCTGGTTAACATGGTGAAACCCCATCTTTACTAAAAATACAAAATTAGCTGGGCGTGGTGGCGCATGCCTGTATTTCCAGCTACTAGGGAGGCTGAGGCAGGAGAATTGCTTGAACCAGGGAGGCAGAGCTTGCAGTGAGCCAGGATCGAGCCACTGCACTCCAGCCTGGGCGAGAGAGTGAGACCCGGTCTCTAAAAAAAAAAGGCATTTCACAAAATTGTCACCAAACAGACTGAAAGTTAATATACTAAGTCATGAGAGGGTTGCACATTAGAACCACAATAAGAAACTTCTACACGCTCTCCAGGTGGTTTAAATGTGGGTCTGTGGAACCCTTTGGGAAGTGAGGAGCGCCTCTGCCCCGCCCCCGCCCTGTCTGGGAAGTGCGGAGTGTGGAGTGTGAAGTGGCAGCCTTGGGTGTGTTCTTTCTGCCCTCCCTAAGTTTGCATTTTTGACATTAAAGTTTACTTTTAAGTTAAAAGTTTTAAATTGGGGAATATATGCATATCTAAAAAAAGTGGGTCTGCCAGATGACAAGGAGGATCCAGAGAGGATCGAAGTACAGATCCTCCTTTCAGTCACGTCAAGAGGCATTCCCAGAGAGGTAACAAGGGAATCATTTCACAGTAGTTATTGAATGTTATTTTTAATTGGTACATTCAATTGTGCCTAAGTTGTTTAGAAAACTGTAGAGAATTTATGCCATGATATGAGTTATATTATTCTCAATTAATCCATTTGTCTTTGTGAAGTCAAGAAACGAAACAATAGAGAGGATTTTAGAAAGAGATTCTGCATAGGGTGGGTTCCCCAAATACACGGAGTGAAGGTTCTCATGCCTGCAGTGGGCATGCAGAAGGTGCAGCTCCCCCTACAGAAGGATGCCCAAGTAATCCCTGTTTCTGTGTTGCATGCACTCCTGAACTGGCACTGAATCCTGTCAGCTGGAGAAGATAAATGAGGCCTGCCACAGACAGTGCGAGAGGCCAGAGCCCAAAGGCACGCACTTTTAGAGAACACAACAGTATGTTTTAAGCTACTCTTTGTGTGTGTGTGTGTGTGTGTGTGTGTGTGTTTAAATCACTACTCCATATAATGCTGGGATTTAAAAAAAAAAAAAAAACTTAAGACCGGGCACAGTGTCTCACGCATGTAATCCCAGCAATTTGGGAGGCTGAGGTGGGCAGATCACTTGAGGTCAGGAGTTCAAGACCAGCCTGGCCAACACAGTGAAACCTTGTCTCTTTCTCAAAACAAACAAACAAACAAAAAACCTTAAGTATGTCAAAATACATATTATGGGTCTTGATGCTGTAGCTGAATGCCAGGCCCAGGTTCTAGTTGAGTGTGTCTGTTGACCAGCTAGCAGCTCCAGGAATCTGTTCATTGTCATGCATGTTGGGGAGAGGCACCTGAGAAGGTGTGAGGTGGCTACCTAGAAAAGAGAGAGGGAAGAGTTAAGAATGGTGTCAATTCTCCAACTGACCTCAAGGGAGGGAAGGGACAATTCAAAGTTGAAAGAGCAGTTTCCTTAAGGTCGTTGGTGGGACTTGAGACACAAGCAGTGATGTCTCTGGGCTGGGAGACAGATTTCAACACAGTGACACAGTGAAACGCTCTCTCCCCAGCTCAGCTGAATACCCAGCACACCAAGATCACCAGGGGCCCAGAAACTGTTTGGTATGCCCAGGGGTTTGTGGCTGTGACAGCCCTAGGAGGTAGCCTTCTTCTGGCTGGGAGGAATGGCAGGTGACTCTGTGCAGAGTGCAACACGAAAGGACAGCTTGGAATAAGGTGTGCTTATGTCCTGCAATGATGAGGATAGGTACTGGGAACAGAAGTTTTGGACGATTGAAGAAAATTTGACCTCATTTGTATTCAGAGGCTAGTGAGGTCGTGAGACCTCTGGAATATCTGATACAATGTGGGTTATATGGATTATTTTTTAACAGAAGAAAGAGGATTAAATTATAATACATAATGACACCTCACTTATTTCACATTATGAGGAAATGTGATATTCCAGTAAGTCAATTTTCCAAGTAATTGAAACAGCTCTTTAAGATTTAAAACATTTTAATGTTTTCAATGGAAAGTCTGCCAAATACACTGTACACTTTGCTAGCTTCTCAAACAGAGGGGAAAATGAATTTAATGATTCCTTGGCCTTTCCAAGTCATTGTGAGCACTGATGACGTTTTGTATGCTAGTATGGCAAGGCCCTCAGGATCTGATGACATACCTAGGGCTATTTTCTCCTAAGATAAATAGTCCCTAGCCTGCCATGCTCTCTGAAATCTTGCATCCAATTTTGATAGGTTTGCTCTCTCCATTGTTATTAGACTGTCAATAGACACTTGCATTTCTCAGGGAGACAGTTTCTAGGCATCCACCTTACCCTCATTAACCTTTTAATTTCATCTTTAATCTGCTTTGGATATAGAAATTGCACGACTCTTGTGAAAATCTTGGCTTAAAAAAGATGGGGTTCTAACTTCTGACAGAGGGTTGGAAGGGTTTGCCTAGGAATGAAGTGTGAGTTTTTAAAGCAGTTATTTTGTCTATTTGGAGGTATTTTAAATTAACTTTTGGTCTTGGCTGTGTTCCTCCAAATTGCAGTTACTGGATGGGGGACTTTCAGAGAAGTGGTTTTTAATATATGTACACAACTGGGATGCTGGGGAGAGGGGAAAAGATTATTGTAGCCCTCTATCTCACCCAGATCAACATTATCTTATTCATTTTATGGAAATTATAGTTAATATTCTGAATTAATTAGATTGTACAATCAGTTTCAAAAGTATAATGCAGTGGTGTATAAAATTTAATAATGCATAAAACGTGTTATGGAAATTTAAAATTTTAGGGCCAAGATGGAATTCAAACATGAATTTTGTATAAAGAAATGAAACAAAATAGTTGTGTTAGAGTAATTTTCTTTATTATTAGGGAAAGACATCCACAGCATGATTTAAATACTGTACCATTCATCACATGTAATGTTTCCCAGCAAACTAATTTAAGGTAGACTCTAGACTCGATAAATATCAAAAGAGTATATCACAGTCCTTGCCTCTGCCTGTTTTCCTTTTGAAGATCAGGAGGCTTAGTAAAAACAGATTTCCTAAAATAAGCATTATCATATACAGAGAAGACTGGAAATCATAAATGATGTGAGCAACTTCCCTTGATTATGACAGGAAGCCTGCATATATAATCTTTGTAGCGAATAAACATCTCCAATTTCTAGTATTATATCATTCAATTCCAGGAAAACATTATCATAATATGAAATAGATGAGAAAGTAAATAGCAATCAGAACTATCTGGCAATGAGAAACACTAGGTTTTCTTTCGCTTGAGTTAGAGCAGCCTTCCTTAGTGAGAAAAGCTGATGTAAGGTGGTTCTGCATTCAAATTTCAGTACCTGAGTAACTTTGGGCAAGTTACTAAATTTCTCTGAACCTTGACCCTTCTGACCATCATGCGTTGGAAATAATGCTTCCTTCCTGTCTTAATCTGTTTTGCGTTGCTATAACAGAATACCTGGGGTTGGGTAACTTATAAAGGAAAAAGGTTTATTTAGCTCGCAGGGTTTTTTAAGCTCCGGATTGTCCTCTGGTGGGTGGGGCTTTTGTGCTGCATTGAAACACAGAGGAGAAGGTCAAAGGGGAAGCAAGCATGAAGAGGGACCACACCAGAGAGGCATCCTGGATTTACAGAAACCCACTCTTGGGGGAACTAATCCATTCCTGTGAGAACTAAACCAGTCTCACCAGAGCAAGAAATCCCTCACTAGCACAAGGAGAGCACCAAGATATTCAGGAGGGACCTGTCCCCATGACCCAAACACCTCCCACCATGCCCTACTTCTCAACACAGACACACAGGGTAATCACATTTCAACATGAGATTTGGTGAAGACAGGCAAACCACATCCAAACCATAGCACTTTCCAAGAATGGCATAAGATTTAACTGAGGTAATGTTACTGAAATGCCAGGGGTTCAGTCTAGGTCCTGCTGCTTGCCACACAGAAAGCCAATCACTGAGACAATGAGTATGACCAGGGAAGAAGCCTTTAATTAGGTGCTGCAGCCAAGGTGACGGGTGATTGGTCTCAAATCTATTTCCCTGACCAACTAAAATTAGAAGTTTATATAGCAGGGAAGAAATGTAACCATGTATGGGAAAACAGAAATTAGTGAGGGGTAAGGAAGGGGAGTCGGTCAACAGGAAGCAGGTGGCCGGTCAACAGGAAGCAGGTGGCCGGCTAGGCACTCATGACGGGTGAGGGGTCTGGTGTTTCACTGTCCAGATGCAGTGATCTGGTAAGTTTCAATTCCTTGATACTATCTGGGAGGCCTGATGTTTGGTTTCCTGAGAAAGGAACTCAGATAAAACAAACGTTTTGTACTTCAATGTAAATTTATATATATGTAACTTTCTCAAGTTTTAAGACTGGGAGGATGAATTTCTATGTTTATCCAAAAGAAACCATAAACATCAGTTCTACGGGACAACTGTGCTGGCTTCAGTCATGCACATTTAGCCCCTTCCTGTACCCTACATCCGCTCTATTTGAAAGCAGTGGTCCTATACTCAAACAGTCTTCAGGTCCTCACCTCCAACCATGATCCCCCTCTTGTAGGTCTTGTCTTTCTAAGGGGTCCCCAGCCACCCACTCAAAAAGCCAGTGGCTGTCCAAGGCTCCTCCTTCACCTTCATCCCCCTGGCTCTGAACAACTCCTGGCCACTGATTCCTGTCTGAGTTAGGAGTTAGATGCATCTGCTCTGAGCTCCCCTGATCTACATGTACTTCACAACGTGCACTTGACCCACACTGGTGATGCTCAGTAGACTCAGATTGTCTTGCAGGAAGGACTTAGGGTTTTTATCTCTGAATAATGGTATTTGTGGAACTAAAGTGAAATAAAAGAACAATAGCTCAATAAACCTCAGTTTGCATTCTCCCTATTATTTCTTCTGCTCAACATGCTGACTTGTGTGGCTTTCGTGTCTGGCTCTTGCCCTGCCTACATGTAGGACTGGTTTCTGTGGCTATTTCTGGTGAGATCTCAGAAGTATCTCACAAAATCTTATCAGTACTCACAATACGTGGAGCACTAAGAAAGCACTGCAATCCCCATTTTACAGGGGAGGACCCTAGTGTACAGGGGCTTTCAAGATCTTCATGTGAGGTTAAACAGTCAGTGAGAGGCAAGCCTGGGATCAATCCTGGGTGTGGCTGATGCCAGAACCCACACATAACCATTCTCATAACTCTCTTCCCTCCTCAGTAGGTGTGATCAGTTACCCATGGCATCCTCATTTTATGCCCCTTTGTCTACTTAAGCTTCCCTCTCCAAGCACTACTAGTGCTTTTGATTGGTGCTTCCGATCCCTCCCACAAAGCACTGCAGTCCTCAAGTTGCCAGAATGGAGCAGAGTGTTCTCTCTTGCTCTTTTGTTCATTCAGCTTTGTCAGAGGATCATTAAAGCTCCTTATGCCCCTATGTCCCCTAGAAAATTTCATGAAATGGGCAGAAATTCAGCGGATATGCTCTGGCCTTGGGCACAGCTGGCAGTTGCCCTGATGGGTTAAGTGCCAAATTGGATAAATTACTGGGTGTGGTGGCTCATGCTTGTACTCCCAGCACTTCAAGAGGCTGAGGCAGGAGGACTGCTGGAATCCAGGAGTTTGAGACCAGCCTGGGCAACATAGTGACACTTCATCTCTACAAAATAAAGTAATTAGCTGGGTGTGGTGGCATGTGTCTCTGGTCCCAGTTACTTAGGAGGCTGAGGTGGGAGAATCGCTTGAACCACGGAGGCAGAGGTTGTGGTGAGCCAAGATCACACCACTGCACTCCAACCTGGGTGACAGAGCGAGACTCTGTCTCAAAGAAAAAAAAGGATAAATTGTCTTAACACAAGTTAAACATAATTTAAACATAAATTAAATGCAAATTCCCCATTTATTTAATATTTAAATTAAATATAACATATTAACATATAAACATAAGTATTTCATTTTTGAAATATATATTTATAACCATCCAATATACATATTTGTTTTGAAGCCTCTTTCTGTCTCTTATTTGTTGTTTACTAGTTTTTTTTTTTTTTTTTTTTTGAGATGGAGTCTCGCTCTGTTGTCCCGGCTGGAGTGCAGTGGTGCAATCTCAGCTCAGTGTAACCTCTGCCTCCTGGGTGCAAGCGATTCTCCTGCCTCAGCCTCCCAAGTAGCTGGAATTACAGGCACATGCCACCATGCCCAGCTACTTTTTGTATTTTTAGTATAAATGGGGTTTCGAAATGTCAGCCACGCTGGTCTCCTAACCACTCCTGGCCACTCCTGACCTTGGGTGATCCGCCCACCTCGGCCTCCCAAAGTGCTGGAATTTCAGGTGTGAGCCACTGTGCTGGCCTGTTTACTAGTTTTACATTTACCTCCACCCTACTTCTCAAGCTTCTAATCTATAACTAGATCTTAGGAGAATGATCCAGAGGGTGGTTTCACTCACTTCCTGGTTGTAAGACCGTGTCTTTGTCTTCCTACTTGGCTAAATCTTCAACATCCTATAAAGCTGTAGCCCTAGGCAGAAGTTAGGCCACAATTTTACTCAGCCTCCATTCACAAAACTGTGTGGGAAATGACACAGGTACAAGGCTGTTCATTGTGATATTGAGAGTAACAGAGAACATTTATCTGTAAATAGCATGTGTCCAGCAAGAGAGGACTGGCTGAGTAAACCACGGTTCATGTACACAATGAAGTAGACAGAGCCTTAAAAAAGAAAGTAAAATCTCCATGTCCTGATATGGAACAATCTTCTGTACATACAGTTAAGCGACAAAAGCAAGGTACAGAACAGTGCATATGGTGTGCTGTCTTTTGTGTAAAAGGGTATGCTATCCTTTTAAGAAAGGGAGAGACACCACATGCCTGTGGTCCCAGCTACTTAGGAAGCTGAGGCGGGAGGATCACTTGAGCCCAGAAGTTTGGGCTACAGTGAGCTATGATTGTGCCTGTGAATGTGAATAGCCACTGCACTCCAGCCTGGGTAACATAATAGAGAGATCCTGTCTCAAAAAAAAAAAAAAAAAAAGGAAGAGAAATAAGAATATATATATAGTTGCGAGAAGAGCTGTTGGAAGAATACACAACAAACCAATAAAAATGATTTCCTAAAGAGGAGGGAAAGTGAGACTGGAGTAAACATGAGATTTCTCTGTATCATAAAATGCTATAGTTTGAGTTTTGGATTTTGATTTATGTAATATGTAGATATTAAAATATCTACCAATTATCCAAAAAAAAAAAAAAAAATGTGTACCTGTGTGCAGAGGGGCAGGATGCTTCCAAGCCCAGAGCCTAGTTCTGGTCCTTCCTCTTTGTGGTGCTAAAATCCTTACTGCCTGCCTCAAGGCAGCTAACCTACTCATAGTCTGCATTTATGTGCTCTTCCTGGTTTGTGGAAATGATTATTACTTTTGAGTCTGTTTCTTTTTGGTTTTCTCTTTTTCTATTTCATCTGTCATTGCTGAATATTTGCAGCAGAGGAAATGTTTAGATTTGTGAAATTATTGTGCCATTGTAAGTCCTTTTCCTTTAGTTTTAACCCTTATTGAAAATCCTTTAAAAATATATTTTTCTTACCTTACAAAGTCTAGAACACTGAGAATTACTAAACATTTATCAGATGACAAAACATAATAGAATGAAGTTTATAACCCTTAATTATCAGTATAAAATCATTACATTTTATAGAGTTTAAAATGTCATTGTAAGATGCACCATTATTTTATGTGCCATTAGAAAATGCTGCCAAGACCCAGTGCAGTGGCTCACACCTGAAACCCCAACATTTTGGGAAGCCGAGGCAGGAGGATTGCTTGAGTCTAAGAGTCCGAGAGCAGCCTAGGGAACATGGCAAGATCCTGTCTCTACAAAAAATAAAAAATTAACTGGGTGTGGTAGTGCACACCCCTGTAGTCCCAGCTATTTGGGAGGCTGAGGTGGGAGGATCACTGGAACCCGGTAGGTTGAGGCTGCAGTGAGCCACGATCATACCACTGCACTCAGCCTGGGGGACAGAATGAGACCCTGTCTCAAAAACAAAAAAATGCTACCAATTAAACTATGACACAGTGTTTTCTTATCAAACCTTTGTAAGGTGCATCTTGATGTCAAAGATATTAAAATGTGAAGAATTGTGAATCTGAATGGATAAAATCTAGAATTATAGTTGTAGACTTGGAAGATAAAAAGGTTGAACTAAATGTGTACTGATCCTAGGATGTTCCGGAAATCCAAAGGAAATGTTTTGCCTAGAGCAATGCCAAGTATATGGTAGGTACTCGATGAATGTTTATGAATAAATAAAGGCTTTTTACATGACATTAGATGGTCATTAAAACACAGCGAGAAGTAGGCAAGAAAATTTGTTTAAAAAATGTTAAGCATCGACTATATCCAGGCTTGTACTGTAACATTAAGAATAAGAAGATTAAAAAAAAAGAAGATAAAGTCTAGTCATTGATAGTTTATACTCTAGGGAAGGAGTCAAATGTAACAGTCTGATAATCAGAGGAGAGATGGGGACTGAAGGAGTAGGTCATCTTCAGAGGGATATTAATAGTTGAAATTGGGATAGATAATGACACCAAACAGGCTTGCAACATGAGAGGGACATAAGCAGAACCTCGGAGAGTCCTGTATTTAATGGGAAGAAAAAGAGGATCCAGTGAGGAAAATCAAGAAGAGTTAGAGATATCAGAGGAGAAATTGAAGAGCAATTTGTCATTGAGACCAGAAGCAGAGATGGCTTTGAGAAGGAAGAAACGATCAACATTGTCAAATTGCCGAGAGATGGGGCAAGATGAGGAGTGAAGATGTCATCAGATTTGGCAGTTAGGAGGTCATCAGTGGTTTCCAATAAAGTAATTTCAGGAAAATCACTGGAGCAGATGTCAGACTGTAATGGGTTGTTGAGTAAATGCAGGGAGAGTTTATCTAGAGAACACTTATGAGGAAGAATAAAAAGAGGCAGGAAAAAACAGGAAGGGTAGAAATGTCAATAAATGTAGGGGGAAAAATAGGCACCTCATTGCATGGAAACGAAGTGAAGGATTGAATGTCTAGATGCGAGGGGAAGGCAGGTTGGGGCAGGACCTGGCAACTAAGGCGGTGAACAAATCTGGGCGCTCAGAGAAGAAAGGAACAGAGGATATGGAATCAGGCAATCTTTGGTTCAATTCCTAGTTCTGACTTTACTGTGTAAACCTGGGCAAGTTACTTAACCTCTGCCCTTCAGATGCTAAAAAGTAATCCTCAGAAAAAGGACAGATACTCCAACAACACCCCTACAGTAAATATGATAACTTCTAAGAGTTTTTTCTTCTTATTATTTTAATGTAGGCTGATGACATAAGTCCAAAGTACGATTCTAGGAAAGAATCTTACAGGGGACAAAATGATGTATTTCAAGTGCATGGCTTTCTGACAGTTTGGCTTTTAAAAGTATCTAGAGGTGAAATAGCAAATGGATTTTATATTGCATGCCAATGCCGAGGAGATGCCAATGGCTGCTCAAAGCACTGGTTGGGTAGAATCGTGTTTGAGCAAGAGTCTAGGCTCAGCATAAGAAAGGGTTATGGATTAAAGAAGTTGCCCAGGGGCGTGGAAGGGATAGTAAGTAGCAAGAGCAGTGTCATATACAGTATTTGCTGACTCTGAATTAGAAGAGAAAATGGCTATGTATCCATCAGATAGTTCTCCATAAGTGATATTGAGCTTTTTGATAAGTAATGAATTGTAAAGATTTCCGAGAAGTAGAAATATTCTACACTGTACATTAAGGGTAGGAACATAAATTACAGTAGTCAGCTACAGTCAGTGTGACATCCTTTTATGAATGTTAAGGCATGTGATCAGTTTACATTCATTAATTTAGTAGAAGGCCTCTCCACCTGCTCAAGGGGGAAAGACCATGGAAATATCTGAGGCAGGATCAAAATCTTCCTTGGAAAAACTGGATACACTATAAGACATGGACAAAAAGGAGATGAGGGTCCCAGTGCTTCATACCCAATGGCCACCATCATTTTATCTTGAAAACTTTGGTTTTTTTCTAAGAGACAGTCTCTTTCTATGTTGCCTAGGTTAGTCTCAAACTCCTGGACTCAAGCAAAGCTCTCTCCTCAGCCTCCCAAGTAACTGGGACTCCAGGCGTGTGCCACCATGCCTGGCTTGAAAACTTTTTAAAGTTTCTTTTGCCAAGCTTGCTCAATAGTATGTATAGTATATGCACCTTTAAGCTTGATGTATTTATAGTATATGCACCTTGGTTGAATCTTCCAAGACAGTGTATTTCATTATATATATATAAAATATAGATATGAAATTACTTGTGTGTGTATTTTATCTATACTAACAACGATTCAATTGATTTTCTTGTATTTTCTACATAGACAATAACTTACACATAAAAATGACAATTTCTATGACTTCCCAATATTTGTACCAATTAATTTCATTTACTTTTTACCCTTGCCAAAGTATCAATAAAATGCTAAAGAGTAATGGCATCCTTTTTTTTTCTTGATTTTATATACTTCTAGATATATATATATGTACACACACACATACACACACACACACATATATATGCATTGATAATCATGTTTTTAAACAAAATCTCACCTTGAACTCCAATACAGGTAGAGCAGAACCATTCTAGCTGAAGGGGACGCAGAGGGCTTGTTTTTCATCAAGGCTGGCACTGAGGACTCCATGGAACATATTTTGAAAGCCTCTGCTGTAAGATTAATTAGTTATGAAATGCATCCCTAGGCCACAAATTAATTTGCTAGATTAGAATGTTCATCTTTACGAACAGGTGAAATGTTGGGGATGTTTATAAAAAGTGATAATTTTTAATTTAGTCACTTAAGGCAATTATAATCATTAAAATACATTTGCCAGTGTCTAGATTCCCCGGTCTTTAACAAAACCATGTGGTAGCACCAAGAGTTAACTCCAGTACAAGGAAGGCTGTGCGAGTCCCAGTCCTGTGCTTCCCTCTGTGAAGGTCTGATCTGCTAATTGCTCCTAACAGGTCGTGGTCTTTTGAAAAAAATGGCACTTCAAGGCCCAAGAACACTGCAGGTATTTCAGTCTTCACATCTGCATTCTGGGCAGCAGGAAGAGAAAAAAAAGAGGAAGAACAAACTTGCTTGTTTTATTTTTTTGAGACAGTCTTGCTGTGTCACCCAGGTTGGACTGCAGTGGTGAGATTAAGGCTTACTGCAGTCTTAACCTTCCCGGCTCAAGTGAGCCTCCCACCTAAGCCTCCCAAGTAGCTGGGACTACAGGCATGTGCCACCACACCCAGCTAACTTTTAAATTTTCTGTAGAGATATGGTCTCATATGTTGCCAGGGCTGGCCCTGAACTCCTGGCCTCAAGCAATCCTCTCGCCTCAGCCTCCCAAAACTTGCTTCTTTAAAAAGTGTTCCCAGAAATCCCACCAAATTAACTCTTTATAATTCAATAGTCAAAATTTTGTCACATAGCCACACCTAGCTGCAAGGGAGCCTGTGTGTTGCACTTTAGCAAGACAGATGGAACACATTCCCGTTGATACTTTAGGGCTGTTACTAAGGAACATCCATCCAGTACTGGTAACAGCTAGGCAGAAGTAACCACCACTCACCTGCACTACTGTGCCATGTGTATTTTACTATATGTACAGATTTGTGTTACCACTACCACACTCAGGATACAGAACAACTCCATTAACCACCCTCCTCCTCCAAATTTCCCTTGTGCCTATCCCTTATAATTACATCTTCCTGTGTAACTATCTCCTGGCAATGACTGATCTGTTTTCCATCACTATAGTTTTGTTATCTCCTTAATGTCATATAGATGGAACCATACAGTACATGGTATATAACCTTTTGAGACTGGCTTCTTTCAGTCAGCACAATGCCTTTGAGATTCACTGAAGTTGTTGCATATGACAGTAGTTCATTTTTTTCAATTGCTGAGTAGTATTCCGTGGTATGAATGTTTGTTTATTCATTCATATGAAGAACATTTGAATTGTTTCTACTTTTTGGCAATTATAATAGAGCTGCTCTTTGTTTCCATGTGAAGTTAAGTTCTCATCCACTTACACCTTTTTATTTGTATTTATTTATTAAAAGCATTTTTTTGAGACAGAGTCTCACTCTGTCACCCAGGCAGGAGTGCAGTGGCACCATCACAGCTCATTGCAGCCTCGAACTCCTGCCCTCAAGCAGTCCTCATCCCTCACCTGAGCCTCCTAAGGAGCTAAGGAGCTGGAACCATAGGTGTGTGCCACCACACCCACCTTAACTTTTTGCTTTTTGTAGACAGGGACTGTGTTGCCCAGGCTGGTGTTGAACTCCTGGTGTCAAGCAATTCTCCTGCCTGTCTTCCAAAGTGGTAGGATTTTACGCGTGACTACTGCACCTGGCCTATATTTTTATTATGACATTATATACAAGGACATTGTTTGTTAATGTGTTCCCTTCCTATACTGAACTACATGTACTGATAATGGTTTAATCTGTGTCCCCACCAAATCTCATGTCAAATTATAATCCCCAATTTTGGTGGTGGGGCCTGGAGGGAGGTGATTGGATCATGGGGGCGGATTTCCCCCTTGCTGTTCTGGTGACAGTGAATTCTCATGAGATCTGGTTGTTTAAGTGTGTATCTCACAGCCTGTGGAACAGGGAGCTAATTACACCTCTTTGTAAATTACCTCATCTCAGGTATTTCTTTATAACAGTGCAAGAACAGACTAATACAGAGGTGATTGGATCATTGGGGTAGATTTCTCATGAACGGTTTAGCACCATCCCCTTAGTGCTGTCCTCATGACAGGGAGTTCTTGTAAGACATGATCCTTTGAAAGTGTGTGGCATCTGCCCCCCTACTATTTCTCTTGTTCCTGTTCTCCTGTGTGATGTACAAGCTCCTTCTTGGCCTTCACCATGACTGTAAGCTTCCAGAGTCCTCCCCTCCCCAGAAGCACAGTCCTTCCCAGTGCTATACTTCCTGTATAGCCTACAGACCCATGAGTCAATTAAACCTCTTTTCTTATAAATTACCAAGTGTCAGGTATTTCTTTATAGCAATGCATGAACAGCCTAACATATGTATCTCCAAGATTTTGCCTGATCCAAAGCAAATAATTTAGTGTAGTGGTTAAGAGTATGGTCCCTTGCCTGTGTTTGAATTTTAGCTCTAACACTTAATAGTGGTGTGACACTGGGCAAGTTACCTGACATCTCTATGCCTCAATCTTCCCATCCTAGATAACTGGGATAAAGAGTTTCCACCTCCCAGGGTATTGTAAGGTTGTTTGTTTGTTTGTTTTTTTAGTGATATATGTGAGTTTGCTGAGGTCAAAGTAGTGTCTTACACATTTTCCTATCTTTAGCACCTAGTAAGTTCAAGGAAGAATGCAGATGTTTACAATTTTTTTATTGAACAAAAGACTACATTAATTTTACAAATAATCCTAACATATATAACTGTATATTTACTATTTTTCTTCAACAAATATGAACACCTACTATGCCCAGGCATTGTGCTAGGCACTGGGGACAGTTGGAATCATAAATATCAGGAGGAAAAGGAAACTTTGATACAGTCTATTTTAAGCTATTTTTGTTCTCACAGAACTATCCTTCCTTAAACAAAAATCCTTTCCATGAAAATTTCCTTTTATAGAAGTGAAACAGTAAAGAATGCATAACACATACACTAGCTTCAATGACTTTCCGAAGGTCATATTAATTTACTTTTTGAACCAAAGAACAAAACTAGGATTAAACAGAAGATAGGAAATTAAATAAGGGTATTTGAGCTCTTTTTCTTAGTGGAGATGATTTCAAATTTGTGTCCCCCAGAGCAGGGGCATAGTACTTAACTATTTCCAATAAGGTTGACGATTCTGAGACTTCTCTTACAGTAATGCTGGTGAATATAACTTAGGCCATATTTCCAGATCAACTAGTTAAATATTTCATTTCCTTAAGTGTGCTGGTTGGCGTGGCTCGCAATAATTAGATTACAGGACGGTCTAATTATTTGGTTCAAACACTCATACACACACCCTAAAGCTTAATTACCACGAATAAATCAATCCCACCCCCAAATCGTTGCCTGTCACTGACCATAGCTTTAACTGTACTTGCACAGTTAAAGGAGTTCAACGAGCATGCTAGAATGACTAAAACTTTAGCCGTTAAAATAATTGCTCTCACTTGGAAATCAGTTTTGTTTTTAAGTGTAGAACCGACAATTCTACCCAATTTAAGCTTCAGTCGTATCTCTCAAGACAGATTAACTAGAGCTGATTTAAAAACAAAAAACAAAAAACAAAACTTTGCTTACCATGAAATACACCTTTCTTTTTATTTTGAAAAAACAAACAAAAAACCAAGCCTAGAAAAACCTTAGGGCTTTAAGAATTAGTAAAATAATTAGACCTGGGACTTTGTCCAGGGAATTTCACCATTTAAGATAAAACTCAGCAACATTTGCTACCAAGAAAGATACGTGCAACGGGAAACCTTTCCCCAATACCATATTTACTGTGAGAAACACAGTAAAATTAAATTCACGATGAAGTTACGGTTGATTTCGACATTTTTATTAGTTATCAGCTTACTGCTAGGTTTTAAAAGGTGTTCCAAGGCGGGAAAAAGGAGGGGAAAGCCTCAGAAGATGGGGTCTGTTTCGATCGAGGGGAGCGGCGTCAGAGGGGCGTGAAGGCAGAAAGGAAGGGTAGGACGGAAATTAGCGACTTAATAAGACGCCTAGTAGCCGAGGTAGCCAGCCGGGCGTTAGAAGCAAGTAGAGCAGAAGAGATTTAGGGCTAATTAAAACAATCACAGGACACTCCCCCTCGCGTTTGCCGGGGCCGGGTCTCCTGCATTGGCAGAGCCGGGGGCGGGGATTAGTTCGGATTCAAATTTAAAGCGGGAGGCCCGCGTGTGGCTCAGCAGGTGTCTCATGCCCGGCCCCCGCTGCGGTCGTTTCCGCCTCTACCTGCCCAGAGGGCCGGAAATTACCTAGCGAGGAGCGGCTTGTCCATTGTTGCCAATGTTTCAACTGCGCGGAAAGCCTGAAGAAAGTACGGGGCACAGGGCACGCGGGCCGCCCACTGCCCCTCCACGCGGCCCCACGCTCCTGGCCGCTGTGCTCCTTGCCCTGCATTTACAATGCCACGGGCCACTGGGGGAGACCGGAGCGAAGCCGGGAGGGAAGCAAAGCGGGAGGAAAAGGGAGAAGTCTTAAGACATCACAAACGCCCACAGCACTATATAATCTGGTTCCGAGCTAGAGGGAGCGCATGCGCCGGCCACACTTCAGGCGCGTGGAGAAAGGCGCGCATGCGCAGAGCCGAGATGAAAAACGAAGCGAAGGGGTGACGGGCAGATTGAGGGCGCTGCTTTAGCTACCGAAAGGCCACAGCTGCCCGAAGGCGCGTGCGCAGAGCGCGGGACGGGGGTGGAGCTCTTCTGAGGGGGCCGGGGCGAACAGCGCCGGCCTCGCGCGCCCCCTGGCGCGCGCCCGGGGAGAGGAAGGAGCGGGAGGGGGCGGAGAGGAGGGAGGAGGCAAGCAGGGCGGGAGGGGGGAGGGGAGGCAGAGCGAGGGAGGGTTTATCGACCGGGCGATTTTGGTTAAAATATTCAAAATGGCGGACGGAGGAGCAGCGAGTCAAGATGAGAGTTCAGCCGCGGCGGCAGCAGCAGCAGGTAATCATTACAGCATTTTACATATTCATATTCATACTCAACCCCGGCTCCCGCTGCCCCCCCCGCGACTTAGCATAATTTATTAGTACTCAGGATTATTATAATTAACGGCGGGGAGATGGGGGGCCGGGGAGCACGGAGCCCCCGCCGGGCGCCGAGCGGAGGGGGAAAGAGGCTCGGAGCGGCCAGGCGGAGGGGGAAGACAAGGGGCAAAGGGGGCTGCAATCCACCGCCCTCCTCCTGCCCCTGGCCCACCCCGCCGCCGCTGGCCGCTCGCCGCCCGCCGCCCGCCCGCCGGCACCGGCCCTCCTCCTCCGCCGGTCGCCGCTGCCGCCTCCTAGCCGCCCTGCCCGAACCCGAGCGGGTCCGCGGCGGGGCGGCGGGGCCGGGGCAGAGGGAGAGGACAATAAAGACATTTTACATATTCATAGCTGCTGGGCTGGCGGGGCGCAGTGGGGCGCGGGCGGGCGGCTGGGGCCGAGCGGGCGCGGGGTGGGGGGCGTGGAGGGGGATGGAGGCGGCGGCGAGCACAATGCCGGGGAGGCGGCGGGGCCGGAGCGTACCCCGGCGGCCGGACACCCGCACGCGTCTTCCCCCGGGAGCGGGCCCGGGCGGGGGGGCGCTGCCCGCCTCGGGGGGCGGCCCTCAGGGCAACCGGGGGTGCGCGCGGGGAGAGCTCCCTGCCCGCGCCCCGCCACCGCACGGGGGTCCAAGCGGGGCTGAGCCCGGGGGTCACGGCCCCAGGCACCTCGGCCGCGCCCCAGTGGTCCCCGGTGTGGTGGCCTGACCCAAGCCAGGCCTGCTCTCTAGGTGGGTAGGGGTGAGCGGTCGTGGGCGCTAAGAGGTGGCCTGGGGCGGCGGGGGTGGGGAACCCGCGCAGGGGTCTGCGTCGCCCCCCTAGGGGGTGGACTGGGTTGGAAGGAGTCCTTGGGGCAAGTTCCTTCCGAGGGGATGTCCTCTGGGGCGGTCCGCGCGCCCCTGGCCGGCGGCCGGCAGCCCCTTTGCGTCGTCCGCCGGGGCTTCGCGGGCGAGTTGGGCTGGAGGTGTCTGGCGTGGTCTGACCTCCGTCTCCCTTTGCTCCTCCCCGCTGCCCCCCCCCACGCCGCTCCCCACACCCCTTGCGCCTGACCGGGACGCACGGGGCGGGTGGCCCTCCGGGGCCTCTCGCTCCGAGGCCCTAGAAGCTCCCAGAGGCCTCCCGAGAACTTGGATGTAAAGGGCTGCCCTCCTGCCCCAGAATGGGCTGGCCTGACAAGTTGATCTCGATTTCCTCTCTCCTGTTGGGAGTCGGTGGGGAGGGACGGGGATCCCCCTCCCTTCTTCTGTGGCGGTGTTTTCTCGCTGGGTGCTGGGTCGTCTTTACTCTCTGCTTAGCCGAACCTCTTCTCATTTGAATAATGTCTAATTCGGGGAGGTTTATATTATTGAAATGGCCGCCTGGCTTTCCCCGCCTCTCATGTTTAGTAATTCAGACCTTTAATAACAGCCACTCACAGCCCAACGCCGTGTTTATATTTTACATTCGCCCCATGTGCTTTTGTGGTTCGATATGATTCTTTTTTTTTCCTTGGCAATCCACAGGGCTCTGAGATCAAACCCAGGCCGTGCTGGGAAGAGAGGGGGAAAGCTAGGCCTTGGCTCCTCTAGCAGTTGCCTAGGCCTCATGTTTTGTGCTGCTTGATTTATTTACTAATAACCAAAATGACTACCTCCACCAACTTCCACACACTTTCCCCTCCTCCGCGGGCAAAACAAACTCTCTTGGGGCTTTACTAGCATTAAAACAGCTCCTAGCTAAGTATCAAGTCTGATATGGTTTGTTTTCTCTTAAAAAGACTTTCATTATAGTTTGCAGTAGTATTGGGCCTAGGGGGAAAAAATCTGTCCTGTATTTCATTTTCAGAGCCTATGAAATTTATTTCGGTTTAATCCAAATCACTTAGTTTTGGGGATAGGTACCCCGCTTGCTCCCCACCCCCATGTTAAATACTTTAAGGCTTTGTAAAGATCTGCAGTATTTGTGAAACTGAGACATTTTTCTTTTCCTCTAAGAGTTGTGGAGTAGCTAAATATTAGAAATTCCAATTAACACTTTCATAATTTCTTGCTGTGGTGCTCCCTTTCGAACATCTTCATTCTTATTTAAAATGGAGCTGACGTAAATTTTGTGCTATCATTGTCATAGACTTGCTTATTTTAATTGTAGCATTACTGAAAACAAAAATGGGGTTATGTTTTCTTTGAGTATTTGTGTCATGGTTAAATGAGTGAAAAAAGAAGAATAAACACAGGCATTGTGTTTACCCTGATCTTGGAACTTATTCTCCCAGCACACCCGCCCCTCTTCTTTAAGTTGTCAGAATTGATTTTATGTTTTATCTAGACTTAGGACAGTTGGCCTGTGAGAGGCAGGTTAACTTTTACTGTTTAGAGGAAACAGTAATTTTGATTTTTGGTCTTTCCTGGGGTAAAATTTTCTTTAACATTTTAATTTTGTGTCGGGGTGTGTGTGAGTGTGAGTGTGACTGGTGTTGTCTCTCATTGGTGGATGTTTCCCGCTGCATAGTTGAGGGAAGTATTAGAGGACTGGGGTTTAACACTAACGTGTTAAACCTTTGAAATTATGTTAAGACGTTTTTGTGAGTGGCTAGCTATGTATTTTGTGGGACATTGGTCTTCAGCTTAATGTGTAACAAAATTCTAGGTTTGATGGACTAAACGCAAGCTAATTTCAGATAACCAGTTCTCACCATTTTTCTTCTTTCACTCACAGTAGGCAGGCCCTGAATGCAGCAGGAAAAAAAAAATCTGTAGCTTTTAAGAGAACCTTTAGGTGAATGACTGCTTCAGAGACCTGAAGTATGAGGTTGGATGGACAAAAAGCAGTAATATAATTTCATGCCTTAAATAGCATATGTTTTTGCACCCGATTCCCAAGATGTGGTCAAACTGATGATGTCATTGGACAGAGGACAAGGTGCAGTTAATTTGATTTATTGTCCTGAGGTGAAGTGTAGCAGTGAAGCCTTCTCATAGGGAAACCATTTATCTCGGGACAATTTCCTTTATAGCTGCAATTTAACCACTACTGAGGCCGTAGTTATTTTATACAAAATGATAAACCGTACATTGGATTTTACAAATAAAATTTCACTGTTACAGTTTTTGTAATACAGAAAAGGATGGATGTTGTTTACTGGCCTTATATTTTGGTTCACTTTTAGTGCTATTTTAAAAATTCATTTCCTCAAAATTCTCAAATGGAGTATTTGGGTTTTAGATAAATATAATCATAGAAGTGACCCGTATAAATACTTATTTTAGATATGTTTGTTGTGGTCCCCTAAACTTTTGTAAGAAACTGTGTTTCTTAATCAGAGCATGGCTTAGGCTAGTGGAGCGACCATTTGCCTTGGAATCCATTTCAGTGAGTAATGAGGGCTATGTATTCTTTTAGGTGGAAATGATAATGTTGAAAATAAGGTAGAATACTTACAAGAAAGCATGTGCTTTGAAAACAGTTTTTTTTAAATTCAGAATTCTTTTTGGATTTATCTTAGTTTGGACTAGTTTGTTCATTTTCTTTTGATTGATTAGTGATTTTTAAAATTGTTCCATTGCAACATAGTGGTTGCAGTTGGAATTTTTGACATATTAATAGATTTTCTTGTAAGACATTTCTCTATTTTTAATTAGTTTATTTTAAGGTGATGATTCAAATTCCGAAGAATGTGATAAAATTGTTGTGCTTTATTTCTAACTTGAATTTGTGATCCAAATTTGATAGAGTATTTTAGGTTACTTTTGAACCCACATGAGTTTATAACCTGCCTGTCTCCTTTTACATCTGTCAAGTAGCTTCCTGCGTATTTCTAGGAAATCCATTGTCACTTTCTTCTTCTTTTTTTATTTTTTTTTCCCAGACAGAGTCTTGCTCTGTCTCCCAGGCTGGAGTGCAGTGGTGCGATCTCGGCTCACTGCAACCTCTGCCTCCTGGGTTCAAGCGATTCTCCTGCCTCACCCTCCTGAGTAGCTGGTACTACAGGCATGCACCATGACGCCCGGTTAATTTTTGTATTTTTTGTAGAGGTGGGGTTTCACCATGTCAGCCAGGCTGGTCTCGAACTCCTGACCTCAAGTGATCCACCCGCCTCGGCCTCCCAAAGTGCTGGATTACAGGTGTGAGCCACCACACCCGGCTCATTGTCACTTTCTTAATTCTCCCACCTATTAATTATAATGATACTTTTGAATCAAGGTCTTGAAAATTCATGTGACCGCTGACCAACTGTTTTTGATTTCTAAAGGACTGTTCTGCTTCCAAACCATTACTGTAAGAGTAATTTTTAACCTCTTCCCTCAAATTAGTTTGTAATTCCTTTCATTTTGTCATTGTCAAAAATCCCAGTAGACAAGGAAAAAATAAATAGTGGCTATTATTCGGGTTTAAATGAATTCAGGTGTAGTGTTCTGCCATATTTTAAATTTACTATTCTCTGCATCAATAGGTAGTATAAAGCAGTGTAAATATAACGTGTTTCATTGCTGCCTTAGTTTGAAATAATTGTCAATCTGCCATTCATCTAGTTAGTGGATTTTGGAGTAAGTTCAGGGCTTAAAATGTTACATTGCTCTTCTCAAGCCACCGAAGATATTTAATAGAGCCTTGACTATCTTAGGTAGGTGGTTCTAAAATAACAGAAGTGGAAATTAGAATGTTAAGTATTTCCTATTAAAAATTGAAATATTTGACCTGTTTCTTGAATCTGTATTCCTTCAACTTGAATTTATTTGTGTTTTTTAAGTTGGTCACTCATTTTCATGAATGTTTCCTTTGTACTTGAAAGACTGTAATATTATGTAGTAGTGATTGCCTTGCTGTTACCGGCTATTTTTGTTTTTTTTTTTAATGTTGAAACCCCGTAGTTGTAATCTTTGCATTAATCTTTCAAGCACCATTAAAAATAATGTTGTGTGACTCATTAATTTGCCTTTATATAATTGTGTTAATTACACAGTTTTTGTGATTGGTAAAGACTTGCTATGAAGCCTGATTTTAAGCAGGAATGTGTTTTTCCTAGTGAAAGTGATTGCATTTGAATTTAGAACTATTCAAATAATTTGTGTTTAGGGAACAGACCAAGTCACAGATAAAACATGCCCCCTTTTGGTCACCCATGTTCTTCTTTCTGATCCCTCCTTAAATGCTAAATGTCTGAACAAACGTACTTACTATTTCTTGGGCATTAGAGTTGAAAGTTGTCGATTTGATTCAGTGACATATGTGCTTTCAATTTCTGTACCCTTTCTGCATGAATTTTTTCCTTTTCCTTTTTTGGGGATAACTTTGGGTCACCATTTTGCTTAATTCTTACTGTGTTGCTTAAAGGATGTAAATATCTTTTTGAGTGGTTGAAAGGGATAATAATTAAGGTTCACAGAGAATAGCAGTTTCCTTATGCATCTTTTGCTGGACATTTTTGTGCATTATTGATATTTCATAAGTAAAGGTAGTTGAATAACTGTAGATTTTAATTCTTCTTAGGAATAAATTGGTTTGTTTGTACCGAAGTATTTCTGTGTTCTAAACAGGTGATGAGCTCTTATAAACTGTTTCAGCAGTAATAACAATGGAAACAAAAATAGCATGAGTGGAGCCTGATTTGAAGATGCTCCTTGCATAGAGTGCATGTGGTTATGGGGTACTGTTGTGTTTTTACTATGGGGTGTGAATTTTTTGAGCACTGATATGTTTGTATACTCAATGACTATTAGAGCTCTTTTGTTTTGGGTTTTATTTATTTATTTACTTTTTTTTCCCCAATTAAGCAAATACTCAAGTTTTCAGTGTTGCCTACATTTTGCTGACAGGACTAGTAATTGAGCAAAAGAGGAATCGGCAAACCTCTAGATTTATCAGATTATCTTTTATTTATTTATTTTATCTTATTTTTAATTTTTTTAAGGGACGAGGTCTTGCTATGTTGCCTAGGCTAGTCTCAAACTCCTGAGCTTAAGCAGTCCTACTGTGGCCTCCCAAAGTGCTGGGACTACAGGCATGAGCTACCACACCTGGCCCAGATTTCTTTTAAACTACTGGAACTCCTGGACATTTATCCGGAGAGGATACATTATACTAACTTTTTTTTAAAAGCCAGTGTTCACATTGCACAAAGCTAAGTGTAGTAGCTTTACTAAGTCTTCAATATTGAAAGTCATAGCAAGTGCAGTTTATCACATTATTTTTCATAATTCTTTGTAACTTTATATTTTTTATGTGGGAATATAGAAATGGTATATGAAATTAAATCAATAAAATAATAATTATTATTATGGCAGGGTTTCCCCCCTCTATTGAACTTTCTCTTTGCAATAGAAGATATAAACAGGAATGGCTGGAAAATGAACAATATGCTGTGTGTTAAAAGACTCATTTGTGCTTAAACATATGATCACCTTAATGGAGTTGCACTGATGCCTAAAGGGAGTATATTTTTATATGGATAAGTGACTTAGGTGTTGTCTTGTTTTAGTACGCTTATTTTAGTGGTCTGCTTAATGAAAAATACAACCTTTTTTGGCTGATTCATATCGCAGCAAGCAATATTATAATTAATGTTTTAAGATAGTTACCATCCTAGTTTATAAAGGGTATCTGCTATGTACCTGGTCCTATGCCTGTAGTCTTTGGGGATAACAAGGAAATATGACTGCTGCAGAGGAGTTGGTATGTTTACTTAAGCAGGAAAAATTGAAAAACAATGTATGTAATTACGTATTAAAATATGTAACAGATAATGAAGATCGGAGAATAGATCAGGGTGTGTCCAAGTTTGAAAGAGCCAGAGCATCCTAGAATATATTATAGCTGGAAGGTAATTTAGATATAATCTTTCCTAAAGCTTTTGCTTCACAGATGAGGAAATATTCTCACAATGATTTAGTGACTTGCCCGCAGTCACTTAACTATTCAATAACAGATAAGAACACAAGACTTCTGACTGTCTCCCACCTCCCAGTCTCTCCTCCTGCCCCATTGCTGTCAGTCAGAGAAGGCTTTGTGTAGAAGGTGAGACTTTTAAACCAAGCTTTAAAGGGCAAAAAGAATTTAGAGGAATGGGAATACAGGGAAGGCCATTGCAGGGGAGGTTGTGTTCAACATTGTGATGTATAGGTAGAGAATGAGGAAGCATTTGTTCTATGTGCAGGAAAGCTGTTGGAGGATTTTGAAATAGGGACTGATGTGATAAAAATGATAGGAGTGATGTGGTGGTGTGCAAGATGGTTTGAAACAGGAAGGGAGAGATTAGATCCTTAGAAACCATTATATAGAGGTATTTGGTTTATTAACTAATTACTGTAGGTGCTACTAGAGATACAAACATAATTTAAAAATTACTTGACCTCAAGAGACTTTCAGTCTAATGATTTATGAAATAAGCCGTGATAAAGGTGTTGAGGATATTGTCCAATTACATTACATGGAATAAGGACCTTTGGGAGGAATTCTTGCCTGGTCTTTACAGTAGAAACTGTTTGTTTTTAGTCTTATGGACACTGAATTGTCTAATTGACTTAGTTTCCTTTTCAAATCAAACTACAATGTTTAGGTCAAATTATTAACCTGAAAAGCACATGCATAGGCAATTATGTTTACATTTCTGTTAGCCTGATTAGTAGATCCGTTTTTTGTCCATACATTTGTTTAGTATTTCTTTTATTGTTTCCATCTTTAAACTCTTTTTATCTTGTTTTATGTGGGCCACCTTACATCCTTTCTGGAGCAAGGCAGGTATAAAAATAACATTACCATAACCGTGACATAATGATAGTGTCTGTATTTTTATAGTACTTTAAAATTTATAGCCACATTCTCATTTTCATTACTTCAGTCCTTTCAGGCAAGCGTTACTATACCCATTTTATAGTTGAGTAAAATAAAACTCAGATTAAGTGACTTTCTCAAGGTCATGTGTTTTTATAAGCGTTAAGTGTGGGTAACAGCAAGACTTCCAGGTTAGCAGTTATTTAGGCTGTGTATTAAGGCACTTTGGGGCTCTATTGTGGAGAGCTCTGAATCCTTTGTGTTGGTGTAAGAGTTTGGATTTTATTTGCTACGCAGCAGGAAGTCACTGAATTTTTTTTTTAATTTTTTTTTTGTTGTTATGGACAGTGCCATGATCAGAGCCCTTAAAGTGTTTAGCAACTAATTAGATGCAAAGAGATGATCAAGGTTTTGAATTTAGGTTATCCAGAAAAGAGTAGTACCATAAGCAGATGTAGCGATATTGGGAGAAGGAGCCGTTTGGGGAGTAAGTCAGTGGATTCACTTTGGCATGTCATGTGAGACATGTTTGGGTGGGTGGGTCTTATTAGGTTGTAGATTCCTTGTGAAAATTGAAAATTTTTTAGTGAATTAAATGTTTGATAAACATTAATACTAGGTTTGAGATGCTCATGCCACTGTGCGTGTGGACTGAGTATTGAATCTGAACATTGTAAATTCTAGATATCTTATTTTGGCTTTGGCACTGTCTTCTAAGGATATTTCCTTCAGCAATACGATGGTGATAATACCAGTGTTAGAGGGATGCTGTGGGGAGTAACAAATTGATAGCAGAAGCATTTTTAAAGTAACTCTGTAATAGTTTTTCTTACATGAGCACAGGAGTAAAATCAGGAATTTTATTACTTGTGCTGCTGTAGAGAAGCAGAAGCTTTAGCAACTGATGGATTCTGTGGGGCACCTGACTGTAGGCTGTTCATTTTTTGGAGCAGCTAGCATCTTAGGAGGAATGAACACTTCTAGTACTCTTCTGAAAACTTCATACGATGGAGGTGTTGCATTGAAGCAAATACAGACTTCCCTTGATTTCAGGGCATTCTGTTATCTAGCCCCCACCCTTGCCTATGCATTCTTATCTTTACTACTTCCTTAAATAGCATGACTCAACAATTCCACCAAGGAAGTTCCCTTATTCTCCATTTCTACCACAAATACAGCATATTATCAGATTTTAATTTTTTAAGAAATCTCCCTAAAATTTGAAGATCTGTCTTGGGAGGATGGCTATAATTTATCCTGAGACTTGCCTGAGACTTTCTCTCATTACCATCCTCGCAACCTCAATCCCAGTTTGAGACACATGACCTGAAAGTGCACCCAGTGTTTTAGTCAGGTCAGTGTGTGTGGGACGTTGTGTGTAAACCTTTACTCACACTTTTTCCTCCGTTGGAAGGCCATGGTGTAAGGTATGGTAGAGTGAAAAAAAGTACTGGGTATTCAGAGACCTGGCTTCTCTATCACTAATTAGCTTTGTAACTTTAGGACAAGTTACTTCACCATGCATTTTTAAAAAATTACATTTGTAAAATAAGGGATTTCAAACTTGAAACTTTGGTGTTCTTTTTTAAAGGCAAAAGTGGAGCTGTTCTTATTAAAATTGGATGTTGGAGCAAGAAAGCATTTTTTGCCTCCTTTCCACAGTAGCTCTTGAGGCACTTTCACAGGATCCTTAGGACTTCTGCTGGTCATGACTTGAAAACTTTTGTCCTTGTTTATCTTAAGGGACCTGTCTGTCCATTTCTTTATGTCCACAAATAGCCATCTGTCAAATCTGAGCTCCTGTCATACTTTCTCTGAAATTAGCACTTAATTTGTGTTCAGTTACCCAATTCAGCACTTCGTTATACACAGTCCTATTTTCTTCTGTAATTGATTATTAAGTAAATCTTGTCCTAAGAGCTTTGAGTGCAGGAACATACTGGTAGGGACAGAGTAGGCCTAGACATTTAACAAATAATGAATGCTTGGTTGATGGAATTAGTGGTTCTCAATCTTTGTTGGGACAAGAATCACCGTTGGAACTTTTTCAACATGAGAAGGCCCAATTTCTAATACAGTAGAGGTCTGAAAATCCGTACTTTAAAAAAGCTCTAGAAGTGATTTGATAACATTAAATGATTACTTGTTGCACTTCAAGATTATTTATTGCTTAACATACCTTGAATAATGGTTTTCAATTAATGCACCAGAACGGCCCTATACTGGAAAGACAGACTGAGAATTAGGAGACTTGGTTCCTTATTCTGCTTTTAGCATGAACTATAATAGCTTTCTGATCCTGAATAAATCACTAAACTTTTCCAACCCGTAGGATTCTTACTGGTAAAATTATGGACTGGGCTAGATAAATAGTTTTCATACTTTTTTTTTTTCTTTTTAAACTGGAATTATTCAAAAACATCTTTTGGGTGAAGATCAGTAAATATAATAGGTATTTTGATCAGTTCGGCTTACCTGAGCATTTATTAAATATATAGAACATGATAAGCTTGGTTCTGTCCTAGTAGGAGAGCTAAATTTTATGCAGTGGGTAGTACTGAAGATGGGATTTAGACTTTAAACTTGAAACATCCTATTAGAATGCGAATGAACAAAGGTAGTAAGCTTATCAAGAATTGTGGTATTCAGTGTGAATAAAAACTAGATTATGATGAACCAATATGGCCAGTTTTTTCATTCATTTAATTCAACAAATATTTATAGAGCTTCTGCTCCTTATAATGTACTGAGCACAGGTGATAGAATAATGAATAAGATACCGTCTCTGTCCTCTCAAAGTGTATATTGGTCTATTGGAGAAATCATATATTAAATAACACTGGTCATAGTTTAATGAGTAGAATATGGGAGGTTTGAAGTACTCCAGGAGCATAAGGTGGGGACTGCTAATCTGGACAAGAGGATTTGGGAAGGGGCTCTCTGAGGATATCATGTTTACACTTAGATGTGAAAGATGAATAGGAATTTATCAGTTCAAGGCCTGGGAGTGAGAAGTGGAATTGAACATGTTCTGAGCAAGGGGAACACTATGCAGACATCTCAGACATCCCTCATTATACACAGGGGCATACCACAAGGGGATTGGTTCCAGGATTCCCCACCCATGCCCGCCCCTCCCCACACCAATATCAAAATCTGCACATGCTTAAGTCCTGCAGTAGGCCCTGTGGAACCCGAGTATGTGAAAAGTGTGC